>NW_027507784.1:286522455-287724111 GCF_037356315.1 Lithobates pipiens
TGAAGATTCAGTTTTCCGAGGAGATGATAGATCAGAGGAAATCGCTGGAAGGAGGGCATATCTTACATTGCACAGAAATAATCAGCTACTGTACATCTTACATGCTCATGTTCAGGTGTTTTAACCCATTTACAGCATTCGCCAGGGACTAGATAATGATTACATTTTAAAGTATAGGAGTTGGGCCAAAAAATCTGCAATTGCACCTAATTACCGGAAGCCCCCATGAGATTTGACCTCAGTCCGCTTTATCATTATTCTTGTCAGCGATGGAACCAGCGGCAGCCGGCGTGATGCAACCATGAAACATTCAGAGACTTGGACGACTGCAGCCTAAGGGGAGTAATAATCCAGCCTCTTTGCATCATAACTAACGGCCATTAAACCTTGGAGAAGTCACAAATCGATGGGACGTATAGTGATTTATTTATTACTACGCCAAAGCCAAGGGTCAGCATTGTGAATTTATTGATAGCAAACAGAGAAATTGGGTGGTTTGTCTTGGCAGGTAAATGAGAGGATTTCTAGTACCGGGGATAGCAACCAATCAGGTATCATTAAAACATGGAATCAGGGTGGATTTAATGACAGAGACACCCTACTTTGCTACAGTTCACTAAAATTTACAGGCCATTTGACTATTTTCATTAACTGCTGTTCGGGTGCATTGATTGCCGCCGCTGAGTAGTTTTACACATCAAGCATAACTTTTTAATTTAATCTCTGATTTTTTGATATTCATTTACAAACATGCCTGAAAATGTACTCTCTTTTTGCCTGTAGAAACTGGATTATCCCTTTTATGTTCCAATGCTGTACGGCAGAAATAAAAACGATAGAAGTGTTATGGAAATTCAGAACCATTCTTTTTCTTTACATAACGTCTCAATTGAAACATAAAGAATGGTAAGTGATATTTTTTATTTCAGGGAAGAGTCATGAAAGCTTTGCTTGCCATGTGTGTCCCTGTTGTAGAGACATTGTTGGTAAAGAGCAGTTCACCAACGTAATAAGAAACTATAAAAGATTAAAGAGGAAGTAAACCCTGATGGGTTTTACTTCCTCTTTGTTTCCCTGCACAGGTAAAGCATAATTATGTGTCACTTACCTGACACAGGAGCCAGCGATGTCACCGCTGTCCCCTCTTCCACTAAGCGTCCATCTTCCTTTCCGAGTATCGTGGCTCCGTCGCTGTGATTGTCCGGAGCCGCCACGAACGGCATGTTCGCTATTAGCAGCAGCACGCTCAGTGCATGTGCCGTAGACAGCGGTGCCTGTCTTTTGCAAATAACTCCTAAACCATGCAGGTTTGGGAGATATTTCTTGCACCTACAGGTAAGCCTTAATCTAGGCTTACCTGTAGGTAAAAGTGGTCTGTAAGGGTTTACAACCACTTTAAGCATTATTATTTTGTTTCTGGAAAGCTGTTGTTTCAATTAAGTAATGCCATTAAACATATAAGGATTTTTTTTTCAAAGTTGAATTCTGCAAATGGACGTGTTCAATGACCCCTATAAGCACAGAAGAGTGTGAAGAGAACTTTACTATTCAGCGGTAGGCAACAGGATTACAACTCAGGACCTGTTCCTTCTCAAACAAATGCCATGTTGTTCTGGCATGACAAAGCTTTTCAGTTTATGCAAAACGGAGTGATCCTGTGACTCTGCCACCTTGTGATGTCCTTGACCTGGGGCATGCTGGGTTGATGGGGTCACCCACTTAAATAACTAAGGGGTGGGGCCACCCGATGATGTAACAACTGTCAGTCAGAGAAAGAGAAGCATCGGTGCGGGTCAGGTTTTTTTTTGCTTCAGGTCAGCAGCCGACCTTCGGTGAGATTGACATTGGATCTAAATCAGGGGACATTTATTGTATTCACATTTTTGATAAATGAGTAGGGATTCTATGTACCCCATACTCATTCATATAGGAAGGAGGCTGGGATCTAGGGGCCCTCTTGTTAAAAGGGGCTTCCAGATTCCGATGAGTCATCCCCCGCATCCCTACAAACGCTGGGCCAGGGTTGTGGGGAAGAGGCCTTGTCCTCATCAACATGGGGACCAGGTACTTTAGGGGGGATCCCTCCTATCCCAAAGCACCCCACCATGTTATGGGCATGTGGCTTGGCATGGTTCAGGAAATGGGGAATCATTAACCCCCTTTCCTGGCATGCATGCTCAGGGGTCCCGCAGCATTATTTTTATTTAAGCGTGGGGTTCCCCTTAAAATCTTTACCAGAACTGCCCCCTTTACTCTGATACCCCTAACTAAAATCTAGTGGAGCCAATTGCCTTCAGAAGTCACCTAACTAGTAAATAGAGTCCACCTCTGTGTACTTTAATCTCAGTATAAATACAGCTGGTCTGTGATGCCTTCAGAGGTTTGTTAGAGAACCTGAACAAACAGCATCATGAAGGCCAACGAACACACCAGCCAGGTCAGGGATAATAATGTGGAGAAGTTTAAAGCAGGGTTAGGTTATACAAACATATCCCAAGCATTTCACTGAGCATTACTCAATCCCTCTGAAAATGGAATGCCATGACTGCAAACCTATAAAGACATGGCCGTCCACCTAAACTGACAAGACCAGGTGTAAGAGAAGTACGATTGACAGACGCGCATTGGTGCACGCACACCAGTGTGTGCGCTAAGAATGGCATGTACTGGCGCATGTGCGGACGAAAGCAGGCACACACAAGAGCACACGTGCACATACTGGCGCCAGCCAGCTTATTTAAACAGAGCAATGACACACATACATTGCTGAGTGGTCTTTCCGCTTGTTCCTGTTTACCTGTGTTTTGATCTGTTCCAGTTTCCTGGCTTCACCTGAACCTTCCCTTGGACTTCTGCCTGCCTTCATGTGGCCCCGGCTTGTAAACAAAAGAAGATACCGCGCTAATAAATTATCCCTAAAAAAGCTACAACTAAAAAGTGAGCTATACACCAAAATAGAATCATACAAAAAGTAAGGCTGGGCTGTGAAAACCTGAAAAATATTACAATAAATGTTATACACATATAGTAGTGAAACCTATATATGTGATAAATATGAGTAGATAATTCAATAGTCCACCACTAGTTAGCTAAGTGGCAGTTTGTGGGTATAAAGTACATAAAAGGAAAAATCCACAAGTGAGAAGATGAGTTCTGAAGGATGTCAGTCCACAAATCATCAAGGTATTTTCAAAGTGATCCCATGACACACCAAATAGAATAGTGCACCTCCACCATATGAATGAAAGGCTTACCAGAGTCAAGCTATAGCAGGCATGTGGCTATAACCCAGACAGGGTCCTGGTCCCAGGAAAGTGACAGCAACACTTCAAATGGTCCAGGAAAATAAGCCACAACATACCGACAGGTAGATGCTCACGGATGTTCAGAACCCGTATTGGTCATTGGGTTACCAAAAAGTGAGAAAAGGAGCTCACATAGTGTAAAACCAGAATACATTCCAGTTTATTAAAATAATATTGCACTTACATAGTATAAAACATCATAAGACCTTAAACGAGAAAGCCGGCCGGCAAACAAGAGAACACCCGTTCACATATGAGGGTAGCGCGATGGCGTCAGTACGTCCAACCTCCTGACGCGTGTTTCGTCATATGATGTCATCTCCACAGACAAAATTTTTTTTTTCCTAACAAATTCATTCAAGACCATGTTGCAAAAATGAATACACGCCAATGAAAGTCTTAGAAGCAAAGCTAAATTTTAGACAACAAAATCCTAATTAAGAGTTCAACTACAGGTGAGTCTAATTATTCATTAAACAGGTATCCAGCAGACAGTGGATTATAAAAGGGCGTTACTTAACAAAGAAAACCCCTTCCCATTTCATACTGTCAGCAATCGCACCACATAGAAGAGAAAAGTCACAAGGCCTAAGAAAGAAAATAATTTCTTTACACAAGAAAGGTGAAGGCTACAAGAAGGTCAGCAAACCTTTACTTGAGTCAGAATACTGTAGCAAAAGTGATAAAAATTTAACAAAGATGGAACTGCAACCATCCCACAGAGATATCCACACTATCTATGGGAGTTAACACCTCAACAGGAGCTTCTTCTGTTGCGAGTAGGGTTGAAGAAAATCACCATGCAAGTTCAGTGCAGTTAGCTAAAAAAGTAGTAACCCAAACTGGGGCAGTTGTTTCCCACACAATACAGCGTACACTGCAGAGGAATGGCATGCATGGATGTTGCCCATGAAGGAAGCCTCTCCTAAAGCCCATGCACAAAAAAGCCTGCCTAGAATTTGCCAGGGCCCATGCTGAAAAAGAAGCAGACTACTGGGACTCTGTACACTGGAATAATAAGACAAAGATAAATGTTTTTGGAACTGATGGCTTCAAAACTGTATGACATTGCAAAGGTGAGGAGGACAAAGAAAAATGCATGGTGCCTACAGTGAAACATGGTGGTGGCGGTGTCCCTTTGTGGGGCTGCATGACTACTGCTTTAGTCCGGGAGCTACATTTCTTTGAAGGTATTATGAATTCACAGATATACTGCTCTATATTGGAAGAGAAAAACACACATCTAAGGCCACTGTTGCATTTCTGAAGAACAACAGGGTGAAAGTGATTCAGTGGCAAGTATGTCTCCTGATCAAGAGACGAGTTAAGCATCACTCTTCATCCAGGCTCTAAAAGAGGTTGTTCTTGAAGAATGGAAAAAGTTAGATGCTGCAATATGTTACCAACTTGTTCATTCCATGCCTAGAAGACTTGGTGTTGTCCTCACAAATCATGGAGGCCCTAAAAAATACTAGATGTAATCATTTTTGATGTGGGATATATTCATTTTTGCATCAACTAATTTGACTAAAATTGAAAATTGTGTAATTTAAGTTATTATTAACCTTGCTTTCATGTAATTGGCTAAACAAATGTTCTATAAAACTCAGTTTTGTCAAAATTTTGGAAATTGTTCTTGTGTTCATTAAGATATTGATTAAAATCTTACGTTTCAAAAAGGGTGTACTCATTTATGCTAAAGCACTGTATGTGTAATATATATATATATATATATATATATATATATATATATATATATATATATATATATATATGCACAACAATAAACATTGCTTCCATTATACCACCATTCAGATTTTTGTTACAAGTCTTCCCTCTTTACAGAGAAGCTCTAATCTGACCTGCATCAATAGAACATCACTAATAAAAGCAAATAACATTCTTCATACTAATCATTACCGGAACCCGTATCCTGTCAATAACAGACAAGATTCATTAATATTAGCAGATGCCCTCTGGCTCTTACATAGTATAGAAATGAACATTTATCTGCTCCTATCAATTTTTATTACACAGGCTGATCATTACAAATGCCTGTATGATAGACAAAAAGAGCTACCTGCCAATCATAACTTTCAGAGATTAAAACCTCAAAAACTGTGACTGTGTTATAAAGGTAGCTGTGAAGTGGTGCAGATGATCTGTTAACAGTTCATTTTTAGTAAGTTAAAATGCTGAGAACTGTCAGCAAAGAAGCAGCATGAAAAATGATTGTGTTGTATCAATAGTTAATATTAGCATAATCTATATCAAAAGAAATGTAGAGCAAAATCAATGAAAGAAAAAAAAAAAGTATATATACACACACACAGTGAGGGACAAAGTATCTGGTCCCCTGCTGGTTTTGTACATTTACCCACTGACAAGGAAATGATCCTTCTATAATTTTAATGGTAGGTTTATTTTAACAGTGAGGGACAGAACAACAACAAAAATATCCAAACGCATGTCAAAAAAGTTATAAATTGATTTGCATTTTAATGAGCGAAATAAATATTTCATCCCCTATCAGCAAGATTTCTGTCTCCCAGGTGTCTGCTACACAGGTAACGAGCTGAGATGAGGAGCACTCCCTTAATCTCAGCTTGTTACCTGTATAAAAGACACCTGTCCACAGAAGCAATCAGATTCCAATCTCTCTACCATGGCCAAGAACAAAGAACTATCTAAGGATGTCAGGGACAAGATTGTAGACCTACACAAGGTTGGAATGGGCTACAAGACCATTGAGTGGGCGACAACAGTTAGTGTAATTATTCGCAAATGGAAGAAACACAAAATAACTGTCAATCTCCCTTGGTCTGGGGCTCCATGCAATATCTCACCTCGTGGCACCCGCAAGGTCCCCCTGCTCAAGGCAGCACATGTGCTGGCCCGCTTGAAGTTTGCTAATGAACATCTGAATGATTTGGCATCAATTCATCCTTGTTTGGAGGAGGGGGAATGCTGTCTATGACCCCAAGAACATCATCCCCACTGTCAAACATGGAGGTGGAAACACTATGCTTTGGGGCTGTTTTTCTGCTAAGGGGACAGGACAACTCAGGCATCAAAGGGACAATGGACGGGCCATGTACTGTCAAATCTTGGGCGAGAACCTCTTCCCCTCAGCTAGAGCATTGAAATGGGTCGTGGATGGGTATTCCAGCATGACAATGACCCAAAACACACAGCCAAGGCAACAAAGGAGTGGCTCAAGAGGAAGCAAATAAGGTCCTGGAGTGGCCTAGCTAGTCTCCCGACCTTAATCCCATAAAAAATATGTGAAAGGAGCTGAAGGTTCGAGTAACCAAATGTCAGCCATGAAACCTTAATGACTTGGAGTGGATCTGCAAAGAGGAGTGGGACTAAACCTCTCCTAAAATGTGTGAAAAAATGGTGGCCAACTACAGGAAATGTCAGATTTCTGTGATTGCCAACAAGGGTTTTGCCACCAGGTACTAAGTCATGTTTTGTGAAGGGGTCAAATACTTATTTCACTCATTAAAATGCAAAACAATTTATACCATTTCTGAAATGTTTTTTTTTGGATGTTTTTTGTTGTTGTTTTCTCACTGTTAAAATAAACCTACCATTAAAATTATAGACTGATCATTTCTTTGCCAGTGGGAAAACGTACAAAATCAGCAGGGGATCAAATACTATAACTATATATGGGAGCTGTTTTACCTGCCAAATGATTTGTAATTCTGTTCATTGAGTCTTTAGATACACATAACACTGCCATGCAGCACAGCTGATCTGGTGACCTGACTTTTTTCTGGTGCAGATAAGTAACACAAACTAGGTAACCTCTGCCCCAGCCTGTAACTGGACAAAACAGACCAGAACACACAGCTAACCTGATCTCTATAGTTTTTGTAATCGTTTGTAATCGTATAGACGAATGCAGGACAACCGATTAGCTCCAAGAACTGTTCCCCTTTCTTCCAGTATTACTGTACAATAGATCATGAAAGACTAAAGTTAAAGAGGAGTTCCCCTTAAAAAAATAAAAAATAAAATAAATAAAAGTCAGCAGCTTCTGACTTTTAATAAATCGGACACTTACCTGTCCCAGGGTCCAACGATGCGGGGGGAACGAAGCTCCGCTCGTCCCCCCTCTTCTCGGCAGCGCCGGCACTGCAACTGTAGGCATCCAGCTGTGGCTTCACAGCCAGGCACCCACTGCGCATGCGCGAGTGGTTCCACGCGCCGTGAATGCCCGTGCAGTCATCTGGGACCTGGCACGTGTCCCAGATGACTGACAGGAGGGAGGGGGCAGAGCTGAGCCCTTCCTGCGCCGAGGGGAAGTGATGTCACCAGCCCAGGCACTGAAGGAGGCAGACTACGAGGGACCCCCTAGCAACAGGTATTTAGAGGTGAGTTAAAAATGTTTTTTTTTTCCAAATGTTTTAATTTTAATTTTTTTAAGGAGTTATAATCACTTTTTTGTGTGTGTGGAACACCACTTTAAATCAAATTCAGAAACAACATTGTAGATATACTAGTAGTTTTAAAAATACATTATACCAGGGCTCGACAAACCCCAGGCGCCAGGTCGCCAATGCGACCAGAAATCGCGACCTGGCGCCTAAGCTGCCACCAGCCCACTCACTATCGATGCCCCAGACATGTAGCAGCATTAACACTGACTGTCCTCCTCCCTCCTTCACACTCTGCAGCACGGCAATGGAGAGAGGAGGATCTGTCAGCCTGATGTCGGGGTGGGCGGGACCCGGCCGGGGTGGGGGCGGGACCCGGCTGGGTGGGGGCAGGACCAAGCAAGCTATCAAACACCAGCCAATGGGATCTGGGCGGGCCGCTACGTGTATGTGGCCCGCCCCTTTTCTTAAGCAGCCCAATCGTTGGCTGGTGTTTGATAGCTGCTGAGTCCCGCCCACCCCGACATCAGGCTGAAATCTGACATATCCACCTCTCTGTTACTTGTCAGTTTCACACCCCGGCAGGGTCCCGCCAGCTCCTCTGTTGCATTTCAGTAACAGAGTGCTCCGTGTGAAACTTGCCAGTGCCAATCAGTGCCACCTGCCACCAATCAGTGCCAACCAGTGCCACCTCCAATCAATACCACCTGCAACCAACCAGTGCCACCTGCCAGCGCCAACCAGTGCCACCTGCCAGCGCCAACCAGTGCCACCGCCAATCAATACCACCTGCCACCAACCAGTGCCACCAACCAGTGTCACCTGCCACCAACCAGTGCCACCGCCAATCAGTGCCACCTGCCACCGCCAATCAGTGCCAGTGCCAACCAGTGGCACCTGCCAGTGCCACCACCAATCAGTGCTACCTGCCAGCGGCAACCAGTGCCACCTGCCACCACAAATCAGTGCCACCTGCTAGTGCCAACCAGTGCCACCGCCAATCAATACCACCTGCAACCACCACCCAGTGCCACCTGCCACCACCCAGTGTCAGTGCCAATCAGTGCCACCTACCAGTGCCACTTGTCAGTGCCACCTGCCACCGCCAGTCAGTGCCACGTGCCACCGCCAACCAGTGCCACCTACCAATGCCACCACCAACCAGTGCCACCTGCCACCGCCAATCAGTGCCACCGCCAATCAGTGCCACCTGCCAACACCAACCAGTGCCACCGCCAATCAGTGCCATCTGCCAGTGACAACTAGTGCCATCGCCAACCAGGACCACCTGCCATCGCCAACCAGGGCCACCTGCCATCGCCAACCAGGGCCACCTGCCAGTTCCAAACCAGTGTCACCTGCCAGTTCCAAACCAGTGTCACCTGCCAGTTCCAAACCAGTGTCACCTGCCAGTTCCAAACCAGTGTCACCTGCCAGTTCCAAACCAGTGTCACCTGCCAATGCCAACTAGTGTCACCTGTCGGTGCCATCTGGCAGTTCCACGTGCCTGCCAGTGCCAGCCAGTTCCATCTGTTGCCAGCCTTACTCTTTCTGGTCAGCCCATACCCCTGATGTAACAGCGTTTCAATGGAGTTATTGACTGGGTGCTCCATTGTGAGTTAGGGATAGGGGGTGAAAATGAGTGGCCTTACCCCGGGAGCTGAAAAAAAAAACTGGCTCCTAACTTTTTTAACTGGCTCCTAAATGCAAAGCAAATTTGTCAACCCCTGAATTATACAATAAATGATAATTAAGTTATGTAAACATGCAGTGTATCATACAAACAAGTACAGTGGATATAAAAAAAATCTACACACCCCTGTTAAAATGTCAGGTTTCTGTATTGTAAAAAAAATGAGACAAAGACAAATCATTTCAGAACTTTTTCCACATTTAATGTGACCTATAAACTGTACAACTCAACTGAAAAACAAACTACAATCTTTTAGGGGGGAGGGGGAAGGGGGACTAAAAATAAAAAAACTAAAATAATGTTGCATAAGTGTGCACACCCTCGTAGAACCTCTTATCATATTCAATCTCAAGTTAAATAGGAGTCAGTACATACTTGCCATCATTTAAAGCGCCTCTGATTAATTCCAAATAAAGTCCAGCTTCTCTAGTAGATCTTTCCTGCCATTTTGCATACAACAGCAAAAGCCATGGGCTGTAGAGAGCTTCCAAAGCATTATAGGGATCTCACTGTTAAAAACGTATCAGTCAGGAGAGGAGTACAAAGGAATTTCCAGGGCATTAGATATACCATGGAACACGTTGAAGACAGCTATCATCAAGTGGAGAAAATATGGCACAACACTAGCATTACCAAGTACTGGATGTCTCTTCAAAATAGATGAAACTATGAAGATTAGATGAAATAGATGAAAAAAAAACTGGTCAGGGAGGCTGCTAAGAGGCCTACAGCAACATTAGAGGAGCTGCAGGAATATCTGGCAAGTACTGGCTGTGTGGTACATGTTCTCCAATATTCTTCATATGTCTGGGTTTGAGGGTAGAGTGAATAGTTCAAGAAAGGTTGACCGCACTCAGGTATGAAGCAGTGATGATTCCATGAAGATGCATCATGAGACATCATGAGACCTCTATGCAGGCATGGCAAGATTCTGGGTTATGGGGTAGAGTGGCAACATGGAATCCTTTTCTTACAGAGAAAAACATCCAAGCCCTGCTAAATTTTGCAAAAAAAAAAAACACATCTGAAGTCTCCTGAAAATGTGTTATGGTCTGATGAAACCAAGGTTGAACTTTTTGGCCATAATTCCAAAAGATATGTTTGGCATAAAAACAACACTGCACATCACCAAAAGAACACCATACCCATAGTGAAGCATGGTGGTGGCAGCATCATGCTTTGGGGGCTGTTTTTCTTCAGCTGGAATAGGGGCCTTAGTCAAGGTAGAGGGAAATATAAACAGTTCCAAATACCAGTTAATAATGGCACAAAACCTACAGGCTTCTACTAGAAAGCTCAACATGAAGAGGAGCTCCATCCTTCAGCATGACAACGACCCAAAGCATACATCCAAAACAAAGGAATGGCTTCAAGTTTTGTAATGGCCCAGCCAGAACCTAGACCTGAATTGGATTGAAAATCTGTGGGGTGGTTTGAAGAGGGCTGTGCACAGGAGATGCCCTTAAAATCTGACAGATTTGGAGTGTTTTTGCAAAGAAGAGTGGGCAAATATCAACAAGTGCTTCCCTCCACCTAAAAGATTTCAGTTTGTTGAACTGAGTTGTACAGTTTATAGGTCACATTAAAAGTGGAAAAAAGTTCTGAAATTATTTATCATTGTCTCATTTTTTGACATCATAAAACCCTGACATTTTAACAAGGGTGTGTAGACTTTTTATATTCACTGTAACTGCATTCATGTGAGTTTTTAACATCTGCCTGAAGTTCAGATTTTAAAATGCTTCAAACCTTTAGACCTCTTTCACTCGGGCATCTCCACTAAGTGGAATCTGCTTGCTCAGCGGAGGATCTCTCCGCTGAGCAGGTGGATGATAGGTCTGTGTCTGCTCCGCCTGTCCATTTCCATCTGATCCGCCGGATGGATGGGGAATAGGACCAACATCCATCTGTTTTTGGCAGAGAGGATAGGATCGGATGACAGTGGACACGTGTCCCTTGACATTCACTGCTCCACAGAAGAGACTG
Organism: Lithobates pipiens; assembly: GCF_037356315.1. Lineage (NCBI taxonomy): Eukaryota > Metazoa > Chordata > Amphibia > Anura > Ranidae > Lithobates > Lithobates pipiens. Next base: position 286,533,825 of record NW_027507784.1, read on the forward strand.
AATGGTCCGATCAGGTCTACATGAAAAACTGACAGGTGGACCCGATTGGACAGCCTTGAAAAGGGGCATTACTGCTGTGTTTACCCAACACTTCTAGGAATAGAGGAACATGTGACCTACCTTCTTTTCATATAATGGCAATGGTGCCAGTGCTGTTATATATGGGTAAGATGCAAATCCTTGGTCCTGTGTAAGCTCCAATTAGGCAACTCAAAGTTTACATGGAGCTTCCTTTCTTCACGCCTGTTGACTTAATGGAGCCTTGGTGGAGTGAAAGAAAGGAAATTTTAAGCTGATAGGGGGAGGCATTCAAGTGAATATGTTGCTTTGCCCCATATGGGTAAAACACAGGTTCACTTCAAGACAGACCCTTTCCAATAGTCACAGCATGCAGGTGGAGCTGGAAACAAATGTCACCATGCTGGAGACTCTGAGGGAAAGAAGTGCCACCAAAGACCATTACAAATTTTGGGAACTGACTCTTAATTTCTCCCAGGCACTTCTGCTAAACAGAACAGAAACTTAGGGTTGGGACGGACATAGTCTGTTAACATGTTAGCGATAATTGATATCTGTGCGTACAGAAAACTAGAGAAAACCACTATATCACAATTTCCTGGAGAGAGGATAGCCTAAATAAGGGTGCAGACCACAAAATGTCTGCCTTGGCTCTAAATAGACAACAGATATTGTCTCTCTCAACTTCACCAATTTTTCTCAAACCTAGTAGTAATTCATAAAGGTGCCACATCCTGCGGGACTCAGCTCTACATTAAGTACTTTGTGTAACCAAGCCTCACTCTGTAACCAAACCCAACATTTGTTTTGAAATGAGTGGGAAGGGTTTTAAACAGGTCAGCTTTTTTTATTGCTGTCTGTATCCCTGCTAGGTAGATTTGTCCTAGTGACCATTGTCACAAAGGGATAGGAAATCCAAAACTATAAATTTCCAGAAGATTCACTAGAAGAGATGAGGCAAATCTTCTCATTTGGATACCTATTCATCAGGCAAACATAAGACCCCTTTCACACAGACTTTTTTCAGCTGTTTTTGGGCTAAAAATACCGCCTGTAAAGCACCTGAAAAACGGCTCCCCTGCAGTCTCAGTGTGAGGCGATGCGCTGACAGGACGTTAAAAAAAACTCCTGCAAGCCGCTCCTTCACCGATCCTGCCCATTCAACTGAACGGGCAGTGCTGCCAAAGCTCTACTTTGCGGGTCGTTTTAACCCTTATTTGGCCACTAACGAGGGTTAAAAGCACCCCGCTTGCAGCCGAAACCCCCTGCAAAAACGACGGTAAAGCATCTAAAAAAATTGAAGCGTTTTACCGCCGACAACCCAGTGTGAAAGGAGCCTTAAAAAACTCCCCTAACTTTGTGGAGACCCCCCCCCCCCCACACACACACACACACACACACACACACACACACACACATACATCCTGTTGAGTCTCCAAAGAGAAATCCCCCCAGGCAGTTTAAAGAAAAAATAAATTGCTTCTAAACTTTCCCTACCCCATTCAAAACTAAAGTTTTAGCTATACATACACATTAAACAATTCTTTTCCATTCCCTGTTTCCAGTTCTTTTTCCACATTTAGCAGCAGAAACTTCTCACTGACCACTATGTTCTTTTTTTTATATATCAGTTAAAAAAAAATCAGGTAAGAAGAATGAATTGGCAGCTTGTATGCAATTTAGTAGTTACTGTACATGATGTGTGGATGGCAGTGTGCTGCCCCGCCAGCCTTCCCCTCCTGGGCCACGGCCTATGTTCGCTATCTCGCCTTGGTTGTGCCTCCTTACAGCATAAACATTGACAGGTGAAAGTTTGGGCCCTTTTTTCATTGTTTAAAATATCATGGCATGTGTTGGAGTTCCTTCTAAGGATAAAAAAGGAACACCTTATGATCATCAGAGACATTTAAATATAAATCATGCTGCATACAAGAGTATAATAACGCACGTGTAGGAAAATGCCAGCTGCGAAAATAAAAAAGGTGAAATTGAGTAACTGCTGGTGTTGTCAAGAATGAAGAGTACTGTAGAACAATTATCACACCTGGCTGGATATAAAGGCTATCTGTCACATCAGAATTATATATTCAGAAGCCATCAAAAGCTGACTAACTGCAGTTTGTAATTCCCCCTAAGTCACTGTTGCAGGCTTCTCCCTCGGCTTTAACTACATGGTGATGACCACCCACCAAGACCGCACTCCTCCTGAAATTCAGAAAAATCTAATACTCAGACGATAATGAGGTATTGTAGTTATCCTAAACGAATGACTTGCTGTATTATTGACAGCACAGGACAATTACAGAGACTCAGGGACTTGTGTATATAAACGATCTGAAATTTTTTTGAAAGAAAGAATGCCTATTCTGCTCATAGCAATAGAAGAGAAAAAAATAGCACACACTGCCTAACTCAGATCCTGTCTTATGAATGCTTGGTTTCTTAACCCTTCCTTGTGACAATGGATGGATGGAATGCAAGCATGTTATCTCACATGTGAGGCATTTGTGTTTAAAAGGTGTCCTTCAAAGCTGTCCATGTTGCAAAACATTGTGATAAAATTAATTGCTAAATGTTATTGGAGGCTGCTTTGTATGCCTTGAAAATGAACAAATGCTTGCCTTTGGATGCACATTTAAAATTTGAGCATCTCTTGTTAAAAAAGAAAAAAAAAGTGAGCTCAGGCAGCCAATTGTAAGGAAGTGTTTCAAATTACTCAGTAACAACGCCTATCTTTAGTTGAGTCAAACTGCCTAATCTAATTTAATAGCACACATATCATTGCGACCTGTTTGATTGCTTTTGGCATCGCTCAAAGTAAAGGTGAAAGCATATCCCTGTTTCACAGAACATGGGGGTGCAGACTTGTCCTAATACCAATGGAAGTACGAAAGGATTACCGCTACACACGACTAGCCCAGCCATAGCCCACAAACCCCAAAGAAAGGTCAGGTGGAGATGTAAGCCCCGGCAACAGTGACAGCACACTGGCAGAGGGCTTCATTTGTAAGTATGTCATATTGTGCTAGTATGCAGTGCATCATAGCCCATTATGGCATAAACCTGCAGGGGATCAATTTTTTCCTTTTTTCTGGGCAGGTTTACTACCACTTTAAAAGAGCTCATGTGCTCCTAAAGGGTACATATCATTTAGGAACTCAAAAAAAAAAAAAAATTCACAAAAGCCTAACATATGCAGTATTTATCATAATTTTCAATAGGTTTTATAACATGGACCTGCTGAATTTGCCATGGGTAATTTAAAAGCCAATTCACAAAAATTATTGCACAGTATTTGCCGCTACAAATATCGCCACCTGCATATTTATGGACAAAATTCCCTGCTAATGCAAAATGGGATTTGTAGCTTTAAGTCCCTGTTAAACGTTGAACCCTGCTAAAAGCTTTTGTGAATCCACAGCTAGCAATCCAATTAAAGGAAATCTATTCTCAGAAAGATCTGTAGGCTGTTGTAGCAAGTTTTCCTTCTCAAAATGCTAGTTGCCTGGACATCATTCTGAAACTGATGGCTTCAGCTCTGTCTTGGTTGCTGTTCTGGAACAAGCATGAATTAGAGAGACACTAAATGATATCCATATTCTACAAAAATAATCCATAACAAAAAGAAAAGGGATTTGAAGATATGGAGGAAGCACAGAGCAACAGAATGTACTTTTTGAGTGAAGAAAACATATATAGACATACATATATATATAAAAAAAAAAATCTAAGTTTAGTATCACTTTAACTACGTGCTGTCCACGCTATAGCCAAACCTCCCGAGCAAATGTTGTCCATGCATCCCTACACGCTCTGTGATCACCAAGTCTATGAGACTCAGCTGATCACAGATTCGAGTAAGGGGTCAACCCTAGCCCCTTATCACATGATCAATTGTCAGTCAAAGACGGCTGATTACATGATGTAAGCAGAAGCTTGGTATTATGTATTTTCTTTTTTCTCACGCTATCAGCATGAGGGGAAAAAAAGCCGATCACCGGTTTCTGTCAAAGGGACATTAGTCTGTCACACAGAAAGCCGAAGCTGCATTTTCTGTGCCCACCAGTGTCAGCTGCCAGTGCCCACTGTGCCACCTATCAGAACCCACCAGTGCCACCTATCAGTACCTATCAGTGCCCACAGTGTCACCTATTAATGCCGACCAGTGCTGCTAATAAATGCCCATCAGTGTCTCATAATCAGTGCCACAGATCAGTGCTATTAGTGTCACCTACCAGAGTACATCAGTGCCACTTATCAGTGCCCATTAGCAAAGCCTATCAGTGCCCATCAGTGCAGCCCCATCAGCACACATCAGTGAAGGAGAAAACGTACCCGTTTTCAAAACTTTATAACAAACTATGAAACTTTTTTTTTTGTCCTTTTGTGTTTTATTTAGCAAAACCCAGCAGCAATTAAATACCACCAAGAGAAAGCTCTATATGTGTGAAAAAAATGATAATGTAATTTGGGTACACTGTAGCATGACTGCGCAATTGTCATTCAAAGAGCTCTGAAAGATGAAAATTGGTCTGGGTATGTTTTCTTCACTCAAAAAGCACATTCTGTTGCTCTGAGCTTCCTCCATATCTCCAAATTCCTTTTTTTTTTTTTTTTGGTTACAGATTATTTTTGTAGAATATGGATGTTATTTAGTGTCTCTAATTCATGCTTGCTCCAGAACAACAGCCAAAAGGAGCTGAAGCCATCAGTTTCAAAATGATGTCCAGGACAAAAGCTTTTTCAGAAGCAAGTGGTTAAGACTTCACTTAGTGCATACTTATACCAGTTCTGTGCCTCAGTTAAAGCCATGAAACTTGCATGTTCAGAAGACTGGAGCAATTTCAGCTATAGTATTTTTTTCCAGTCCAGGTTTCCTTTAAGATCTAAATTTATTATTTCCCAAACTGGAGCCAAGGGCTTCAAGACATCTGTTAAATGCTATGTAAATGTTTGCTGAATCCGATGCCCTTTAAACTAGGGTTTACCATTTAAAAAATAAACAATGCCTGAGCTATTAGGAGCTTTTATAAATGTGGCAAGCCTGCTGTGTCAATGCAAAATGGCTGCGATATGTCATACACCCCTGACTATACCATAAAACCCAAGCAGTAACATAGGACTTACTTTCATTAAATAAACAACACTATTAAAATAAAACAAACTTCCTATGGGATACAGAACACCAGCCACCAAGAAGTCTCTCTTATTATTCAATAACACTACAAGGAAAGAACAAACAGATTAGTGGGTTTAATCCTCAAGAGAGTCTGCATGGGAGGCGGGCTTATAAAAACAGTTACAGTGTAAATTTCTGTTCAGTATGTCAAGGACAAGTGAGTTACGAGTTAATCTCAGTCCAGGCTGGCCCAGGAGAGCTATAAAGCAGCAGGACGGTGTCAATGGGAGGAGAGCAAAGACGGCACAAGGGCACCACAGCCAAATTAATACCGCTTTAATTCCATACATCCCAGCAGCCAATTCTGACGTGTTGCTCTTCTTTGCACGCTATCAATTTGTGAGGTCCGACACCAATGCTTTAAGCTGGAGAGGATTTGTGGATTAACATTTTACATGTTCATCCCTGAAATATACTTGTACTGCAGAGGAGAAGAGGTCTTATACACCCTAAAAAAAGTTATATTCTTACCTCCAGATCAGCAACAGCTCCCTATCAGGCCCTGCCCCCACTGTGCCCCCAGTTACCAAAGAAATGCTGGCAGTTTACAGCTAATTTAACAAATCATAGGAAAAAGACAATCATGGTTAGCAGAACTTGGCAACCTATATCAGCTAGACTTCCATTCATGGTATTGGCAGAGGGAAAGCTTATAGCGAACTGTCACTTTTCCCATAAGCCCCCCCCCCCCCCCACACACACACACACACATACGTAAAGAGCCCTGTGTAAGGCCAGGGTTGGAAAATGTAGATTTTGCCTGAAAGATTAAGGTTGTTCTCAGGGGTTAGGTTTATTGGCTAGGCTAAAGGTAATTTAGGATTAGGTTTATAGTTCAGGCTAGGGTAAGGGTGCATTCACACCTGCAAATGCACCCTGCCTGTGTCCAGGGCCCATTTGCATGTGACCGCAGCATGAATGATTACACGTGAGTGGGCACAATTAGCTGTGACAGCCAGCAGCCTCCCATTGCTTTCAATGGGGCTGCCTACTCCTGGGAACCCCTGCTGGGTTTTCCCATGTAATCATCGACAGGGTGCAATCGCAGGTGTGAATGCATGCTACAGGGTTAAACTGTCGCTAAGTGTCAGAAAAAGACTATTAGAACCAAAAAAATAGGACACATTTTCTGCAGTTGAAACCTCAGCACCATAGTAAACTGGAATCTTAAATCAGCTCTACAGATTTTATACACTGAATCAAGCAATGCTGAGTTGCTAATAGACAATAAAGTGAAATACACCAAATTATATACAGCATGTATCCTTATTACAAACTCTATAACTAATATTATATTATCAATTAAGAGGTGTATGCAATTTGATATGATTAATCAATAATATTAAATTGCATATACCTTGTTTCGTATATTGTAATATTGGTTATCGAATTTGTACTGACACATACAGTATCATTTTGTTAATTTCACCTTATTATCTTTTAGAAGCGCGGCATCACTTGATTCAATGTATAACATCTATAGTTGTGGGCACACTATTCAATGCTAGCAGCAGCTGTAATCTTTTAAATTTTGGTGTAATTTTTTTGTTTAATGAGTTTTTTTTGGTTCACCATTTGATATTTATTCAGACATTGGTAGTGCAGGAGTATGCTTGTTTTAATTCTACTCTCTAGATTTAATGACCATTTAACTGGTAAATTTGGGCCGAGCTGTCAAAACAAACTATTTTCTACTATAACAGGAGTGCCTGCTGGCTACATACATTGTACGGCCTTGTGTTCCAGCAGTGGGTTGAGAACTTCCCTTCTCACACACAGACCAAAACTGAGTCGGGCTGAGTGCCTCTCAGCCGTTCATAGGCAGCTTTGTGGTCTCTGAATTCATTCAAAGCTTCCTCTGATTGGCTGAGGCAAAGAGGCTTATGGCTGATGCCATGATCTTTGCCTCAGCCAATCAGAATAAGCATTGAGTTAATTCAAGAGACCACAACCTTGCCTATGAATGGCTGAGCAGCGCTTTTGGTTTGTTCCAAGTGTGAGACAGGAAGTTCTCGTCTCACTGCTGATACACAAGGCTATATATTGTATGTTGCTGAGGCTACACGGTTTTTCTTTTTTATAGTACCCCCAGCAGGTGCATTTGTTCGTGTAGAAAACAGTTTGGGACAACTTGGACCAAAAGAACCAGTTAAAGGGACAGTAAACCTGGAGATCATATCTCTCAGAAGGTGAAAAGAAAAAACTAACAATCACAGTGCAAAAATCACCTTGTGGCGCTACAAAGAATAAACACTGTTAAATAGCAGTGTACTACAATGCCCAAAACTGCGCTGCGTGAAAATTATAAACGCATGTGCATAAATACATTACAATAAACAATGAAGTAAAATGTGATTAAATGGCAATCAAAAAATCGCAATCAAAAAATCGCATAAAGGTGATAAAGTGAATATGTGACAAAACATAAATAAAACAAATAAACACAATATTTTTCTGCTGCAAATAGTGCTCTTAATGGAAATGTGCAGTTCCAAAGTATAATTAATCTTAAAGTTCGATCTTCAATCAGACACAATTGTTGAAGAGTAAAAACTGTGATGGTAGCATTAATTGAAAAACTCCTTTTCCAGTGAAAGTTCTATAACAAAGTGTCCATAAACCGCAAAGCCTCCACCGCACCCTTGGTGTTCGTGCCCCCCTTGTTTAGAACACTCACCAGCAGTATTGCCCAGCACTCTCGTGTCGGGCAAAAATCGCTTATAATGTATACAGATGATAACTGTTTCTCCAGCCAATTCTTGTGAAAAACTTCGCAGCAGAGGGTAATCAATTAATATCTCAGAGTTACCTCAGGGAGACAAAAGAAACTTCCCATAGTGCAAAATTGCAAAACTATTTTTAATCTATATAAAACACTCGATTAAAATCACACTCACATGGATCCAATTAAAAGCAGGCACTTCAGATAGACATTCCACTTATCAATTAGGAGATCCTTCACTCATAGGCATTGGTGAGCACACTGAAAGCAAGCTAAGTTCATATCAAAAAGCACCGTCTCTAAACAAGGTAGCTGTGTGGTACCTGACAGCAGACAACCCAATTTGAAAGCAGCGCCAAATAGTGATATCCAGTCCTTCAACTTGTGTGTTCTCCTTCCTCCGCCTTCTCTCTAGCCTTTTACTGTGTGCTGGTCGCTGTATAGCCACGCCCCCGACATGTTTCGTCCAATAGACTTCCGCATGTATTTATGCACATGCGTTTATAATTTTCACGCAGCGCAGTTTTGGGCATTGTAGTACACTGCTATTTAACAGTGTTTATTCTTTGTAGCGCCACAAGGTGATTTTTGCACTGTGATTGTTAGTTTTTTCTTTTCACCTTCTGAGAGATATATTCAACTATTTAAGTGGCAGCTGGGGAGAGGGGGGTATTAGAGCGCTGTGATGATATACTAGACGGGAGGCCATTAATAGTGTATCTTGAGTTTTTTCTAAAACCTGGAGATCAGCTTTAAGAAATCAAAACCCAATACACAGTATTGCAAAGGTATTTGGCAATATTAATTTTAAGCTTGTCACCTACTTAGTAGTAGGTACATTGCTGTAAGCTTCTAACTCTAAAGAAGCAAATAGAAAATGTGCTTGCATGGGTGACAGTGACTGTTCGTATTCCTTCCACTGACAACACTGCAGTGAGCAGAAGATACCTGGTAACATATTTCAAAATATTACAAGTACTAGGCAGTTATTTTCTCTAGAACGTAGCACTATGCAATCCCCAAAAGAATAAAAAGCATCTTTCCCCATAGATCCAAGGAACAGTCAGCATATTGCTTATTGGGCTCCATGTATTGCCATCACTGGCAGCTTAAACTTCACACATCCATAGAATTTGGTGTAGATTGTTACACACTACTTGTGTTTAAAAAAAAAATGTCGATGGTACCCCAACTTTATTATTTTATTTATCAAGTAAAAAAGACTGAGAACTTGGCCTAATGGAGATGAGAAACACTCTTTTGCACTAAATATTTCTATATATTTCCTACAAAAAAATCTTTAAAAGCAAGACATTTTTTTTTAATGGAGCAACAACACAGATGGCATATTTTTTACATATGTGTTATAAATAAAAAAGCTCTCCATCAATTGAGATTTCTGACATGCATCACAAATACATTTTCAACACAATATGCCATGTCTTTTCTTCAGCTCTGTGTATAAATAATTGTACGTATCCATATGGCAAACATTCATTGAAAATACTCTTTGTTCTTTCTCTTAATGACCATGTAACATTCTTTCCAGAGAGCAATTCAAACATTTAAATGAGATGATTATTAGTTTTGTAATGTGTCTGGCGATCTGTGAAACAGTGTCCTGCTCTAAGTACTTCTACCTAGACAAACACACACACATGGATTGTAACTCCCACACATGGAGACCAAGGGGAGCAGCAATCACTCTCCACTGACCCTTTATTTCCCTATTGGAACCTAATTTGTGATATTTTCTGTTTTCAATGGCTGGCATTCAAAATGTCTGGTTTATATTGCTACACAGTATCAAAAAATGACACGAGTGAGTATGTATGCTTATTCTCAACATGTTTAATCACCTGACACCCGTGCTATGGCCCAATGACGGCCACAGCACAGATGTAAATTCCCAGGAGGCCGTCATATGACGGCCTCCTGTGCATGCTCCCTGCGCACGCTGTGATCACTGAGTCACTGAGACTCGGGTGATCACCGATCTGAGTAAGGGGCCGGTCCTGGCCCCTTACCATGTGTTGTCAGCTGATCACATGTTAAAAACAAAAGCTCAGTGATTGCTTTTTTTTTCTCCTCATGCTGACAGCAGAGGAGAAAAAAAAAGGCGGATCACCGGCTCACCTTAAAGGAACATTGGTCCCGCAATGGAAGAGGCAATTATGCCTTATAATTGCAACCTGAAAGTGCCTGCAAGTGCACCTATCAATGTCCACCAGTGGTGCCAATCAGTGCCACCTAGAAATGTGCCTATCAGTGTAACTGATCAGTGCCCATCACTGCCACCTATCGGTGCCCATCACTGCCACCTCATCAGCGTACATCAACGACGGACAAAAATAATAATAAAAAAAAAACATTATTTGGTCTTTTTACATTTTTTTTTACAAAAAATAAAAATCGCACAGGTGATCAAATACCACCAAAAGAAAGCTCTATATTTGGGTACCATGTTGTATGACCGCACAATTGTCATTCAAAGTGCATCAGCACTGAAAGCTGAAAAATGGTCTGGATAGGAGGGGGGGGAACACGCAGGTGATGGGTTTTTCTAGCCTCTAAATGCTCCTCTTCTCATGGGCCTGTGAATGCTTCTGTGTGTGTATGGCCACATAGGCTAACATAGAGGTGCGTTTAGAGGCTGGAAAAAAAAAAAAAAAAAGAACCAAAGGCCTGTAAATTGGCTTTTTTTTTTTTTTTTAAGTTTGGCCTGCATGAGACCTTAGGGAGTCATTTGTAACAGAGCGCAGATAATGCTATCCAAACCCCATTATACTCTGCAGGGCTATTGCATACCATGGCCTGCCCATTCATGAAATTTAGTCTGCAGTATGCAGCCTGTGGCATCTCCACAGAGATTGCTCCGCTTAACACAGCAGAGAGACTTCTGTGATTGGAGAATAGTTGACTTTGCCAGGCATATGACCAGGCTCTCTTCTTGGCTTTTTTTTATCAGCTCCTCATTTATTAATATTGCCCTTTGCTAGCTTCATACTGTAAACCAGTAGAGCGCAATGCACATTTGTAAAGCAGTTCATTGTTTTTTATGAATGTAGTGATATGGCCACAACAAAGCTCATATCTGATGAGAACCGCCTATCAGCAGATACATTTGAATTGAATGGAAAAGCAGTTATACGCAAGGTCAGCCCAAGTCATTTTGTTTTTGACAATTATCTATATCTCAGCCTAAAGCAATTAACAAGGGCACAGTCTGGGTACCCATATTCCTTATCCAAAAACCAAGCAAGTACCCCTTCAATTATAAAAAGCATACACCTAGAGCAGAATAAAGTTATAATGATGAAAAGCGAGTTATAAATATAAAATGTATTTTCCTTGTCTGGATGGAATTATAAGCACTAATTTTAAATCTGGGCCTATAATATTTTCTGCTTTGCGTGAAAATGACGACTTCTACATAAGGCAGTGCTTGCACATTTATAGACAAAACATCTACACAACAGCAGCAAATCACCAACTCCAATTAGCAAGGTCATGTTCCATCAAGCTTTACCTCAACAAACAGCTATTCAAACTCTCACAGAAGCCATTTTTGTACACAAACAGAAGATAATACCATAGCTTCAGACTTAAAACCTAACAGACTGAATCCATTCAAATTGGAAAACACCTTTAATTCTAAATAATTAATGAATTCTGCTTAGTGGGAGAGCTATGTAGGTATACATCTAGGTATTATTCCTAACTTTAGGAACTCTCTATATTATTTTAAATACTATAAATCTCTAATTGAAGATTGTGCTAGCCTATTGTTTGAAATTTCACAAATGGTTTCTTTGTTGCTCGTATCTCTTCATAGACTGGTAATGGAGAATCTGCAGCTAATCTGAGACCACAAAGAAGGTTGTGACCCTCTGAGATTGGCTCTGCTCTGATAGGCTACAGCTAAGTGAGAAAGCACTGCCAGAGCTGAGCCAGCGATGTCTGAACTGATTGATCTCTGGCCTCGTTCAGCACTAAAGCAATGTGTTTTGCCATCATTATGTGTGAGTAACCATCAACATATTATTACTGTGAGCTGGAATTTTCTCGTTACAAAGTTAGAGGCTAAGAATATTGGCACATTTAAATAATAGTGTGTGCAACTATTTTCCATTGTCTGCTTTAGCACAAATTGACCAGGTATTTTAACTTTACTAATTGCAGTTTATTATGTGTTTGTTTAACCACTTGAGCCCCAGAAGAATTTACCCCCTTCCTGACCAGGGCACTTTTTGTGATACGGCACTGCGCCGCTTTAACTGACAATTGCACGGTCATGCGGGCGCAATGCTCTGCACCCTGAGCCCAACCTTTCTCAAGCCAATTAGAGCCTCAGGCTCCAATCACACGGCTTGAAAAAAAAATATCACACAAATGCCCTTGCACCCCTAATGGACAAGCCGCTCCTGATAAGACCCCTTTCCCATGGAGTGGGCTCTGTCAAGCACATCCGCCTGCTCGGCGGAGGATCTGTCTGCTGATCCCCACTGAGCAGGCGGATGACAGGTCCGTGTCTGCTCCGCTGATGCAGAGTGGACACGGACACAGCCTGCTATTCTCTATGGGGCAGTCAGATGGAAATGGCCTGCCTGTCCAATTGCATCCGATCTGCTAGATGGATGGGGAATGGAATCTCCATCTGTCTGTTTTTAGCAGACTGGATCGGACGCAGGCGGGTGTAAACGGACACATGTCCATTTAAATCAGCCTCTCCATATAGAACAATAGGTGGTCTGATTGGGCCCGCATGAAAAACGGACAGGCAGACCCAATTGGTCTACTTGTGCTAAAGGGACTGAAGACCTTGTTCACACAGGGTATACAAAGCGTACCTTTAGAGGGATACACAGATGTTCCGTGCATCTCTGTGCAGGCCATATGTTTTGCGAATATATTAGTTTGATAAACATTTGTGCAAATACCATGGATTCTAAAAAATCAGTCTACAGGTCATATAATTTCAGAAAATATATGGTTTTGAGGGTCTTTCACAAATTCTGAAAGCTGTAGGGGAAAAATGAAAACCTTCAGATTGTTGGATAAATTTGGATATTTACTCAGGTTACTAAGTATTAGCCTGTTGCACTTCCAAGTACAGTAGAGCTTACATTGGAGGATGGGTGTAGAGAAGCAGTAAGAGCAGTCGCTCATCTGTGCTGCAGTGCTTCGATGCTAACAAGGAACATGTTCATAGAAGGAGAGAGCAGACTGACCAAGAGCCAAACGCATCGGCCCCAGCCTATTACTGGACAATAAAAGGAAAATCAACAGTGACAAAAACTCTATTGTGTCACTTACCTACGGCAGAGGAAAACAATCAGTTCTATTTCCCTGCCAGACAGGGCTGTTTGGCACAGCTGTGGATGTCTCAAACTGGATGAGTAGAAATAGAGATCCTTTATCAAAAAGTATAGTCCCTTATGTGTATTTTACTGTGTATTGAGCTTTTTGGCTGGATTTCAGCTTTAACATAAGTGAAAACATGGTCTAACTTATATCTACATTGTGGAGTGTGCCAGCAGTGAAACTCCCTGAGTCAATACTTTGTAGAACCACCTTTTGCTGCAATTACAGCTGCAACTCTTTTTGGGTATGTCCCATTCTTTTCTGTAAAACAGCCCAAGCTCTGTCAGATTGGATGGAGAGTGTCTGTGAACAGCAATTTCTTGCCACATATTCTCAATTGGACGTGGGTCTGGACTTTGACTGGGCCATTCTAACACATGAATAAGCTTTGCTGTAAACCATTTTATTGTGGTTGACTGTTTAGGGTCGTTGTCCTGCTGGAAGGTGAACCTTTGCCTCAGTCCCAAGTCTTTTGCAGACTTCAACAGGTTTTCTTCTAAGATTGCACTGTATTTGGCTCCATCCATCTTCCCATCAACTCTGACCAGCTTCCCTGTCCCTGTCGAAAGCATCCCCACAACATGATGCTGCCACCACCATGTTTCACGGTGGGGATGATGTGTTCAGGGTGATGTGCAGTGTTCGTATTCCACCACACATAGCGTTTTGCTTTAAGCCACAAAGTTCCATTTTGGCCTCATCTGACCAGAGCACGTTCTTCCACATGTTTGCTTTGTCCCCAATGAAAATGGCTTCTTATGGCTTTCTTTTAGCAATGGCTTTCTTCTTGCTACTCTTCCATAAAAGCCAGATTTGAGAAGTGCACACCTAATAGTTTTCCTGTGGACAGATTCTCCCACCTGAGCTGTGGATCTCTGCAGCTCCTCCAGTTACCATGGACTTCTTGGCAACTTCTCTAATTAATGGTTGTGCGTCGGAATTGCTACAGACGATTGGAATTTCTGATCGGAACTTTTTCTGTCTGAAAAATAGAGAACCTGCTCTCAATCTTTTGCTGGCGGAAATTTTACCAGCAAAAGTCTGATGGAGCATACACACAGTCGGAATTTCCGACCAAAAGCTCTCATCGGAATTTTGTTTGCGGGATTTCCGTTTGTGTGTACGGGGATTCAGAGTTTTGGGTTTGCTGCCTCATCTCTTCTAATAAAATAATGTTATTTAAGCTTACCTGTATACTTTAAAAATATTACCATCCCTATATTCATTCTTTACCAAAGACAATCATTATACATATTGTGGTGATACATAAAAACAATCAATGCTGGTAAAAATCCTGATGTACATTCGGAATTAAAAATAGAGCCTTGAAGCACATAGAGGAAATACAACCTACCTAGTGATGGCTTATTTTTCTTTTTATTCAGGTTATTTTTTAGTATTTTTCTTTTTTGGTAATGATTAAATAGTAAACATGCACATTTCAAAATTACTATTTCTTAAAGCGGATCTCCACTCAACCGTTTTTTTTTTGTTGTTTACCCCCACTTACCAGGAGCTGGGTGATGCACATTTTTAGATACTCATCCATCAAGTGGATTCAGCATTTCCCCCTGACATCCTCTTATGCCCGGTCACCGTCTGGTCCCGCGCTGCCATGTTATTTATGATGTCATCGAGAGGCCCTTCTGGGCTCAGTAGGCGGACTTACTGATGACACACTAGGCCCGCCCACCTCCTCCTGTGTGAATTACACAGTAAGGCCTCTTGAGATATGTGACATACATATCCCAGTCAAAGCAGGCACAGTAAACATCATTCACCTAAACAAATGGGTAAAAAAATAAAATAAAAAAGACACTATGCATGTAGTAGAGTGGAGGAGTGGTGGACAGGAGACACTTTTAAAAGAAAAAAAAAAAATGGGGGTTGGATGGGTGGAGATCCACTTTAAGTAATAGTAATTATGAAATGTGCATATTCACTATTTTCATCATTACCAAAAAGAAAAATACTCTAAAATAACCTGGATAAAAAAAAAAAAAAAATAAGCCATCACTAGGTAGATTGTATTTCCTCTATGTGCTTTAAGGCTCCAATTTTAATTCCAAATGTACATCAGGATTTTTACCAGCATTGATTTCTCTTATATATCACCCTAAAAGCACCGCTGCCGAATCGCTTTGCAGGCTCTTCTGCAGCGGTGCCCATTCATTTCATTGGGCGAGGAGCGGTGTATACACTGCTCCTCCACCGCCCCTAAGATGCAGCTTGCAGGACTTTTTTTTTTTTTAATATCCTGCCAGCTCAGCGCCCCAGTGTAAAAAAAGGAAACAAAAGGTTTACACCCGTGTTTTAAGGTATACACAAATGTAGTGTTTTCATGAACTATATACTTATACATCCCCCTACAGCCAATATCATGGGTTATCTTTACTAAAGGCTCTGCATCCATATTCTGCTTTGATGTCAACACGCTGCTCTAAGCCCATACTAGAAGCACCGTGTGGAAATGGGAAGTCTGTATTAGCAGGTTTTTAAAAACACAGCAAGAAGTATACGCCGAGCCTTGAGACCACACTACCAAAAAAAAAGACATATAGAAAATAAATTGTAGAGTAACTTATCATATTGCCATACACATGTAGAGTTCATGGAAAAAGTGGCGTTCTACCTACATTTTAGCACGCTGGGTGAGCAGCATGGAGGAAGGCACCTTTGCAATTCTACTCTGACCATTAATAAAATAGTTTTGCTTTCCTTAAGCTTAACTAAAATTCAGAAATGTAGATGCAGCTCAGACAAGAAAATACATTGTCCAACTATAAGAATGCATGAAGAAATCTGTAGCCAGTGGGTGGGGTTACAGTTTCCCAAGTTGGTATGACTGCAAGCTGCCAGCACAGCCAGCTGACATAAGACCTAATCGGAGGAGGCACCATGTATATGAACCGTTTTTTTTTGATTGAAAGGTTTAAAAAGCATCAGTTCAATTTATTGGATTGATGTTTTGCTGTGAGACCACAGCAGTATGACCTAACTGGAATAAGGTTGCATATCAGGACAGAATTTACAGAAAAAGCAATAGTAACAAGAACATTTTCACTGGACAGCTCTCTGCAACATTTAGTACAAGTTGCTGACCTTAAAATCGTTAAGCTCTTGTCAAACTCTTTAGAGGATATTTATTTTAACTGCTGTTAAGCTGACTTATGCAGCTGGAAGAGACACCATTGCAATGTATAGGAGATATAAATCAATAATTATATCAGTGAAACAAGGTGCTATGGATCAGACAGGGAATGGATACTAACAGTGCTACAGACAGATCTGTAGAAGAGATTTAATCGTTCAACCTGTACAGGAGGCTCCTGAAATATTAACTTCCTGGGTGGCAGGTTAATAAACAAACAGGATCAATATTTTAAAACACAAAAAGGTGCCATTTAAGTAGACACAGGGGATATAGATGTGGGCAGCACGGTATATTAGTGGTTAGCACTTCAGCATGAGCGTCATCGATTCCAGTCCCAACCACACTACCTCAATGGAGTTAGCATGTTTCCTCCAGGTACTCTGGTTTCCTCCCACACTCAAAAGGACATTCTGGCTTCCATCTAAATTGGTTCTAGTATGTCTTTGTAGGTATGTGAGGTAGGGACCTTGGATTGGGAGTTCCTTGTGGGGACCCAAGGGGCAGGGGCTGATGGGATCGTACAATATATGTAAAGTGCTGCATAAATTGTTGTTCTTATATAAATACTTGTATTAACCAAATAATAGCCAAGCTGCATAGCGTCTACAATTATGCAGGACTGGAGGTTCTGTGATTGCAAATTCCAATCTTAAATGGTCCTAATTACTGAAAGAAATGGTTTACAACCCTATCTGCCACCAGCTATAGTAGGGAAACACTGCATGGGAACAACATTGTTCTGCATTGCATTAATCAAGGGGCTGCAAGCCAACCCACAAGTACTACTAAAACCCTGCTTAATTTATCTCAGACTACGTATAGTAATATTCAAAACGGAAGGAAGAACTTTGGATTTAACCAAACATGCATTATATATGCATACCTATGCCATAAAGTCGTGAATAAGTATATGAACCTATGTACATATAATATAATAAGTATATGTACATCTAAAATAACTAGGGCTGTGAAAATTAAAGATTAATTCCTCGATTAATCGTGAATTTTTTTTGATTGATCAAAATTATTTTGACCGGTACTCACCTCTCCGCCGACTTCCCGGGTCTTCAGGGAGTTCCGCCGGAGATCCGTTGCCGTCACCATGCCTCCGTCTGCTAACGAAGGGAAGGGGGGAGGAGTCCGGTGACGTTGAAGTTTCTGATTGAATGTAACGTGTACGGGGGAGGAGCTATGCATGACGTCACCCGCTGCTGCCCTACGGAACTAACACGATTGTCAGCTTTACATGCTATGTTTTTATCATCTTTATGTGAGTAGTTTGTGTTTGAACACAAAAATGAAATCTTATACTTAAGCGGTGAGCACTTAGATCTTTTCTTTCTACCCATGACCTGAAATTGTGAGAGAAGTTTATGGTCTGTTTTAACCCTTTTCATATCCGCATGCATGACCACCTGTTTGAACAGGGGTCCATGCCATAAGGTTAGAGTGATTAGTTAGACCGGAGGTAGAGGGATTGTCACTCTACTGTGGAAAAAAAAATTACTTACGTCAGTGCTACAGTTTCAATTTAAAACGTTTGTGTGAACTGTGAAGTTAAGTCATGGATTGTGGGAAGTAACTAGTGTCAGGTGATTGTATATAGTGTATACCACATTTACCACTGACTAATGCAGAGTTGCAATGCAAGGAGATCAGCTAAAAGTAGCTGGATCTGTATGTGCGTTATAATTAATCGAAATTAGTTGATTAATCGATTAAAAAAAAAAAAGATTAATCAAACACAAAATTTTTAATCAGTAACAGCCCTAAAAATAACTAGTTGTAGATAGGAAGTCATTTGTGTAAATTATGGCATCCCCAGCATCTGTATTACAAGATCTCATTTACATTTTCTACAGGACATGCATTTTCTGCATTCACAGCACCATCTAATGTCTGAAGGAGACAGACACAGCCCATTCACCCAGGCAGAAATGTAGGAGTAGCCAGGTTTTAGTCTACTTATATATGGCTCAATGCTGTTGAAGATGAGAGGCAGCCCCACTGTAATGTGGAAAGTTTTAATATTTCGTACCTCAAAGACTGTATATTTATACACAGAAAGCATTGCTACTCCTTTGAAACTGCAAAACGATTGTGATATTGGGGCAGTTTAAACCTAAAAGTGCAGCCACAACAGCTGCAGAAGGAGGTGGTAGGAGGCTGCCTTCTGTACAGTGTGCGGTTTGGCAGGTATTGTTAAATTTAGTCCAGGTATGATTTATGTTATTCAAAGATATCAGATATTGTCTGACAGAAGCAGACACTCATTCTCATCAGAAGGCTACATTTTTGTCAGCCAACTGCTATCATTTCCCAAGGAAGGAACCAACTCTCCCTAGATTAAAGCATAACTATGCATAGTCAGGTGACATGTACAGAAAAATCTTTCCCTGGACAGATGGTGCCCACTTGTCCACCAGCCTATCTAAGCCTTTGTGTAGTAGCTGACTAAACGATTCATTTATTTGGACTAGGCTGTGCCTCGATAATCAGCATAGTTCAGAGAGATCCATCAGCCTGTTACTTATAGAAATAATATTGTTATTTTACCTACTGCCCTGAGTGGAGCAACGGGGAAATCTGATTGGCTGTTGTGATCAATATAGACTGACAAGTCACTTCCATAAGAAATTTGAAAAATGAAGCTCACAATACAAATGTAACAGTAGCTCTGCCATTCTGTCATTTAAATAAACATCCATGTATACCTTTTTTGGGTTAAAGCAGCTAGTAAAGCTGCACAGCTAGGACACAAAAGAGGAATAGCCTAATCTCTGATACATAGCTGCAGCATTTTTTCCTTTTATGTTGCTGTGATCTAGAAAACAAGTTTCTCCAAGTAGCAATTAAGGAGGGGTGAGCCTTCTCTTTCAGTAAGCATCATCTTGGTGCCGTATGAGCGGCTTAGACACAGACTTTTGTGCAGAGCCCTTAGTGAGGGACTGTTTACCAACAGGATAAAGGCAGGCAGTCAAGGCTTATTTCAGCTTATAGTCAAGTTTTCCATTAAAGATTTGTAGTATCCCGAGGTCCTCGTTTTATTAGTCTTATCTTCATGGTGCATTCCTTAGGAAAACGGGTCTTAGTAATGCAGTCAGTGCGCCACTTATGGCATATACAGTACAAGAAGGGCAAAAACACTGATTTTCGGGGAGAGATTTCTGTAAAATAGGGATAGGCAATGTATAGGACATATACACACGGATCAAATTAAAGCTAAACTCTAGGCTGAAGTAAAACATTTATTGCAGTAAGGTATTCATCAAAATCATGAAATGCACTGTTACATGAAAGCTGCCTGGTCTTCTATAATTCTGTAAATAGCATAGACTGGATGGGTGTTCTTCGCACAGCACACTTAGTAAAACATTTGAACATGCTTAAGAAGTTGCTGCACTATTTTTGGTGAGTTCAAGTGCAACTTGCATAGACATCTGTGCATGAAGTCAAACTGAAGTCACACCTGAAGTTGCACTGATATGCGGCTTTGAAATTTGAGTGCAATTTCAAGTGAAGTGGCACAATTTCAAAGTCGGGTTCAGTGTGAACGGGGGGCTAAAGGAGGGAAAAATAGAGCAATAGCCTATTTAGTATGTTCCTGTTCCTTCGTTGTCTTTTACATGCTGTGGGTCCTGAACCTAGATGTATTGTTTTACTGCTGTAAAGTCTGCAAAGTGGTCTTGGCTCTGGCTGAGCGGTCTGGCAAGAGTGCCTGAATACTAGGACTTGCTGAACAGAATAAGGCCTTATATGTATGTGGGCATCAGTTTTTTCCCTTGCCCATACAAGACAACTCAAACAACCAGAAGGTAATAAACAAAATATCTCTCAAAAGGAACATAGTTACAAGCTGTGCCCATGCGCATCTTTGCCATGTAAAACATATATACACATTTCAGATATAAGACATTAATAGGAGATGTTGCCCATATCAAGATGTCATATTTACATTTGATTGTTTTGCTGCACATTTGAGCCTACAGCATGCAGGGTGAATTCTTAAAGTGTAACTTCAGTCTCGCAATCAACGCTGATCCTTTTCAATCCTCATGCTGCTAGCATTAGTGTGTATATATATATATATATATATATATATATATATATATATATATATATATATATATATATATATATAGGAAAGCAGATTATATTTACTTGTTTTAAACAATTGCTTTACGTTTCTTCAGATATTTCCCGCCTAGGCAAATGTCATACTTTGCAGGAGTCTTCTGGAGGGGAGGAAGGGTTTTCCCAGCTAAGCATGACTTACTACTTGTATACCTGTGCTTAGGGCAAATTAATTCCAGGAAGTCAATGTTATATGAATCATCTGCTCTTACTCAAGATGACCATGGTTATAAATGCTAGGGGAGCTTTTCAAAGTGATTTCTCATGCAAAATAAAGCATGGAGACATGGAAGGATGGGGGAGTTCGCTTTGAATATTAAAAATGAATTAAATAGCATTTTTGCTTTGTGGTACTCAGATGCAGTGTAGTTCCACTTTAACTTGGATTATGTTAAATCCTTGGTTTGGGTGAGGGTAGATTTTTGCTTTACTTGGGTGGAAGTGAATACCCAATGGAGGATGGAATACGACCTCACTACTCACAGGATAAACCAGCCAATATTAGGTGAAGGGTAGATTATTTCTGCTGTTGGGTAGCAGTGAAGACGCAATGGTGGATAGGATACAACTTCACTACTCCCAGGATAAACCAGCCAATTTTAGGTAGAGTTGCTTTTGATGTCAGGTTTCCTTAGCCCTAAAGGTGCTGATTAGTTATTTTGTTATCCTGTCTGTGGTTAGATTCTAGGAATAAGGATGACATAATAGTAAAACAGTAACTTTTAGCATAACAGGTAAATGTTTAGACTCACAGAACTATGCAGGCTGGCTATATCTCTACATCTCTACTAAATGACACAGACCAACTCCAATTCAACTCACTAGATATACAAGCTCACTGCACACATCAAGAATGGTAAAATATTTAAATTTACTTAATGCAAGCACTCTCCATCCGGATTGGATGCCTCTCCTTGTTATATGTCAATTATTTAAACACGCGGTTTCTCAACATGCGCCTGAACTGTAACACCATTTCTTTAAAATGTGAAATATTTAATTTTGACCAGAATGACAACATTTCTCAATCGTTCTCAAAGCGTGTCCAAAAAAACATTTGCTAACCTTCCCTCTTTCCTGTAATGTTATTATTCACTGCATTCATTATTAATGCCAGCTGGCAGTAAAAAAATGAGCTCTGGTTCCTGTAAAATTAATTCAATGATTAAAATTTAAGCCCCTCTGAGACAGAGGGAGCTCCAACAATCTGTGGATGTCCTTATGGTTTGGGGGACGTTGGCGTGCTGTCAGTTTCCTCTATGCTTTGTAAGGTAACTCCTGTTTGAGGTTGGTTTGCAGTTGCTTGTGAAGTCAAATGACAGTGGGAAAGTTCAGTGACTCTGCCAGAAGACAATGGAAGAAGGGATGGCCAAATGCTTCATTATGCTAAATGCTGTGCAATTGGCAAATGCTATGATTTATAAAAAAAAAAAAAAAAAAAAGCACAGGCATATAACATTCACACAAATGCATTGTAGTATCAGGGGTATTGCCGACCACTTATCCTTTCTGCGTATGGCAGGGAAAATGTTCTAGTGTGTCCTTTGGCTTGCATGACCACATTGTCCCAAATTACAGTTGTTTGATTGAGCACAACTGTGTGTTATCGATATGACCTTACTAAAGTTAAGCCGCAGGATGTTCTGAAAGCACTAAGTTGCAGAACAGTTTTTTACCCCATCACCATCCTGCAGAACAGCTACTAAACACAGAAATGTGCTGCAAAATACCTTCTACATTTTAGAATAGACTGTGCTGATAAATTTCCTCTTTTTAGCAGTCTATTATTATGCTTACAAATTGGTATGTTGAAAGGCTACAATAAAGTATTAAATGAGCTTTAAAGCGTATTTACACTTTTGCAATTGCATTTGGAAATAAACACTAAGGGGTTGATTTACTAAAGGAAACTAGACTGCGCACTCTGCAAGTGCAATTGCTCCAGAGCTTAGTAAATGAGGAAAAGCTTCACTTTGCAAAGAATACTCAATCACATGCAAGGAAAAAAAACAAAACAAAAAAAAACCCAGTATTTTTGCTTGTACATGATTGGATGATGGAAGTCAGCAGAGCTTTTGCTCATTTACTAAGCTCTGGAGTAACTGCTCTTGCAAAATGCACAGTCAATTTTGCCTTTAGTAAATCAATCCCTAAGGCTACTGGGGCATTTTGGGAGCTGGCGGTAAAGTGGCACTATATTTAGTGCGGCTTTACCCTCATTTTAGCGGTGCTACGCGGATGCTAGCGGGGTAGTTTTAAAAAGGGATCATTTCTTTTAACCTTTAGAAATTTCTCAAGAGGAGGTGTTGTCGATAATTGAAGGTTTTTTTTAAAGTTTGTCCTCATTAACATACAACACAAGACGCCTACATCATTGGCACTTTGTTAGGACAGACAGTATTCAGATGTAGCTAAAAGTGATAATAAATATCTGCCTGCATAGTACAGACAGGGTTAATTATGGCAAATACAGCTGCCCAGCCCCCTCAAACACTGATAACTCCCCAGGGTTTTTGCCTGCTGGAGTGTCTAGATCCATAATAAGCATCTAAAAAAAAAATTAAGCTGCATTTTTTTAATAGATATTTTTGTTAGTTATATTACGTGAATGGGAACATGTAACAAATATAAAAGAAATGTAATCCCAATTTGGCTGCAAAAGTGGGAATACACTTTAGACTATTTTCACACTGAGGTGGTTTTCAGGCGCTTTAATGCTAGAAATAGCCTCTGCAAAACGCCTGAAAACCGACTCCCAGCATCTTTGGGGCGGGTTGGGAGTATTTGGTGCTCCTAAAACACCCTACCCATTGCAATTAATGTGCAGCGCTTTGAAAATGGTGCAAAACTGGACTTTTTACCCTTATGTTTGGGTAAGCAGCGCCCTGCTAGCGGCCGAAAAGCATTCCAAAAGCCCCACTAAAACAAGCGCCGCTTTAGCTCTAACGGCTGGGCGGCTCAGTGTGAAAGTAGCCTTAAAGCAAGTCCTCACTGAAATCTGTAGCTGCAGGCATTGTTGGGCAAATATTCTTTAATGTTCATATTAGAAGCATAGAAGTTATCCAAGTAATTATGTCAGCAGTTTAGCCCTCCCTGCTTCCCCATCCCAGCAGTAACTTTCTAGTCTCTAATGCAAACACAGAGATGAATCTTTGGTTTTGGTTGTTACAATGTTATCCCCTCTTGGTACACATACTGTAGTAAGTAGCAGGCAGGAAACTGCTGGCACATGCTCCTACTTATGGCTATTTAAGAAAAAATATACTGAGAGAAATAGAGGAGTTGCCATCACATGCCATCTCCTATAAATACCTATTCTCTGGCTGTCATGCTGTTCCAATAACTTCAGAACTCTAACACAACAAGCGACGAACAAGTAAAGCCAAAACTCCAAATCAGCATGCTTTTTCCAGAATAGTGACTCAGAAATTATTGGAAATCATTGGATTACATTGATAGCCAGGCAACTTCACACAATACTGATTTATTTCAATAAACATTCATTTATAGCACTGATCATAATTGTAATGTTCCATTTCGCGCGGCCTTGAGTAATTCCTGTATGGATTTGTTATGAAGTCAGTTCTGATGTACCATTCACTCTGTTGGATCTACGTTTGTGCAGAATACTTTATTTACTGCAAAATGGGCAATTAAACAACCATTAACAATATCCATGGGTCCTGTACTATATAAAGCTCCAACAGGGAATATGTACAATCTGTTCTATTAAAGAATTTATAAACAAATCTGCTATATATCTCATACGCCACTCTACAGTAACCGTTTTTAGCTACTATCTGTGTGTCTACGGACATAACCTCTAACAGTTTTTCCCTGACAAGTGATTTGAACAAATGATAATTTCACAACATTCTTCAGCATGTACTTTCAATATGTCTGAGCTCAAGAAACAACAGTAGGCATAATTTTACACCAATGCTGTTTTATCTAGCTTAAGCCAAAATAAAATGAGCAATTTTAAGATTTATTTTAAATACCGTATTTATCGGCATATAACATGAACCTTTTCCCCCTGAAAATAGGGGGAAAATCATCAGGGGTGCGTGTAATACACCGATAGCATACCTCGGAGAAGGAGGGGGGTGAGCGCCGCCAAAATAACTGAGCCGCCAAGTCTAGTTCACGACTGCCGCCATTATCACCGAGCAGTCACCTTCTGTTTACAGTACTCAAGCTCTCACACACACACAAGTCCCGCCTCCGCCACCGGACCAGTGTTCTGTCAATCACAGGAGCTGGTCCGATGGCGAAGGCGGGAAGTGTGTGTGTGTGTGAGAGCTGAGTACTGCAAACAGAAGATGACAGCTTGTCCCCCTCCCGATTTCCTGCACTGTATAAGAAATGGTGAGCGGCGTGCTGACGTCACCACTGTTCCTCATCTGTCCCAGGAGCGACGGGCAGCAAGAGAGAGCCGGCTGGCTTGAATACATGATACACGCTTTTGTATGTACAGCAATAATGTAAGTGCATGATTGACGCATATGTTTGATTAAAATTGTTTTTATGGAATTAAGCTATGGGATCCTTTTTTTTTTTTTTTGTAAACATTTTATTGAAGTTTGTAAAGCAGAACAACGCTAAATGCTTGTATACAGAGAACACAAAATTCGTACATGCTGGTAGAATATGTTGAGTACAATAAACCTGGTAACCAAAACTTAAAACAGGTAATGATAGCTTGTCTGGAGCGTCCTAAGGTAAGAAAATGCGGTTCAGTTCATGGTTAGGTTGGTGATAACTGCGGGTATTAGGGGTAGGAAGGACTGTGGGAGAATTCAGACATGGATAAGCAACAGTTACGCAGTGTGGTCAGGAGTTATGGGGTTAGGGGTGTATGTTGTTTAGGTTGACTGGGTTAGACGATAGTAAAATCAATCGGTGTAAGAGGTGTAAATGTATTTAGTTAGGAGTCTGCTATGTTAATGGTAGGGGGGGGATAAAGAAAGAGCAGTTAAGCCCAGCTCATGTCGTGATTCTCTGGGTTCTCTAATGTGGCATCACAGCTCCCATTGTGAGGTTATGCGAGTACGTTGCTATATGCAGTTGTTGAACGGAAATGAAGCCAACTGGACCATATTTGAGTGTATTTAAAGGGGGTATCTCTAGCCTGGTGGATTAATTTCTCCATTTCTGCAGTCTTGTTTATACGCTGGAACCAGTGTTTTAAGGAGGATGGATCCAGTGATTTCCATTCAGAGGGGATACACATGTATGCTGCCATAATCATGTGTGTAGGTAAGGATTTTCGGTAAGTGCGATGTGGTAGATGTGTTTTGTGCAGTAAGAGTTGTTCAGGGGAGTATTCCAGTTTGTGGTGATTTGTTGTGTGAGTTTGTGTACTTCTTTCCAGAATGGTTGAAGTTTAGAACATGACCTCCAGATATGTAGCAAAGATCCAGTTTCTGTTTGGCATCTCCAACAAATAGGAAATGTTGTCGGAAAAATGTTGTGCAGTTTGAGGGGTGTCTTATAACACCTCGAAATTAATTTGTAAGCATTTTCTTGGGCGCGTATGTTAAGGGATCCTTTATGGAAAATCGCATGAATGTTTTTTCCAGTCTTTGTCCGTAAGGTTAGCTGTTAGCTCTGCTTGCCACTTAGTATGGGCCCATTTCTTTGAAGGGTGTCTGATTTCTTGACCATACAAGGTTTTTAGCTTTAGTATCCAGAAAATGTCCGATTTGAGTACAAGTCCATAGGGGGAGTTTGTCTGTCCGTAAAGTACTCTGTAGGGTTGAGTATGAGAGCGGGAGGCTATTGTTAAAAAAGTGGAATGTCAGAACAGAGGCGTGGGGCCAACAATCTTTTAGGAAAGAAGATTGCATCACTGGAGCAAAGTCCGGGTTGAGTCTAAGTGGCGTAAGAGGACCGAAAGATGATGAGAGTTCGTATCTACGGCTGGTGTATCTAAAAGCGGAGAGCGTCGGGGCGAATATTTGGATCCCTTTTCTTTTTATCTGGTTAATGAGTACCTATCAATATGGCTGTGAGGAGAAGCTAGAACGGGATTGTTTATGCTGATTCAAGTGGAACATCGGGACACATTGTGCATAACCCTGTACAGAGACCCAAGCTGGGGGATAAACCACGTGCATGTTGGATGTCCTTAAAAAAAGATCTAGCTAACTGGTAAGCGTCAGTGATTTCATTGGTGGAGGACTTTCCCTTGGTGTACCCTGTCACTTCTTTCAGGGTGTTGTGTGCGGTGTCACTATCGAGGCTGAAGATTCACCTCTCCATTTTTGTTGTGGACTATTTTTTTTATTTTGTTCCAATTTATTTATCACAATTTTTTTTCTTTCACCGTTACTGTGTCAATTCACAATTATGTTTATATGATTAAGATTGTCACTTTAATTTTTTTTACTGCACGTTGAGATCAATATTTTGCAGTTGACCATGTAGCACATATCTGCACGAGGGTATATAGTCTCTCATATATTTTTTAAGATTTAGCGCAGCTTTGGTTTATTGATAAGAAATGGTGAGGCTGCAGATAGGCATCAGGCTGCATTGGATGGGCACAGATGCTGCATTGTGGCTGCAGATAGGCATCAGGCTGCATTGGATGGGCACAGATCAGGCTGCAGATGGGCACAGAGGCTGCATTGTGGCTGCAGATAGGCATCAGGATGCGTTGGATGGGCACAGATCAGGCTGCAGATGGACACAAAGGCTGAATTGTAGCTGTGGATGGGCATTGGGCTGCATTGAGGCTCCAGATGGGTACTAATCAGGCTGCATTGATTGGCACTGACCATTATTTTGCTTCAAAGTGGTTTATTTGAAAAAAAAAAAAGTTTTTTTCCTAAAACGTCCCTCTTAAATTGGGGTGCTTGTTCTACACCAGCACGTGTTATACGCCGATAAATACAGTACCTGTGTTGGAGTTACAGTCCATCATAAGACAAAATAGTGAAACATGGCTACCACAGATAACCTTTAGTTCATTAACTTATATAGATGACCCAAAAGCCTCATAAATCCTTAACCAAATCAGCAATGCTGACACAGAGAGGTTGTTGGGGTAGATTCAAATGGACATAGCCATTAATATTTACAGCAGGACCTACCATAACAACAGGCATGTCTTCATAGTGCCAATTTTCAAATAAGGGGTCAGACATTATGTAACCCTTTGCATTCCATTGGAAGTTGATGAGCTAAGCACAGTAACATTTTACAACCCTACTCTCTAAACACATGGAAACATTTTCCATTTTTTTTAAGGAAAGCATGGCATTTATTTGTATGCATACATTTTATCTAACTGATCTAACATTTATCTGGAATTAATGTAGATGTGCTTATTTTACTTGTTTGCTTGTCCATGTTTTAATTATTGTAGGCACATGCTCAACTATTAACATACAGCCTGGCTTGGATAAAAATAAAGAGCTGAAAAAAAAGTGTAAATTCTGCTCCACGTTCACTCCATTGCTGATAAGATAATCAAAAATCTTGACTTTCTGTAAGATAACCTCTTTTAAAAGGTGACATTAGCGTTCAAATACGTGTTCAGCACTGGAGAGAGATGTGAACCAGTATTTCTGCAGGAAAGGTAAGTTTGTCAGCCCTTCTGCTAATCTTTATCCACCCCAGCAAAAACTAGTAACAGTTAAGCTATACTTTAAGAGCTGCCTAAGGTTGGGCTATGGGCAGACCTAACCTTTGCTGGCATTAGTGAAGAGCAGGGAAGTATAGTCAGTTTCAAAGTTTTTTTTACAAATAAATATGTGAAAAGTGTCAATACTATGTAAAAAAAAAAAATTATTTTGTTAAAATATAAAAACGTCTGTAATTGAAACACTGCTTAATGTGTGCTACCGCGTTTAGCAGCATTTACAGGCTGTAACAGGCATTTGGCGTTTCAAATGCCTCTGAACATCCATCCTGAACCCATGTCAGCTTGCTATGAGCCTCTGCTTTGTGTGTACACATGGAGCGTGGCTTGGCCCCGCCCCCTCCTCATTGGCTGGCTGTGACTTACAGTAGCAGGTGCCAATGGCTATTGATACTGTCTCAGTAAATGAGTGAGACCCAGGAGAGCTCAGGGCTTTCATGCACATCGCTGGATCAAGATGGGAGTCAATTTTAGAGGGGGGACGACGACGACTAAGGCCGCGTACACACGGGCGGATTGTCTGGCCAACTAAGTTCGTCAGACAATCCGACAGACAGTCCGTTCAAAATTTGCATGAACGAACTTGACCACACACGATGAGCAGACAGTCCGCTGAAAGCGCACGCGATGACGTCTACAGCACGTACGACGGGACTAGAAAAACGACGTCCTATACACTGCAATGCAACCTTCGGCCGTGTAAATCCTTTCTGAGCATGCGCCATACTTAGTCCGTCCAACTTGCCTACACACGAGCGGACTGTCCACTGAAACCAAGTTTGGACGGACAAAACCAAGTTTGAACGGACTGTCTTACGGAAATTCCGTAAGACTTTGTTCGTCAGATTGTCCGCTGAAGCCCACACACGAGCGGATTGTCCGCTGAAACACGGTTCAGCGGACTAAGTTGGACAGACAATCCGCCCGTGTGTACGCGGCCTAAGGCTGCACACAAAAGGCTTTTTCCTTTAATGCGTAGAAAGCATGGAGGTAAAAAAACTAACCTTTTTAACCACTTCATGAGAAATCTGAATGGAGCAGGACCCTCTAATTCCTCCAATATTGAATTGTATTTTAACTGTACTGTCTGCCTTCATGTTGTAAAGTGCTGCACAAACTGTTTTTCTGCTATATAAATCCTGTATAATTACAACAATATGCATGCACTTTGAGCTTCTGCTATGGCATAGCAGTCACACTTTTTGGAAGACATTACATTTCCCCATCATATCCCATCCCAAACAAAAAAACAAAATGCAGGCGTGATGTATAACAAACATTCCGGCAGCATAAGGGTTCGGTTGCCATCAAAATACTTTAATGACATTCTAAAATGAACAATGACAGATTATTTTCCAGAAATACATCACATTCTTTCTCCTAAAGTAAACTTTCCGCCCCCACATTCTGCACAGACTTTACTATTAAGCTGTCATCTTTGGTGGGGAAAACAGAGATGCTACATGTGCATGTGCATATAAGATTAAAAATGACAGCTGTTTACTTCTGCTGTACCTTACCTGGCTTAAATCAGTCCCCCCCAATTTCCCTCTCATCTTTTCACATCACTGGGTACCAGCACACTGTTGACTCTTAACATTTGGAGAAATAAACAGAAAGAAAAAAAAAAAGGCTAAAGTTGCTAGTCATCTGGAAATCAGGTTACAACGAGCTCAATGTATTCAATTTTGTTGCTGAAGTCAGGGTCCCACGAGGCTGTTCTTCAAAGCAAACCATGAGAACTGAATGCTTTTTGAAAACACTACACTCTCTAAAGTAACGTTTCATACCAGCCTGATATATCAGAAAAACACACCTGAACCTTAGGATCCGATTGTGGATGGAATAAAGCATAAGGTTTTGAAAGTTGTGTGACTTCAGGCTCTTGTTTTGTATAGAATGGAATGAGAGTAAGCATGCAATGAGGACAAGTTTACCAAGCTAACACCAAGACTTAGTAGCAGGCACCTGGCAATGTTCCGAACATTATTGAAGACCTATTCAAAATCTGATACTTCAAGGTATGAGGTAACACAGGCACTTTCTTGCGTTTCCTTGACATCACTAAAGTCCAGGCATTGACACATCATTGCACACTACAAATCTCATAGTCAAAAGTCCATTTTGGTAGCAAGCAAGAGAAAACGCCTGTGTTTCTACATACAGTGGGACCATGGAAAAGAAACAGTGTTTTTATATATTTTTTTTTTTAAATCTTCATTTTACAAATAAACATTACAAAACAAACATGACATACTTTCCCAAAAGCATGCTAGACTTTCTAATGAGAAAGCCTAGAACTACTTTTGTACTTCCTACCCGAATTAAAATTTTTGCTAGCAGGGGGGAGAGGGATTTGCATCTCTTCTGATTCCAGGTCTATATTTAGCATATCAGCTGTGAGTAAGAGACTTTACAGAGATCTACTTGCTGGCTGCACGTGGTAAATATTTCATATTTGCCTACAGATAAAGATGTTTTTATGTTATTATTAAATAATATTTTAATATAACACATAAAACAGTGTCGATTCTCTTTAACCGGTTCCCGACCAGCGCACGCCGATGTACGTCGGCAGAATGGCACGGGCAGGCATATTGGCGTACAGGTACGTCCAATCTACAATGCCGCCCTGCCATCGCAAGCGCGCCGCCGGCGGCGCACTCTCGTGCCGGTCGGGACCCCCGTGAGTCCGGTCGCGGGTCCCGCAGACTCGATCGCCGCGGGGATACCCGCGATCGTCTCACGGGACGGCTGAATGGAGGAAATGCCGTGTAAACAGCATTTCTCCATTCTGCCTAGCAACTAGTGACGCTGATCTCTGCTCCATGTGATTGGAGCAGAGATCAGTGTTCACTAAATGAAAGCCCAACCCCCCACAGTTAGTAACACACCCCTAGGAACACTTAACCCCTACACTGCCACCCACTGGTTAACCCCTTCACTGCCAGTGTCATTTACACAGGAATCACTGCATTTATATAGCAGTGATTACTGTAGAAATTACAATGGTCCCAAAAATGTCCGATGTGTGTGCCATAATGTCGCAGTCACAAGAAAAATCGCTGATCGCCGCCATTACTAGTAAAAAATAAATAAAAAATTATTCATAAAAATGCCATAAAACTATCCCTATTTTGTAAACGCTATAACTTTTGCGCAAACCAATCAATAATCGCTTATTGCGATTTTTTTTTACCAAAAATATGTAGAAGAATACGTATTGGGCTAAACTGAGGGAAAAAAATTTTTTTATATATTTTTGGGGGATATTTATTATAACAAAAAGTAAAAAATTATGCGTTTTTTTCAAAATTGTCGCTCTATTTTTGTTTATAGCGCAAAAAATAAAAACCGAAGAGGTGATCAAATACCACCAAAAGAAAGCTCTATTTGTGGGAAAAAAAGGACGTCAATTTTGTTTGGGAGCCACGTCTCACGACCACGCAATTGTCAGTTAAAGCGACGCAATGCCGAATTGCAAAAAGGGGTCTGGTCTTTGACAAGCAAAATGGTCCGGTCTGTAAGTGGTTAAACTAACCAGTGCAAGTGCACATAAAACTCATGTAATTTAGAATTAATTCCCTTGGTTAAGATTAGGACCATACTTGTGAATACTATTTCAGTTACATCGCTGAGAAGATGAGTGAGAATGGGAGGATAGCTTAAACAGTAAATACATTTGAAGCAGGAAGGTCTCTATTAAGTCAAGAACCCACTGTTTAGAAATCAATACTTATCTGTTTTTATATCAGGTACTTATATAGTGCTGTCAATTTATGCAGCTCTTTACATACATGTGTTATACGTTTAAGTACTAACACACTGGCAACAATGGATGCAGCTCTTTACATACATGTGTTATACATTCACATCGGTCCCTGCCCTCAAGGAGCATGAAGTGGATGTAAACCCACTCTAATCCTTTCTAAACTACTGCCATAGTGATTATCTATAAGGATATACATGCCTCCTGCATGTATCCTTACCTGTCAAATGTCTCCCCTCTATTATGAGACACGAAAAACTTCAGATTCTGTGGATGGGTCTGTTGTCTGGAGCTCGGTGGGTGGAGTCGTGATGTCAGTAGACTCCCCACCCACCTCTACACTTCCCTTGTTCAGGCATCAATATTTCTTACACTGGACTTCTGCTGGTCTTGTGGATTATGCCCCATGATCACTAATATCCAGTTAAAACCCAAGGAAGTCACCACATGACTTTAGCATGCCCAATCATGCGGAGGTGTGGAGAAGCCAATCTAAAGAAAGGAAAAGAGGATCTGAAATCCACAGAATTCTCCGTCACACTCGTGCATGAGATATGTAAATCACCTGTCACTCACAGTAAGGGGGAGAAACAGACATCTATTTCTCTGTCTGATGGTTTTTTATCTCACTGAAGAAAAGATAAGAGGACTGCTGAGAGCTGGATTAACTCTTCATGCCAAGACTGGGCACAGATGACATCAAATCCTAAACTGTACAAGGTGCAAGCCTTAAACTTTTTTTTTCCGGTTTACATACACTTTAAGGAGAATTGAACACAGGCAAGCAAAAAAAAAAAAACGACGTAGGTCAGCACAGGATGACCCCCCTTTCTCCAATGTCAGCACCCTAACAGAAGTGCACCTGTGCCAGTAACCAGTGTTGGCATACATGTCAGTACATCGCCGTGCGTACACATGTTGCATGTGCACGGTGCATGTTTTTGCACGCCCTATCTCAGAACTGGTGCCAAGCGTCCTATTTAAAGGAAGGAATGGTGACATAACAGCTGGATTATCTTCAGCTACACATGATCCATGCCCCTGTGTTTCTAACACCTTGTTATCCTAATTACTCGTTGCTGACTTGGCTTCTTGTTGACCATACTTCCATGTGATCTTCCGTGTATGACCTGGCCGTCGATAAAAGTGATCTCGCGGCAAATCTGCCACAGAGACCACTTGTATCTTTAAAGCGGATGGCCCAGTCTTGAAGAGGATAACAGGGTTATGTTAGCTAGCTGCTATCATAACGGTATTCCTCTTCAAAGTAGCGTCATAAAATGATGGCGGGCAGTCTGGAAGTGGTTAAAAAGGTGCACTGTTCCAGAACAAAGAAGAAAGACTTTCTTTATGGAATGTATATTTGTGTTTCATATGCTAATGTCTTGTTACAGGTATATAACCATTGGTTTATTTTGTTTCTAGGCAAAACATTGAATGTTTATTACTAAATTTTATTGGTGTTTGATCGCTCATATTCGAGTATTGGGTTTCATGGGTTTCAGAACAAAAGGAAATCACAGCCTTCATAGACAACTTTGTACAAAATTGTTTTTCTTTTTCCTGGTTTGTCGGGTTTCAAATGTGAATGTTTTAGGTTTTCATCACCATTATCTAGTTGGTACTTCTATTTGTCAGTCCATTCGGCTGTGTTTTGGACTGCCTAGCGTGTGTTGTATGTTCTGATCTGACATGTATGAAGTTCTGGTGTGATTGAGTTTCTTTGCTCCACTCATTAGCAGAACCAACTAACTGAAGTCTCCAGTTCTCACTTAGTTTTTTTTAATGAAAATTTGAGCAAGAATGCAGGGGATAATTGTCACTCTAACACATATATTAGGCTAAGAAGGGTTATAAATCTCAATGTCTCAATGTCAGTTACTGAAGTTAGTGGTAAGAGTGTTTTGTTATTATCCAGAGTTTGAATTAGATCTGTCATAGATCTGTTACATATCGGTGTCCTATTCCCAAAGATCAGTGCCTATGCTGATACTTGCAGTTCCATGGCTTTAAAGGGTAAAGGTCTGATGTTACTTTTGTGTAGACTTGCGTTTAAGACTGCCTAAACCCCTGCTGTAATTTTAAGCCTGGCTGTCAAGCTCCACTCATTGCCTCAGGTTAAGGTATATTAATGCCCCTAGCAGTCTGTGTCTCCCCCAGTGTATTTCAAGCTTGTTTCCTGCCCAGTGTCACCATGCAACTCTATTTGCTCCTAGAGTTTCCTGTTTGTCTGTTTTTATGTGGTTATTTTTTACCAATTGTGTAATATCCTAGAGGCGATTCAGTTTGCATTGTGCGCTATAGAAGTATTTCATTCATTAATTCATATGTCTTTGACGTATCTGTCACTAATATCTGTGTGTTTCAAAGCACACTGGGTCAGCTCGAATTGTACCCTCTACTGTTCAGTAATCCCGATGCCTCAGTGCTGCAAGGCATTTTTCTTTGCCTGTTGGCCAGTTGTGTCTGGTAGCAGCAGTTCCTCGAACTGGATACACATTATGCAATTTTTGTTGTTCAGGTTCCTTTAGATTTACCTTCAGATGTGTGTATGAGGGCCTGCCTGATTGCATACAAGTTGAGAGTGTATAGGTCTGGCCTTGTATTGTATGGCTTTAGTTTAGTCTGGAGAAGATTGTGTAGAAAGATTGTGTGGGCATGCTGTATTCTCCTCAGTTAATACTCGCAGGTGTCCTTCCTGTCCTAGATTCCTTGTATACCTTAACTAGTTGTCTTTGTCCTGCATGCCAGGAACACCAACGCCCCAGTGTTGCACTATGCCCCTGTCATTCACGTAAGTCCTGTTTGAAGAGTGTAGGTCTTGTATTATGCATCAGGTTAAGGGGTTAGGAAATCCAACTTGCTCTGTCCAGCATCCAGGACCTCGGAGAAGTGACTCTCTCTCACTGGGGCAATTTCCACTTTGCAAGGACAGGCAGGTGGGGGTAGTATCCAGGTTGAAAATGAGTCATAATAGATTGATGGATGACTACAGGAACATTGTGCAGATATCACTGTCAATCTGGGTACTACTGTGTTACACCCTGTAGTCCATCTTGTTCTGATGGTTTGAGTCCGGACAGCCTCAGATGACTGGTACTGATGAGTTCTGGGTAAAGGAAGATGTTGCGCTATGAGAAAAGGACAGAATCACGAGACAACAATGCTGGCACAGGAGGGGTCGGGTGTAATGGATGCCGGGGTAGTGTGCCAACTGGTCCTAAACAAAATTAAAAATACTTGAGACCTGAGACCAGGGTACTGGTGCTGGCATCACATTTCTAATGATGCATAGTTTTCAGAATCAGGTTAAATTGTACTCAGCAGGGTATACTACCTCAGGGAGTCTATTGTACATCTCCTCTTGCCCTTGGCATGGATATAGCAGGAACACTAGGGTTGTACCCCGATCACCCCAAAAAAAGATTTTACAGCAAAACAGACATCCCCTTATATCTGTCGAGATTAGGGGAGGAGTTAAAAGTTGGGTAGTTGGATAGTTTTGGCAACAGGACTTAGATGGTGCCAACAGTTCGTGCAGGACGTGAATAGAAGGGCACTGCTCAAGGGGTTTATGATCTAAGGGGAGGAGGGTGGTACATAAATAATAGCTGCTGGGAATTATCCCGATATGGAGCTGGCTGAGGTAACATTTTAGGTGAAGGCGGGGTAGGCTTCCTGGAATAAAAGTGTTTTTAGGGATCACCTAGTGGTGGACAGGGTAGGAGCTGACTGGACACATTTAGGTGGGGAGTTACAGAGGTTTTGGAGCAGTCCTGATGTTGAGCATGGGAGACGGTAACAAGGGAGCTGGAAATCAGGTTGTCTTAGGGAGTAGCCGAGTGGATGATTTGGGTGATATCTCAAGATCAAAAGAGGTTAATCCAAATATCTCTACGGTTTCTTAATGGTAAAAGTTTATTCAGGTACCGTCTTAGGGCCACAGCTTTAGTAAACTCCACCCTGTTGCTGTCCAGATGTGGGTATCTATTAAAAGACCGATGTAGGGTATTGTGCGCATTTAAAAGAGGACCCTAGAACTATATTTGTCTTTTTGATGTTTTGGGAAAAAGCCTCTAAAAAAAAACTGATCTGACACTGATCCTGTTCACCTGTTGATCACTAATATTGGAGAGGAGTTATCTATTTTTATTTCTTTGTTGCTCTTTATTTATTTATTTTTTGCTAAGTTGCTGCTGCAACAGCTGCAATGTATTATTTTTCAAGGCACTTTATAATATTTTTTTCAGGACAGTTATATATTGTTTGTTTTTATGAATGCAGATTCAATGCTCTTTGACATAAAGTGAAATGTGTGTGATAAACGGTCTGGGTTGAAGCAGCATTAAAATTAAGTTTTTTTTTAATTTTTGCTTTTATTTTTTTCTCTTCTTTCTCTTTCCTACTTTCTTTGTTTCATATTCTTATCTTTAATTACTTTAAGTGATGGTACCAGTCCATTACTGATAATGTTATTTTAGATCTTTAAAAGTAAATGTATTCATCTTATGAAACTTTTGTTTGAATCTCAAAGATGAGCTGTGAATTATAAGGCAGTTTCTGCCTGACTCTGTTTTTAAGAGTCCAGTGGGTCCTATAAAATGGTTTCCTGAAACATACAAGTACCATATTTCACAAAGTATCCCTGGACATCCAGGTCTTATGTCTTAATGTAATTCTACCTCCCCTAGTCTGCCTACTGCTTTAAACCTGAGCCCCATGAGCAGGTGTGGTAAAACCAGGGACCTGGAAATAGCAGGCAGTCTTGACTATCCCTACCATCAAGGGCCATGGATGATACTGGCTGTTGCGCAGACTCTGTACCCTATGGGGATCCCACTTTACTAGTCCACATTACACTCCTTATAAGTATTTAGTCTTAATGGCCACACCACTGCTCTTGTCTGGCATTCCTCCAATAACTGTACACTAACATTCTCCTTTTTTTTGTATTCATGCACGACTGTCCGGAGGCCTGCCCTACCACCACTTGAAGAAGCAACAACCACCAAGTAATTTCTTGAGGAAAAGGTGCGACGACTAAGACTCTTCTGAACTTTGCTTCACTATGTTGAAAAGTGCTGTCTTGCAGTCTGATCCAATCGGTGCAAGCATTACACCGCATTCCCAAGTTACAGGACTAGATATGCCAGGATCCTGCCATCAATGTTGAAGTTCCGCTCTTTCAAGGCAAAGGAGTGTGGAAACATAGCAGCACAAGCACTCATGGTCCAGATGTGGAGTCTCAAGTCTACCTCAGGTGTGCTCAAAAAAGGAAGAGGAGGTAGCAGTGGTGGTGGGAAGGGTTGGGGCTCTGTGATTACAGGATCATTGAGGGAGGGCATCAGTTCAAGAATGAACGCCAGGGGGAACTGATGTGGAAATATTGAGCTTCATATTTATATCAAGGGGTTTTAAGGGAACCATTGTGAGGACTTAAATTACCTTGCGATACAGGGCCAATCTCAGACAAACAATAGACATCGGCATTGTCTACAACAGCCTTGTCCTCCTTATCCTCAACACAAAATTTAACACAACTATTCATATTACATAGGGCTTATTACACACCAGAGAAACTATTTAAATGGAAACTTAGAGATGCAGCCTAATGCCCCAGGTGTAAAGGGAGCCCTGCTAACTTAATACATATGCCATGGAGATGCCCTAAACTCCATCATTATTGGTATGAAGTGGTATTAATGATTAACAATGTTTTTTGGACTGGGTTATCTTCTGAGTAACCTGAAAGAATTGGGAATCCTGGGCAAATATACAATTCGTAAGCTTATAGTGCAAAGGTGGACATCGCCACCTACAGTAGAAGATTGGAAGACACAAATAAGGGAAACCTTACTTAGGGAAACAAATACCTTTCTAAATAGAGGTTTCCCAGGGAAATTTGAAAGGATATGGAGAAGATGGTCTGACATTTTGGATATATAATTACATGGGTGTATGGCGAGGGGGGTGTGTATGGCGAGGGGGGGGGGGGAGTATGGCAAGAGAGGAGGAGGGGGGAGTATGGCGAGAAGAGGGGGGGGGGTATGGCGAGAAGAGGGGGGGGGGGGGAGTATGGAGAGGGAGGTATGGCAAGGGGGGAGGGGGAGCATGGACGCTAGTTTTTTTTTTTTCCCCCTCCAATACGTGCCCAGGGTGTATGTTGTTTGCTTGAATAACCAGTAATAAAAATGAATTGATAGAAAAAAGAAAGAGGAAATTACCTTACCTCATTAGATATATATATATGTATACACACATATACACATATATATATATATGTATATGTTTATATAGGAGGATGATGTACATAATATATTTTGTAATATCAGGATGAGACATGGGCCCGGCTTACAAGACTTATTTTTTCCTGTTTCTTGAAAGTTGTTTGATGTCTTCAATAGGCAGGTGATAACGAAGTTACCCTTTTGTTGTCATATCAGACTTTGTGTCAGCACCTGGTCAGGGGTCCTTGACATGCTAATGTCGGAACCGGTTAATGCTAGGATCAAGGAGGGTTGCTTACCTAACAACCATAAACATGCTAGACAGAGAGGCACCGAAGAGAGTCTAAGGCTTATGTGAGGAGCATAATGGCCAACTAGGCTTCAGGTACAGCCAATCAAATTTGATGCAACTCTGAACCAATGAAAACAGTCCATTTGTGTGATTGGTGGGTATGGGTAGAGAGGGAACATAAAATCAAAGATCACATTGATGCTGTCTCTCTTACTCTATGTGTGGATCCCTGAAAGCAAGGTCTGTCTGTGTATTGTATCTCCATTACTGTAGCCCCTTTACTTTTGTTGCGTGTAACTTAAATTATCTTTGTCCATTGACAAAACAGTATTTGTAGCATTATGGCTTCTCTGTATTAGTATCATCTATGTTTTATTTGGTAATATTTGATTAGTCTAACGTTTCTTTTCTGTATAAATAAATTTGTTCTTTGTATTTTAGCACCATTATCATTCCTTATCGATCTCATGGATTATAGCTGCAACCGCATTGGTTGATTCTTATATAGACAAGGTTGTAATCACTTATGGTATATATCATTAAGCGTATAAGTGAGGCAAGTAAAAATTGCCATTACACTTACTAGTGCCAAAGGAATACAGTCTTACCAGTCCCATAAATGCAGCCTTATCAGTCCCATACATGCAGTCTTACCAGTTTCATGAATGCAGTCTTAACAGTCTCATAAATGCAGCCTGACAGAAGACAGAGCAGCCCAAGCAGCCGTACTCCAGTCAGCCACTCAGGCTGCTCTGTCTTCTGTCTGAGTGACAGGCCCAGTGGGAGATCGCCCGGTGCTCGCGGTGGCTTGGGATTTCTGTCTTCTGCTCTCCTACCAGTAACATGGCAGAGGGGCAGTGCCTGGTCAATATTCGCTCCATAAGACGCAAAGACATCCCTGTTATTTTTTTTTTGGGGGGGAAGTGCGTGTTATGGAGCGAGAAATACGGTATATCTTTCTGTGAAACTAGAGCCTGTTTTACAAATATGCCTGATTTTCATTGCATGACAAAACAAAAAAAATATACAAGGCTTAAAAAAAAAAAAAAAGATGCAGTCATGGAGTTGACGGTTATGTTAGACAAAATAAGAAGAAGAGTTTATATACATTTTGTGAAATATGGAGAACACTGTGCTGTGTGAAATAAATAGCAACTAACCTTCAGGAAGCATTCCTCAATTTTACCACTTAGGATGTGTCACTCATAACTCT
The DNA here is from genome assembly GCF_037356315.1 of Lithobates pipiens. Classification (NCBI taxonomy): domain Eukaryota; kingdom Metazoa; phylum Chordata; class Amphibia; order Anura; family Ranidae; genus Lithobates; species Lithobates pipiens. Next base: position 286,573,545 of record NW_027507784.1, read on the forward strand.
TGTAAATAGCCAATAAACTCCAAAGATGTGGCATAGTGGTATTTCATCATACAACACGGAAAGGCTAGTCTTTTCTAGGAAAGCCATATTTCATGCAGTCCATTTACCATTTCCAAGCTTCTGAGACCATAAACTTCATCTTTAGGGTTATAAACCCCAATTTCATGCACTGTTAAAAAGATATCCTATGACTTGTGAACGTGTATAGTCTGAAAAGTGAAATGATTCTGTCAAGATTGAAAAGCAGTGCATATCACTAGAATAAATGTGAAAACAGGAAAGTTCTATAAGTTATAGGCAGAGAGTAATTCCACCAAAACTGATCTCTATAGAACAGTTTCAGCAAATCAGATCCTAATCTTGGGTGGGGTAAATTATAGTGCAAATATCCACCAGATCTTTACTGCTGTCTATGACTCCAGCACGGCCTGGATAAGCCAAGATCAGCTCTCAGACCATTGGCTCCTGCTGTTGTCAGTCAAATCTTGTGAGCAGGGGGGGGGGGGCAGGGTTGAGCCGCGCTATGCGATTTTGACACACACAGCCTGGCTCAGAATCAAGCCCACTTGTCTGCCTCCATTGCAAGTACTTGCTATTTTGCCAGATACAGAAGAGTAGGCGCAACGATCAATGCGCAGATGACCCAATAAGGGTAGGTTTGGGGTGGGTCTGTGCAATACCATTGCAAAAGTATTCACCAGAGTATATACCATTCACCAGAGCAGGTGAATATAATGTTTAATATTTTAATTGAAAAAATAATTGCCTTTACAAACACTTTAATGCGTTAAATAAAACCATATTTGATCATGATGACTGGCATGTGGCTGAACATTTTGGAAAAATCTACTGTAATATACAATGCGTGCATCATTTATATGTTTTCATTAAAATAAAAAAAAGGATTAATAATACAATTTACATCCCAAGCAACAATTATTTTTACTATATGTAAGAGCTGACCAAGGTGGACAGTTTTAGCCAACCATAGACATAGTAATATGGTACATAGCTGTTTTTAATTTAAACTAGGGCTGTTACTGATTAAAATTTTCGTGTTCGATTAATCTTTTTTTTTTTTTTTTTTATCGATTAATCGACTAATTTCGATTAATTATAACGCACATACAGATCCAACTACTTTTAGCTGATCTCCTTGCATTGCAGCTCTGCATTAGTCAGTGGTAAATGTGGTATACACTATATACAATCACCCGACACTAGTTAGTTTCCGCAATCTATGACTTAACTTCACAGTTCACACAAATACATTTTAAATTCAAACTGTAGCACTGACGTAAGTAATTTTTTAAATTAAACTTTAAGAAAAAGGTAGAAAGTTAAACTTTAATTATAAAACATATCTAGTATATTGACTATCAGTCACTTTATAGTAGGCAAGTAGGCATCACTTTAGCCAGTCACACAAACATACCAGAGTGTTTACATTTTGTTTTGTTTTTTTACAAGAATGTTAAAAACGGAGGTTATCAAATTTGCCTACACTTAGCTCACTGAATAATCCCAGTTAACCACATCCTTATTTACCATCACTGGCCAGGCTGTCCGGTGACGTCGATGTCACCGGACTCCTCCCCCCTTCCCTTTGTTAGCAGACGGAACTCCCTGAAGACCCGGAAGACGGTGGAGAAGTGAGTACCAATCAAAAGAATTTTAAAAAAAAATTCGTTAATTTTTTTGATCGATCAAAAAAATTTGATTGATCAAAAAAATTAACGATTAATTGAGGAATTAATCTTTAATTTTCTCAGCCCTAATTTAAACTGATCACATTTTTCTTTGTAATAAAGGATACTGCCTGCAAAGAATGTGTAAATGGATGTACAACAAAATGTTTACAAATCTACACAAGCACATGAGTAGCATATGACAGCACCAATTGTCATGATGAGCCATTTTTTTGACCACAGGCTATTAGAGCTGTAAATTACCGTATTTATCGGCGTATAACACGCACTTACCCCCTCCCTAAAATCAGGGGGGAAATTGGGGGTGCGTGTTATATGCCCATCCCCCGCTGTTTCTAACCCTTTCTGCCGTTCTCTGTGACTTCCGGGTATTTTCTGCCGTTCTTGGCTATCTTCGCTGTTCTCAGCTATTTTTGGCTGTAGAACGGCCGATGTGGCCAAAAATAGCTGAGAATGGCCGAAAATACCCAAAAGCCACAGAGAACGGCCGAGAACTACCGAGCGCCGCCGTGATATACAGGACATCCATTCTGTATCTCGGCGGCGCCATTTTTAAATGGCAAAGACACTGACAAGACTGCAAATGACTGACAAGACTGAAAATGACTAACAAGGCTGCAATGGAAGGCTGCAAATGACACTGAGAAGGCTGCATTGATGGGCATTTAAATGTAAGTTTTTTTTCCTTAAACTTCCCTCCTAAAAGTTTTTTTCTTTTAAATTCCCTCCTAAACTTGGGGGGTGCGTGTTATACGCCGATAAATAATTCTTAATTCACTTCTTTGTTTTATAGTTTTTTTTTTTTTTACAATATTGACTATAATGACTAATAAACAGATGAATAGAGGAAAGGATCACACACAGATTAAAATGCACCGTTACCAACACACAATTAGGCTAGTCACTTTTTATGTTAAACTGATATTTATAGGAATGATACCTGCAAATCCACTAGGAGCTATCATTGCACATCTCTTGTACTGATGAAGTGAAAACCAGACTATGTCCTAGTTTCATCAGTATTGAAAAAATTATTTTTGTGTAGCAACAGATGAACGGACTGTAGCTGGGGAAATGTTGAGGTACATGCTTGTTAGATACAGTAACTGTTGCACAACAGTACATAGAAGCGTGGAAGTGGGTGTATTGTTAGAGTTCTAAAACACCCATGGATGTATGCACAGTGATGTGTTTTATAATCAAAATATGCAAGCATTTTAAAGGGGCATGGTTTAACACTGCCCAATCTTCTACTTATACCTTTTGTTGCTTAGTTTTCAATAGAGTGCAGGTGTCAACACTTGAGAATTTCCCTATTACTATGACAACTATAACATTCTTGATTTCTTATCTTTTTCTGTCTCAATGATAACGCTCCAAGACAAATGGAGAAGTGAATCACCCCAGCAGGGACACAGGCAGCAATTAAAACACCACAGTGGTTTCTAATCCTTCTCAAAAATAGTTTTTGCCATATTCTACTGCCTAAATATTTTACCTTGATGCATTCCTTGCAAATTATTTAAAATATTTAGGCATCAGCATCCCACCTCGCCACCCCCCCCCCCCCTTTGACTTACCTGAGCCCACCCCTCATTTGATCCAGCACTGTGCCTGTCTATAGGTCTTCTCTCCCCAAACTTCCTGGTCTCGCTTTGCTTAGGCAGTGAGAGCCATTAGCTCCTGCTGCTCTCATTCAAAGCAAGTGGCAAGGGAGAGGCAGGCCAGGCTGAGACAGCGAGCCGCCACAGGAAGCGGCTTTTTATGGGGCACTCAGCTGAGTGGAGGAGCCAGGGGCGCCAGCAGGGAACCCCAGAAGAGGAGGTTCACGGCCACTCTGTGCAATTCCACTATACAGAGCAGGTAAATATAAGCCTGTTTTTTTTAACTCCTTCACAACTGTGCAACAGCCAAACTATTGCTTTAGCGTGGCCGCACTTTGCCATGAAGCTATATGAGGTCCTTGCGGCGTGCATCGGCAGGGACCTGTGATTGGGGTAAAGAGCCAATCACGGAGGCTCTTTATCACATGATCAGCAGTATACAATCACAGGTGATCATGATTTGTCGGTCATCGGCAATCCTCCAAACACGCTGACAGCACGTAAGGAGAGGTCAGCTGAACACTGGCAAATCCACACAGGGAACATCTGCACTGATAATCAGGACACTGATTACCAGTGTGCTGATTATCACTGTAGCCCCACACAGTGCCCACCAGTGCTGCCAATCTGTACCCATCAGTGATGCCCATCATTGCCACATCAGTGCTCATCAGTGCAGCACATCAATGCTCATCAGTGCAGCCTCATCAGTGCAGCCTCATCAGCGCACATCAGTGAAGGAGAAAAATTACTTAATTACAAAATTTTATAACAGAAACTAAGAAAAACTTTCTTGGTTTATATTTTTACCAAAAACAAAAAAAACAACAGTGGTATTTAAATACCCCCAAAAGAAAGAACTGTCTCAAAATAAATGTGAGAAATGTAGTTTGGGTACAGTGTTGCATGACTGTTGTCAAAGTGTGACAGCACTAAAAGCCGAAAATTGGCCTGGGCAGGAAAGGGTTGAAAGTGCCCCATAGGCAAGTTGTTAAAGAGCATTTCCAATCACTTTAAAGGGTATATGAGGTTAAAATGTAAAATCATAACTTCATTTCCACAATGTATTTCAATTATATCTTTCCTACTCTAATTTAACTGAATGATCTTGAGGTTTAAAAACAAACTTTTTGAAGAATCCCACACATTTACTTTCTTGAATCCTGTTGCATATACGCCTTGTATCACACATTTTACAGAGCCTGCCTTCAAAACTACAGTGGTGCTGAGTTTTAGGAGGTACAGGACTCATTCCACACAGGCAACAAGGTACCCATGGTATATGTAGCGATTAGAAATCGAAAAATAAACTAAAATAATAAGCAGAAGTGAGGCTGCAATGCATGCTGGGAATTAAGAAAGAAGTGGAAAGAGATAACTGGCAGACAGGCAACATTTACAGCATGAATGCAGATTTTTTTAAGTAAGTTTATATTGGATTGTCTATAATAACTATAATTTGTATTATTACAATGCTAATGTTATAAAACAAAAGTGTATGCTGTAACTATACATTTCCTTTAATTAAACAATATGTATGTGCAAAACAGAATTGGCATTTATAAAATAGCTACAATATACAACACACATGATGAAGCAATTAGTGGGTATTAAATATGAACAGAATGGGAGACCTTAAATTGGTTTGTTCTTCAGCTGATTAAATACACATTACTGAGATGTATCCAAAAATTCAATATAGTGTCCATTTAATTTTCGACAATGTACCTATTAAAATGAAACTCCTATTGCAAGGGATACCCATAATTTTATTTGTCTTTTTGAAAAGCCTATGGTCCATTAACGTGAACATATTATTTCTTGTGTTGAGCTATATTTGCAAGGAAGCAACATATGCATTTTTACCATCATAAAAAAATGATAATAGATACAAATAGATTGTCAATGACTAACAACAAAGTTACAAAATGAGTAAAGTCAATATTTTAGTTTTTCTTTTAAGTGACGTATGCAATTCCTCTTGATATCTTAACTACTAGTGCCTGTTCATAGAGGCTGTTCTAGGTTCTTTATCCGTCCCTTTTTATTTCCACAGGTTTCCAGCAATACCCATACAGCAGCTGTGAAAACTCTGTTTAAAAAATCCCCTTTAATATCAGTTGTCTACTTTGCAGTCCATGTTTAATCTTCCTGGATACTATGATATCATTGATTTCAATGGGATGGGACGTTTGTATAGGCTGAGGTCAGAGAGAGAGAGCGCAATACACTGCTGACAAAAGCCTCTCTGCACTGATTAAATTGGATAGGATCGCAAGAATAATGGCATTGGTAATTTTAAAAATGCAGTAAGAAGAGTGAAATTCTGAGAATGCGAACAGAAGACTGTCTAAGAGACAGAATAGGCTAGGTGATTATACAAACCAACATTACCATGGATACATTTTAGTGCAAGTTGGACCTTTTAAGGAAGGGGAAGATTTATGTGCATCTGCTGTGTAATGCTACCTATGTTTCAGCAGACAGAGTGTTAAAATGTTGCTTCAATTCGTTGTTGTATCGTGCAGTGAGGAGCGGAAGGACAGTGTGAAATAAAACAAGAAACGACATGTGTGAATGTGTTTTAGCAATAGGCAGCTCTCTTTATATTTCTACGGACCATAATTGGTTCTGTCAACATGCAGAGCACAATCAAATACATCTATACCTGTCTGAGTGCCAGTACCTTGCATCAGCTCTTATATCCCTTCAGCTGGTATTACAGACAGACTGGTGTTACAATAATGCAAGAGAGACAAACAATGGGGGCCAGGTTTTTACAGGAGGCACCAATTACTGCCTAAAAGCCACAATCCCGGCACAATAGATCACAGAGGCCATATTAAAATCCCAAGCACTTTGCACAGTAAAGAGATTGCAAGTTTATCACTTTCCTAATAAAAGCAACTGGACAATTAGCATATAATCCAGGTGAGACCACCTGCCATGTATTTGAAGTAGTTCTTTAAAGTAATACAACAGCTCTGACTTAAGAGACTTTCAGCAGGGTTGTCCTATGTGGGGCAGACAGCTTATTAAAATAAAAGCCTGATCAAGAACCCTCAAAACTAGACTGTGTGACACAGTGACAGATAGATCCTTTGCACCTACCATGGCCTTTATCAAGGCCTTTTTAAAAAACCACAAACCTTCAAAAGCATACCTAGCTAGAAAGCTCATCCCTGAATGTCCCCATTACAGGAGAGGAAACTCCAATTCTCAAAATTACAGGAGCGTAAACTCAGCAGGCGGCTATCAGAATACAGCCCAGCCACGTTGTATGACATCAGAGGAGGAATATTTGTATTTGTCCAGATTTACTCCTAATGAAACATTGCTTGTCCGAGGAACCAGTCATATATTTGACGAACACCAATATCCCCATGGTTATACAAGCAGTTAAAACACTCAGACAAGAAATAAGAATGGCGGCATTCCAGTAAGTGCAACCAAATACACCAGGTCAGCCAAACTTAGAGGAAATATTTTTCAGTCTTTTATTTTTAATAATGAATAGAAAACTGTTATTCCACAGCACACACCACGCCATGAGAAGCCAGCTCTGGAGGTCCCTAGCGGCTCCTTTCCCATTCAGAGCCAGAAACATTCCGACTGTATTCACACAGAAACGGACAGCTACTGGAGCTTTCCCAACTGTGGTAGGAGGCAGTAGGGTGAGCAATTCAATGCATCACAGCTCCTTTTGTACAAACTGTATTTGAAGTGTACAAAAGTAAACATCATTTATGGTGCTGTATAGTGTGCTACAAAAAATGCAGCATGTTCAGGCTGCGTTGAAGTGTGAATGGGACACAAAGAAATCAACGATTTTCTTTGTGTTCTTGAGGTGACAGGCATTTTACAATGCGGTAAACACACTATGTGTGAACCAGCTCTCAAGCTTAGCTGGTCAAAACTTGCATTTTCATGCAAAGATTTTTGAAAAGATCACACCCCCAAACTGCTTCTGATGTCTACGGCCAGCTTTAATCTACTTGCGTATCGTATTTTTGCTGTACTGTACAACTGTTGTAAAAACTTTAATAAAACACATTAGGCAAAAAAGGCAGTTTGCCAAAATGCCGCTGACAGGCCTTCCAATGATGGATGCCTAGCTGCTTCATCTTTTATTTTTTGGCTAAATTCCTGGGAAGGAGGATCAAAGTGACATACTGCAGCATTTAGGGGGAGAATTAAAAAAGAAATGTAGAAAAAGTTACACGTTTGTATCTCACGATTATTCAAACCACAAATGAATTATAAATGAACCTGTCAAGAGAAAGGAGGATTGCAGGCATTACAGTTTATTCAGGGATTCATCTTACAGGAATTGTAGCCACTACTGGGGGATCACTCTGCTCAGGTTCACCTAAAGACACTGCAAAAGCAAGCAAAAACCATTGATAGACTGCTAAATGTTAAAAGGGATCCCCAGGCAAAACCCGGATGTCAGGAAGGAAAAGAAGAGTAAAACGCCTATTAACTCAAGCCTGCATTTTCCTATTGGTGCTCTACTACTGTAAAGTATAAAAAGGTCTTAGACAACTTCCTGCTTGTGTTAGTTCTAGGCAATATTTAGCCATTACACACAATGCATTTCCTTTTTTTCTAACCAACCTTTTGCTTATTTAGGAGCTTGCTCCAATTTGGAAATTATTTGCAACCTTCATTGATATACTAAAGAGAACTTCTGACAAGGAAACTGAATCCATGCCCCACATACCATCTTACCGCTGAAATACTTGTGACATAAAGACCTACAGTATATGTATACTTGAATATCTTTGCCATATTCAACAACTTTTAGTCGTCCTTTCCTTCCATTCCAGTAAATATAAGAGTGCCTCAGAAGCCTAAAGCTGGGCATACATGGATAGAAATTGGGACAAATTTGATCCATGTATGATTGTTTCTGTTCATGAGAAGTCTATTGATCAACGTCTCATGAACTGGCTTGTTGGTAAAATTTTGATGAAGAAGCCCCACTGTCAAAATACAATGACACAGCAGGGAGGATTCCTCCATCTACATTGACAGTGTGGCTGGGGAAATTGGTTCAGTTTTTTTCATTCAGCTGGCTGGCTAAACCATGCATGGCCAGCTTTAAGCGATACACTCTAGAATGGGGAATGCTAGTAAAGTTGGACCATTGCTTATGGAAACAAGTCTTGTGCTATACACACTATAATGTAAAGCCACTTTACAGAGAATGTTTTTAAATGCAGGTTGTCACAAGTACTCAGTGACACTGACCACATAATAGTACAAATGACTAATCCATAACACATGCATGGTCATGCACTTTAGTAAATATTATTATAGTGACCTAAACATCTGACAACAGACCCCCTTAACCCAATGCTATTGCTTTCCTGGAACAAACCCCAGTGATCTTTAATATAAGTAACACACTGCTGGTCACTTACATTATGTTTTACCTGGATTGCATAATAACCTGATTTTTCCACAGACATAAGATGTCATTCTGTAGGACAATCATGACCTAAACATACACGATCACTGTGACCAAGCAACAACCTAGCATATTTTTTTAATTTGTAAACCAATCATCTGGGAAGCTATGTCCACAGGGCTGATTAACCCTGCCCCCTTCCCCAGATGAGATCAGTCAAGAGGGAGGGGTAGGTTGTAGAGGTTGCCAACAACCATTATTGGTTGCTGATCATTTCACGTCTAAAAGAAAAACAAAAATGAATGGATATTTAAAATATTCAGTTTTTGTTTTATTAAATCAAAAAAATGTCTTCTGATAAAAAACAAAGGTGCCCTTTGAAATTAATGTCTGCCACATTGTCAGTTGTAGCAAAAGAAGGACAAGAACCAAACTTTGGGAAACACAGTTGGAAACTACACAATTATAGTTATGTGGAATCATTTGGACCATCAAGCTCGTATTATTTAGAAACAAAAACAGAAAACGTCTTGGCACTTTGTATAGGTGGATAGGAAATGCCTATTTCCCCATCATGACAGGTCTTCTGTGTTTTGTGTCAGTAGAGGTAAACCAGTCTCCATTCACAATCCCTCTGGGCCTTGCTCAAAGAAGGGATGATTTAAGTACTAATTGAACCTGCCTTACCGAGGATCTGAACTGCTCCCGCGTGTACAGTTAACGTCACATTCCTTACTTGCAGATAGAGGCCAAGGCGTTATTGCTCAGTAGTTCCAGGCAGCATCTGGGACATTAGCCATGGCCTGCATTAACGCATACATATTTAATGAAATAATTTTCCAGCGTGAAGCGGAGGTGGAATACAAAGAGCGGCTGGATAAGCCAAGTTTTAATGTTGAGACTGCGGACATGGATGGGCTGCCCATATGTCATTTGGGAACATGAGACCCAAGGGACAAGTTGTTATCAAAAGTAAACATATAGTAAGCAAAGCAGCTTAGTAAATGCATCTAGAACAAAATAAAATATTAGGTAGTGTTTCTGGTGTGGAAGAATATTTAAAGTTGTGGTCTTTCTTCAGACACCAAGCATTATCCACCTATGTGTGTTCATTAAAAGAAAGGCATAATGGACCATTATCAAGCTGGGGAACGGGTTAATAAGGTAAGATAAGTCTGCACAAAAAATTAGGTTGCCACGTTTGTAGCTGGAGACCAAAAACAAACTAAAACTGAAGATACAGCAGAGAAAATATATTTTTCTGGGTACTTTGGATCCTCCCCAATGTTTACAGTTTCATGGGACCATAAAGCCTCATACACACGATAGGACTTTGTACAAACTTTCCCTTGGATTTTTGTACAAAGGGCGTCGGCCCTGAACTTGTATTGCATACACACAGCAGGACTTTTTCAGCCAACTTTCACCAAATCATGTGGTTTTTCTGCTCTTTACCGCCACCTTTGGTCAACTTCTGTATTGTTGTCTGATCTTTTGCATTGGTTCTGAGCATGCCTGTTTGTACTTTGTACAAAAGTCCTATGGTTTTCTGTACACACGATCAGACTTTGCTCCATCGGACTTTTGTTGCCAGAAAGTTTGTCCGTTTGCACAGCCAACAAAAGTCCGATGAAAACCCCAAAAGTTTGTCCGATGGAGCGTACACACGGTCGGATGTTGCTCCAAAACAGCTAATTTGCATGTCTGTTGTCAAAAAGTCCGATCGTGTGTATGGGCCTTAACAGAGAGCTCTCTCAACACCTCATTCCGCCAGCTTTAAAAGCCAAGTGTATGGGTGTGTCACTTGTTCCTAGGAAGCATCCACTAAAATGCTTTATTATTCATGATCTTGTGCAGAGGCTCGATATTTTGTCGTGGGCTAAAGTTTTGGAGGCTGTTATAGACAGTGGATAACAATCCAGGACTTTTTGTTTTTCTATTGTCTGGACATCTTAAATTTGTCTATTCATCCTATAAAATGGGTATAATATTCTTTAATCCCAAGTATGTCAAAATGTTACTTTGAGACCCAACCAACTAGGATCTGCAGATTCTTTATTGGATGAACAGCATACTCTTCAGAAAATGGCTTTCAAAAAGTAGGCTCAGACTGTCATACCTATGCTGGATGCGCAGGGAGAACACTTATGAGGGTATTATGGGCACATAACAATAAACTGTACTATGTATTGCGTATAAAAAAAAAAGAACATATATTTCACACAAAAGTGATGTAGATAGACTGCGCTTTCACCAGAAAAACAAAGGGATCTGACACAGGGGTGGGGTTAGAGTGCATGTGTATTGTGAGAAGAGAAGGTCGGGAGTCAGCTATCTGCGAGGAGCTGTCACCAGTAATTCCAAAATTCAGTCTTTCTTGCTAGCAAAAGAGCTAGAATGTTGGTATGAGTCAACAGAAGCTGAAATTAAAAGTCCATGTCCCTATATCCTGACTCACCTGCTTCATGGACCACTGTGATGTGTTTCCTACATTGACATTTGAATGTCGATGCTACCTCTCACGAGTAGTAGCAACACAATGTTAATACTTATTTGGGCTCCACTGCACACCAGGTATTGGCCTCATTTTGGGTTATTTCAACACACTACATTACCCCCAGAGTGAACTTGGCCTTTAGTAGGAGTGCTGCTGATTTTCTCTAACCTGGAGTGATTGTTGCAGATACCAGAAATCAGCTACCAGTTTAAAAATAGCTTATCTGTAGCGCCTACATTTCACATGATCAATTGAAAAACATATCAAATAGATTATTGTAGGGAGAATTCTCATGCTAATAGCTGAGCAGCACTGACACTAAATGTGGGGTCTGGAACCTGCTTCCAATGTTTGTGCAGCAGAATCAACAGTTCAGTCTCCTTGCCCCATATACAGTAAGTCTGTGTTGCCTAAAGGTAGCTTTTTTTTATTTTTTATTTTTTTTTAACAAGAATAACTGTCAATATGGCAACAGGAATAAAAGGCCTGCACTTTTTTTTTGTTCATGCAGAGCACCACTATGTAACATTGTGACATGTTTTAGTGATAGCGCATTGGCACCTACTGTACTTATACATCAGGGAACCATTCTAAATGAATGAGCATCGCAGCATACAAAGTGCCATATGCTACCCTTCATTAAAAAGCACATTACTGCAATGCATACACCTGAAGGCGCCCTAAAGGCTAACTATACTTTTGAATAGCTTTACCATATTGACCCTCCCCTCTCTATACTAACAAAACACCCTTGCATTTACCTTAGATCAGCAGATAATTTGGTTCAGGCACCTGCACCATATAGATCGGTGTTCAGTCAGAGAAGCCTCTCTCCAGGCTTACATGTAGACAGCTTTAGCATTTGGGCCTATGAATTCCGTACCCCTGGCACTCTCCACCATGATATTAGATCTTCCTGACAACCAGCAACCCCAACACTGCACCCCTTGCAACCCTGACTTTGTACCTCCCTATCTCTCATCACCCATGAAACTGCACCCCAGCACCCCTAATAGACAGCCTTTGCTCCACTACACCTGATTCTGAACCTCCCTGCCTCCCAGTACCCATGTGTAACTGTTGCCGTAAAATGCACATACTGCAATGAATAGGTCTGAAGAAGGCCTAAAGGCTAACTATAATGTCAAATAATTGTTGCACAGTGGGTAGGTGGTTAGCACTTCTGCCTAGAATAGAGTTGTTGGATCGAAGTAAAGACTTACTAGGCCTGTTAAAAACACAATGAAGCTGAACTTTAGGCAAACCGGTAAAAACATGGCTGAAACATATACGTGGACACGTATGTGCAAAAACGTGTTATTGATGTGATACGTTTTGCGATACAGGTACCACTGTCAAACAGCATACAGATCTTTGACCTTTGCTGCAGTACCTTGTATTAGACAGCATAGCCCAATCACAGCCCAAGGCCTGCATCACAGACTTTAACACACAGATTTGGAAGACAGGTACAGTATACTTTCTTTATTTGAAATACGTATATTGCACTGACAATTTACACATAAGCCCCTGCCCTCAAAGCTTGCAATCTAATGTCCCTAACTCACAATCATACTTACACATACTAGGGCAAGGGTAGACAGGAGCTAATTAAACTACCAACATGTCTTTGGAGTGTGAGAGGAAACTAGAGTACTCAGAGTACTCAGAGGAAAACCACGTAGCCACATATTTCTTTCTTTTTTTTTACCATTTCTCTCAATATACAACTTCACTTCCATAAACCCTTCTACGTTATGAGAAAGCAGTCCTAAATTTAAGCCTTGTAACCTACAGGCAAATGCAATATAAAGTGCTTTAAAAAATACATTACATAAAAAAAAAGCAGACGTGATATTGCAAGAAAGCAGGCAATAACTCGCCAAGTATTCTTAAGCAGAGTTATGTCTGTTTCTTCTTTTCCTGTTGTTTTTATCCAGGAGTTTGTCAATTTCAACTGAAAAGGTATTGTTATTGAGTAGATATGAGTTAGTCTCTGCATGTGTCATGCTGCATGGTTTATCAGTGACTTTATTAGACAAATGTTCTCAAAGGGCAAAGTTTGTTGCTTTACGTCTCTAACTCATTCCTTCCCTGCCGTGAAAGGTTCAAAAGCGAACTCATAAAAGCTGCAGAAAGTGATTTTGAATTTTGACAGCATTCCCAGTGAATCAAACCTCAACTCTGTAGATCGAAAGTTATTTGGAAAGAGAGAGAACAGCATGACACATAACGGGATTCAATAAGCCAGGGTGCTGGGTGATCGCTAAAAAGTTGGCAGATATTTTGGTGGGAAGCAAGACTCTCTTTTTAGCAGAGATAATTTTTAAGACAATTCATGGATAAAACATAATTTTATAAGACTAAATAAACCCATAAAGCAGAAAAAAGGGAATAAACAATCAAACAATATACTCCATAAGCCTATTCTGAAATAACCAAAGCAGCATATATACTTGGGATTAGGATGGCCAGGACTATGACACAATATACAATCAAAATTAAATAACTTTAATTTTTAATGCAAAAAAAGAAAAAAATGCCTGAAGTGTAAAAAAAAAAACAACAACAAAAAAAAACCTACACCCTAGAGTGTCTTATAAATCATATCAAATGCTCGGACAGTGCTAAAATACCCGAAAGACCCTTTTTGGAAAAAACCCCAAGAGGATTTAATTTTTTGCCACTTTATGGGTGAATGAAGAAACATGCCGTTATTGAGGGATGTTAAACATGGAGCTTGGTAATGGTGTACTAGATACATTATTGTATAGGTCATAGAAAGAGGGAAGAGGAAGTGAAGAGGTTAATGCACAGGTCACATCACGTGGAAGGATGAGGATGAGTGAATAATGTGCAAATGTGTGGGATAAAGGAGGTATAGAGGTTATTACAGAGTACAAGTCACACACAGAGACAGTCTAGAGATCAGATGTGTGGAAGTTCCAGTCAAGCATCCATTTCCCATTAAAGTGGTTGTAAAACCTAGCAAAAAACCAAACCAAAAAAAAAAACCTGATGCCAGACAAAGGCATAATAAGCTAGTATGCATAGCATACTAGCTTATTATGTATTACTTACCTTAAATCGAAGCCCCTGCAGCGGTCCTCATTCACCACTCCGGCTGGCGACATCGCTCACTTACTTACGGGTATCGCAGACTCCAGCGCTGTGATTGGCTGGAGTTGCGATAACGTGACTCCCGCACATGCACACTTGAGTCACCAGTAACTGCACAGTCTAACTGAAGCAACGGCACATACGAGCCGTTGCTTCAGTGCGCATGTGCCGATGACACCGGCACACGCAAATACAGGGGATATCTCCTAAACCGTTCAGGAAGTATCCAGGGTAGCTACAGGTAAGCCTTATTATAGGCTAACCTGTAGCAAAAAGTGTGTTTTAAGGGTTTACAACCACTTTAACAAATTACTCTCCTTCCTCTTGTAAGGAGAGGGATCAACCAAGGATATCTGAAACAATGTGCTGTGGTCTAATGACTGCAAAATAGAGTTGCTTAGCCACAGTAGCAGTAGACAAAGAAAGCATTTCAGGAGAAGCAGCTCATACAAACTGTGAAGCATGGTGGTGGAAATGTGTTTTGGGGTTGCTTTGCTGCTTCAGAGTCTAGGCAGCTTGCAGTCAGCAATAAATTCTACATCATATCAAAATGTCCTCGATGAGCATGCAAGGTTATCTGTTTTGGAACGTAACCAACTTAACCAAAAATAGATCTTTCAAAACACCCCAAAGCACGCTAGCAAATCCACCAAGGAGTGGCTCAGAAAGAAGAAATAAAGGGTTATAGACTGGCTTTGTCAGAGCCCTCAATCCAACTGAAATGTTGTTGGCAGATTTAAAGTGGGCAATGCCTGCAAAGAAACCAATTAGCATCTTGTAGCCCAAAGAAATTTTGCATGGAGTGATCAGAAAATTCACTGAATCAGTTATGCAAAACATCTACTAGAATTCATCTCTGCTACTGAGGCCAAATGTGGAATTTTCCACAGTTCACATTGACATCTATTAATATTTTTGCTGAATAAATTATTTTAAAAAACAGTTTTCCGTGTGTTTCACCATTAACCTGTAGGTTCTTCTTGAAGATTTAATGTTTGCCTGTTCAAATATGACGCTTTTGTCTGAGGGCTGGTTCACACCACAAAAAAGCACTCCAGATCCATATCAGATGGGTTTTTGCATACATGCTTTTAACGCCTTTTTGGGCACATTCTGGGGCATTTCAGATGCTTTTTTTCTTTTCTCCAGTTTTTTTTTTCACTGTACTGGAGTCCGGTGTGTTTTTGATGTATTCCAGTGCATTTTTGATGCATTTTACTATGTTCCAGAACAGTCCAGTGCAGAAAAAATGCAGCATGTTCTACTTGTTTCTTCTGGAACTGACTGCACTGGTGTGAACTATGCCATTGGAAACCATATAACCTACTTTCCATGCGTTTTTATTGCAGAAAAAACGCACTGGCCAGCATGTGGCATGAACTGGCCTTTAATATGAAATGTTTGCCTGTTCAAATGAGCAAAAAGTCAGTAATTATCAAGGTCTTTGGCTTGTTGCATGAAATAACAGGTCTTTTTTGCCTGCCAGATAGTGGGTCCTGTAGGCAGTAGAGACTGTCAGCATTCTCCTGCAAGCCCAGGGAACTTTAGTGATAAACCACCAGGAGACAGCTCCTTGACACCCTTAAGGGAACTCCTAGGAAGTGAGCTGAATAACACTGGGCAACACTTAGCCCAGAAGAGGATCAGTGCTAGATTGCAGAGTGGTGAAATTTTGTAAGAAAAGAATCTGCGTTTAAGTATTTTTTTACTCTTTCAGGGCAATACCTTTTTAGATAGTTTCTTAAGCTGAAGTTTGACTTTAAATGAATGTAAAACATTTGAATTGCAGAGATGAATGTAATGATTTACTAAACAGGTCAGCATGAGAATGGAGGGTATGGCAATATCCACGCAATCACATCCAATTTTTCTAATTTTAGTATCTTTAAAAACATAAAACAAATCTTAGGGACATCACTAGGCATCAGAGAAAAATCTCAGAATGCAGGGTATAAAGATACAATGGGTCACAACCATGTACCCTCCATAAACTTTCTCTATTTACAGGAGTGTTATACTAAAAAACTACAAGATTAAATGAAAACCTAATATGTTGGGAATAGATGGTGTAGCAGGAAAGTAAAACGGCATGCAATATCTTTTGACTGAATATAATTTGTTGCCCAAGTGTCTAAAATCCCTTAATACTGAGTATTCCGTAAAGCTTGCACAACATAATATATTCAGTTAGCCAACAAGAGAAAAGACAGACAGCAAAAGAGGAACATTGCTTATACAGTGACATTATCTAACATGGGTGCCTTTAGCTGCTTCCCTTCTAACAAGCAAGAATTGATAACCGTGGAGTCATCTAATTTATCAGATTTTCCACTGAACAAAAGGGAGTTTAAATATTTAACCAAGTCTTTATAAAAAAAAAAAAAAAAAAAAACTATGATATTCAACAGTCCACTTACATAAATAGGGAATGGAATAATAAAGAACCGCCAACTGAAAACACTCAGGGGATAAATACATATAGGGGATAATGTACTGCACCAAATTAGAACCACAAGAAAAACTCATCAATTTAGTGTCTAAACCATTAGAAAAGATGCACAGGACCTTCCACAAAGAAAATAATTTACCTCTAAATTATACTTATAGTAGCTTAATACAAATGTATTTATTATATATTACCTAAATAAAACAAACGTTGCATTCAGACCACCAAAACCCCAAGACAAATATAAAATCTATTTTGCTACAAACATATTAAAATGTAATTCCCCCGTAAGCATGATGTAGGGCCCTGCATATTTACAACTCTCATATACTGTATGTATATGCATTTTATTTGTCCCTCAATCAGCAAAGGAGGAAAAAAAAAAAAAACCCCATGCATACATACAGTATATGAAAAGGTATGCAAGGCCCTGTGTCATGCATTTAGGAAGAATTATATTTTAATCAGTAAAATTGAGGGTAAGCACAATATACTGCATTGATCTCAACAGCTCAATTGGTATAAATAAATATCATAAGAGGTCCAAAACTCTGTAGAGTGATTTTAGTATAGTGAAAGCTGAGTGAAGATACAGTCCTCTTCCAACATCTGTGTAAAATCTGTGCTCCGTTTGGGAAAACATCACATAGCAGCACAATCATGGTGGTTACAAAGCAAAGGATAAAAGCAAAAAGTAATAGTCTGCATATTAAGCATGTCATCTGTTCCCATTTTGATGTGTCTACGTCCAGGACATTGGCATCCATTGTCTTGTACCTGGGAACCTAGTAAGCATACAGTAAACCCTACAGTGTACAGGACCCAAATCATCAGTTGCTGTGCGCAGGAATCAGCCAAAACTGGCACTGCTGGGGCTGCTTGGTCATGCACAGTAACCTGAAGTGATACGCAGCAAGGTTTTGAACTGTTGCTGCTGCAGTGCTGCTGCAAGGCCTTCCCTGCTGTTGGGTGCCCAAGGGCAGTGCTGAGGATTCTCACAATCATTTGTTTGCCCAGGAAAGGGACAGTGATGGAAGGACGCCTGACTGTTGAAGAAGCCAGGTGCAGCTAGTGAGCCACCACCAAGGCAAAATAAGTAATATAATAAATATACTGCAGCTGCATTTGTTTCCCTGCAACCTGTGTGTTATATGTTCCTTACCTGACCTCTGCATTAGGCTGGCCATACATTATACATTTTTCTTGCACAATTTTCCTTTAGATTTACAAGATCCATATAATACGAGGTGACACCTAAACACTTACAGTTTGTATGCAATCAGGCAGGTCCTTGTACTACATAGTTGATGGTAAATCTAAAGGAAATGGAAGAAAATTGTATAATGTATGGCCAGCCTAACTCCTGACCTGCTGTTTGCTGTGTGTGTGTGTGTGTGTGTGTGTGTGTGTGTGTGTGTGTGTGTGTGTGTGTGTGTGTGTGTGTGTGTGTGTGTGTGTGTGTGTGTGTGTTACGTCTGACCCCTGCACCCCTTGCATTACATTCTCCTGACCCCTGCACTCTGTCACTTATGCCGGGTACTCACAATAAGATTATCAGGCAAATGACCGTCAACTTTTTTGTTGTTTTTTTGCATGCTAATCTCAGATTGAACCTGAAGAGTATACTAAAGTCACGGAAATCCAGACAGAATAACAATTGGGGAGTGATGTATTGCATTTTCAAATGACAGCTGTACTGATTAAATGAAAATCGCATCTGGCATCGAAAAAACGAAAATGAAAAATAAAAATAAAAAATTGTGCATGTCAAAACGGATATTATCAGATGAACTGTCATGATCATCTCTCGAAAGCTCTGCTAACGTTTCGATTATCGTACGATCAATTTGAAAGCAGTATTTTTCATATGATTTTTTGATCGTGTACGGGGCTTTACCCCAAACCTCTGCATTCCATGCATTACTTACTCCTGACCTCCTGCATTCTGTGTGATTTATGGCATGCATATCATTATTGTTCTCCTAATGGTGCTCATTTTGTCTTTATGCCTCAAACTGGATGTAAACCATCACATTTACCCAGTGAAGCCAACAGCCTCAGATGATACACAGAGATGAAAACAATTCTCCCTACATACGTTTTACATGTATATCTGCTGTCTTCAGCTTTATATACTGTTTAGAAAGTTCAGATTGTGTTAGAAGATTCTCTCTTCCTGTTTAAAGTCTGGGCATACAGTCAAGACAGTTGATTGGAGGAAAGGCACACACCCCCTCTCCACATAGGCAGAGACTCTCAGAGGTGTTCTGTGACACAGAAAACTGCCTGCTAATCTATTTATATCTCCCTCCCCATCGCAAATTCAGCCTGCTTTTATCTCATTTGTCGGAGAATTTGTCCGAAGTTGTGCTGATAACAGAAGAATGGAGCAAGAGAAAGCCATGGGACCTAGTGCGTTGAAGAGACATAAGAAAACACTGCAGATATATGTGCCCAGCTCAAATTTCATGAATCAGTTTACATCCACTTTAAGTGTCTGCATCTTGCTCCAAAAGTCTGTGACCAATTGTTTCCGGCCATGTTAAAAATGAAGGCACAATTTTGTGGGTGTAATCTAAAAGAGGGCGTGGTCAGTAACATCCCCGGATTTCATGTGTAAATCTGGTAACCTTACCACATAGAGACCGTATTGTTTTCCAATTAATTTTGCATTTTAGAAAAGGTACGGGTGATTTTACCAGCTCAACTTTAACTAAAATCTTATGATGTTTATTCATTTGTCTGCATTACATGACTGTAATATTAATCCCATGAAACTAACCTCCAAACAATAGCACAACAATATTGTGTAGTAATACAGTAATGAGTGATTTTTGGTCTAGGAGCTTATTTTCAGTCCTTGAAATAACTGACTTAAAACATGAATTTCCCTATTTTTTTTTTTTTTTTAGGTAAACAGCGAAAAAAGTCTATGAATCTTACAGCCTGCATGTGCGGTATGAGGAAACAAGCACAGCTTCCATGGAACATTATACTATGAACAGGAGGTATTGAAGTGGAGGCAGTTTGAACATCATTTTGTAGTCAGTCTCACCCTCCGGATTACAGAAGCCTGCAGAGAGGAAAGCTTTACACTTGTATGTTTTTAAGAATTCATGGTTTTAAGGTGCGCCAAACATCGCACATCTCCTGCGCTACACACCAGTAGGTCAAAGAACACACTGTTTGCAAGTGACAAAGTGCTTGTCTGCAGTCAGCTTTCATTTCCCATTTGCTCGCCAAGAGCCGTGTCTTCACACTGTGCACACTGCTAGGCTGAATCATATGTAACCAATGTGACTAAAACACATATCGCTGTAGCCCAGCTAGTGTTAACCACCATATTTACTTCAGACTTCTTATTTAGTTTATTATGACCCTTCAGACACTAGCTAGGGTTCTGATTCTATAGTCAAGGTGACAATTTTTTAGGAGTAAACGGCGTGTTGAAAAAAATATATGTTGTGTGTGCCTGAGCGTGATGGATGGAAATTCCTTGAAATCAACACAAGGAAGATTCGGCATCTCTCTCAGACTGACCCCATAGCAAATCGCTGGAGCCTGGAATTGTGGTGTGCACTAGCTTACAACAGAGATCGTGCTTGATGTTCCTTGGCTTATACTTTACATTTACTGTATGATTAAGCAAGAAATACCTGAAAGCAGACGATTTCAAAGGGAACTAAAGGACACTGGTGCTTTTAATAAAATCTAGTGAAATACTGGAAGAGGTTTATATTCCAATAGAATGTTTCAAGTAGAATTTGCCCGTCTGGTGGACTGTAAAATCGAGCAAAGGGAAAGAAAGTCTTTACAGACTTGTAAAAAACAGTTAACCAAATGCTTAAAGTTTTGACTCTGCATATGTTGGATCTCTGCAATGAAACCACTGCTTCCACACGGAGAGAAAGGATCCAATTCTGCAGCATGTTGACTGGGGACAGGTCTTTTTACTCAGTTAGTGGCTAGTTCATAATAGAAAAACAAACTGTAAAGCTATCAATATACTAGTAGAACTGTGTTTAAAAAATTTCTAATGCTTGGTCAATTTTGTAATCATTAATGAGGTCAAATCGATATTCATTTTTAACTGCAGTGACGAGAAAATTCAAGGAAGCAGGATGAAGATTTTTTCCTCAAATGAATGAATGTCTAATGGTGAATATTATTTTTGTGTAGAAAAATTAATTCACTCAAAAAATATAATTGTAAGCGCTTAAGGACAGCCAGCATATTTACTACTATACGGCATCCCTCCTGTGTAGAATCTAGTATATATACGTGATTCTGCACTGCAGCCTAGGGGGCGCCTGCACAGCCGTTAGTCTGCTTCTGCTGTGACTACTCACAGCAGAAGCCGATTGGCGGGTGCCGGGCACTGGATGTTCGCTGGCACCCACCGATCGTCAGACAATGCCAAAAAATTGAGATCTGCCTATTTAAACAAGGAAGATCTCTATTCTGACAGGGCAGAAGGGATGGGTTTTGTGTCCCTGCAACGTAAGGAATAAAATCATTTACTTCCCTCAGTAAAAGCAGCACACATTGTACAGTAAAAAACTGGCATTTAACATTTAACACTTTGATCACCCTAGATGTTTAACCCTTCCCAACCAGTGTCACTGTATTAGTATCACTGGTTCCCACAAAGTGTCAGAATGTCCGCTGCAATATCATAGTTCCACTATAAGTAGCTGATCATCGCCATTACTAGTATAAATAAATAAAAATTCCAGTATATATCTCATAGTTTGTAGACGCTATAACTTTTGCACAAACCAATAAATATATGCTTATTGGCATTTTTTTTTTTTTTTTTACAATACATATGTAGAAGAATATATATTGGCCTAAACTGATCAATAAATTAGATTTACATTTTTTTATTGGGTATGTTTTATAGCAGAAAGTAAAAAATATATATTTTTTAAAACAATGTCAGCATTTTTTGTATATAGTGAAAATAAAAAACACAGAGGTGATCAAATGCCACCAAAAGAAAGCTCCATTTGTGTGAAAAAAACACTTACATTTTATTTGGGTACAGCGTTGCATGACTGCACAATTGTGAGTAAAAATAACGCAGTGCTGTATCGCAAAAAATAGCCTGGTCATGAAGGGGTGTAAATCTTCAAGAGGTCAAGTGGTTAAGCAAACATTTTCTAAGTACTTTTGAGGAAGATTTGTCAAATCATCTAATAATGAGAATTTTTGTATAAATATTATTCATACAATGTTTGTTTGAAAATCTACTAGTAAACGGCCAGTTTAAGATATTTAACGCCGTTTTGATGCACCTGGAATATATTTAGCATTTTTAACCATTTATTCCAAATGGACATACAGTATCTGTAAGTCCTCAGGTTTCAGTGGTTCTACCAGTCATGGCTACAGTGGCTACAGCTGCAGTCATAAATCTGGTATCTTTTTAGAGCTGGTGATGCTCTAAAAGGTAGACCTGATCCGAGTGATTATACAGCTGCTGGATCATTTTTTGTCACATTTTTATTTAAGAAAGAAAGGCAGCTTCCAAATAGACATACATATACACAATAGGAAGTGTATCAAAGATCCAACAGCAGTAAATCACAATACATAACAGCCCCAATAAAAAAACAGAGCTGATAAAGGGAGCAGGAGGGAATATCTCACAGAGGTAGCAAGCTGGCTTATTGGAATGTAATATTAAGGTAATCCCCAAATAGGGTTACTTCCTAGTGAGTGCAATATATAGTAGAAAACTGCCTAGTTTTTTTTCAAAATAGTAGAAAGAGAGAGAGAGAGAGAGAGAGAGAGAATAGAAAACAGAAGTAGGGGAGAAAAAAAAAAAGAAGGGGGGAAGGAGGGAGGAAATGGGGCAAAAAGGTAATCGGAGTCAGACAATCTGCTGTGAGATGTAATGGCATCATCAACCAGTAGGAGTCACCTCAATAAGAGCCTTCCCTCCCTCAGAATAGATAAACATGTTCCATAATGTTCAGGTGTGCGTGTAAAGCCATGTCCTCCATCTGGTTCAACTCCTCAACCCCAGTCCAATTGTTGGAGGCCTCATCTGTTTCCAGGTGAGGGGAATACAAAACTTAGCTGCATTCAGAAGGTGGCAGAGAATCGATTTTTTATAGACCCTGGTGGGGATTGAGGAAGCGTGCAACATAAAAAAATGCAG
This sequence comes from Lithobates pipiens, assembly GCF_037356315.1. NCBI lineage: Eukaryota > Metazoa > Chordata > Amphibia > Anura > Ranidae > Lithobates > Lithobates pipiens. The sequence continues at coordinate 286,596,500 of NW_027507784.1, forward strand.
GATCCTCTGGGATCTTGTAGTCTTTTGGATAATCTTACAGACCTCTTTCCAGAAACTCCCCAACTTAGGACAAGACTAGAAGAGGGGAGGTGCCCGGGAAGTACTTATGAAGAAGAAGGGGTGAGGTACTACCGAGTAAGGATGTTGAAATTGGTTTCCTGCACTATAGTGCAGAGTGAGGATTTCAGAACAAATCAGGTTTTATTGAAACGTTGCGAATTTGAGAATGTTCTACCCAGGTCTGATTTCCATTTTGCTACGTAGGATAACAAAGTTGTCAGGTTGCATGATCAATAGAGTGTACATTGCTGAAAGGGCATAAAGGTAATGGATCCCCCCCCCCAGAGTAGTACTCTTCAAGTGTAGTCAGGTTGTGGCCGAAGTTGCCGAGGGCAGAAACAGCCTGTAAAAAATGGTGTAATTGCAATGCTCGCCAAAAATCTAGGTGAAAGTAGCTATTATGGACCATAAGAGCCTGTAAGAAGGGCCAAGCTCCCGATGTTGCAAAGTGTGATGCTTGGTATCGCCCTGACTCGATCAGCGAGCCTAAGGCTCCTTCTCCAAGACCTGGAGTGAAAAGTGGGTTACCCAGTATGGGGAACAGCGGAGATTCCAAAGTGGACTACTTATCTGTAGAGATATGCTGAAAACACAGGTGGGACATAGTCGCAATAAGGGGGCGCTTTTTTTAAGAGGAAGGGAAATCTTCAAAACACCAAGGGGCTCTAGGCAGCAACACCCGACTCTGGTCTTGCTCTATAGTTGGCCAGAGTTTAATATAACCATGATGGCACCAGTCAAGTAGATGTCCTAGGTGGAATGCCTGATAGAATTTATAAAGATCTGGTACTGCCAGGCCCCCGGATTGTTTTGGGAGGGTGAGTAAGGATCTTTGAATCCTTGGTAGCTTATGAGCCAAAATAAATCCAGTGAAAAAGGCATGGGACTGCTTAAAATATCTCATAGGAATGGCTATAGGTAGGGCCTGAAAAAGGTATAGAAACTTGGGCAAGATGCTTATTTTTATAATATTGCACCTGCCAAACCAGGAGTGCAGTCCCGAGGTCTCCGCTTCCAGAAGAGCACACACATTGCATAAAAGAGGGGGGAATTTAAGGTCAAATGTGCGAGAGAGATCAACAGGGATAAAGGCCTCAATGTATATCAGGGCACGGTCAGTCAACTTAAATTTGGAACTAAGCTTCAAGGACCGAAGCAGGGAGAAAGGAACTTCCACCCCCATAGCCTCAGATTTGGAGAAGTTAATCTTAAAAAAAGAACCATATAATTCAAATTCTCTCAACAAATTAGGAAAGGAGATTAACCGATTGTTCAAAGAAAAAAGCATATTGTCGGCATGTTGGGTCCTCCCGACACAAACTTTGTATGTCCAGATTTAAAGGAACCATACATAAGAATGGCTCTAATGTAGGAGCAAAGAGAAGGGGTGACAGTGAACACCCCTGACAGTCCCATTCGTGACTGAAAAGGAGGCCGGCAGGACCACATTCACCTTAACTTGTGCTGTTGGCAAGGTGTAGACACTCGAAATCCAGCATAGCATGTTGTCCTCTAAGCCAATGTGTCTCAGTACAGTGAACATTAATGACCAGTTGACACGGTCAAATGCCTTTCCCGCGTATGTGCTAAAAAAAAAAAAGACATGGAGTACGGTATGGGCAGACAATATGGACCAGATTGAGGACTTTAATATTGTTGTCTCTTGCTTTCTGCGTCGGAATGAACCCCATATAATCTAAATGTATCAAAGAGGGTAGATGTAATTGAAGGCCAGTATCTTGGTAAAGAACTACAAATAAGCATTTGGCAGAGAGATTGGCCTGTAACTACCACACTGCATAGGGTCTTTGCCATCTTTTGAGATGACCGAGATAAGGGCTTTCAAGGACTCTGCGTGGAAGGATGCCGAATCCCCTAATGTAGTAAGCATTTTGACCAAGTAGGGGCCCAGAGCAGGGGATAGAAGTTTATTATATTGAACTGTAAAACCATCTGGGCCCAAAGCTTTACTGGTCTTGGCTGAACCTACTACTGTTTGTAACTCCTCTAATGTAATTGGAGCTTACAATTCTTCTAACACCGGGGATGGAAGATGCGGCAGTCCAGAGGCCACTAAGTATGCTAGATCATTTTTATATGTGGCGGAATAATGTCCCCCCTCCCACCTCCTTCTCTGTTTGATCAAATGCTTTTGATGACAGAGGAGAGACTTGGGGTCTAATAGACCCCAGATCGCTCAGTAAAAAGTACCTGTCACTGCCCCAGCTATCACAAGGAAGGTTGTTCATCCCTTGTGATAGCAATTATGTTGATAAAAAAAAAGAAAAAAAAGTAAAAGAAAAAAACATTTAAATAGAATAAATAATAATAAACAAATGGAGACAGTGTAAAAAATAAATTTAAATATAATAAATCATAAAATTTAAATAAAAACAAAGGCACCCTTGTTCTCTTGCACAAATGTGAATGCATACAGCGGTTCCATGTGCATTTGTATACGGGAATCCCATCACACATGTGAGGTATCACAATCACTGTCAAAAGTGAGTGCAATATATCTAGCGCCAGATCTCCTATGTAACTCTAAACTGGTAACCTGTAAAGGCTTTTAAAGCATTGCCTATGGAGATTTTTAAGTACCATACTTTGATGCCATTCCACGGGTGTGCCCAATTTTGAATTGTGACATGTTGGGTATTTAATTACCCAGTATAACATAGTCTTTTATATTTTACCAAATAATAGGATATTACATTGTGCTTTTTGTGCATTAGAATTCATCAACGTATATTTTCCCAAAAAAACTGTTTTTGAAAAACCACTGTGTAAATATTGTGCGACATAAAAAATATAAAAGAATAAATACATTTTCTCCATGTATGGGCAGGCTGATTGTACCCAAGTGGATCTATCGACTTGGCTACAAAATCTTACATGAAATTCCTGCCGGCTATAGCCACTAGCAGTAATCATAAGTTTAATATGTTTCACTTTATTTGCAGCTAAAAAAAAAAAGGGCCCTAGTGTAAGAGAGATGAATTGCTTGCTTAAAAAAGTAGCATACTGCTGTCAGTAAAATGTATAATGCCAATTCCTGGTAATCAGGAATACATAAGGCACTGCTTTTTGAGCCATTCTACCTTTGGGGTGCCCCTGCTTTACCTGTGATAAGTCATAACTTTCTGTGAACCCAAAAGTAATGAATTATGTATTGGAGGTGAACAAAGAAAACATGTTTGAAGTCCAGCCTTTATGACAACCATGGCTACTTCTATAGATACAATAAAGAAATTAAGGTGGCCATACACCAATAGATTTTCAACAACTCTACCAATATTTGTACAAAAATTCTCAGTACATTTGATGACTTGACAAATGTTATTTGAAAAGGCTAAACATTTTTGTTTGCCTTTAGCATACCATTTTGTAATGAATGGACCTTCCCAAACAAAAAAATACATAAACATACTTCTCATTGCTGCTCCTTTGAATTTCCTTGTCACCATGGTCAAAAACAAACATCAGTTTGATTCTACTAATGAATACAAAATCAAACAAACATTCCTTAAATTCAATTTTTTCTATTAAAATTCTACTAGTGTATGAAAAGCTTTAGGATAAAGCTGAAGATACAGCAAATGATATATACAGTAGAGAGTCCCCAGAAAAAAAACAATTATGTCACTACAGAGATAAGGTCTGGTGAACTGCAATATACAGAATTTTAGTTTACTGGGTTTACATACACTTTACATAGGCTATATTACAAAAAGATTTTAATAAAAAAAAAAAAAAAAAAAAAATCTCACCTAAAAGATTATTCTAAAGGAAATAACTGAAAAAAGCAAGACATATCACATATTAGAAGTCACTGCATGACAAAAGAAAACCAGAACATTGTCTTAGCTGCAGATAACCAATAAAAAAAGTTGGATAAGTCATACCTTAAAAAGCAGGTTGTCATCTTTATGCTCAGCATACATGGAGGTCAGACGGTACTGGTTCTCAGTAGTTATATCGATACGGTATCCGGTCAGCATGTAGCATACAGTCCGGAATTCATGGATTTTTTTCTGGAAGACTTCACGGAGTCTTTGGTTTTTTAGCTCAGCACTTTCTACTTGTTTCTTCAATTCTGTGCAATAGAGAAAACCCCAATCAGAATTAAGCAGAAAGAAGACAATACTGAGTAAGAGAAAGATGTACATTTTTTTTTAATCTGGACGACATTTATATGCATCTCTCAAACTTTGCCATTTGTAGTTTTCATGAAACAAACTTAATATTGAATTATACTGGATTGCAATTCAATCTTTACATCACCTTTAATTCACCTATCAATGACTACACACACGTTACCTTTAAAACATTTATTTCAAGATTCAACAGAAAAACCATTTATCTTTTGCACAGCCTCCTATAGACTCACAACAGGTGCAAGCATATGTATAGAGACACTAAGAAAGCCTGACTGTGTTAATGATATTTGTTTTCATAAAGCCATTTTTCATTATTAGGTGCTATCATCAGCTCAGGATGCATGATCACTAAAATAAGGAAAATACAGCATTTCATATTTAGATAGTATCACCAAGACATGCTAGTAAATCTCTGCTTGATTATTTTTTTTTGACAATTTGCAAATAACGTTCATAGCATAAACCCTTGGGTAACAATATGCAAGCTGAAAAGCAGTAGCAAAATTATGGGAAGCTTAACCACTTTCAGACCGGACCATTTTGCTGGTAAATGACCAGAGGTCTTTTTACACTTTGGCACTGCGCTGCTTTAACTGGTAATTGCGCGGTCATGCAATGTTGTACCCAAACAAAATTTGCGTCCTTTTCTTCCCACAAATAGAGCTTTCTTTTGATGGTATTTGATTGCCTCTGCGATTTTTATTTTTTGCGATATAAACGTAAAAAGACCGCAAATTTTGAAAAAAAATGATATTTTCTACTTTTTGTTATTAGAAAAATCCAATAAACTCAATTTTAGTCATACATTTAGGCCAAAATGTATTCAGCCACATGTCTTTGGTAAAAAAAAAGTCAATAATTGTATATTTATTGGTTTGCGCAAAAGTTGTCACATCTACAAACTAAGGTACGTTTTCTGGAATTTACGCAGCTTTTAGTTTACGACTGCCTATCTCATTTCTTGAGGTGCTAAAATGGCAGGGCAGTACAAAACCCCCCCAAATGACCCCATTTTGGAAAGTAGACCCCCTAAGGAAATTGATAAGAGGCATGTTGAGCCCATTGAATATTTTATTTTTTTGCCTCAAGCGATTGAATAATGACAAAAAAAAAAATTTTTTTTTTTTTTTACACAAAGTTGTCACTAAATGATATATTGCTCACACATGCTATGGGCGTATGTGAAATGACACCCCAAAATAAATTCTGCTGCTTCTCCTGAGTACGGGGATACCACATATGTGGGACTTTTTGGGAGCCTAGCCGCGTACGGGGCCCCGAAAACCAAGCACCGCCTTCAGGCTTTCTAAGGGCGTAAATTTTTGAGTTCACTTCTCACTACCTATTACAGTTTTGAAGGCCATAAAATGCCAAGATGGCACAAAACCCCCACAAATGACCCCATTTTAGAAAGTAGACACCCCAAGCTATTTGCTGAGAGGCATGTTGAGTTCATGGAATATTTTATATTTTGCCACAAGTTGCGGGAAAATTACAAACTTTTTTTTTTTTTTTTTTTTTTTCACAAAGTTGTCACTAAATGATATATTGCTCACGCATGCCATGGGCATATGTGAAATGACACCCCAAAATAAATTCTGCTGCTTCTCCTGAGTACGGGGATACCACATATGTGGGACTTTTTGGGAGCCTAGCCGCGTACGGGGCCCCGAAAACCAAGCACCGCCTTCAGGCTTTCTAAGGGCGTAATTTTTTGATTTCACTCCTCACTACCTATTACAGTTTTGAAGGCCATAAAATGCCAAGATGGCACAAAACCCCCACAAATGACCCCATTTTAGAAAGTAGACACCCCAAGCTATTTGCTGAGAGGCATGTTGAGTCCATGGAATATTTTATATTTTGCCACAAGTTGCGGGAAAATTACAAACTTTTTTTTTTTTTTTTTTTTTTTCACAAAGTTGTCACTAAATGATATATTGCTCACGCATGCCATGGGCATATGTGAAATGACACCCCAAAATAAATTCTGCTGCTTCTCCTGAGTACGGGGATACCACATATGTGGGACTTTTTGGGAGCCTAGCCGCGTACGGGGCCCCGAAAACCAAGCACCGCCTTCAGGCTTTCTAAGGGCGTTACAGTTTTGAAGGCCATAAAATGCCAAGATGGCACAAACCCCCCCCAAATGACCCCATTTTGGAAAGTAGACACCCCTAAATTTAGGGGTACACTAGTGAGACTAGGTAATAAATGGCGGGTGCCCTGAAACTATAAAAAAAATAACTAACCAACCAGCGTCACCTGTAACAGTTATATGGTGATCACTGGTGAAAGGGTTAACTAGGGGGCAATTAGGGGGCTTTATGCGGTAGTATATGGGGGTCCCTGGCGCTATAAAAAGCTGCAGCGAACCTAAATACCTACCTGCCTAACTAGCGTCACCTGTGACACTAATACAGCGATCAGAAAAACGATCGCTTATTAGGCTGGGTTCACACTGGAGCGATGCGGGAACGCCACGAATGCGCGGCGGGTTCCCGCATCGCATGCCTCCCGGCGGCAGTTCACACTGCCCTATGCGAACTGCTGGGAGTGTCAGTGAAATGTTACTGACACCCCCAGATCAGTTCGCATATCGCAGTGCGATCTGCAAACTCGGATCGCATGGTGTGAACACCCATGCGATCCGATTCTGCTGCGGGCCAAAAAAAGGGTCCCGTGCGAATTTGCGGCGGGTGCGGCGGGTGCGGCGAATGGCTGAACTCGAATCGCACAGAGATCGGATGTGATTTGCACTGCAGTGCGGTGCGAATCACATCCGTTCTCATAAACCGCTGCAATGTGAACCCAGCCTTAGTGACACTGGCGACGGGGGGTGATCACGGGGTTAAACCTTTATTGGGGGGGTTAGGGGGGTACCTTAGAACTAAAGGGGGCTAACCCTAACTGCCCTAACAGTTATTAGTCACAAATGACACCCGCCGGGTGATCAGGGGGTTAAACCTTTATTAGGTAATAAATGGCGGGTGCCCTGAAACTATAAAAAAAGAACTAACCAACCAGCGTCACCTGTAACAGTTATATGGTGATCACTGGTGAAAGGGTTAACTAGGGGGCAATCAGGGGGCTTTATGCGGTAGTATATGGGGGTCCCTGGCGCTATAAAAAGCTGCGGCGAACCTAAATACCTACCTGCCTAACTAGCGTCACCTGTGACACTAATACGGCGATCAGAAAAATGATCGCTTATTAGGCTGGGTTCACACTGGAGCGATGCGGAAACGCCGCGAATCCGCGGCGGGTTCCCGCATCGCATGCCTCCCGGCGGCAGTTCACACTGCCCTATGGGAACTGCTGGGAGTGTCAGTGAAATGTTACTGACACCCCCAGATCAGTTCGCATATCGCAGTGCGATCTGCAAACTCGGATCGCATGGTGTGAACACCCATGCGATCCGATTCTGCTGCGGGCCAAAAAAAGGGTCCCGTGCGAATTTGCGGCGGGTGCGGCGGGTGTGGCGGGTGCGGCGGGTGCGGCGAATGGCTGAACTCGAATCGCACAGAGATCGGATGTGATTTGCACTGCAGTGCGGTGCGAATCACATTCGTTCTCATAAACCGCTGCAATGTGAACCCAGCCTTAGTGACACTGGCGACGGGGGGTGATCACGGGGTTAAACCTTTATTGGGGGGGTTAGGGGGGTACATTAGAACTAAAGGGGGCTAACTCTAACTGCCCTAACAGTTATTACAGTCACAAATGACACCAATGCAAAAAAAAAAAAAAAAATGACATTGGTGTCACTGTGACTGGGGGGCAGGGGTAATTGGGGGGGTGATCGGGGGGTAAAGGGGGGGTGTGAGTGTGCCTGGCATGTTCTACTGTGTGTGTGAGTGTTGGTGCAACTTACTGATCCGCTCTCCTCCGTGTCGGAACGAAAAATACCGACACGGAGGAGAGAATACATCACTTCCTCTCCTGTGTTTACATTACAGGAGAGGAAGTGATGTCACCGGGGATTTCTATTCGTCGGGAGCGATCGCGAGGGGGTGGCCATGAATGAATGGCCGTCCCCTCGTCCGGGATCGCTCCCGAACGAATACCGACCGCCGCAGGCACCGGGCGGGGGCCCGATCGGGCCCCCGACCCGCGGGAGGCAAGGGACGTACATGTATGTCCTTATGCCTGCCCGTGCCATTGTACCGACGTACATCGGCGTGCGGCGGTCGGCAACTGGTTAAAGGGAAAACATTACTCATAAAAATACTTTATTTATACAATTTAATGCCTACACGGCGGAATAACTGCTTCCCCCTATCTAGCTGTGGGGGTCTTTTTTTCTAGGATAGACACTTATGTATATATTATGTTCCTCTGAATGTATGAGAAGGCCTCCTCTTACAATCCAAGAAACCACAAGTGGGTTATACTGGTTTAACCCAAACCCTCCCTAGTATGTTCTTCTACGATTGTGGTAGGTGTATTAAACTGTCAGCTCCTCTGGGGAAGGGACTGTGGAGAATAATTGTATGTACACGGCATACAATATTAGCACAATATAAATATAGGCAATAACAGTATTTGCATATCGATTTAAGACTTGTGCCAATGGATTTATTCACTTCATTGAATTTAAAGTGCATGTCCAGCCTAAATTGTATTTTTATTTTTAAATAGAATGGGGAAAGAATAGAACCCCTTTTGAATTTTTATGCTTCTGAGGCTTGTGGAGCTACACCAATGCACAGTATTTTTCTTTAATGCCTCGTACACACGATCAAACAATCCGGTGGAAAAGTCCGGCGGACTTGAGTCCGCCGGACAATCCCCCCCGTGTGTGGGCTCCGGCGGACTTTTTTTACTCAAAAATCCGGCGGACTAAGAAACATGGGGACAAGGTGCTTTGGGGTGGGGGGGGGGCACGTGGCCCCCCTCTTCCCCAAGGCACCCCCCCATGTTGAGGGCACGCGGCCTGTTACGGCTCAGGAGGGGGGGGCGCTCGCTCGTCCCCACCCCCTTTCCTGGCCGGCCGGGTAGCTTGCTCGGATAAGGGTCTGATATGGACCTGGGGGAGACCCCCACACCAATTTTTCGGCGTAGGGATTCCCCTTTAAGTTCATATCAGGTGACGGGGCCAGCGACGCCTCCTCGCTGGCCCCGCCTACCTGGAGACGCCCTCAAAATGAGCGGACTTTCTTCTGCTTGTGTGGGCGAGTCCGTTCATTTCAAAAGTATGGCGGATAGTCCGGCGGACTTAGTACGCAGTATTAGTCCACTGAAAAGTGCCGTGTGTGGGCAAGTAGCATCAGTAGCAAGTAGCTCCTTCGGAAAGTCCACTACGTGTGTGCGCGGCATAAGTTTTGAAATAAAATACAAACACATGAATTAAGAAGCATTTTAACACCTTAACGCTGACGCCTCCTGACTTTTTAAGGGGTTTCTGATGCTGGGAGGCAGGGGTTTATAATCATGTACCACTGTGATTGGCTGTCACAGGGGGTCACATGATCGGAAAGCTCCCAATTGTAAGCAGCAATCGGGAGCTTCCTGTTAGGCGCAGGTAAGCGCACAGGGTGGACACGCTCTCGGCACATGTTTGTTTACATTTAGGTATGCAAATATGCGGCTTCTGCATCAGGGCCCACCCATCAAGAGGCAGCATATTAGCATATGAGCACCTCTTGGTTAGGCATCAGCATTTGTAGATAGCTGTTATGATGCATATTGAAATTCACTGAAAAAGTGCAACGCAGCAACATTTTTTTTATACTTTTCCATTGGTTACATGGAAAACCTATCAGGAGGAAAAACACAAAGGTATGACTACATCCTTTAATGGTCCGGTAGCAATGGTATCACTAGACAAAAAGTGAGGGAAAATCTGCAACAGGGAAGAAAGATAGCCATAAAAAATAAAAATGAATAAAAGCATTTTTGTTTTTGTTGGAGATTGTTACTGTAATAATGAGGGTAAATCCCTCTAATAGGGCCCCACATAGCAGTAAAAACCCAACAGGTGCTCCAAACCTTCCAAACGTAAGCTAGAGTGTGGCTTGGAAAACAGTGGCATCAGTTCAAGGGTTCCCACAAATTTTTCTGAGGCCACACACTACTCACAAAGTAGTGGCTAAAGACCCTTGAAGAAGACCAGGAGAATATAAAAATGCCAGTGATGAGGGGGGCCGAGGCCCATGCATTCCTGGAGAAGGGCATTTACAATGCTGACTTCTGACTCATATAATTGACATGGACTTTCACTGTATTGTTCATTTAAGCACAATAGATTCCATCTTGTTCTGCAATGTTGAAATATGCTCTGTAACCTTCACTTAACACACACAGACACAGCCTCTCCTAGAAGCTCTCTCTATCTTTACTCCCCCTCCCCTCTCAACGTTTTACTTTTTCAATTGTTCTATTCACTAGTTTTTAATAACATATTTCTATTTGTTAGTTTTTAAGGTTGTATATACATTTTGGATATATATAAGGACATTATTAAAGGGCATCTTGCAAGGATAGGAGAACTACAGAATAAGGCCAGAGATATTTCTAAAGATGGATGGAACAGAAGGTTTTGGTGACTTTTTATATGGCAAAGCAACATGGTTACAGAAATTAGGTGCATACATTGTGATGTTCCTGTTTCTCATATTTGTTATTTACTTCCTCATCAGGCTATGCCTCTGTGTGACTACCCATTGTACCAACAGATGGTCCACCAGCCCTAAGGAACCTTTTATTCTGAGAAAACTAGGAGAGAGCTGAACAGGATGCAGTCTCTCTGCACCAATGTAGCAGGAACTACCAACAATTGGCTGAAACAAGACAGAATGGTGTCAAATAAACAAAAGGCGGGAAAGGACATGGACTTTCGCTGTAATGTTCATTTAAGCACAAGAGATTTTGTCTTTTTCTGCACTGTTGAAATGTGCTTTGTAGCCTTCACTTAACACACAGACACAACCTTTGCTAGACGCTCTCTCTCTCGCTCCCCTTTCAAGGTTTCACTTTTGCAACTGTTCTAGTCGCTAGCTTTTAATAACATATTTCTATTTGTTTGCTTTTAATAACATCTCCCACCACCCCTTTCTTATCTATGTATAAAATAACATGTAATAATACATTTTGTCAGAACGGACATTTTAAACATAGTGATTGCGTCCTGTGAATTTGTTCATACAATTGCAGTGTTAACTTTTATTTACAGTCACAAAGAGAAATTTCTGCAATAATGCTATGTCCCTAAGCCTACGTGTAGAAAGGTATCTATTCCTGAAATAGATTGAATGAAGCCACATGGGGAAAAGAGAAAGGGAAATTGGGATTTTGCAATACTAGGAGGGTTGAGAACAGTGTATACAATTTAAGGTTAAAAAAGCCTCTGAAAAGACAGCTTAGTAAGTGTATCACATAGTAAGAGTGTGCAAGCTAAAACAGTACAAAATATCACAGGGTGCCAGTAGAACAACACTATATAGATATGCAATATGAACAGGAAATGCAGACACAAATGACTTCTGACTCAGCTTAGCAGCTCAATTTAAAGGCTGCTGTAAAAACCATCAGTGACATTACCAATTTTATGACGGATAAATTACTGGTCTATAAAGATGTAAGGAACACTTGCGTATAAATAAAAAAGCTCTCAGTTAAAAAGATTACCAAACGTCTCTTTGTTTCTTCACCCAGCAGCTAGTGATTGGGTTGAGAATTTTTCAACTACAGCTTAAAGTGGTTGTAAACCCTTACAACCAACTTTGACCTACAGGTAAGCCTAGATTAAGGCTTACCTGTAGGTCCAAGAAATATCTCCTAAACCTATACGGTTTAGGAGATCTTTACCCAAAGACAGCCACCGCTGTCTACGGCGTTTGCGCCGTAGACAGCAGCGCACAGGGCAGGCCACAGATCGCGGCGATATGCCGTGAGTGTCGGCTCCCGTGCACATGCGCGGGAGTGATGTCATCGCTGCTCCAGCGAATCACAGCGCCGGAGCAGCGAGACCCGGAAGTCACTCTGGGATCCATGGCAGCGGAGGACATGAAGACATGAAGACGGAGGACTGCTTCGTTCTCAGGTAAGCTATGCATACTAGCTCATTATGCCTTTGCCTTGCAGGGTGTGTTTAAAAAAAAAAACATTTTTTAGCCTTTACTTCCTCTTTAATCATGTATACCATTATAAGCTGGCAAAAAAGAGCAAACAGAACATTAAAGATTATCAACAGATAGATGTGGGTATGAAATGGGTCTCCTTCATTGCATTGCACTCCCTTAGTTAAATGGGAAATGAAGCCCACAATATAATTTCTTTGCAAATTAGGTAAACTTACTGCGTATTCATGGGGCTTCAGTTTCCACTATTTTTTTTCCTAAGGAATTCAACACAATGGTAAAGACCAGAGGTGAAGTGGAGAACTAATGGGGTGGGGGGGAGTTGTTCTCAGACTTTTATGTATATGGTTATACCTAAACAATTAAAAATAAAAATGCATCTTCCAGAGCATAAGAAACTAAGTATGCATTTAACCACCTGAAAGCCGCGCTATGGCCGAATGGCGGCCACAGCGCCGATGTGAATTCCCGGGAGGCCATCATATGAGGGCCTCCCCTGTGCATGTTCCCTGTGCGTGCCCTATGGGGCGCACACGGAGCGCGCTGTGATCACCGAGTCACTGAAACCCAGGTGATCACCGATCCGAGTAAGGGGCCGGCCCTGGCCACTTACCATGTGATCAGCTGTCAGCCAATGACAGCTGATCACATGTTGTAAACAAAAGCTCGGCGATAGCTTTTTTTTCTCCTCACGCTGACAGGAGAAAAAAAGCCCTTCACCTGCTTATCTTAAAGGGACATCGGTCCCGAAAAGGAAGAGGCAATTATGCCTCATTTATAGAGTAACAGTGTCCACAAGTGCCACTTATCAATCCCCACCAGTGCCACCTATCGGTGCCCACCAGTGCCACCTATTGATGCCCACCAGTGCCACCTATCGATGCCCACCAGTGGTGTCAATCAGTGCCACCCAGAAGTGCTGCCTATCAGTGTAACTAATCAGTGCCCATCACTGCCACCCATCAGTGCCGCCTCATCAGCGTACAGTACATCAATGACAGACAAAAATTACCCATTATAAAATGTTAAAACAAAATAAAAAAAATGCGGTCTTTTTATATTTAAAAAAAAAAAATTGCACAGGTGATCAAATACCAACAAAAGAAAGCTCTATTTGAGGGGAAAAAATTGGGTACAGTGTTGTATGACCGCACAATTGGAGGGGGTTTAAGTGCACAGTAAGCAAGTGGTTAAAGAAATCCTACTCTGCATAATTGTAAGAGACATGAAAGCTACTGGATCAGCACTGGGTTTCCTACATTCCCAAAAATTAAACAGAAATGTATTCAAACAGTGAGATGTCAGCTGGGTGACTCGGTAAAGCACAGTCTATCCAATACTAGAATATTGGTTTTGGATAGACTATTAAATAGTAAAGAAACACATATAAATAAAATAATTATGCAGTAGCTTTAATTAAATATTCCATGCAGGACAAAGCAACATGTTTATCTAATCTACCCTTTCCAGCATCATACTGTATACTCAAGATTTCTTTATTCTCCTATCAGCTCATTAAGCTGCTTGGGAGCAACGGAAGACACCTTGTGTAAACTATAAGTCACAGTCTGACACAAGACTATTATTGTCCTTAGTGATAATGCTGGACCAAACACCATGCACCACTGCAATAACATACTCCTCTTGCATACACATAAGTAGTAGTTATTTTCTTAATTCCTGGCAGCTGAACAGATTGGTGGGGGACCTAAGGGTTAAGTAAGCATGTGCTGCTGGGTAAGGTACGGGTTTGCTTTAAAGTTTACCAGGCCATAGAAAACTTCACATTTACCAACCATAATTTAGCTTTAGTTGTTTGGATCTGGTTATGTGGATACAGAATAATTACAATGAACCTTTACTAAAATAGTCTTTGAAGCAGTTAAGCATTTACTCAGCTGTTCATTACCCACAAGACAAGGATTCAGTAAACATCACCTAAAGGTCTACATTATCTGTTTTTTTCTGAATAAAAACAGGATACTTTGTATTATTGAACTGCCACAATCCTCTCTCCTAATGGTGAGGCAAAACCATAATAGGAAAAGCGCTGCACACTGGAGGGCCATCAAACTTGTATTGCCACATGTGGAGCTGCATTGTCGAAAGATTTTTTCTGGCTTATAACCCATTTTCTCTTGTTTGATATAATGGTCTGTGACAGGTTTACTAAAAAAAACTGCAAGGAGGTTTTGGCCTCAGCTTCACTGGCTGTAAAGTCAGAGTTAGAGCAAGCATGCAGACAGTCTAAAAAGCTCGCACCTTCAAGAACAATTTAGCAATTCAGCTTCAAAATGTCTAATTTTACAGGTGCACTTTAGGTATATGTTTCGTCTTTTCCAGCAATGTAGTATTGAATTCCTTGCAGTTCAGGCATCAACCTAAAACGTTAACATAATCACCTTCCTTTCACTCCCCCATAGTTCGTTCTTCCACTGGAAGACAAAGAAAGATGCCCTGTGTAAGCTCTAGGTCACGACTCTCCTTCCACCTTGACGGTACATTGCTCGGTGCCTGCGCAGCCAATTAAGTTTCACTATTGTCACATGAGAGGAAAGGGAGCCTGTGAAAGTAACATCCTATATTCCAACATTTACTCCAGATAAAAATGTCAAGCCTGGATGGCATTAAAAAGGTACAATGCTCATTGAAACCTCTACATAATGTATGTTACTAACAAACTTACCGTATGATAATTACAATTTCTAACCAACAAGACTGAGATACGCTTAACTATTCTGTCCCTGTTTTTTGTTGTCTTCATCTTCATTAGCTACAGCCCAAGTCATTTCCAAATGCAATCTGATATATTCAAGTATAATTAAGAATGCTTCACAGACATGGAAATTAAATGTTCATTAGAGAGAGAGTGGGATTCATGTGTCACTTAACCTCCAGCACAAGTCTTCAGAATCAATCCTACTATACAATGGCCAGGAAATCATTGACATTTGAGAGGTATTTATTAGCTTTTGTGAAAGGGGAAAGGGCTCTCATTTAAGCTCTTTAAATACACAGGTGTAGGAAGCTGGATTTTCTGCTGCTAGCAGAAAGCCTTTAAAAGTGTAGAACTCAGAGATGAGGAACCACACAATGGGCAAATGATTGCAAGGACCTTATTTTGTCAGAACTTATTACTTTCAGCCCAGTACATCAAATGGGTAAAACAAAACTACTCAGGAATAAAAATACATAGTATGTCTTGCATTTGGAGAGGGGTGAAATATTTTTGTATGTTATTATCTATATTTTTCCTACATTATGAGAAATTTTAAAGGCACTTAGTTTCTTATTTATCCAAAGTTCTTTTTTTGCATTTAAGCATCAACCCACAATGGTAGCTAGAAGTGGAATTTGCAGGAAGAGAGCTGGCTGAAAACACACTGCCAGGACAATGCAGGCCAGGTGCGCAAAACTTGCCAGTAAGCAGCTCAAACTTGCAACTGAATTATAGGATTAGGCTGTAGGAACAAGTAAAAATAAAAGACATGATAAAATGCCTTCATCTTTCAATATACTGTAAATAAGGATAACATAAAAAGCTACACTACACAAAAGTATTAAATGGTCTACTGTATTTGATTTAATAAAAATTTAGGTAAATGTGTACCATAAATTAAAATGACAGTCAAACTATGTGCATTCAGATATTTCCATATTCTTAACAAGCAGTAAATGAGCTTTACAACAAATTCTCATTGACATCTGCTCTTACAGGCACTGTGAAGTAAATTGTCTTCAAAATTCAAAAGCAAAGTCATTCAAGTCTGGTCTCAGCACTCCCCTCTTCCTGTGTACCAGGTCTATGTTTACAGACTCTAAGGCCTTGTGCACACAGTAAGAAAATGAGAAGGGAAAAGTCTGAAGACGAGCTTGTCAGCAGATTTTCGGATCGTTAGTACGGCGCATTGGACAAACGATTTGACTTTTACATCTTACAAAAGCTGGATGTGCAGGTTATACAATTTTTGTCTGATATGAACACAACGTCTGATTTTGGGATGGTCAGTTGAAAGTATAAACACGCATGCTCGGAAACAAGGAACGACTGGGCAGAGTTTGGTCTTGTAAACTACAGTTTGTAATCTAAAATTAACATTTGTGACGCGGCAATTGATGAAATGTCAAAATTCTCATCTTCTTTAATGGGATAAGAATGACCCTGCTTTGCATGTAGTTATGCCAAACGTATTTTAACAGGCATTTTTGTACGATCTGAAAATCGTGAATCAACACTCAAACTTCTACTGACATGAAATAAGAAGAAGGGGTTCAAAAGGGCGGCGCTTGAGAAATGGATTTCCTCTTTATACTTTCATAGTACATCACTACGTTCGTGTTTGTCAAATGACAATTTGAGTATGGTTAGTATGCTAGACAAAATCCTGCACACGCCCTTTTGACAAAAATCAGATGCTCGG
Source organism: Lithobates pipiens (assembly GCF_037356315.1). NCBI lineage: Eukaryota > Metazoa > Chordata > Amphibia > Anura > Ranidae > Lithobates > Lithobates pipiens. The sequence continues at coordinate 286,613,222 of NW_027507784.1, forward strand.
TTGTCCAACAATCAAACCGTGTGTACGAGGCTTAAGGCTACAAAGCCTCGACTAAATAGTGAATGCAAAAAGCTGAGTTGCTGTATTGAAATGACCTCTACTGTGAACTTTGAGGATAAATAGCTCCACAGTGCCTGCAGATAGAGATCCCTGAGGGCGTGTTTTATAGCTAAATTTCTCTGTGTTAAGAACTTGATAAACACTAAATATTTTAAGGTTCATAGCTTGGTCATAGTTATACTATACTACAGATTTCGATGAAAATATGCAACCCAGCATAATTAAAGTGGTTGTAAAGGCAAACTTTTTTTGCATGTAAGTGTAACATGCAACTTTTGCTACAATACTCACTTGCAATCCAGAGAAGTTCCTAGCAGTACTTTTTTCTACTCCACTGGCTGCAGCTAGTCTTCTGAACTGAACCCACTTCCCCTGAGCCCAGGCTGTCATTGACCAGCCCCAGGAGGACATCATCACATAGCCTGGGCTTAGAGTACTATTGCACTGAAAATTACTCATACCTTGTTATGCGAGTGTCATTCAGTGCAGGAGTGAGGAACACCCACTGCTTTATGAGAACAGGAAGAACCCTCAATATCACAGAACCCGTCAGAAGAATCTTGAAATAAGGTATGTACAGTTGGATTAAAAAAAAAAAGGAGCAGGAGATGGGGACGTTGGCGTTTTGCATTATGAAAAGTCCCAGGTTTTGGTCCTACTCCGGAGATCTTGCATCAGCATTCCAGTTTACATAAAAAAGGTGACTATTAGTACATTTTAAAATAGACTGTTACACCCAACTTGCACTCATACTTTAATGCTTTGTCATTGTCAAAAATGTTTGCTGTAACAGATTATCTTCAGAGTTTGGCTTCAATTTGTTAGTGCATCTAAACCTGCTAAGACAGTTAACTCTACCTCCCCCCCCCCCCCCCCCCCCCCCAGACTGACAATGCTGCTGTCTGCTTTGCCTCCTATGCTCATTCCTCCAGAGTTGTCTCACTAATACAGGAGCTGTGTTATATTGATGTTCAGGAGGTGAAAACAGAGGGAAAAAGCCAAAGAAAAGGAAACTGATGCAGCCACCACATCGAACGATAGGTAAGATGCAATATAATAAAATTTTGGGTTTAGAACCGCTTTAACATTCAGTGATCTCTGTGGATGCACTAAAGATGAGATTATCCTATATCATAACCCCTATTTTTTTTCCTTTCTAGGCTAAACCCCTGATTTCTTATTTCATATTTTTCAAAATTAATACTGAATATTGGTAAAATGCATACTGTTCGCATATGCAGAAATGCTTTTCAAACTTCTGAATTAGGAAGCCATGTCAAAAATTTCAAATGTAATATCAGGAAATAAGCACATCCTGTAAGAAGAATGTGTGTGCACTGATACTGCAGTCTTTCATTAACCACTTCCCGACCGGCGCACGCCGATGTACAGGCATATTGGCGTACAGGTACGTACAGTTTTTAATGCCGCCCTGCCATTACGCGCTCGCATGCCAGTCGGGACCCCCGTGAGTCCGGTCGCAGGTCCCGCGGACTCGATCGCCACGGGCATACCCACAATTGTCTCACGGGGCGGTTGAACGAGGAGATGCCGTTGTAAACAGCATCTCTCCGTTCTGTCTAGCAACAAGTGACGCTGATCTCTGCTCCATGTGATTGGAGCAGAGATCAGTGTTCACTAAAACAAAGCCCAGCCCCCCACAGTTAGTAACACACCCCTAGGAACACTTAACCCCTACACTGCCACCCACTGGTTAACCCCTTCACTGCCAGTGTCATTTACACAGGAATCACTGCATTTGTATAGCAGTGATTGCTGTATAAATGACAATGGTCCCAAAAATGTGTCAAAAATGTCCGATGTGTCTGCCATAATGTCGCAGTCACAATATAAATCACTGATCACCGCCATTACTAGTAAAAAAAAAAAAAATATTAATAAAAATGCCATAAAACTATCCCCTATTTTGTAGACGCTATAAATTTTGCGCAGACCAATCAATAATCGCTTATTGCGTTTTTTTTAACCAAAAATATGTAGAAGAATACGTATTGGCCTAAACAGAGATATTTTTGGGGGATATTTATTATAACAAAAAGTAAAAAATAATGCGTTTTTTTTTTTTAATTGGCGCTTTATTTTTGCTTATAGCGCAAAAAATAAAAACAGCAGGGGTGATCAAATACCACCAAAAGAAAGCTCTATTTGTGGTAAAAAAAAAAAGGACGTTGTTTGGGAGCCATGTCGCATGACCGCGCAATTGTCAGTTAAAGCGACGCAGTGCCGAATCGCAAAAAGTGGTCTGGTCTTAAGCCAGCAAAATGGTCCGGTCTGAAAGTGGTTAATATACCAAAAAAATAAAATAATAATTGCAGAACACAACCAGGACCAGATGTAAATGCTACGTGGAACTCGTGGCTTCAATTAGAAAGTCCCCATGTATCAGGCAGCATATTCTCTTTTTAACCACTTAAGGACCGCCGTATTGCCAATGTACGTCATTACAATGGCACAGGCAGGCACAAGCACGTACATGTACGTGCCTGCCTTCCAGCGGGTGGGGTGTCCGATCGGACCCCCTCCCGCTGGATACGGCGGTCCGGTTCGCTGCAGGAGCGATCCGTGATGAGGGGATGGCCGTTGGTTTCTGGCCATCCCCTCTCGATCGCTCCTGGCCAATGAGAAGCTTCCTCCCACTGTGTATTGTATACACAGGAAGGAGGAAGTAATGTCATTCTCCTCGGGGCGGTCTTTTTGACCGGACTACGAGGAGAAGACAGAAAGTAAGTGTGCACCAACACTACACTGACATGTAGGTACACACAGGCACACAAACCCCCCCCGATCGCCCACCGCCCCCCCCCCCCAGTCACAGTGTCACTGATTGCAGTGATCATTTATTTACTGATCACTGCATTCAGTGTCAGTTGTAAAAGTAAAAACTGTCAAACTGTCAGGGCAGTTAGTGTTAGGTCCAGGGTAGCCCCCTATCACCCCCCAATAAAGGTTTAACCCCCTGAATGCCCCTAGAGTTAACCCTTTCACCCCCTTTTGCCAGTGTCACTAAGCAATCATTTTTCTGATCGCTGCATTAGTGTCGCTAGTGTCGCTAGGTAGCTAGTTATTTTTTTAGGTTCACCGCCAGGTTTTTATAGCGCTAGGTACTCCGATATACTACCCAATAATGGTTTTAACCCCCTGATTGCCCCTAGTTAACCCTTTCACCCCCTTTTGCCAGTGTCACTAAGCGATCGTTTTTCTGATTGCTGCATTAGTGTCACTAGTGCCGCTAGGTAGCTAGATTTTTTTTAGGTTCACCGCCAGGTTTTTATAGCGCTAGGTACCCCGATATACTACCCAATAATGGTTTTAACCCCCTGATTGCCCCTAGTTAACCCTTTCACCCCCTTTTGCCAGTGTCACTAAGCAATCATTTTTCTGATCGCTGCATTAGTGTCACTAGTGCCGCTAGGTAGCTAGATTTTTTTTAGGTTCACCGCCAGGTTTTTATAGCGCTAGGTACCCCCATATACTACCCAATAATGGTTTTAACCCCCTGATTGCCCCTAGTTAACCCTTTCACCAGCGATCACAGTATAAGTGTCACTGGTGACGCTGGTTAGCCAGTTAGTTATTTAGGTTCCCCGTCAGGTTTTTATATCGCGCCAGGGACCCCCATATACTACCTAATAAAAATTTGAACCCCCTGATTGCCCCTAGTTAACCCTTTCACCAGTGATCACCGTATAAGTGTTACGGGTGACTCTGGTTAGTTTGCTTTTTATAGCATCAGGGCACCCACCATTTATTACCCAATAAAGGTTTAACCCCCTGATCACCCGGCGGGTGATATCAATTAGGTTTTAGGGTCAGGGTCTGCGTCGCCCCAGGCAGCGCTAGGTTAGTGCCAGTACCGCTAACACACACACGCAAAGCATAAACCTCCCGTAGTGGTATAGAATCTGAACAGATCAATATCTGATCTGATCAGATCTATACTAGCGTCCCCAGCAGTTTAGGGTTCCAAAAAAACGCATTGTTAGCGGGATCAGCCCAGATACCTGCTGGCACCTGCGTTTTGCCCCTCCGCCCAGCCCACCCAATTGCAGTATCGATTGATCACTGTCACTTACAAAACACTAAACACATAACTACAGCGATCACAGAGTCAGGCCTGATCCCTGCGTTCGCTAAGTTTTTTTTGGTAGCATTTTATATTTAAATCCGGAAGGCAGTGCTTGGTTTTCGGGGTCCCGTACGTGGCTAGGCTCCCAAAAAGTCCCCCACATGCGGTATCCCCGTACTCGGGAGAAGCAGCAGAATTTATTTTGGGGTGTATTTTGACTTATGCCCATAGCATGTGTGAGCAATATATCATTTAGTGACAACTTTGTGCAAAAAAAATAAAAAATTAAAATTCCTGCAACTTGTGGCAAAATATAAAATATTTCATGGACTCAACATGCCTCTCAGTAAAATGCTTGGTGTGTCTACTTTCCAAAATGGGGTCATTTGGGGGGGGGGGGGGGGGGGTTGTGTTATTTTGGCATTTTATGGCCTTCGAAACTGTGATAGGTAGTGAGGAGTGAAATCAAAAATTTGCACCCTTACAAATCCTGAAGGCAGTGATTGGTTTTCGGGGTGTCGTACGCGGCTAGACTCCGAAAAAGTCCCACATATGTGGTATCCCCGTACTCAGGAGAAGCAGCAGAATATATTTTGGGGTGCAATTCCACATATAACTATGGCATGTGTGATTTCCAAAATGGGGTCATTTGGGGGGGGGGGGGGGTTTGTACTGCCCTGCCATTTTAGCACCTCAAGGCAGTCGTAAATTAAAAGCTGTGTAAATTCCAGAAAATGTACTCTAGTTTGTAGACGCTATAACTTTTGCGCAAACCAATAAATATACGCTTATTGACATTTTTTTTTACTAAAGACATGTGGCTGAATAAATTTTGCCCTAAATGTATGACTAAAATTGAGTTTATTCGATTTTTCTTATAACAAAAAGTAGAAAATATCATTTTTTTCTCAAAATTTTCGGTCTTTTTCCATTTATATCTCAAAAAATAAAAATCGCAGAGGCAATCAAATAACATCAAAAGAAAGCTCTATTTGTGGGAAGAAAAGGACGCAAATTTCGTTTGGGTGCAATATTGCATGACCGCGCAATTACCAGTTAAAGCAGCGCAGTGCGAAATTGTAAAAAGACCTCTGGTCCTTAGGGTGTTTATTGGTCCAGGGCTGAAGTGGTTAAGCAATGTATTACCTTGCCTTAACTGCCTTATCTTCAGGCCTGAGAGCTGACATCACTGAACACCACAGCAAAGAGATCGTTGACATAAAATTGAACTCTGAAGTTATGTGACCAGAGGAATCCAGGGTCTCTTTGCCCAAGGAGAGAAAGCAATGTTCTATTCAAAACTCTCCTATAGAAGTTTGGATAAAAGAGAAAAGCTGCAGCACTGCTTTCAGCTACATACTCTTGTAAGGTCCTTTTAAAGGCTGTCTAAACCTGTTGATTCAGGCACTGACCCCCAAATGCATTACTGTAATTATACAGTATAACAAAATAACACTTCAATAAACATTTTCAGAAAACACAGGAGTTTTGCTTAAAGCTACTAAAAGATGGCAAAGACCACTTGCTGCAAAACTAGAAATCATTATTTTTGCCTGGCTACAGGAGCACCATCCTGACACATGAAGAGGCAATTCACCAGTATCACACCAGGCAAACCATATCTCAATATAGACATGTACACATATGTTTTCTCTCTGTATATATAATGTTAAATGTGTAATAGTTGGTGCATTCACAATAACTGGATTAGATAGCAGTTTAGTGGATTTTGACATGTATGACCCTGCAACATTTAACACCAATTTTCAAACAATGCAGGGGGTACAGAAAGGTTGCCTGCCCTATGGGGCCAATGACGTCCCTCTCAGCACCCCTGCCTTCACATACAATCTGCCATTGTTCTGCAAATCTCCCTGATCGCTCCCACGAGTTTGCAAATTCCGATAGCTGGAGCAGCTACAAACAAATCAATACATTTATATGGTTCACTAACTTCCTAGGGACATTCCACCGTCCACGTTAAACCTGTGTAATCTAAAAACAAGAAACAAGAATTAAAAGCTTGGAGACTGGTAAAAATACAATGACTGCAACGGAAGAGTAAGTAATATTTCACAGCTGTCACCGACTGGACTCGGTTTAATAGATCTCAAATGGCTAGCTGTATGAAATTACTTTTTTTTTTTTTAATCAGTGCAGTAGAACCTTGTGAGGTAAATATTCTCTCTCCATTACCTGGGGAACTAAAGCTAAGAAACGCGTCAGTGGGCAATTGGGGGGGTATGTATATGAGAGAGCCTGCTGAGCCAGACTCACCTAGTAACCGATAAGAAAATGATTTATCTTAATGCAAGAGATGGGAGAACGTGTCCTCTTACAAGGCACCATACTGACTACAGGCAACATTTTACACATCTTTTACATTTTCAGAAATAATAATGTTCTCTTCCCTGACATCTCACTGATACGGTATATCTGGCACAAATCGGGCTAGTTTCTTATAAAAGTCCTATTTGAAACATCTCATATACAAAGTAAATTCAACATTAAGTGCTGTGAGAATGAGTTTGCCCCCTTCCATATTTTTAAGACTTAAAATGATTCAGGTCATCGGAAAAACTTTAATGTTACACAAAGATAACCATACAAAATGCAGGGTTTAAATGATTTCATTTATTACCCCCCGCTACATCATTACTCAACTGTGATTAACCAAATTTTTTGGAAACCTAAGTTAAATTCCACTCGCCAGACCCAGGCCTATCATAAAAAGCAACACATCATGCCACTGTGCAAAGGAATTCAGAAGAAATGAGAAACAAAGTGACTGATGTGTATCAATATGGAAAGGGTTACAAAGCCATTGCTTAGGCTTTGGGACTCCAGCGAACCACAGTGAAAGTCATTATAAACACATTTAGAAAACATGGAACCGTGGTGAACCTTCCCAAGAGTGGCCAGCTTACCAAAATTACTCCAAAATCATGACAAGGTCTCATCCAGGAGCTCATAAAGCAAACCCAGAACAGCTAAAGAACTGCAGGCCTCAGTTAAGGTAAGTGTTCATGATACAACAATAAGAAAGAGGCTTCAAAAAAATGGCATCCATAGGAGAGTTCCAGGGCAAAATCCACTGGTGACCCGTTTTGTTTTTTATAGACCACTATGAACTGTGTTCTCTTTTTTTGGGGACTTTTTACATTAATGTTTGTCACAATTCACTTTGATTGAATCCATTCTTGTTTTTTTTTTGTTTTGTTTTTTCATTTTATTGGTTTCACATGTATGATTATTTGATGACAGTTGCCACTATGTGTTCATAATATTATTAGTCACTTTCTAGCACCCCCTACATATCACTCAACTGAAGTGGCACTGATGAGCACTGTAGTGGCATGGATGTGGAATGGGTGGGGCATTGATGAGACCGTGAATGGGGTTGGATGAGCCGCAGATTGGGAATGGCTGAGCATGGATGGGATGAGCATGGGTGGGATGGATGGATGAGTATGGATGGGATGGCTGAGTATGGATAGGATGGCTAAGCTTGGATGGATGGGCGAGTATGGATGAGTATGGATGGGATGGATGAGTATGGATGGATGACTATGGACGGATGAGTATGGATGGCATAGATGAGTATGGATGGATGAGTATGAATGGCTTAGTATGAATGGCATGGCTGAGCATGGATGGATGGATGGATGGATGAGCAGGGATGGCTGAGAGTATGAATGGGCGAGTATGGATGGCTGAGGCAGGAATAGGCACAGAGCAGCGCTCTAGCACTGTATTGATCAGTACAGAGAGTGGAGAGATGAACTGGGCATACGCCTGATTTTTTACAATTAATCACTCCGTCATTTGACAGAGCAATCACGTGGTAAAGGTCCACTGCCATCGGCACTATACTGTGATGTGCCAAGTCCACCGGACCCGGCAGTTATGTATACTCCCGGGTGCGTGCCCCGAGGGGGGGGGGTGCGATTCTGGGAGGACACGCCCTCCTAGAGTTATCCGACCACCCTGCATGCAGCTGTTTTTTGGCTATGGGCGGTCTGCGAGGTGGTTGAACAGGCAGTTCATGCTCGAAAACCTTCCAAAGTGGCTGAATTAAAACAATTCTGCAAAAAAAAAAAAAAAAAGTGGGCCAAAATGCATCCACAGCGATGTGAAAGGCTCACTGCCAGTTATTGCATATTCTTGATTGCAGTTGTTGCCACAACCAGTTATGAGGTTTAGGGGGCAATTACTTTTTGAGATAGGGCCAGGCAGGTTTGGACAGCTTTTTCTCTTAATAAATGTATTTACTCAAGTTATCTTTTTGTAATATTAAAACTTGTTTAATGATCTGAATCATTTAAGTGCGACAATTATGCAAAAAAATTAAAAATCAGGAAGAGGGCAAATATTTTTTTCACTATATGATCACTTACAAACACTGTAAATGCAGTTGGAGCAGAGGTTATTCCTGTATACAATTCTGCGAAAAGCTGAATAAAGTCAGAGAAAATGCTAAAAAACAAACAAAAAAACTGCTTGACACATTAAAAATGAACATGATCATGCCCTATCAAGACCCTCTGCCTCACTCACAAATGTGCACAAGGAAAAGCCCTGCAATACTTCTGCGACAAAATAAAGCACTACACCCCAAGTCGCACTCTCCGGTCAACTAACCAGAACCTTCTCCACATCCACAAGACCCGTTAGAAATTAACGCAGTACAAGGACCACGGCTATGGAATGTTCTACCCGTGGACATCTGTTTGGAGGAAAACTATCTGGCCTTCAGGAAGAAGCTCAAGACCCATCTCTTTTGAAGACCCAGACGGACACTGGCAGCAAAAGTGCCCTGAGGCGATTTAGTTCTCATATGTAGCGCTATACAAGTTATTCATTCATTCCTTTCTTCAATAACAAAACAAATATCATGCTAATAACAGCACAGATAAATAATAGTAAAAAACATGGCATGTGTTTACACTGATCTCTGCAAATCAAATCATGGGTGGCCCAACTTGACAAACTTCAGTTCGGCAATGGAAAGTAGTGGATGGAACCTTGGCTGTATTGGAAAGTATTTGCAAAAGGTTCAGCTAGCTGCAGTATGGTCCGAACAGGACTACAGATCCTTTTGATAAGTCAAATTCGGTAGCTGGGCTCATCTTTTCAAATAGATCTGAGTTAGTGAATGCCCCATGCCATCAATAATTTTCCAGTATAAATAACACAGAAAGCATCCCTCATCATTCTTGTTTTCCAGGACCTCGTGTTTGGAGTTTGTGCTTGGATTACAGATAAAGCATAAATTATTATCCTAGCTTTTGCCAGTCTGTGTAATTAGGCCAGGATCAATTTCTTGGAGCAAAATTTTAGACAAGATTGAAGATAGAAGACTCTAGATTAATGGGTTATGTAAATATTAAGCAGTAGAAGATTAATTTTGCAAAGTGCCATATGTTAAATAAAAAAAGTCCACAGTTTTCCCTCCTACGAACTTTAAGTAATGTAAACATGCTTTCATTTGTACCTTAATACCTTGCATCTGAGAAAAGCATCTTTTAAATGCTTTACATGAATATGATTCATTGTGGAACATTTGCTCTTCGTTACAGCCCTGCGGATTAACAGATTAAATACATAGATGTTTTACCTGCTAAAAATGTAAAATACTGCTCCGCAACTTTTGTGACTCCCAAAAGTGATTCAAATACTCATTCAATAGTGCACCAAAGTTAGCTGGTAATTGTTCTCCATTGCCCCGTCCTCAATTGCTATAGGATCACCTGGATTTTGCCTATGCATATTATGCTATTGTGTGTACTTACATGTGTTTCCAGTTTCTTTGCGCCTCCACGTATCGTTTATGAAAATTACTTTCTATTTAAATTAATTGAAACTGGAAATATTAAATTATTGCAAAACTGAAACAGCATCATTCCACCTCTGATTAATTGTCCAGGGGAAAGGGTTGTAGCACACACAGCTGAAAAAGTGAACCAGGAAATACACAGATTTCCTAGTTGTGCTGATATACGTAAATCACGGGATTGGCTGAACATAAGAATGTTTTGACGGAAAAGTCGTTTACATATGTGTATTTCAAGTGTGTATTAAAGCGGAGTTCCATCCAAAAGTGGAACTCCCGCACAGCTGTCTCCTCCCCCCTCCACCCTATTCCCTATTCCCACTTATGCCAGAATCGCCAAGGCAAGGTACGCCAGAAGTCCGGCTCCCTCCTACTTTTCCCTGCGCCGGGCCAGTAAGAAAGCGCAGTGCAGTTCACGCATGCGCAGTAGGGACCCGGCCGTGAAGCCGTAATGCTTCACTACCATGTTCCCTTACCAGCAATCGCGGCTGCAGCACCCGACAACTGATGGAAACATCCACTGTGGTGCCCACATCGATGGACTCTAGGACAGGTGAGTATCCTAATATTAAAAGTCAGCAGCTACCATATGTGTAGCTGCTGGCCTTTACATTTTGGAAGGAGGGGGCGGAACTCTGATTTAAGTTGGTAAAATTTACAATAAAGTGGTTGTAAACCCTCACATATAAACAGTGAAGTGAATAAGCTCAGATGATACAGAGCTTCATGCATAGGTTTTACTTCTTTGTCTTCATTCTTCTCTACATCTTATTTAAAAGGGCAGAAAGGTGTTAAAATCTTTCTTCATCTGTCAGCAGTACAGATGAGGGGGCGGGGAGGCTGCAATAACAGCGTGTGAAAGCTGATTGGCGGAAAGGCACACACCCTCCTCCACACAGCAGAAGAACAGTGTTCTAAATAGACAAGTTGTTTGCTGAGCTCTTCCACTCGACCCATCTATCTCATGTTTCAGGAAAACTTCTCAGACGTGACTCATGCTGATAACAGAGGAATGAAACATCAGAGAGAAACCCCAATTAGAGCTTTGGAGACAGATAAGCAAACACTACAAATACAGTATCTCACAAAAAGGAGTGTCACATTTTTGTAAATATTTTATTATATCTTTTCATGTGACAACTCTGAAGAAATTACACTTTGCTACAATGTAAAGTAGTAGTAGCTTGTATAACAGTGCCAATTTGCTGTCCCCTCAAAATAACTCAACACATGGCCATTCATGTCTAAACTGCTGGCAAAAACACCCCTTAGTGAAAGTGTCCAAATTTGGCCCAATTAGCCATTTTCCCTTCCTGGTGTCATGCGAGTCATTAGGCTTACAAGGTCTCATGTGTGATTTGGAAGCAAGTGTGTTAAACTTGGTGTTATCGCTCTCACTCTCCTGAAACTCAACTGCAGCACAGTGGCCAAGATCATACAGTTTAACAGGACAGGTTCCACTCAGAACAGGCCTCGGCATGGTCGACCAAAGTAGTTGAGCGCACATGCTCTGTGTCATATACATAGGTTGTCTTCGGGAAATAGATGTATGAGCGCTGTCAGCATAGCTACAGAGGTTAAAGGAGGGGGAGAGGAGTCAGCCTGTCAGTGCTTACCTGCTAACTGACATATCAGCATGGATGTCACACCACTTCCTTAAACTAAACCTCTCTAAAACTGAGCTATTAATATTCCCCCCTGTACATGCCCCCCTCCATGACTTTTCCATCAAAATCAACAATGCAACCATCAGGCCCTCCCCTCATGCCAGGGTACTAGGTGTAACCCTAGACTCTGACTTGTCATTTCAGCCCCAAGTCCAATCGTTGTCAAAAGTTTGTAGATTTCACCTCCGTAACATCTCTAAAATTCGCCCCTTTTTAACAAATGAAACCACCAAGCTCCTCATTCACTCCCTTGTTATATCTCGCCTTGACTATTGTAACTCCCTTCTCATTGGCCTGCCTCTCCATAGGCTATCTCCTCTTCAGTCTATCATGAATGCTGCTGCCAGACTTATCCACCTTACCAACCGCTCAGTGTCTGCCAACCCTCTACAAATCCCAACACTGGATCCCAATCACTCAGCGAATTAAATTCAAAATACTAACCACAACATACAAAGCCATTCACAACTCTGCCCTGAGCTACATCACCAATCTTGTCTCCAAATATCACCCAAATCGTCCCCTCCGTTCTTCTCAAGATCTCCTACTCTTAAGCTCTCTCGTCTCCTCCTCCCATGCTCGTCTCCAGGATTTCTCCAGAGCCTCTCCAATCCTCTGGAACTCGCTACCTCCACTGGTCCGGCTATCCCCTACTCTTGCTACCTTCAGGCGATCCCTGAAAACCCATCTATTCAGGGAAGCCTATCACGTCTCAAACTAATCTCCTCCCACTTCTATCAGCTCATTCCCGACAGCTATAACCTTTTGTACCACCTACCCCACCCTATTAGATTGTAAGCTCTTCTGAGCAGGGCCCTCTTAGCCCTTGTACACATGGTCGGAGAATTCGTCGGAATGTGTCCTATCGGACCGTGTCATCGGATAATCCGACTGTGTGTGGTATGCATCGGACTGATTCCGTCTGACCCAATTTTCCAACATGTTGGAAATATTTCCCGACCAACTGGGCCGATCGGACATACTCCGATCATGTGTAGAGAATTTTGATCGGACCAAGTGCCAAGCATGCTCAGATCAAATTCCTACATCAAAGCTATTGGCTACTAGCCTGAATGTAGTCCCATCGTAATGAAATTACGTCATCACGTTCTGAAAGATCAGATTTTTTCGCCAACTTTGTCCGACCATGTGTATGCAACAGTTTCGGACAAGATCCGACGGGCAAAATCCGACGGATTTGGTTGTGGAAATCTCCGACCGTGTGTACAGGGGCTTAATCCTCTTGTATTGTATTGTAACTGTATTGTCTGCTTTTTATATTGTAAAGCGCTGTGTAAATTGCTGGCGCTATATAAATCCTGAATAATAATAATTATACGCCGCACACTGCATCAAATTGATCTGCATGGCTGTCGACCTCTTCTAAAGATGATGGACATAAGACAAGCAGACTAAGGACATGGATTACTGGAACCATGTCCTGTGGTCTGATGAGACCAAGATAAACTTATTTGGTTCAGATGGTGACAAGCATGTGTGGTGGCAACCAGGTGAGGAGTACAAAGACAAATATCTTGCCTAGTCAAGCATGGTGGTGGGATTGTCATGGTCTGGGGCTGCATGAGTGCTGCTGGCACTGGGGAGCTACAGTTCATTGATGGAACCATGAATGCCAATATGTTCTGTGACATACTGAAACCGATCACGATCCTCTGAGTTTGGAGACTGGGCCGGAGGGCAGTATTTCAACATGATAACGACCCCAAACACACCTCCAAGACGACCACTGCCTTGATGAAGAAGCTGAGGGTAAAGGTGATGGACTGGCCAAGCATGTCTCCATTGAGACTCCATTGAAAACACCCCCCATACCCTATTGAGTATCTGTGGAGTATCAAGCGGAAGGCGGAGGAGTAAAAGGTCTCTAACATCTACCTGCTCTGTGATGCCGTCATTGAGGAGAAGAGGAGAACTCCAGTGGCAACCTGTGAAGCTCTGGTGAACTCCATGCCCAAGAGGGTTAGGGTAGTGCTGGCAAATAATGGTGGCTACACAAAATTTGGGCCCAATTTGGACCTTTTCACTTAGGGGTCTACTCACTTTTGTTGCCAGCAGTTTAGACATTAACCGTTTGCCGATCAGCGCACGCCGATGTATGGCGCCTTTAGGCAAAAGAGGTACGTGTACATCCCCTTTAAGATGCGGTGTCGCGGGCCCGCCGTGGTCTCCATGAGGAAGAATGGGGAGATGCTTTTGTAAACAAAGCATTTCCCCATTCTGCCTAGTGTCAGGACAGAGATCACAGCTCTCTGTTAAAGCCCAGCCCCCTAACAGTTAGAATCACTTCCTAGTTCACACTTAACCCCTTTACTGCCCCCTAGTGGTTAACCCCTTCACTGCCAGTGTCATTTACACAGTAATCAATGCATTTTTTTAGTATAGATTGCTGTATAAATGACAGTGGTCCCAAAAATGTCTGATGTGTCTGCCATAATGTTGCAGTCCCGATAAAAATCACAGATCGCCGCCATAACTAATAAAAAAATATTTTTTTAACCACTTGCAGACCGGACCATTTTGCTGGTCAAAGACCAGACCACTTTTTGCGATTCGGCACTGCGTCGTTTTAACTGACAATTGCGCGGTCGTGCGACGTGGCTCCCAAACAAAATTGACGTCCTTTTTTTCCCACAAATAGAGCTTTCTTTTGGTGGTATTTGATCACCCCTGCGGTTTTTATTTTTTGCGCTATAAACAAAAATAGAGCGACAATTTTTAAAAAAACGCATTATTTTTTACTTTTTGTTATAATAAATATCCCCCAAAAATATATAAAAAAACGTTTTTTTCCCTCAGTTTGGGCCGATACGTATTCTTCTACATAATTTTGGTAAAAAAAATCGCAATAAGCAATTATTGATTGGTTTGCGCAAAAGTTATAGCGTTTACAAAATAGGGATAGTTTTATAGCATTTTTATTAATAATTTTTTATTATTTTTTTTTTACTAGTAATGGCGGCGATCAGCGATTTTTATTGTGACTGCGACATTGCGGGGGACCCATCGGACATTTTTGACACATTTTTGGGACCATTGTCATTTATACAGTAATCACTGCTATATAAATGCAGTGATTCCTGTGTAAATGATACTGGCAGTGAAGGGGTTAACCAGTGGGTGGCAGTGTAGGGGTTAAGTGTTCCTAGGGGTGTGTTACTAACTGTGGGGGGGTTGGGCTTTCATTTAGTGAACACTGATCTCTGCTCCAATCACATGGAGCAGAGATCAGCGTCACTAGTTGCTAGGCAGAATGGAGAAATGCTGTTTACTCTGCATTTCCTCCATTCGGCCGCACCGAGAGACGATCGCGGGGATGCCTGCGGCGATCGAGTTCGCGGGTCCCGCGACCGGACTCACGGGGGTCCCGACCAGCGTGGGAGCGTGCCGGCGGCGGCGCGCTCCCGATGGCAGGGCAGCATTGAATATTGGAGGTACCTGTACGCCAATATGCCTGCCCGTGCCATTCTGTCGACGTACATCGTCGTGCGCTGGTCGGGAAGTGGTTAAATAAAAATGCCATAAAACTACCCCCTATTTTGTAGACAGTATAAATTCTGCGCAAACCAATCAATATACACTTATTGTGATTTTTTTTTTTTTTTTTACCAAAAATACGTAGAAGAATACATATCGACTTAAACTGAGGGGAAAAAAAATATTTTTTTAATATATTTTGGGGGATATTTATTATAGCAAAAAGTAAACAAAAATTCATATTTTTTTTCAAAATTGTCTCTTCTTTTTTTGTTTACAGCGCAAAAATAAAAACCGCAGAGACAAATACCACCAAAAGAAAGCTCTATTTGTGGGAAAAATTTTGTTTGGGTACAACATCGCATGACCACGCAATTGTCCATTAAAATGACACAGTGCCGAATTGCAAAAAGTGCTCTGGTCAGGAAGGGGGTAAAATCTTCGCTGAAGTGGTTAATGGCCGTGCATTGCGTTATTTTGAGGGGACAGCAAATTTACACTGTTATACAAGCTGTACACTCACTATTTTACATTGTAGCAAAGTTTAACCCTTTCCCGCCGAGCGTACGCAGATTTGCGTACTCGGCTTTTGGGGGGTATACCGGGATGATGCCCGCACCTGCAGGCATCATCCCGGTACCGTTTTCTTCAGCAGGCGATTGGCTTTCCAGCCATAACAACCGATGCAGCTAAAAGCCGCTCGGCTGTTATGCCGGAGGAGCGGGAGGGGACGTCCCCCCCTCCCGCCGCCTCCCGCCGCTGTTACCAGTGCTCCCGTTCGATCGGGAGCACCGATTCAAGTTGCGCTGCCTCCGGCCACTGGGGAGGAACTGGAACGAAGCCGTAATCAGCTTCGTTCCAGTCTCCTCATAGTAAACACGGAAGCGACGTCATGACGTCACTTCCCGTTTACTCGGCTGCCAATGGCGCCGGTTTTAAAAAAATATACGGTATTCAGAATCCCCCTTTTCGGCGATCTGAATACATTGAAGTGTAAAGGAGGGGTGGGGGGTCTTTTAGACCCCGATCCCTCCATAAAGAGTACCTGTCACCACCTATTACTGTCATAAGGGATGTTTACATTCCTTGTGACAGCAATAAAAGTGATCAAAATTATTTTATTTTTTTTAAAACAATTTAGTCATTTTAAAATAAATAAAAAAATATTTTTTATTTTTAAAGCGCCCGCCGTCACCGCGAGCTCGCGAAGCAAAGAAAACGCATACGGAAGTCACGCCCGCGTATGTAAACAGTGTTTAAATCCCACATGTGAGGTATCGCCGCGATCGTCAGAGCGAGAGCAATAATTCTAGCACTAGACCTCCTCTGTAACGCTAACCCCATAAACATTTTTGAAAGCGTCGCCTATTGAGATTTTTAGGTACCGTACTTTGTCGTCAATCCACAAGTGCGTGCGATTATAAAGTGTGACATGTTTGGTATCTATTTACTCGGCGTAACATTATCTTTCACATTATGCAAAAAAATTGGGCTAATTTTACTGTTTTTTTTTTTTTTTAATTCATGAAAGTGTCCCTTTTCCCAAAAAGTTGCCTTTAAAACACCGCTGCGCAAATACCGTGTGACATAAAATATTGCAACAATCGCCGTTTTATTCTCTAGAGTCTCTGCTAAAAAAATATATATAATGTTTGGGGGTTCCAAGTCATTTTCTAGCAAAAAATATGGATTTTAACTTGTAAACACCAAATGCCGAAAATAGGCTTAGTCATGAAAGGGATCATTTCTTCAGAGCTGTCACATGAAAAGATATAATAAAATATTTAGAAAAATGTGAGGGGCGTACTCACTTTTGTGAGATATTGTATATGTGCTTCGCTCAGATTGCACTTTAACTCATAGTGATCATTTATTGAAAACGAAGGGTTGCTTTACACTGCTACTAAGACATTAGTAGCAGTAAAAATTCAGATGTTTCCCATCAAATAAGTCACATATTGAAACACAAGATGAGAAAAGCCAGAGTTCCTATTGAAAAGCCACTTGAATAAATGATTTTATGAAGGTGCACATTAAGAGCCTTCAAATGGAACTGTTTTATTTTCCCCACTTGAGGGAAAGAACACTCATTATCTTTCCTTGTGTGTCTTACGTTGCTAGTAGCACAATTGATCTCTACCAGTAATCAATATATTGAACGCTGTATATTTTAACACTAGGAGAATAATGTCTTCATTATTAAGCTATTTCCTTTTCTTCCCTCCTATTGATATCATCAGCTAGTGCCTGCTGATGTCTGATGCTGTATGTCTCATCCAAATGAAAATGACCACTTGTCTAGCACGTACATAATGGAGTTGTTACAAAGCCACAGAGCTATTTAATTTAAACCATTACCTAAACGTGGCTGGATAGGAGTAGTTAGGCCACGGGAGGTAGCCCAGGCAGTAGTATGAGAAGCATGGGCCAATCGGCAAGCACAAAAGAACACACAATGGCATTTGTTCTTTGGCCATACACAGCCCAGTACTTGCAAGGTATCGGTCTCAACGTGATTAAAACTAAACTCCAGGCAAATAGCTATTGTAAATATATAACTGAAATAAAGAGAAAATGAAGTATTATTATTATTATTCAGGATTTATATAGCGCCAGCAAATTACGCAGCGCTTTACAATATAAAAGGGAGACAATACAGTTACAATACAATTAAATACAAGAGGATTAAGAGGGCCCTGCTCAGAAGAGCTTACAATCTAAAAGGTTGGGGCAGGTGGTACAGAATGTTATAACTGTCGGGAATGAGTTGATGGAAGTGGTAGGAGATTAGTTTGAGACGTGATAGGCTTCCCTGAATAGATGAGTTTTCAGGGATCGCCTGAAGGTAGCAAGAGTAGGGGATAGCCGGACCGGTGGAGGTAGCGAGTTCCAGAGGATTGGAGAGGCTCTGGAGAAATCCTGGAGACGAGTGTGGGAGGAAGAGACGAGAGAGCTTGAGAGTAGGAGGTCTTAAGAAGAACGGAGGGGATGGTTTGGGTAGAATTTGGCGCTGTTCAAACCCTAATCGAAAAGGTTACAAAATAGTGATAAATGGTGGCTCAATATAAGTACAACTTAGTGCTCATTAAATTATGCATAGATTTCCACCCACATAATTTACATCAGCCATATTGTGATAAAAATGGTAAAAAAATAAATAAATGCATACAAAAAAAAAAAAAAAGGATAAATTAAAAATAAACGTGATAAATATAATAGCAAAATCAATATAAAGCTGCAAAACAAATCCTCAATAATGATCGGGCGGAGTCAGCATACGTCCCTGCATCACTTCTGGCTACAGGCGCTAGTGTCAGCATTATATGCTTTATTGGTTTAATCGAATGTGAGAACTTTCTAAATTTTTATTAATAAAATAGTTTGATACAGTATCACACTATTGGGATCCCTCTCTTTATGGCATTTGGTACATGATGGGACTACTTTTAAAGCACCGTGGACAGGACAGTCTCTAGAGTGCTACACAGTGGCATATACTGTGAATGTTTCAGACCCCAGGAGGGGGGAAATTTCCGGTGAGTGCAACCACAATAGGAGCACCGATAAAACACGCATGCTGTGATCACCTTTGCGGAAAAGTGAATTAGACCAGCGTTGCTTCTTCACTGGCACAAGAGCACTTTATAGACTTCATTCCTGTACTCAATTCACTGGTTTGTTTAAATTTGGATTATTGAATCGCACTATATATTTTTTAGATCATTATCGAGGATTTGTTTTGCAGCATTATATTGATTTTGCTATTATATTTATCACGTTTATTTTTAATTTTTTTATTTTGTATGCATTTAATATTTTTTACTATTTGTATCACAATATGGCTGATGTAAATTATGTGGGTGGAAATCTATGCATAATTTAATGAGCAGTAAGTTGTACTTATACACACGTTTTATTGAGCCACCATTTATCACTATTTTGTCACTTTTTAGATTAGGGTTTGAACAGCGCCAAATTCTACTTCATTTCCTCTTCCTTTATATCCTTTTTCCATAAATTTTTTCCTGCTGGTATTTATTCCTTGTGCGGAATCACTCACATTTTTCTTATATAACTGAAATACACATAAGGGAAATTGCATTTTTGTCCATGCAGTCCTAAGACTTACACATATCTGTCACACAGCATAGCCCTGTCTGTAAAGGCAAGACTCGTGATTGTTCTCTGCTGCAGTTAAGTAAAACTAAGATTATATATATATATATATATATATATATATATATATATATATATATAGAGGGTAAAATAAGTATTGAACATGTCACCATTTTTCTAGGTAAATATATTTCTAAAAGTGCTATTGATAAATAAATAACATTTTCACAAACCTGTGCCAATAACAACCCATGCAATCCGCATACACAAAGAAACCAAAACAAATACGTTCAGAAATAAATTATGTGTAATGACACAGTGAAAAATTATTGAATACATGAAGAAAGGGAGGTGCAAAAGGGCATGGAAAGCCAAGACACCAGCTGAAATCTATCAGTAATTAGAAAGTCAGTGCAAATTAATAGTCAATGGAAAAAAGAGAGAGAGAGAGACACCGGAAGTGATGTCTGAGCCTGCCGCTCGTCTTCGTTTACACTGATGTCTGTTTTGTAACACTAAATGTGAGTAACCTGAAAATTCTTTTATCAAATAAACATTGGAGTTTAAAACTTACTACACTATCCAGTACCATCTTTTGTACTTTGTGAGGTATATTCGTCCCAAGACACTGTGGTATGTGATGTGAGGAAACCCCTGTTGTGGTTAATACATGTTGATACATGCTGTAACCTTACAGCTGTAAGGTAAGGGGACATCCATCCACTTATCCAACGGAGGGAAAAGGAGTGTGGCACTGATTAGCCTGCATGATTTGCACAGCACACTACGTTGGAATGTTTTATGTCTGAATGTTGCGCCAGCAGCATTTACACATTTTTCACTATTTGGACTGTTTTATTGTTTAATTCATCATTTGGATTTACTGGCACTAAGCACTTTATCTTACAGACTTGTTTTTTTGGATTGCATATTCTTGTCATAAATATTTATTAATCACTATATATATATATATATATATATATATATATATATATATATATATGCCGTGTGTGTTATTTGCACTAGTCACTTTATTGATCCATGTTTTTTGCACTATTAAGTTCTAGCACTTGCCACTTTATTTTATAGTGGAACTGCATTTTCAGCACATGTGCACTTTGATTTCATATATATGTTGTGAAGTATTATTAATATTTGGCCATTACTTTGTGTTACCATTTTAATTGAACTGAGCACGTTTTTAATATAGTGGACTATTATTATTTATTTAATGGTAACTTACCCTCCAGCACTTATCATTAATTAACTTTTTTCTCATTTATTACTTATTTGCATATTTCCCCCACACCTCCCCTCCCCCATACACTTATACCCTTATACGGCGCAGCACTACCACACTTATACATATTATATATATTTTTTTTTTTTTTTTTTGTGGTTGAACTGGATGGACTTGTGCTTTTTTCAACCCGACTAACTATGTAACTTTAAGATCGGGCCTCTTTTTTTAGATGTGGTGTTTACAAGTTAAAAACTGTTTTTTTTTTTGGCTAGAAAATTACTTAGGGCCCCCAAACTTTATACATTTTTTTCTAACATCCTAGAGAATAAAATGGTGGCTGTTGCAATACTCTCTGTCACAACGTATTTGTGCAGCGGTCTTACAAGCGCCTTTTTAAAAAAAAAAAAAAAATCAATTCTTTTTAACTAAAAAATAAGACAACAGTAAAGTTATCACAATTTTTTTTTTATATTGTAAAAGATAATGTTACTCTGAGTAAATTGATACCCAACATGTCACGCTTCAAAATTGCGCCCACTCTTGGAATGGAGACAAACTTTCACCCTTAAAAATCTCCATAGGCAACATTCCAAAAATTCTACCGGCTGCATATTTTAAGTTACAGAGGAGGTCTAGGGCTAGAATTATTGCTCTCAGTCTACTGATCGTGGCGATACCTCACATGTGTGGTTTGAACACTGTTTTCATATGCGGGCGCTACTCGCGTATGCATTCGCTTCTGCACGCAAGCTCGGGGGGAAGGGCGCATTTACATTTTTTTTCTTATTTATTTTAACTTTTACTTTTTGAACTGTTTAAAAAAAAAAAAACGTATCACTTTTATTCTTATTACAAGGAATGTAAACATCCCATGTAAAAAAAAAAAGCATGACAGGACCTCTTAAATATGCAATCTTGGGTCAAAAAGACCTCAGATCTCATATTTACACTAAAATGCAATAATAAAAAGAAAAAAATTGGCCCTTTAAGAGCTATGGGCGGAAGTGACGTTTTGACGACACTTCCGCCCTGCAGTGTCATGAAGAAGGGTGGGGGCCATCTTCCCCTTATCTCCATGTCAGTCCAGGGGACAGACGCGATCGCCTCCGCTGCTGCCGACGGATCTGGGAAGTGGCGGAGGGCACCGGACCGCGGCAGGAGGGGGGGGCCCCCCTCTTCTGCCACCAATAAAAGTGATCTTATGGTGAATTTGCCACAGAGACCACTTTTATCTTGTAGCCGAACACGGGGATACCAGGGTTATGGCAGCTAACGATATCCATTCCCAAACTAGGGATGTACATCAGTGTGTGGCGGTCGGCAAGTGGTTAATTTGAAAAATTTCCAAAGAAATGTTCTAATTGTTAGGCCCTTTTCACATAGGCGGACAGAGGAGCACTCTGGCTGTGTCTGCTCTGCATAAGTGGAGTGGACATGGGCCACCCAGCCGCCTGCTCAGCAGGGATCCGCGGACAGATTCTCCACTAGCAGAGTTATGTCATACTAATGAAACAGTGTATGTGTTTTTTATTTGGGAAATTACATTTAAAATCTAATGTTAAATGCAAACATAATTTTTAAGTACTTCTGGGCAACATTCAGTCATTGAATGTACTGATAATTTTTATTTAAATGGTCGTATGAATATTTATACAAACATTTATTCGAAAATCTCTACTAGTGTATGGTCAGCTTAATTCTTCTAGAAGGTTACTATAGACATCTGAAGTTCAGTGCAGAAGCCTTATATAGACAATTTAGCAACATTTACATGCAGGCTAACATACTTTAAAAAAGGCAAATATAAAAGACTCTCATGTAGACTCGTTAGGCATTCATTAAAATATACTTAAAGCGGGGTTCCACCCTAAACTGGAACTTCGGCTGATCGGAACCCTCCCCCCCTCCGGTGCTGGGACACACACGGGTCCCAGTGACAGCGCGGACAATTCCTATTGCGCTGCGCGACTCGCGCATGCGCACTAGGGAACCGGGAAGTGAAGCCGATTCGTTTCACTTCCCGATTCCCTCACCTAGAATGGTGGCGGCAGCAGCCGAGAGCCGAGCGATCGATCGGCCGCCGGCATCGCTGGAACCCGGGACAGGTGAGTGTCCATTTCTTAAAAGTCAGCAGCTGTAGTATTTATAGCTGCTGGCTTTTAATATTTTTTTTGTAGGTGGAATCCCTCTTTAAATAGTACCTTGATCTCTCTTTGTGCTAGCCCTGTTTTTACCTACAAAGACTGGGAGTAGTAACAACACTGTAGCTCAAATAATATTTTGGGCTATACATCCCTTTTAGGTCCCAGGAGTACATTTACTGCTGGACTCCTGTCACCCAGAGTCAGCTTATAGTGTCTATAGCCTGCCCTCAGGGAAGAATCACGATAATATTTTCAGGATCCAACCCACTGCTTGACTGATAGATGACTCTGCCTTTCAACACATGATTGAGGGCTGGAGACAGCCAATCCCACCGCTACACTGATTGCTGGATGTACAGAGCAGAGACCGTTGACTAACAGTCACCGCTCTCTGCTCAGAGTGATCAACGGCCATCGCTGAATTGTCAGTCTTTGAGTCAGGGTGGGACAGCTGCAGAATCACAGATGCTGCAGCATGGAGGCAATTATGGATTTTTTTTTTTTTTTTACGTGCCATACTTCTCCTTTAAGCTTAATTGCATTGCACACTGCTGGGAATCAAGCAAAACATTGCTTGGAGGAGAGAGCAGAGAAACAACCAGTGAGCTCCTGTTCCCTCAATAGGACATTTTAAAGCATCAAGCAGGTGTTATTGGCTTTGAAAACTGGCTGAACAGAATGTTCTTTGGCAGTTCACAAATATATACTTTAAAGTGGATGTAAACCCAATTTTTTTTTTTATGTCATAATGTAGAGTATAAGATTTCCTATCATTTGAGACCAGTCTTGCCACAAAGAGTTAATCCAGCTCTGAGCAATCCTCTTTTATTGTTTAGTGAGATAAATCTTAACAGAGAAAAGCTTTGTCAAATCCTCCTCCTTGCTGTGAGTGACAGGCGATTTACATATCTTGTGCACTAGCCTAAGAGACATGCATTATTTTTTAATTCCCTCCCACTCCTTTCTTCTGCTGATCTGCCAGGATTGGATGTTCCACACCTCAGCATAACTGGGCATGCTGAAGTCATGTGGTTACTATCCTGTCTTTTCACTGGATGTTAGCGACCATAGCAGAAGTTCAGTGTAAGAAATACACAGGAGAAAATGCATATTGATAAGGTGAGTGAAGAGGTGGGCAGGGAGCCTACTGACATCACGACTCCACCCACTGATCTCCAGACAACAGACCCACCCACAGAATCTGCAGTTTTTCCGGGTCTCATAACAGACAGAGGGGAGACATTTGACAGGTAAAGATACATGCAGGAGTCATGTATATCCTTATAGATAACCCCTACGGCAGTAGTTTAGAAAGGATGATATTGGGTTTACATCCACTTTAACTGTGTGTCTTTAGTTGTTTGCTGACAAATATCAATGAACTTAATCATCAAAAAAAATATTTCCAAGGTAATCTCCTAGGCGGCAGCTACTAAGATGATGTTAGCACCTAACTAATAAGAAGTCAGGAGCTAACCTACTGTGATTACAAAACCATTCACTATTTTAATTTACAAAGAGGGTTATGGGACCAAAGCTATACAGACCAGGTATGGACCTTACCAATAAAACACAATGACACAATCTAGTGCAATGACTAAGCACAGGTGTGTGAAACACGTTTAGTAAACTTTTTAAGCTGATGGCATGTCAGGTCTTTGTTTTTAATGGAATTTCAATAAAATAATCATTTTAAGCTTGAAGTGCCGCTAAACTTTTCTTCACCATTCTGCATCTTTTGGCTCTGAATCAAGCCTGGTACCTGGCTTGCTTTATAGCAGTGGAGACCTGATGATTTGCCTGGAATAATACAATTCCTTTTGTTTCACTTATGAGGGGATATTTACTCCATGCAAATGCAATTTTCAGCAACACAATTCCCAAATGCTCATAACGAACGGGATACATGTAAGTTTATACAGTCTCTGCCAGTACCTGACTTTTGAGGTTTTAAAGAGGAAGTAAACCCTGATGAGTTTACTTCCTCTTTCATTCCCTGCAAAGGCAAAGCATAATGGACTACTATGCATCGCATAGTAGCCCATTATGTGTCACTTACCTGACACAGGAGCCAGCGAAGTCGCCGCTGTCTCCTGTAGTCCGCCACATCCATCTTGTTGGTGGGGTCTCGCAGCTCCGCCGCTGTCATTCGGCGAAGCCGCGATGACGTCACTCCCGCGCATGTGCACGGGAGCCGACACGCGCGGAAGCTCCGTCGATGAGAATGCCGCGCTCAGTGCGCCTGCGCGCCGCCGTCTACGGCGCATGCGCCGTAGACAGCGGTGCCCGTTTTCGGGCAAATATCTCCTAAACCATATAGGTTTAGGAGATATTGCTTGGACCTACAGGTAAGCCTTAATCTAGGCTTACCTGTAGGTCAAAGTGGTTTGTAAGGGGTTACAACCACTTTAAAGACAAGCAAAAGTCACTAACATTAAGCTCAGAATTAGATGCCTTGCTCTGGAAGCCAAAAAAAAAGAATGCAAAAGCTCCTTTAACATGTTACTAAACCCACAACAGAAAAATCAGTGTGTATATGCAGTAAAGCATGCTTATTATACTCACTGTGGAAATGAAGGGCTTAATCCTCTTAATTGTGTAAAAAGGCTGTTTAATCCTGTGTCCACTGTACCGCCCCTTCTTCCACTGTCCCCAATGCATATCCTGACAGAGGGTCAGGGGTCATGCAGCCTTATAGGGCAGACAGGGAAGAATGAAAACTCATCCTACACGCTTTAACCAGACACTGCTAGAAGCGACAAGCCTGCTGTAACTGCTGATGAAAACAAGGTATTTAGCAGTTTATATTTACTAAATTAATTGCATTTCAATGTTCTGTGTACTGTGGGAGACCAGATATATTGAATGCAGGGTCCTGGGTTTAGTAACACTTTAAGAAGTGAAATGATTGCTTGCAACTACTAGTCCCTGACAGACAAGAAAGTACATGATGTGATTTGTCTTTGCTATTTTGTCACTGCGTCTAGGTCATGCAGTCCTCAATAAGGTGGGACAATCTTTCTTTTAGTGATAATCTTGCAACAATAGTTTTGTCTGCAGCTTGAAGCCCTTGGATAAAAACTGAAATTAGAAAGTAAATCTATTACTTTTTTTACACAGGCTTCTCTGATCTAGTGGCTAAAACAGAAAAAAAAAAGAAACAAAACAAAACAAACACACTACTGGCACCTAGCATATAATACCGCTGGCCCAGAAAAAAGACTTTTCAAATAAATTTTGACATTGGTGGAGATTCATTAAAACTGGAGAGTGCAGAACAGTGGCGGCTGGTGCTCCATTTTTTTTTTGGGGGGGGGGGCACAAACAAAGCCCAAACCCCATAACCCCCCCACAATAGGGCATACAGATGGATAAATAGATATACAGACAGATAAATGGACACATAGACAGATAGATAGATATTGGGTACAAGGGGGAGAATAAGAAAGATGGTGAGATAGACCAGGGCTTGACAAATTTGCTTAGAATCTAGGAGCCAGCTAAAAAAATTAGGAGCTAGGTGTTTTGTTTTTTTAACGACTGACAAAACGACCCCCCCCCCTCCAGCCACGCCCCGGTGCCCTTCACCGCTTACCGTGGCCGTCAGTAACCATGCAGGCGTTCTGGATCTGTCTCTGGCCTGACATGGAGACCAGTGAGGAGAAGATGGCCCCTCGCCCGTCTCTATAGCTCTTAAAAAGGGACATTTTATTTTTATTCTTTTCAAATGACAATTTTTTTTTTCTTCTTCTTTTTTAATGCATTTTAGTTTGACTATGAGATCTGAGGTCTTTTTGACCCCAGATCTCATATTTAAGAGGACCTGTCATGCTTTTTTCTATTACAAGGGATTTTTACATTCCTTGTAATAGGAATAAAAGTGACAATTTTTTTTTTTAAAAGAACAGTGAAAAAATAAAAAAAAATTAAAATTAAAATAAATAAGAAAAAAAAAAATTTAAACGTGCCCCGTAACTCAAAGCATGCAAACGGTAGAATTTTTTTAAACGTCGCCTATGGAGATTTTAAAGGGTAAAAATTTGTTGCCATTCCAAAAGCGGACGCAATATTTTGTGACATGTTGGGTATCAATTTACGTGGCGTAAAAAAAGTGCGCTTGTAAGACCGCTGTGTAAATACGGTGTAACAGAAAGTATTGCAACGACTGCCATTTTATTCTCTAGGGTGTTAGAATAAAAAAAATATATATATAATGTTTGGGGGTTCTAAGTAAAGGGAAGGAGATGGGAAGGAAAACAGGCAGGGGAAGCACCATTAGCATAGGTGCTTGTCTTGTCATACCAACTCAAGAAGGAACCATAGGTCTGCAGAAGGCTGCAAAGCCGCGGCCTCAATTACTGGCTTGGCCCAACGCGAACGTGCGCCGGAGGGGGGGGGGGGGATGGTGTTGCATGGAGATACCCCAGCTATGCCGCCCCAGGCGCCAGGTCGCTAATTCTAGTTGCAAATGCGAACTGGCACCCGGGTTTGTCGAGCCCTGAGATAGACACTGGATGGGAGGGGGAGATAGACAGACAGATGAGAAGAGGGATTTAGGGGTGAATGGGAGAAGCATTTGCTCTTATCAGCAGTCCCCCACTCCCCCCTCCTCTCTTGCCAGGCACGTTACTGTCTGATCACAAGTGAATAGCTGGGGGCCGAGGTGAAGCAGGACGTCCTCCCTCTACCTTCAGTCAATCACAGGATACTGCTGCTATGGACAGGGTGTCAGATCATCACTTAGAAGTAAATAGATAGTACCTTTGGCAGTGTGGCTTCTCCATCCGCGGAGCTGTGGGGTTTACGATTTCCCACTGGCACAGAACCTGGAAGTGATGCCCACCTGCCAATATAAAACGCCACAGCAAGGGGAATGCCTGCAGGACGGAAGTGTTGCGCTTTGCACCACAATGACTCACAAAACCCTGCAAATGAAGCATCTTACATGCAATCACGTGACTGCACAGACGTCATGCTGTGCACTGTGTCCAGCGCCCGTACACAGTGCACTTAAAGGACTTCCTTTTATTTTTTTATGGTGACAAGCCTTGGGGGGGGGGGGGGGGTGCCCCACTATGGACAGGCCGCCACTGGTGCAGCTGTGCATGGTAGCCAATCAGCTTCTAACTTCAGCTTGTTCAATTAAGCTTTGACAATAAAACCCGGAAGTTCATTGGTAAACCTAGAAGTTCATTGGTTGGTTTCCATGCAGAGCTGCTCCAGCATTTCCCCGCTCCAGTTTGAGTACCCCCCCCCCCCCCATTGTGTTCAGGTGCAAAAAAAAAAAAAATAATTGTGGGGGAGGTGCGGTGACTGCCGTTCTGCATGGCCGCATAATCTCCAGCTCCACAAACCACACACGGAAAAAAGCCACCCCCACAGTTCCAGTGGGTCTACACAGCCTGACGTGACTAAATACCTCTTCATATCACTGGGATGTTGCGCCGCCCGAGAGAGGAGCCTAAAAACGGAAAAAACTCTCAGGTTTCTTCACTCCGGTTTGAAGGAATCTTCAACAAAATGGTAGTAAGGGACATCCGCCCCAGTCTGAGGAAAGGCCTCTAGCAGCGCCTACCTTTATTTTTCCCCAAACAGCTGCAGACGTGGCCGGGACCATGGAAAATGGCAGCAATTCACTTCCAGCATCAACAAGTGCCTGCAGCCCATCTAAATCAAAACTGCGGCATGAGGATGCCACTGATCTGATGAGCCCTGTATGGAGGCAGGGGGCCCGCATGACAATATCCAGAAACATGACCAAATTGCCATATTCCCCACAGTGGGGCAGCCAATGTGATATTCTCATGAAAGGCATGCTCCTATCCCACCGCTGATCCCTCCAAGCGGACATGTTTGCTTGCTTCCAAACATGTAAAGCTGAAATTCAAGAACTAGGAGACAGATTGAGCAATTTGGAAGACTCCATGGGTATTTGTACGGAATCCCATAACAACATGGTGGACCCGCACATGTCTCTCTCAGAGGACATTGCCTGGCTGAAACTAAAAGTAGTGGACTTGGAGGATCGCTCTAAAAATACGTAAAAATATTAAACTCAGAGGCATTCCAGAATCTGTACTTCCTTCCAAGATTCCTCACTATGTACAGGATTTTTTTCATACCATAGCAACGACAAAGACCCCCGAGGATCTCACAAAAGATCGTATTCACAGACTCCCAAAGCCCTCTTTCCCCCCTCAAGAAGTGCCTAGAGATGTCCTTCTGAGGATGCACTACTTTCAGGTGAAAGAATCCATTCTAACAGTGTTCCTAAAAAAAAAAATATCATCTGGCAGAACAAGCCTTAACCATTCAAGTTTTACCTGACCTCTCTGCCCATACCCTGCACTTGTGCAAAAATCTACTCTCTATCACCAAAGCTCTGAGAAACCACGATATTGGGTACCAGTGGAAATATCCAGCTACACTCAAGATCTCACGGGAAGGTTCCACTTCAATCAATATGATTACCATGGGGCTTTACCTACTAAAAAGCTGGAATATTATCCCAGTGGACCCACCAGGCACTTCTCGCTTCTCCTCTAGACATTACGAGGAGCAAAATCAAGGCGCAGACAAGCATTACAAGAAAAAGCAACCGCTGGACAATCCCTGGAAGCAAGAACAGTTCCTGTTCCTGCTTACCTGCAAGCTTATTCTTAATTTTTCTGCAGTTGAGCTGCACTTGTTCCTATTTTTTTTTACTTTTTGTTTCCTTTGCCGTTATTCTATTTTTGTTTATTATCAACTCACCTACATATAGTCTCCAATAATACTATCAAGACCAAGGTTCTCTGCAACCTTTGTCCTAAGACTTCCTATGTCCTATACACCCTAAGGCACTGCTACACGACAAATCCCTGCTTCTCTTATGGTGACTTTAGTTCATGAAACTACCCTAAAGTACCCTGGCTACTAACCCTCACCAGTTTCCATCCCCCATGGTGCCCTCTATACAAGATCTGGAAGACAAACATCAAATCCCTCTACCATCCCAATGTCTCTTAACCACTCCCCTTCCGGCCTATAGAAGATTGAAGGCTGGGAAGTATGCTGACTGAGCATGATATGACATCCAGCAGGATAACATGCTGGTGAGCAATCCAGCGGGGGCGAGCAGCGTGGCAATCAGTCTGACACACGCTGCATCTCCAAATCGTGGTAAGAAGCCTCTGTCAGATCAGCTGATCATCATCTGAACCACAAAGTGCGGGTAAAAGGCATTCCTCGGTTTGCACTGAGAGGGAAATCAGATCAGCAGCTCTCCCTGTCGGGGGGGGGGGGGGGGGGCGGCTGTGCTGATAATCAGCACATTGATTGTCAGCACAACCCCCATCAAATGTGCCCATCAGCTGCCAGTAAGCGCCCCAATAAAGTCTATCAGTGCCAATCAGTGCCCATCACAGTGCCAATCAGTGCCCGGTAGTAACACCTGTCAGTACCTTAACGGTGCAGCCCATCAGTGCCATTTATCAGTGTCCATCAGTGCCATCTGTCAGTGCTGCCTGTGAGTGCTGTATATCAATGCTGCCTATCGGTGCCAATCAGTGCTGCATATCAGTGCCACCTTATCAGTGCCAACTCATCAGTGCTGCCTCATCAACACTCATCGGTGAAGGAGAAAACAAAATTTTATGACAAACCAAGAAAAACTTTTTTTTTTTTTTTAATGTTTAGCAAAAAAAACAAAACAAAAAAACCCAGAGGTGATCAAATACCACCAAAAGAAAGCTCCATTTGTGGGAAGAAAATGATAAAAATGTAGTTTGGGTACAGTGTTACATGACCGCGCAATTGTCATTCAAAGTGTGACAGCGCTGAAAGGTGAAAATTGTCCTGGGCAGGAAGGGGCAAAAGTGCCTGGTATTGAAGTGGTTAAACTGCTATCCATTAATGCCCGTGGACTAAACCACCCGGTCAAACGCTATTCCCTATGGAAGGTAGCTATGAACGCAAGCCAGCATAGTCATTGTCCAGGAGACCCCTTTCAAAAAAAGATGCTAACTGAATTTAGTGAGATACCTCATTACAAAGACAACAATTCCAAGTCCCTAGTGATGGCTCTTAATATCCCTCAATCAATAACAACCAAACTAAAAAAGGATTTGCAGCACACCTGGGCTGAATCTGGCATCTCCTACTTGGGTATTACAATCACCCCCCCCCCCCCCCCCCCCCCACACACACACACACACACACACTACCCTAGAAGCAGCCAACTACAAACCCCTTATAGGTGAAATTGGAAAAAAATAGCCCAGGTGAAGATGTCCTGGGTGGGCAGATTAACAGCCTATACAATGCAGATCCTTCCAGATATTCTGTATATATTTAGGAACCTCCATATCCCACCCAAATATGAAAACTCTCATATCCATATCAAGAAGCTTTATCAGGAAAGGGAAAAGTGCTCGATGTTCCCATGCATCTCTGACAAAACATAGGAAAGTTGGTGGGAATGGTAGATCTACAGGATTACCTAACAGCTGTTCAGCTGAACCTTTTAAGACACTGGATCAACCCATCCGCAGAACCACTCTGGCTAGACATAAATATGTCAACAAAACCTCAATTATTTGCTCATTGTATGCTGACATGTGGAAAGCACTAAACCTATCAGCACTCCTCCCTACTACCAGGGCGTCCATCTATGCTTGGAGGATGTTAGCAGACTCCCCCTCTTCAACCTCCTTTACAGCATCGCTCACTACACTATCCCCTGACATCAAACTAGAATACTTGAATAAATATGGTATCCTCTCCTTAGAAGACCTACTTGAAAGCAACCACCCCAGCTCTCCAGAAATCCTTATTGACAAATATAATCTCCCACGATCCACCTTCACTTTATACTGTCTCTACCACGTCTTAAATACTTTCCCGTACCCACCATCCATAGGCATTCCAAAATATGGCAATATTTCACTGACCTTGTCAAAGCCATCAAATGTACATCACTCATTTATAACATACTGCATGACAAAACTAAATTCAGTAAGTCAAAGCCCATGCTTCAATGGGAATCAGACCTCAAAGGGTCCTATTCTGATTATCAATGGACTCAAGCTATTCATTACACATATGATGTCACACACTGAGGTTAATTTACTAAAGGCAAATCCACTTTGCACCACAAGTGCACTTGGAAGTGTAGTCGCTGTAGGTCCAAGGGGGGCATGCAAGGAAAATTGGATGATAAAATCAGCAGAGCTTCCCTGATTTCAGATTTTCCCCTCAGATTTACAGGGACTTTCAAGTGCATTTGCAGTGCACTAGTAGTGCCTAGTGTATTTGCCTTTATTAAACCAATCCCACTGTGTAGACTACTGGGAACTGGCCTGAAAAATCTCCCATAGGTGCTATCTCACCCCGTATAGATTAGTCAAAATGTTTACCACCTGCTCCCCACTGTGTTGGCGCCGATGTGGATCCCCAGGCAACATTATACATATTTTATGGTCCAGTAAAAACATCCGTAATTTTTGGAGCAAAATAGTCTCAATAATATCTGATATAACTGGCATCTTTACCCCGAATAATCCTGCACTCGCCTTACTTAACTTAGGCATTGATAATTTCACTGCTATGTTCCAAGACACAGTGGCTAACATCTGCCAAACTAACTGGAAACAAATCTTAAAGCGGGGTTCCACCCTAAAGTGGAACCTCCGCTGATCGGATCCCTCCCCCCCTCCGGTGTCGCAATTGGCACCTTTCAGGGGGGAGGAGGGTGGAGATACCTGTCAAAGACAGGTATTTACACCCACTTCCGGGCATAGACTCCCGTAGGAGTCTATGCCATTTCCTGTCCTGCCGCGCTGTCTGCTGGGACACACACGGGTCCCAGTGACAGCGCGGAGAATTCCGCACATGCGCAGTAGGGAACCGGGAAGTGAAGCCGATTCGCTTCACTTCCTGATTCCCTCACCTAGAATGGTGGCGACAGCAGCCGAGGGCCGAGCGATCGATCGGCCTCGGCTGCCGGCATCGCTGGAACCCGGGACAGGTGAGTGTCCATTTATTAAAAGTCAGCAGCTGTAGTATTTATAGCTGCTGGCTTTTAATATTTTTTTTTTTTTGGTGGAATCCCTCTTTAACTCCTAATCCACCTGAAGCGATGAATACCACCCACCAACACTACCTATGGGGAAGCTATTCAGCTCTTCAACAAAAGTCCTTCAGCTCCTTTCACCTTTATGGAAACCCTGGTCCCTCTGGCACCCCTCATATATTCCCATAACTTTATGTCTATCCTACATAACCTGGTAGTCAGAACTTATGCCTTAGCCTGTTAATCATACCTTGTGCTCTGATGTTACAACTGTCAGTGCCATAGTCATAGATACCTGATCTATGTAACTATAATTAACTATAATTAAACATTTCTGTATATCTGTGTGCCTATCTCTAATATTTCTACAGTTTAGAAATCCCAAACTCTTTACTGTACCCATAAGAGTTCATTACCAATGTTATTAGGACAACATTACTACTTGTGTTGTAAACTTTGCTTGACTTATTACCAAGCAGCTGCGACCGCATTGATATCAATACTATTTGTAACATGTTTCTATTTAAAACCAATAAACATAAGAATTGTGCAATAATATTGCAAAGCCCAATTTCAGGCATAAAGTGTTGTTGGATAGAACAGGGAAGAGTTAGGGCCACTGTCATGCTGTTATTGCACTTTATATTTATTAGGATGAGGTTTTCTTGCATTCTGTCAGGAAAGGAAGTGGTGGAAAACTTTTCTATTGGGTACACAGATAAAAATCAAAATATATATTTAAGTACACTCATCCCTTTCTTGTATGGGTGTCACCAGAACATTAAGAGAAATTTTCTCCAGTGGCTTAACAGACAACATTTTTAACTCTGTACAAAAAACAACAGTGTTTGCATTTTAGGGCCCTTGCATACAGGGATGATGAAGACCTGTGTATCAGGAATTTGTCTCACTGCATAGGGCCCTTAGTGTGGGCATTACTTAGTACAGCTCTGACCAGCCATGGAATTTGATGAGCTGCAGGTAGTGGACTTTGATGCTGCACCTATCCCTCCTGGGCACACTGCTGCTAGATGGATCTGTATGCAAAGGGCGTAAAAGGTACGCTCCAGTAAAAATAGAAAACTAAACCTTGATATGTATACAGGGACTTTAGGCTGCCTTGTACAGTAATTCAGTTCTTCACCCAGACTTTGCTGTAGTGCACCAGTCTACAGACCTTGATGGTATTCTGGTGATTGTAGAACATTGCCATTTGTAACGCTAGTACACAGACTGCAGGTGCCTTGCTGTCTCTAATATACAGAAAATCTTGATGAAAAAAAGCAAATGTCGGTACTAAGAAGTTTCTCATCAGACTTAAAACTGCCGTGTAAGTTTCAATATGACTGCCAAATAAGGAATTAGAGGGAAAGGAAGCAACAAACCACAAGCTTCAGGCAGTACACAACTACTGCCTATTTACCCTGAGTAGAACTGCGTACATTGACAGCACACATTTGGTAATGCTATTTGACCTTGTATGCTCTAAACATCTGAGAAGAGAAGCATGGCCAAAGCTTTTGGATACTTTTAGGTCACAGAAGTGTTACCTGTGATTTCTTGTGACCCAGAATCTGCTGTCATTGGGCTAAAGCTGGCTATTGGCTTATGTCACAAAGCTGCTCCAGACTCTGGAAGTATCTGGACCATATTGTTGGGATCCACCCAGATGTCTGATTGGCAGCCGAGTCTAGGGTTGCCACGTCATCCCTTTAACCACTTGCTTACTGGGCACTTAAACCACCCTCCTGCCCAGACCAATTTTCAGCTTTCAGCGCTGATGCACTTTGAATGACAATTGCGTAGGCATACAACACTGTACCCAAATGATATTTTTATCATTTTTTTCCCACAAATAGAGCTTTTGGCGGTATTTAATTACAGCTGGGAGTTTTATTTTTTGCTAAACAAACAAAAAAAGATGCAAAATAAAAAAAAAATAATGTTTAATAGTTTGTTATAAAATTTTGCAAACAGGTAATTTTTCTCCTTCATTGAAGTGCGCTGATGAGGCGGCACTGATAGGCTGCACTGGTGGGCACTGATAGGCATAGTTAAGGCGGCACTATTAGGCACAGATAAGGTGACACCAATAGGCACAGATAAGGCAGTACTGATGGGCACAGATAAGGCGGCACTGATGGGCACAGATAAGATGGCACGGATGGGTGGCACTAAGGGGCACTGATAGGTACCACTGATAGATGGGACTGATGGGCACTGATAGGTGGCTCTGATAGGTGGCACTGCTGGGCACTGGTAGATGACACTGATGGGCACGGATATGTGGCACTGGGGTGCAGCACCGTTGTTGAGGCAGATTGTGGGCACTAATGGGTGGCACTGTGGGCACTGCTGGGTGGCACTGATGGGGGGCACTTATTTATTAATGAGGTGGCACTGGCAGGGGGCAGGTGGGCACTGGCAGGGCTGGCCGTGATTGGGACTGATGTCCCGATCACGGCCGCCGGTGATCGGCTCTTTTTTTTTCTGACAGCGCGAGGAGGAATAATAGCCGATTACCGGCTCCGTTGTATCACATGATCAGCTGTCATTGGCTGACATCTGATCACGTGGTAAGGGTTCGGGATCGACCCCTTGATCGTATCCGTGATCAGGCGAGTCTCATAGACTTGCCGATCATAGAGCGGGCCGCTCGTGCACGGGACGACGTCAATAGATGTAGTCCCGGCAAAGGAGGTCCGTGCTGTTGCCGTCATTTGGCTATAGCACGGATCTCTAGTGGTTAAAACGGAACACATATTAATCACACAGGTTCTGAGGCTAATTAATGCAGATAGGGCACTAAGTGAATTTAATTGCCACCTTAATCAGCCATGGAACCTGTGTAAATAATATGTGTTTGGTGCTGGCATGGATCCAGGTAGGACTTTCCTTGGTAAGCATGGCGGCCCTGGTGACGGCTACCACTTTGGTCAATGGTCCGAATGGAACCTCTTAGCATGCACGGGTTAATGCTATCATGCATTTGGTTTTAAAGGGATGAGGTGGCAACACTACAGCTGACTCAGCTTTTCAGTACGAAGTTGAATGCTGGAGCCAGCAGCTCCCGTCCCCTCCCCAACCCAAGGCTTCAGTGAGCACTGGAGGGGCAGAGCAGAGCATTATAACTGACAGCGCTCTGCTCAGAACTGACAAAAAATTGAATGATCAGAGATCATGTGATCACTCAGTTCTTGGGCACAGACCACCGAAAACTTCTCCATTAAAGTTGTGATGAACGGTTATGTAAAAAAAATAACTGTTTGCTATCTTGTTACAATGTGAAAACAATGTGGTAAAGAGAAAGGTAAAAGAGGCAAGACAGAAAATAAGTATTTTCTAACCGTCCCTCCCATCACTTCCATGGTACCTCTTTTAGCACCAACAATCTAGGCACAATACATTGCACCACAGAAAATGTACATATCAAAAAAAGGCGGAAGCTATTACACTAAAATATGTGTGATTACAAAAAGTCTGTATAGCATACAGGACAATTCATGCAGTATAAAGCTCTCCAATACAGATTGTACTCTCATGCATTTGTATAATGAGTGCCAAAGGACTATAGAGCTGCAATGCAGACTACCTATAATGACTTTTCAATTCTAATGTTTTTATTGATTTTTCCAAGCAAGAACAAAAAGCAAGAAGCAGGGCAACAAATACAACCTATGTTTAAGTATATACAACCCAGATGCAAACTGTAAGGCCGCGTACACACGGGCGGACTGTTCGCCCAACTTTGTCCGCTGAACAGTGTTTGGGCGGACAGTCCGCTCGTGTGTGGGCTTTCAGCGGACAGTTTCAGCGGACAGTTGGACGGACAAGGTTTTTCGGAAATTCCGTAAAACTGTCCGCTGAAACCTTGTTTCAGCGAACAGTCCGCTCGTGTGTAGGCTTGTTCGTCAAACAAAGTTGCGCGCATGCTCAGAAAGGATTTTCACGCCGAAAGCTATAATGCAGTGTATAGGACGTCGTATTTTTCGTCCCGTCGTACGTGCCGTTCACGTCATCGCGCACGGTTTCAGCAAACTGTTCGTTCGTCGTGTGTGGCCATGTCCGTCCATGCTAATTTTGAGCGGACTGTTTGCCGAAACTGTTGGACGGACAAAGTTGGGCGAACAGTCCGCCCGTGTGTACGCGGCCTAACAAACACTGTAATGGACAGCTGTAACATTTGGCATGCATTAAAAATATCTGTTGCATAAAAATAAATAAGATACGATAATGGTAACTAAGAGAGCGCACTATAACAATGTCAGTAGTTGTAGAAGGTAGTTAGCAGTCAATAATAAAATGTGTAAGGTCTGTCATTGCGGGGGGGGGGGGGGTGAATTCTGATGTATTTGGAGGTGCATGCGTGAGGCTGACTAGGCAGTACATGGCTGATTAGCGCTCTGCATCTAACGGGACTCGACAGCCTCGATATAACGAGCCACAACAACTTTTCACATCCTCACGGTATTTAGTGTGATACTTAACCCCCGGGGCACAAACTACTAGAAGAAGACAAAACTTAAACCAGCAAAGAGCTAAGACGCTCTGACCCTTTTTGCATAATAAACCACAAACCTTAAAAAAAAAAAAAAAAAAAAAACTTATTATACATTACCACTGCAGCAAAACAATCCATAGCAAAAGCCTGGAAATCAACTACACTATACACAGGGTCGGTTAAACAGAGTAACACAAGGAATGATTCATGCTAAAACAGAAGCGATCTTGTTAGACAAAATTTCTAAATTTCAATCACTATGGCGCCCATGGACAAACCACCATTTACCACCAGGTTTTGATGATACACTCTTATTAACTTGAAGACGTCTACCAGCTATTATCACACTTTACCACAAATTGATGTATGGTTAATCGAAACACCAATCCCCTCTGGAGACCCCTCCCCTTTCCAACACTCCAAAACTTTATTTAATTTATTACAGATCATTAACTCCCTCCAATTCAACAAACTCATAATGAGCACAATTGAGAAAGTTGGGTCTATGACTTCTATTCCCAGGACATGCCAAGCCACATAGCCAGATCTTGGCCCTAGTTGAATAGATCCCCGACCCAACTGTCTCATATATATCTTCACATATCAATAGATTACTTGGTTGACATCAATCATTTGCTAATGTTATATTATAATTATCTGTTTAATCTCTTCAATTAACCCTAACTCAATTCTGTTGAATAGATGTGTAAAATGATAGACAAATAATATATATATATTACAAAAATTAAAGAAAAGAGCACATAACATCTGTTCTTCCTCATAAGGCGGCTGAGAAGCCTCATTACCTTCATATGTATATCCTATGTATTTTCAAAAAAATCTGTACTAATATGTACTGTACAATCCTCAATAAAATATTTTAAAAATAATTATTTGGTATGTTATATATTGTGTTACACAACACGCCTAACGTGACAGATATGCTTTAAAGTGACTGTGCCACTTAAAAAACAAAACCTGCTAGGTACAAAGTGCAGACATTTTGTACCTAGCAGACACAAAGTGTGGTCATTCAACCACACTCAGTAAAATGCACATGTTTGCAACAGGAAACACACTGACAGGAGGAATAGGGAGTGTGAGCAGAATTGATGATGTTGCTTTTTCATTGCCCTATCAGCAGGGAAGGGGGTGGTGAGGGACCGTGATCTGACCCAGGGTGTGCTGATGCAGTGGCATTCAAAGACCTGGCTCTGCTGCCTGTAAGAGATGTTTAGATGGCAGTAGAGCAGGAAACGCAATTCTCATGTGTATATTTCAACTGTCTGCTCAGAGTTCGGGGCTTGAAGCTTCCCCCTCTTTGCTTTAACAGGCTGGATTCCAGCCTCAATTTTACTTAAAAAGAACGTTCCTTTAGGATGCAACTCCTCTTCTGCTGCCTCCAGTAAATTAAAGCTACACAGCGTACATATAGGTCAATTAAATCATTCAGTGTTGAGTGTTTTTACATAGCTGAAAGTATTAATCTTTTATCACGGTGTATAGCCAAAGTCTATAATTCAATACTCATGTTTGGCATTGTTTTTCATGCTTCATTGAATATTCCAGAACGCTACCCACACTTCTGTGTAACCCAAGGTTATATTTGCACTGCCAGATGTTTAATTACATGTTGAAGCCTTGTGTTTGGAAACTGGGTGACTTGTACAAAATCCACAAATGCATAAAAATAAACTCAGATATGGTGAGATGTTCTAATGGACCACAGTAAGATACCAGAAAAGCAGTTGCAGAAATATATTTTTTGTGATGAGAAGACTACATTTTAAAGTTTAATTCTCTGAAACTTAATGTGCTGATAAATGCTTTAATAAGCCCAACTTAAACTCCAAATCTCTTACTTTAAAGTGGTTAAGTCACTGATATAAAATTCTCCCATCCCCTCTGTATAACAATAAGGTTCCCCTGTGCCTGTGTTATATAATAAATATGCTCATCTGTACCGATAACACATTGGCTCCTGGCACTCAGGTGCATCCTCTCTCCTCTCCCTGGCTGATGGTTCCAGTGGATGGGGCCGAGCACTGCTGCTGACACCAGCCGGGGAGGAGAGGAGAGAGCCAAGGAGTCACATGATCATCAGGAGCTGCTGTGTTATCAGTACAGATAAGCATATTTTTATATAACACACACAGAGGGGGACTTTTTGTTACAATACAGAGGGGATGGGAGCATTATATATTTAATATGATAGCACTGGGAGCCAGGCGCTGACACAAGCAGACAGGCATGGAGGGGAGGGGGGAGAGGACACAGGAGACAGATAGCAGGGCTGCAGATGACGGAAGCATGTAAACTGACCATGGTGTCAGGATTCAGCAGCCATGATGCACCATGGTCACTTTACAGAGAAGAGGGTATAGCCAAGCAGGATCAGCCAGGTTTTTTAGGTGTTACAGGGGGTCAAATGACACAGCACAAGCACTCTGCTGTATACAATTTTTTTATAAGGGTTCCTGACAAGCTCATGTCTATTTATCGGGGCAGCGGCACCCCTGCACAAAACCCCGTACGGGGTTTCATTTAAGAGCCGCCAAAGAGGAGCGTGTGCCCAATGCACGTGGACGGCGATCGCTGCCGGCCATGCACGAGCGGATGTTTGTGTGGGTAAACAAACAAATCCCTATGTTGTCAGAGGAGAGGAAACACGTTGTTTGTTACTGGTAAGAAGGAACAGCGATATGTCTCCTCTCCTACTCAGTCCTATCCTCATACAATGGGAACACATATTTAACACCTTGATTGGCCCCTAGTGTTAACCCCTTCCCTACCAATCTGTCCGACACAATACCGCTAAAAAGCGCAGGTCACCGACATTGCTAATATAAAAAAATATATATAGTAATAATAAAAATGCCATAAATCTTTCCCATAGTTTGTAGACACTATAACTTTTGTGCAAACCAACGAATATATGCTTATTGCGATTTTTTTACCAAAAATATGT
The DNA here is from genome assembly GCF_037356315.1 of Lithobates pipiens. Taxonomy (NCBI): domain Eukaryota; kingdom Metazoa; phylum Chordata; class Amphibia; order Anura; family Ranidae; genus Lithobates; species Lithobates pipiens. The sequence continues at coordinate 286,653,387 of NW_027507784.1, forward strand.
AGAATAATATATATTGACCTAAACTGATGAAGAAATTTGTTTTTTAAAAACATTTTTGGGGATATTTTTTATAGCAAAAAGTAAAAAAAAAATTTTATTTTTTTTTCAAAATTGTCGCTCATTTTTTGTTTATTGAGCAAAAAAATTAAAAAACAACAGAGGTGATCAAATAGCGCCAAAAGAAAGCTCTATTTGTCGGAAACCACGACCACAATCACGCAATTGCCAGTTAAAGTGACACAGTGCCAAACTGTAAAAAGTGCTCTGGTCAGGAAGGGGGTAAAACCTTTCTGGGGCTGAAGTGGTTAAGGGATCAGGATCTGTTTTTTTTTTTAAGGTTAACAAACACTTTAATTTTGGATAGACCAGGAACATGTTAGAACTGGTGGAAGGCTTCCTCTTATTTTCTATCAAAAAGGAAGTAATGGGAAATTTCTCCAATGGGGCAACATACAAAAACACGTTTGTAGCAGAATCTATAGCTGTCTGTGCCTTCTTGCCCTAGTGATGCCCATACCCTTCAATTATTTTGTAAGCATCAGGAAGCAACAGAATTTCGCAACTTGCTCTATGCAGGTATAAAAATAAATACAAATGAATACAGTAGCTTGTCCTTAGATTGGTAGCAGGCCAGCAACTGAAAACAATATCCCTATCACACATGTTCCTATGGTAGGCTAGCAGGTCAGTGGGTGTTGTAGCAAATGCCAGCTAGAAACGGACAGACTCATGGAATGTACATATTGCCAGCATCACATGCCTGAGGAAGGGGTCCTGTGTGTCCTTAAAATGTTGCATTGGTCTGCTGTGATGTGATCATCTTGAATAAAACATTTGGACATGTTTTGAAGATCCCTGGTGTGCTTGGAGAATTTACATTGTGGAAGCAGGCCACGACACCACATACTAAGTCATTAAATTGAACTAGCAGACTAAAGCCTGGTTGCAGGACTAAAAAACAACAGCTGAGTGAGGTTAGGCAAGCGATCTCCTCCGCTGAAGTGTTGTGATCTAACAGGGGGACGAGCTATTGGCTGAGATCGCTGATTGGGAGTCGGTCAGCTTCTGGTTTTCCAGCATGCGCGGCTGGCTTCTGTCAGACAGACCGACAAACACAGGCAAAATGTCAGGCAGTATTTGTTGTCCCGGCAAATGTTTCCCGACATTCTGTGTTTAAGGGGCTGAAATATCTTATGACTTTTAGAATGCCCAATATATCTTATAAAACAAACATGCAGTATCCAAAATAACAATTTTTATTTTTAAGTATTTCAAAAACCACAGTTCCAAAAAGTCCTCCCCAAAGAGAGTAATGTTTAATACTAAAATGGTACTAACATGCACATATTCATACACATCTGTCCTTTGCAATTCTCTACTTAAAATATACAAAACTAAAACCTGTCCAGGTCCTATTAAGTTCTGTAATAAGAAATGAAACTGGTTGGAAAAGCAATGAGCCAATACCATGCAAGAAATTATATTTTTGGGGACATTTTGTACATAATGTACAAAATGACCCCAGTGTTACCATGGTAACAAGAAACTATCATCTGAATTTTCTAGCAGCATTTGAAAACAATAAGAAGCTGAAGATTTTTACAAACGCTGAATTCCAAAATAACAATGTTTCCTTTCAACTCCGTAGGCCATGGATACTAGTGAGTTCAATCAGGTATTTAAATTTGCATTTCAATTCTTACCTATCCCATCACAAAATAAAGCACTACTGGGAGCCTTTAAGGCAAAACAATGATCTGAAATTTGCCAGCAAGATTAGGAAAGTGAAATGTGGAACCTTTTTAATGTTTGGTGTAAATGTAAATTTAAGTAAAAGCTGTTTTAAAATGATAAATACTTTAACAAAAAGTCTTACTTTAGGAAAAAACTATAGAAAAATAGACGGAAATCTAAAAAAAAAAAAAAGAAAAGAAAACTATAATATATAATCATGGAGCACTGCTCCGGAGCATCAAAGGGATAAATGATATACTGAGAACACAGCTTCCAGAAAGAAACTTTCAGCTGGTACATGGACTGAAAAATGACTGTGTCAAAAATCAATATCTTCGCAATATGGACGATCTACAGAGAGGGGGGAAAAAAAGAATCCTTTCTCCCCACCAGCATGTAATTTGAAACACTTACTGTACATTACCTTCAATGAATAATTCACACTATTTGATATAAATAAAATATAGAACAAGCTTGGTTTCCTCGTGAATAATGTCCCCATGTTTTCTCCTGCTGGTTTTCAGCTCCTGTTTATAGTGAGGGGAAAACAGATTTATCTTGAATGTCCATGTCACCTCAGCTTATTCCATGGAGCTACTGATCTCAATCATGTCAGCCGACAGAAGGTAGTTTCCAGCGGTATGCGAATATTGATTGTTCCGGAAAAATGGTGGAAAAAAAAAAGCATGGTTTGCTGACTAGTAGATGACAAAGGAAAGTGCCATGTTCTATTTACATGTGGGTGGTGTACTGATGGATCATGTGATGTCCTTCACCCCCAACTGGGGCAGCATGTGTCACACTACACATGAAATCTTCCCCACCTACTTAATTGCGTTGCCCACAAAAATCTCAATCTGATACATGTCTTATTAATGACAGTAACTAATGCACCAAAGAATATTTGTTGAAAGACACATTCACTGCTTTATAAATATGCCCCATAAACACATGCAGGCAGTTGTTTTGACTATTTTTGATAGATTGCAGTGGGGTAGTAGCCAGTAACACTGCAAGTTTTCTTATTAAATAATTAAAAAATGTATTGGAAATGTATCATAATTTGAACCAAATCAAAGAAAAGGAAACTAGTCTGTAATTTTTTAACATAGAAAATAATTCCAAGTGTAGCGGCCATAACCCTTGGCAGGGCGGGCTTGACTTTTGGGCTTACCGGTTACCTCTGCTTGGTTGGTTATTCCACGTCTAGGGGTTCCCAGGGTTAGTACCCAACAACTTTGGACACTGACACCATACAAGTCCTTTAGAAAGGTTTTTATTTGCAGGGGTAACATTCAACTAACACAGTCTCGTATGGGAACAGAGGGCAAGGGTGAAGAAACTCAGGCACCTTGAACTGCTAGTTATCAGAAAGTCTCTAATACCACCCAGAGAGTAGCCACTCGCAGCTGGGTGCTTCAAAGCTGAACAAATCTCTAGCCAGATTATGGCAGTCAGCACTTTGATCCAGAAGTTGTGAAATCTTCGACCTTAAGTAATTTGTAACAGAAGTAAACAGGAACCTTTACCTCAGTACCTGGAACGTTATCTGTCTCTTTGGCAGTACTGGAAAACGTGAATTCGCTGATGTCCTCGACAACCCAGCAACCAGGCACTTCTCGGGATGCCAGCTTGTTGGCCCTCCTCCGAAGAGTCCTCCCCCGGTCACTTACATGAGCTGCGGTGCCCCTCCAAGCCGAGAGCACACCCAGACGCCTTGAATCCTCCCCTCAGTTACTGCATTTCGGACCAGCCGGTTCCGAGACTCGGGAACAGACGGATCCTTACCCCAGACAAGGCAGGTCTATTGGTGGTAGCCAACCGAAGCATGTTGCGGAGCGACACACGCTCCCGTGACTGGGACCTCGCAGAGCTACCCCAGTCCAGAATCAGGAACAGGCAGCTATGGCCTCACGAACTAACCCTGAACACATGACTTCAACATCTTAAGTACCCTTCCCCAGACTCCTCAGCGGGGGGCCAGGCGCACCCACTGATTGGCTCCGGGGAAAGCCGATACCTAAAACGGCCAACCAGGCCTGGTTCTGAGCCTGTCATGTGCACCTAACTGTACACATGACCAGGCAGAACTCTAACACAGCCCAGCCAAACTGATGTCAAAGTTAAACCTACATAATTAACCCTCAGAACACCTTTACTGTTCTGAGGCAAAAACGAAATTTGTACATGACAGACACCTTGTCCAAAGTGTCATCGTTACAGAAGAATAATACAAATATAATATGCTAACCTAAAGAAATAAACATCTCATGCAAAGTCAATGTGGGTCCAATTAGGAGTAGGCCTTGGATGGTAAAACTGGTAGAAACTATATAATATAACTACATACAACTATATGTAGATAAAAGTTTTCCCTGCATGTAAAAACTGCTTTGATTAAAAAAGAACAGATCGCTGTAATTAATGCAAGCTTCGCAACCAGTCAGGAACCAACTTTCCATTCTTGATGTGAGGATGTGTTAACATACACTCCATTTCTATCAAAAACTGTTATAATGCATGTTAACTGATGGAAAAACAGACACTTTTTTTTGGCCAATACAAGTGGATGCACCGCATGTGAACTAACACCATCAAAAACAATGGAAAAACTCTGCTCATGTGTTATGATGTAGTAAAATGCATAAGTGACAATTGGCTCTCAAGGTAACAAAGATAAAAATGTAATAACCACCATATTCTCCTGCTGCCATTTTCCAGCATGTGTGCAATATCTAGAATTTTCACAGTGTAAGGTACAAAGGAGAGGTTAGGCTTTAAATAACCCAAGTTAGCTACCGCAGCCTATGAAAACTGAAAACAGTTCATTCAGGCAAGAGTGATGTCGGATAGCCTGGAAAACCAAGAGTTTCACTTGTCAAGGATAAATTAAAATTTGGAGGTGACCTGTGAAATGTGAAGACCTCTGATGCTGTGGAACCTGGTGAAACAAGGCTGTCATCCACAGTTCTGCTCCAGAAGCCCCTGCTCTCTGATCCAGAACAATGATTGACAGCTTGGCTTCCCAGGTGTTTCAGTGGCAGCTGGAATTTGAAGACAAGTGGCCAGCAATGGTGGCTTGAGCAATTCAACCTGCACCCTGGCACCCACCCCACACTATCCAGGATGCTTGGCTAGAGCTGAAGCGAGGGTACGAATGTAGCCATCATTAAAAATTCACCTCCATGTCATCAGTGGTCCATGAAATGGCAAATTAGTTCCAAATTATGCTACCCTTGATTGAACAGACATCAAACGCAGAGACGTGTCCTTATCATAATTTGCATAATGCAAAAAGGCTCCATCTTTGGAGAATACATAATGCCGTTATGGAAATGTATCGGGTTTATAAACAGCTGTTTGCTGCCCGCTTCCAAAAATAACCACTGTATGTTTGCATTCTAAATCGCTCATTTATAATAATAGACACAATGTCAATTAAATTGCATGAAAAAGAACAAAAAAGGTAAAAATCTATCTATCTATCTATATATATATATATATATATATATATATATATAATTTTTTTTTTTTTTTTGGGGGGGGGAAAAGTGAAATAGGTATTCACAATATGATGATTAAAAGAGTTGTTTACATTTTGTATATGTACTGATTACAAAAGTATAGATATAAAAATGTATAACTAAATTCACTATATACTGTATATATATATATATATATATATATATATATATATATATATATATATATATATATATATATATATATATATATATATATATACACACACACACACACACACACTATTTCTATCTCTCTCTCTATATCTATATACACAATATCTCACAAAGGTGAGTACAGCCCTTACATTTTTGTAAATATTGTATTATATCTTTTCATATGACAACACTAAAGAAATAACACTTTGCTACAATGTAAAGTAGTGAGTGTACAGCTTGTATAACAGTGTATATTTATTGTCCCCTCAAAATAACTCAACACACAGCCATTAAGGTCTAAACTACTGGCAGCAAAAGTGAGTACACCCCTAAGCAAAAATGTCCAAATTGGGCCTAATTAGACATTTTTCCTCCCCGGGTGTTATGTGACTCGTGTTACAAGGTCTCAGATGTGAATGGCGAGCAGGTGTGTTAAATTTGGTATTATTGCTCTCACCCTCTCATACTGGTTACCGCAAGTTCAACATGGCACCTCATAGCAAAGAACTCTGAGGATCTGAAAAAAAAAAAGAATCGTTGCTCTACATGAAGATGGCATAGGCTATAAGAAGATTGCCCTGAAACTGAGCTGCAGCATGGTGGCGGTTTAACAGGACGGGTTCCCCTCAGAACAGGCCTCACCATGGTCGACCAAAGAAGACGAGTGCATGTGCTCAGCGTCATATCCAGAGGTTGTCTTTGAAAACGAGTGCTGGCAGCATTGCTGCAGAGGTTAAAGGAGTGGGGGGTCAGCCATATGCAGCAGACAGCATCAAATTGGTCTGCATGGCTGTCACCCCAGAAGGAAGCCTCTTCTAAAGATGATGCACAAGAAAGCCCGCTAACATTTTGCTGACTACAAGCAGACTAAGGATGTGGATTACTGGAACCATGTCCTGTGTTCTGATGAGACCAAGATGAACTTATTTGGTTCAGATGGTGTCAAGCGTGTGTGTCACCAACCAGATGAGGCGTACAAAGACAAGTGTGTCTTGCCTACAGTCAAGCATGGTGGTGGGAGTGTCATGGTGTGGGGCTGCATGAGTGCTGCCGGCACTGGGAAGCTACAGTTCATCGAGGGAACCATGAATGCCAACATGTACTGTGATATACTGAAGAAGAGCATGATCCCCCTCCCTTCGGAGACTGGGGCGCAGGGCAGTATTCCAACATGATAACCACCCCAAACATACCTTCAAGACAACCACTACTTGCTAAAGAATCTGAGGGTAAAGGTGATGGACTTATCCGAGCATGTCTCCAGACTTAAACCATATTGAGCATCTGTGAGGCATCTTCAAAACGGAAGGTGGAGGAGCGCAAGGTCTGTAACATTCACCAGATCTGTGATGTCCTCATGGAGGAGTGGAAGAGGACTCCAGTGGCAACCTGTGAAGCTTTGATGAACTCCATGAGGGTTAAGATGTGGTGACTACACAAAATATTCCAGCGATGCCGGCAGCCGAGGCCGATCGATCGCTCAGCTCTCGGCTGCTGCAGTCACCATTCTAGGTGAGGGAATCAGGAAGTGCAGCGAATCGGCTTCACTTCCCGGTTCCCTACTGCGCATGCGCGAGTCGCGCATCGCAATAGGCATTCTCCACGCTGTCACTGGGACCCGTGTGTGTCCCGGCAGACAGCGCGGCAGGGCAGGAAATGACGTAGACTCCCACGGGAGTCTATGCCCAGCAGTGGGTGTAAATACCTGTCTTTGACAGGTATCTCCACCCCCCTTCCCCCTGTAAGTGACACCGGAGGGGGGGAGGGTTCCGATCAGCGGAAGTTCCACTTTAGGGTGGAACCCCGCTTTAAAACCTATATTTTTTGCTAGAAAATTACCTGGAACCTCCAAACATTATATATATATTTTTTAGCAGAGACTCTAGAGAATAAAACGGCGATTGTTGCAATATTTTATGTCACACAGTATTTGCGAAGCGGTGATTTAAACACAACTTTTTGGGAAAAGGGAGACTTTCATGAATTAAAAAAAAAGAAACAGTAAAATTAGCCCAATTTTTTTGCATAATGTGAAAGATAATGTTACGCCGAGTAAATAGATACCAAACTTGTCACACTTTATAATTGCACGCACTCGTGGAATGATGACAAACTACGGTACCTAAAAATCTCAATAGGCGGCGCTTAAATTTTTTTTTTACGGTTACCAGGTTAGAGTTATAGAGGAGGTCTAGCGCTAGAACTATTGCTCTCGCTCTGACAATCATGGCAGTACCTCACATGTGTGATTTAAACACTGTTTTACATATGCGGGCACGACTTATGTATGCGTTTTCTTTGCTGCGCAAGCTCGCGGGGATGGGGGGCGCTTTAAAAATTATTTTTTCTTATTTATTTTAAAATGAATAAATTGTTTAAAAAAAAAAAAAATGTATCACTTTTATTGCTGTCACAAGGAATCGGCAGCGCTGATCAGTGTATTCTGATGATGGGGAAACTTCCCCACTGTCAGAATAAAGACTCCGCAGGGAGGATTCCCCCGCAACAGAGTGTGGATGGGGGCATCAGGTCAGTTTTTGTTTTTTGTTCAACATGCTGGTTAAAAAAAACCAAAAAAAAACCTCATGCATCGAATTCTTATACTTATACTGTCCTTCCTCATTAACCACCCTTACCACCCGGCTGTGCTGTCAGAGCTGCTCTAAAGTACCCTCTTGCTTCAAGGTATGGGGGAACATTTTATCTTTTCTCCAGGCTTTGTTGTGAGTTGTCAATTGCAAGTCCAAACATTATCGAGGGGGGGGGGGGGTGACAAAATTAATCAATCATTGACCCAGAAAGCTGCAGCTGGGAGGTTGGTCAAAAATGACATCATCCTAGCCTAGGCTTGGAATGAGGAAGTGGAGATGGGTACCAAAATGTAAAAAAAAAAAAAAATACTATCTGACTTAACTCCCAAACAAATTAAATTCTGTCATAGAGAACCCATAATGTTCCTCAATGAAGCATGCTATACATAGGTAATAATAGGACACATGTAAAGTGTGTCCCTGGGATCCCAGAGCTCAGAAGGGACATTTGCACTTTACAAATATTGCTATGTTGCACACTAAATGAACTTGAAAGAGTCAATAGGTATGAAAAAAAAATAAAAAATTAGCATCAAGTCTGTACCAGACTTCTACATTGACTACCACTGATATCTTTCATTGAGTTTTTGAAGGCTGAATAAATGGGACCAAGAACAATTTAGCTGCTACATCAAAAAGGCAATCACACTACTGAGGTGTATGTTTCTATCCTGAGTACTGTTTAGAGAAATGTTCCTGAACTGTACTCAAAATAACTGCCAAATACAATTTCTGCCTGAACAAAAAATCATGCAGCAACACCATGCTGTGGTGTGGACTCCGTAGGACTCTAATGACCAGCTTTGACCCAGTTCCTCTTAGCCCTTGTACACACGTTCGGACATTCCAACAACAAAATCCTTGGGATTTTGTCCGAAACTGGTGTTGCATACACACGGTCGGACAAAGTTGTCAGAGAATCCGATCGTTCGTAACGTGATGACGTTATTTAGTTACGACGGGACTACGTTCAGGCTAGTAGCCAATAGCTTTGGTCTAGGAATTTGATCTGAGCATGTGTGGCACTTTGTCCGAATTCTCTACAAACGATCGGACAAAGTTCGATCGGATCATGTTGTCGGAAAGTCAGATGAAGCCCACAACAACACAACACGGTCCGATCGGACATTTTCCATCAGAATGTCCGCCCGCGTGTACAAGGGCTTAGATATAATCCTAATAACAGTAAGAAGTATCTCAAATAATAAGAGTTGAAAACATTGATAAACTCAAAAATCTGATTTTGCAGATCAAGTATGCGAAATATAACCAAGAAAGCTGCACCTTTAACTGAGCTAAACTCTCTCTTCAGGCATTCAAACTAAGGCAGCGTCATTGACATTTGCTTAGCACTCATTGCTGCAACTAATGGTGTCACCCCCACCGAGAGCACAGAGTGTTTTGAAATGAAAGGACAAGGACTCCTGCCCGTGTGTGCAAACAGCGATAGCGCAGTGGGGAAGGCTTTTTCTTTCCTGACTTCTAAAGCCTACATGTCTCATCAATAGCTACGGCAGCTCACAGGGAGAGACAGGGCCTGCTGCTGGTGTCGTACTGAAGTGTGAATGGAAAGCATAGGATGATTGAAAGCTTGCATTGCTCTAATCCTTACTGGGTGAATCCGCTCTTTGCTCCCATTAGGTAGTTGCTCGTTACTACATAAAGAGCTTCACAGTTTGCTACTAGGTCATTGTATCCCCCTTTTCTAACAGCATCTGAAACCTTCTTTCAGTCACAGCTCGGTGCCACGACTAACTTTATCAAACAGTAACATGGTGCATCATGAAAACCCAACTCTGGATTTGACACTTAAAAATGGCAGCTGGCAAAGATCAAGTAAAGACTTAAAGCAAAAATACCAGGGATTTTGGGTAAAGCGTTCTTGTGTGTTCCCTCCCTACTCCAACCTGTGGTGAGACATGTAGCTTGTGCTAATGTTATATGGTGAAGTGTGATAGGCCTTTGCCTTTTTTTTTCTCTCATATAATTTTATGTACAAACCAGTGTGTGCATATGAGGGGCAACAACACTACCTAGCAGCATAATGCCAGTCAACTAAAGCCATGGGTGTGGTTGGAGTTGGTGGCCTTCAGTAAACTTACTGCATCTTATGGACTCGCAGAAGAGCTGAAGTAGCCCTTGGTATGCATTTTTTTTTACTGCCACCAAGCTCCTTCTAGCCATCAGCCATTTTGAGCTGAATAACCCAGCATACACACTTATCAGTACATATTGTCTGTAGCACACACAATGCCCCTCCTGCAAGGAGGGCATTTACAGTATTGACAAAATGTGGCCTAACCCAGGAGATGGAAGCTCTTTTGCTTTAGTCTTCTATACCAGAGGTGTTCAGTGATAGCAGTTGATACATGCAAAGTATCTCCTGTTTTGTTTTGTTTATTTTTATCCTTTGACTACTTTACATGTTTTCCCACAGCACCTTTCAATATACAGTCTGATGAACCACTGTTTCCTACTAAAACCTAAGCAAGATGGCAAAAGCAAAAGACCAGCCAAAGTGCATTCCTAAACACTCAATTATTCATACCTTGCTAATTTTCCAACTATTTTAGTTTCCAGTGTTTAAATTATTAATGTTTCATATTAAAAATGAATGCCATTTTATTAGAAATTTTGGAAGCTGGACAGTGTAGTTTAATTGTTAAAGTTTATCATAAAAATCTAATTAGGATTAAAGGAGTGATCCCTGAACATTTTGTAAGCATGCTAGTCTAGAACTCTAGAACCAGACTTGAGACCTCTACTAGAGTCATTAAATAGAGCAATCAAGTTCTTTAGTGCATCAAACAAAATTAAGACGACTAATTAAAGTGGAGGAATGATAAATTACAAGGCTCTACTTATTCCCCCTTACCATTATTATCTTTGTCTTAAAATGTTCAATCAGAATTTATTTCCATAGTTACAGCACAAATTGCCTGTTTGCTTTTGAATCTTAAAAAAAGTGTTACTAAAGTTGCCTATTTTACTTAATTTGCATCACATGATAGTGGACTTAAAAGTCCATCTAAAGCCTCTAGTTTATTTCCTTTCAGAGTGATAAATAGGCATTCTCAATTCAAATTGGCATGTTAAATGTCTTAAAAGAAATATAATTTACCTTTTTAATAGTGGTTTCAGCTGGGGAGCTAGATTTGTTCTGCAACCTTCTAGAGGGGGTGGGTGGGACTGATCATGGCTTTTGCATCATTTCCCTAAGCCAGCAGATAGTAAAACATGCTGTCAATCAAAGGAAGTGCCTATCGAATCACCTTATTGGCAGGATCAACGCGTTTTTACACGTTTCCATTGGGTACTTAGAAAAACAGAGCACCTCGTCTTACTGGAATCGGCTGCCAACAGGACATACTGTATGCAATTTTTGATCACAGTTCTAAAATAAGGTTTACCTAGCATTACAACATTGTTTATGATGAGCTAGGGCATGCAAATGTGTTATTGTAGAATTTGCAGGCAGTTGTTACCTCTCAAAGAGATAACAAAACTCCCCCTGAGGATAACTTCATCCTTCTTTTTCCTTAGAAAGACCTCAGCCTCTTTATTAAAGATCATCCAGGGTCAGCATCAACTTCCCCAACTATAATAGAGATGACAGAGTCAACCATTAGCTTTATATTCTTCATGGTGGGTACACATTACACACAGCTCAGTAGCCTGTTTCTACCTTCCAGTCTGTGACCAGTGCCAGATTAACATAAGTGCTATTGGAGCTGCACCTCCAGGCCCCTACCTTAATATAGGCCCAGCCCAGTGACATAAATTAGCCACTAATGCTAAACCTGCTATGCGTACAGATGATTGATCTGTAAGTTGCGGGCGACATTCATATGTTAATCGTGAGTGATTTGGTATGTAAATCATGGGTGCATTCATAGACATATCAAACTCCCCTGACTCCCGATCCACCATCACCTGTGATGAATGCTGCCTGTCCATGAGCCTACCAGCAGCCCGTATTGCCAAGATAAGCGGATTGGGGAGTGTCCCCAGAGGTAACAGAGAAGGGATTACTGTTTAATTGTGGTGTAAAAACGCTTCATACCACAATCAAACAGAAAGAGGACCAAAAGGCCAAAATTGTAGAGATAAGGGAGCCCATAATTTAGGACAAAATATGTGTAAATGAATCCAATGGATACTACGTTTATGGTGGACCTGGCAACTAGTGGATATATGCAAGTAATAATGAGTATTAAAGTATGAATTAAGCTGTGGCGCTAAAACCTTTTCTAACAAATATCCTGGTGTCAAAAAGGTGTGTAGAGATCTAATCAGTGTAATAAATAGATGGCCCTGTTTATTGCCCCGGAAAATAATATAAATAAATACTGTGAATTGATGTGAAATGTGTGGTCTCCTGAGGACCACCTTATAGGTGGTACCTACCAAATATTATATATATACTTCTTATAAATGCGTGTTGTGTAGAAAAGACAATTTTTTCCTGTTGGCATGCAACTCGAAAAGTACACATGTGTTATAACCAAAGAATAGTGAAAATATTTCATAAAAATGTAAATAAATAAACCATATATGCTAAGTGAGAGAGATCATATGCAAACCACAAGCCACTATATTAGTGGTCTGTAAACTGTGCTCTATATTATGAGTCCCAAGAGTGACAGTCCAAGAACAGCAAAAACAAAAAGAATTCTTTCAATGCCCAAACAAAATTTTTTCAAATCGCATCACACAGTTGCTCGAAAAAACGCATAAAGTCTCTTCAAGTAAAAAGGGTAGACCAGAGTGACTAGTGCAGAAAGGTTAGGAACAATCTTCTCCGGTGCGCCACTCAGTGTCAGAGAAATAATTGCGCTCACCAGACAGAGAACCCTGAAAGGGTTAGCCGAGCAGTCACAGTATAAGCCACTGTGCAGCTTTCCTTGGGCTCTGCTCCTGCTGTGCTGGGGGAATGTTCGCCCTTTTACTTCCGCAAATAGTCCGTTTAGCAAGTGCATGAGGGAGGAAACAGAAGTACAACCATAGTGCAACACTGTTTGTTAACGATTTATTTATCTATAATCCAAACTACTCACAATATTTCATAAAACAATTCGCCTTTGAAATGGCTGCGCTGGCGTTGCTGCCTGTATAGCAGTATGAGGTGCACGTCCTAGGCCACGCCCTACGCGTTTCGTCAGAGCGACGTCATCTGGAGCGGCCATGTTGGTGCACCTTATCGCTTATGTAGGGTGCAGCGCTCCACTGCGCTTGCGCGAAGGATCCGCGCCATTTTAACTGTGGGAATGCCCTGACTGTGCCGCTACGGATCCTACTGCGTGCTGTGTGTTCCCTCATAACAGCACAGACACGGAGAAAAGTCCGTATTTTCATCTCCCCTGCGGGCACAGGGCATAATAAACTGTTATATTATTATATTAGACTATGGAGCACTGCAACCCACATATTTAATTCAGGCACTTAGAACAAAAACAGGCAATAAAAGAAACTAATAAAATACAAAATACACACAAATATATAAATAAAAACGGTATGTATGTAATCTACTAACAGACTACCCCATACTTATGACACTTTCAGAACTCCTAAAATACCTGATTTGTTCTATTTTTAAAACATTAAAATTAAGAATTCATCTGTTGCAGACACTTCCCTAGGAAATGAATATAATTATAGCATTTTAGTGGACACGGAATCAGGAAGAAGGAAAGTTAAATGAAACAAACTAAAAACCTGTGTGTGTGTGTATATATACACACACATCTTTACACTCACCTATGTGTATAAGGTTGCAAACAATAATGAAAATATATTATATAAAAAATTATAAAAATTATTATGAGAAATTTATAATGCAAACTCATTCAGTCAGTCAGTTAACTGAAATCAATGGATATGGGATAAGGTAATATGTAACCACAGGTGGAAATAGGTTTATGTGGGAAGCATATTGTAAAAGAGTACCGGTATGTTTCCTTTTTTTTTTGGGAAATGCTTACTCCCAAGGGTGAAGAAAAGGACAAAGGAATATATGCATATAAATCCCTCATTGGGGGGTGATGCGTCATAATCAATCTATTGTAGGCTCAACATTTTTTGTATTTTTGTATTTTTTCGTATTTTTTTGTATGTATGTGTATACTGCCCCCAATAGGGGATATGTGTATAATCCATTATTTAGGCCCCCAATTATACTATTAGGCGCCAAAGCTTTAGGTGGGTCTTTTTTATATAATACTACAAATTATTATTCAATAGATTAGAAGGAGCCTCGTATAATGCTTAATATGATGTTTGATTTCTATTGTATTCAATCCTATCTCAAAAGGTGTATGGTCTAACTATAAAGAAGGGGAAATTAAACACATTCAGAAATTGGTCAGAAAGCAATTCAGATCCAGCTCCACATTCATTCCCTGTGGTTGAAGGGTGTCTAAGTCATATATCCATTTGGTCTCATTTTTAGATATTTTAATTGTTTTGTCCTCTCCTCTCCAGTGGGCCCTTATTTTATCAATTCCATAGAACACCATCTGCCCTGGGTCACGGTTATGGAAGTCCCTAAAGTGTCTGGAGACACTATGTTTGGGATACCCTTTTTTGATGTTCCTAATGTGTTCTCCGATTCTGGTTTGGAGTTCTCTCGTGGTTCGCCCTACATATTGCTTGGAACAGGGGCACTCAATAATATAGGTGACATGAGTGCTTTTACACGTGATGAGCTCATTTATTCTGTATTCTCTTTTGTTTGAGGATGACTGGAAAGTAGTTCTCTTTTTTTCTGTTCTCTTACTATTCCTACAAGGGAGGCATTTGCCACATTTGAAAAAACCTTTTAAATTGCCTGCTACTTTTATTTGTCTTGGGGGATCAATGGTATTTTTAACTAATTTATTTCTCAGTGTGGGTGCCCTTCTGTAAATAAACAGAGGTTTTTTTGGTAGGATGTCTTTGAGTGTACAGTCCGCTTTCAGGATAGGCCAATGTTTTTTAATAATGGATTCCACATCTCTGTGTTGCCTATTGTACCCTGTGAGGAAGGCAGTTGGTAAATTGTTAACCTTTTCTCGTCTTTTATCTTCCAGTAGTTTGTTCCGTTCCATTTGTTTTATTTCGTTTTTCAACTTGCGTAAACCGTTTTCATCATATCCCTTATTTTTGAATCTTTCAATAATTATTTCCGCCTGTTGTTCATAATCAATGCTTCTGCTGCAATTTCTATATAATCGCATCAGCTGGCCCTTAGGTATATTCCCCAGCCACTTAGCATGATGGCAGCTGTTTGTGGGGATGTAGCCATTGCGGTCCGTGGGTTTAAAAAAGGTGCGTGTACCCAACCTGTTGCCTTCCTTGTATATTTGTAAATCTAAGTAGTCCACACTGCAGTTATTATAATTACCAGTGAATTTTATGTTGTAAATGTTGTTATTGATCTCATTAAAGAACTCCTGTAATTGTTCCGTTGTGCCTCCCCATACAATGACGATATCATCTATATATCGACGGTACATTTTAAGGTTCTTCCTGTGTACGCCATAAATTTGCTCCTCCTCCCATCTGTTGAGAAACAGGTTCGCTACGCTTGGGGCATATTTAGCCCCCATGGCTACGCCTTTGGTCTGATTATAGTATGTTCCTTTGTACCAAAAGTAGTTGTGATTCATTGCCATCTTTAAACCTTCCATCAGATATTTAATTTGCTCTTGTTTTAGGTCAGACAACTGCTGCAATGCCCACTCAACACTACTGAGCCCATCATCCTGTTCGATATTAGTGTATAATGATTCCACGTCGATGGTGACCAATAGATCGCTCTCTTCGATCGTCAAGCCTCCTAATTCCCCTATCAGTTGTTTGCTGTCACGCAGATAGGATTTTCCTCTAGTTACCAGTGGTTGTAAAAAACCATCAATGTAGGCCCCTAGTCTGGAGAACAGGGAGTCAATCCCACTTATAATTGGTCGCCCTGGTGGGTTGTTCTGGTTCTTATGAATTTTGGGGACATAGTATATGATAGGAGTTTTAGGTGCCTTCTGCACCAAATATCTGGACTCCTTTCTATTCAAGATACCGAGGGTTTTCCCCTTATCAACATACTTTTTGAGTTTCTTTTCATACTCAGCTTTGGGGTTTTTCTTCAATTTCTTGTAGGTATTAGGAATATTAAGTAGATTTTCCATTTCTTTCTCATAATCTTGCTTGTTTAGAATTACCAAGCCCCCTCCCTTGTCAGCTGGTCTGATGACTATACCCTTCTGCTTCTCTATTTGTTTAATGGTTTCCCATATATTTTTTCCTTTAGTTCTTTTTATTTTTAAATTCTTCAGGTCATTCTCCACCATCTTCTTAAAGACTTTTATATTCTCATCCTGTGTTACCTTGGGGTTAAATGTAGAGTTGTTCCTCAACTGGGAATGTTTGTAAATAGTATTGTCATTGTCCCTTGCGTTTGACTTTGCTATGCCGAAATTTTTTTTTTGATATTAAGTTTTCGCACGAATTTTTGGAGATCAATGTAGGTCTCAAATTTGTCAAGGCCCCTATCAGGGGCAAATTTCAACCCCATATCCAAGACCCTGAGTTCCTCTTCTGTAAATTCAATCTGACTGAGATTATAGATACCTTCCCCTAATATTCTCTTCTTCTTTTTCTGGAGGCCTCCTCTCTTCCCCCTTGTGCGTTTTCTGTTTGCCAATCCGGTGGTCTGTACGGTTCTTCCCTTCTCTGTTGCCAAGGACGCTCGTAGTCTCCTTGGTTTCTCCTTGAGTTGTCTTGTCTGGTCCACCTTGGATTCCAACCTCCATTTCTGTAGGGACCCCGTTGTTGGTTCCTTCCTGGGTACCGGAAGGGTCTCGCTTCTCTCCGTGGATCGTATTGAGTATCTGGTATTCTGGGTGGCCTGCGTTCCTGTCCCCTGTGAAAAAAATCCCTATCGTATCTTCTATAGGGGGTGTGTTGGGGATATCCCCTCAGAGGCGAGTACCTGTTGGAATGCCTTGGGATATTAGGCGTATAGGGAGTGCGGTTGCCCCAGTATCTATTCTGGGTTTGTTCTTCAAAATTTCTATTTTCTGGTCTTCTGTAAGCTGGCGTTGCGGGGATGTCCTGTCTAGTAATGTTGTTTTGTGTCTGTATGTTCCCTTGCCCATATTGTTCATCTTCCTGTACTTCATTTTCTCCTGATTCTTCCATTAATGAAGTTTCATTTTCCACATCGCTATAATTATTGTCTGTCTGCCATTTGTAAACCTGCTGGTTCTTGTAATCCAATATGTCCCTCTTAAACTTCTTTTGTTTCTTCTGTTGCACTTCCTTGTCATACTTCTTTATAACTTCCTGTAAATCTTTTTCTTTGTTAATGTTATAAAGAAGTATGACAAGGAAGTGCAACAGAAGAAACAAAAGAAGTTTAAGAGGGACGTATTGGATTACAAGAACCAGCAGGTTTACAAATGGCAGACAGACAATAATTATAGCGATGTGGAAAATGAAACTTCATTAATGGAAGAATCAGGAGAAAATGAAGTACAGGAAGATGAACAATATGGGCAAGGGAACATACAGACACAAAACAACATTACTAGACAGGACATCCCCGCAACGCCAGCTTACAGAAGACCAGAAAATAGAAATTTTGAAGAACAAACCCAGAATAGATACTGGGGCAACCGCACTCCCTATACGCCTAATATCCCAAGGCATTCCAACAGGTACTCGCCTCTGAGGGGATATCCCCAACACACCCCCTATAGAAGATACGATAGGGATTTTTTTCACAGGGGACAGGAACGCAGGCCACCCAGAATACCAGATACTCAATACGATCCACGGAGAGAAGCGAGACCCTTCCGGTACCCAGGAAGGAACCAACAACGGGGTCCCTACAGAAATGGAGGTTGGAATCCAAGGTGGACCAGACAAGACAACTCAAGGAGAAACCAAGGAGACTACGAGCGTCCTTGGCAACAGAGAAGGGAAGAACCGTACAGACCACCGGATTGGCAAACAGAAAACGCACAAGGGGGAAGAGAGGAGGCCTCCAGAAAAAGAAGAAGAGAATATTAGGGGAAGGTATCTATAATCTCAGTCAGATTGAATTTACAGAAGAGGAACTCAGGGTCTTGGATATGGGGTTGAAATTTGCCCCTGATAGGGGCCTTGACAAATTTGAGACCTACATTGATCTCCAAAAATTCGTGCGAAAACTTAATATCAAAAAAAATTTCGGCATAGCAAAGTCAAACGCAAGGGACAATGACAATACTATTTACAAACATTCCCAGTTGAGGAACAACTCTACATGTAACCCCAAGGTAACACAGGATGAGAATATAAAAGTCTTTAAGAAGATGGTGGAGAATGACCTGAAGAATTTAAAAATAAAAAGAACTAAAGGAAAAAATATATGGGAAACCATTAAACAAATAGAGAAGCAGAAGGGTATAGTCATCAGACCAGCTGACAAGGGAGGGGGCTTGGTAATTCTAAACAAGCAAGATTATGAGAAAGAAATGGAAAATCTACTTAATATTCCTAATACCTACAAGAAATTGAAGAAAAACCCCAAAGCTGAGTATGAAAAGAAACTCAAAAAGTATGTTGATAAGGGGAAAACCCTCGGTATCTTGAATAGAAAGGAGTCCAGATATTTGGTGCAGAAGGCACCTAAAACTCCTATCATATACTATGTCCCCAAAATTCATAAGAACCAGAACAACCCACCAGGGCGACCAATTATAAGTGGGATTGACTCCCTGTTCTCCAGACTAGGGGCCTACATTGATGGTTTTTTACAACCACTGGTAACTAGAGGAAAATCCTATCTGCGTGACAGCAAACAACTGATAGGGGAATTAGGAGGCTTGACGATCGAAGAGAGCGATCTATTGGTCACCATCGACGTGGAATCATTATACACTAATATCGAACAGGATGATGGGCTCAGTAGTGTTGAGTGGGCATTGCAGCAGTTGTCTGACCTAAAACAAGAGCAAATTAAATATCTGATGGAAGGTTTAAAGATGGCAATGAATCACAACTACTTTTGGTACAAAGGAACATACTATAATCAGACCAAAGGCGTAGCCATGGGGGCTAAATATGCCCCAAGCGTAGCGAACCTGTTTCTCAACAGATGGGAGGAGGAGCAAATTTATGGCGTACACAGGAAGAACCTTAAAATGTACCGTCGATATATAGATGATATCGTCATTGTATGGGGAGGCACAACGGAACAATTACAGGAGTTCTTTAATGAGATCAATAACAACATTTACAACATAAAATTCACTGGTAATTATAATAACTGCAGTGTGGACTACTTAGATTTACAAATATACAAGGAAGGCAACAGGTTGGGTACACGCACCTTTTTTAAACCCACGGACCGCAATGGCTACATCCCCACAAACAGCTGCCATCATGCTAAGTGGCTGGGGAATATACCTAAGGGCCAGCTGATGCGATTATATAGAAATTGCAGCAGAAGCATTGATTATGAACAACAGGCGGAAATAATTATTGAAAGATTCAAAAATAAGGGATATGATGAAAACGGTTTACGCAAGTTGAAAAACGAAATAAAACAAATGGAACGGAACAAACTACTGGAAGATAAAAGACGAGAAAAGGTTAACAATTTACCAACTGCCTTCCTCACAGGGTACAATAGGCAACACAGAGATGTGGAATCCATTATTAAAAAACATTGGCCTATCCTGAAAGCGGACTGTACACTCAAAGACATCCTACCAAAAAAACCTCTGTTTATTTACAGAAGGGCACCCACACTGAGAAATAAATTAGTTAAAAATACCATTGATCCCCCAAGACAAATAAAAGTAGCAGGCAATTTAAAAGGTTTTTTCAAATGTGGCAAATGCCTCCCTTGTAGGAATAGTAAGAGAACAGAAAAAAAGAGAACTACTTTCCAGTCATCCTCAAACAAAAGAGAATACAGAATAAATGAGCTCATCACGTGTAAAAGCACTCATGTCACCTATATTATTGAGTGCCCCTGTTCCAAGCAATATGTAGGGCGAACCACGAGAGAACTCCAAACCAGAATCGGAGAACACATTAGGAACATCAAAAAAGGGTATCCCAAACATAGTGTCTCCAGACACTTTAGGGACTTCCATAACCGTGACCCAGGGCAGATGGTGTTCTATGGAATTGATAAAATAAGGGCCCACTGGAGAGGAGAGGACAAAACAATTAAAATATCTAAAAATGAGACCAAATGGATATATGACTTAGACACCCTTCAACCACAGGGAATGAATGTGGAGCTGGATCTGAATTGCTTTCTGACCAATTTCTGAATGTGTTTAATTTCCCCTTCTTTATAGTTAGACCATACACCTTTTGAGATAGGATTGAATACAATAGAAATCAAACATCATATTAAGCATTATACGAGGCTCCTTCTAATCTATTGAATAATAATTTGTAGTATTATATAAAAAAGACCCACCTAAAGCTTTGGCGCCTAATAGTATAATTGGGGGCCTAAATAATGGATTATACACATATCCCCTATTGGGGGCAGTATACACATACATACAAAAAAATACGAAAAAATACAAAAATACAAAAAATGTTGAGCCTACAATAGATTGATTATGACGCATCACCCCCCAATGAGGGATTTATATGCATATATTCCTTTGTCCTTTTCTTCACCCTTGGGAGTAAGCATTTCCCAAAAAAAAAAGGAAACATACCGGTACTCTTTTACAATATGCTTCCCACATAAACCTATTTCCACCTGTGGTTACATATTACCTTATCCCATATCCATTGATTTCAGTTAACTGACTGACTGAATGAGTTTGCATTATAAATTTCTCATAATAATTTTTATAATTTTTTATATAATATATTTTCATTATTGTTTGCAACCTTATACACATAGGTGAGTGTAAAGATGTGTGTGTATATATACACACACACACAGGTTTTTAGTTTGTTTCATTTAACTTTCCTTCTTCCTGATTCCGTGTCCACTAAAATGCTATAATTATATTCATTTCCTAGGGAAGTGTCTGCAACAGATGAATTCTTAATTTTAATGTTTTAAAAATAGAACAAATCAGGTATTTTAGGAGTTCTGAAAGTGTCATAAGTATGGGGTAGTCTGTTAGTAGATTACATACATACCGTTTTTATTTATATATTTGTGTGTATTTTGTATTTTATTAGTTTCTTTTATTGCCTGTTTTTGTTCTAAGTGCCTGAATTAAATATGTGGGTTGCAGTGCTCCATAGTCTAATATAATAATATAACAGTTTATTATGCCCTGTGCCCGCAGGGGAGATGAAAATACGGACTTTTCTCCGTGTCTGTGCTGTTATGAGGGAACACACAGCACGCAGTAGGATCCGTAGCGGCACAGTCAGGGCATTCCCACAGTTAAAATGGCGCGGATCCTTCGCGCAAGCGCAGTGGAGCGCTGCACCCTACATAAGCGATAAGGTGCACCAACATGGCCGCTCCAGATGACGTCGCTCTGACGAAACGCGTAGGGCGTGGCCTAGGACGTGCACCTCATACTGCTATACAGGCAGCAACGCCAGCGCAGCCATTTCAAAGGCGAATTGTTTTATGAAATATTGTGAGTAGTTTGGATTATAGATAAATAAATCGTTAACAAACAGTGTTGCACTATGGTTGTACTTCTGTTTCCTCCCTCATGCACTTGCTAAACGGACTATTTGCGGAAGTAAAAGGGCGAACATTCCCCCAGCACAGCAGGAGCAGAGCCCAAGGAAAGCTGCACAGTGGCTTATACTGTGACTGCTCGGCTAACCCTTTCAGGGTTCTCTGTCTGGTGAGCGCAATTATTTCTCTGACACTGAGTGGCGCACCGGAGAAGATTGTTCCTAACCTTTCTGCACTAGTCACTCTGGTCTACCCTTTTTACTTGAAGAGACTTTATGCGTTTTTTCGAGCAACTGTGTGATGCGATTTGAAAAAATTTTGTTTGGGCATTGAAAGAATTCTTTTTGTTTTTGCTGTTCTTGGACTGTCACTCTTGGGACTCATAATATAGAGCACAGTTTACAGACCACTAATAAAGTGGCTTGTGGTTTGCATATGATCTCTCTCACTTAGCATATATGGTTTATTTATTTACATTTTTATGAAATATTTTCACTATTCTTTGGTTATAACACATGTGTACTTTTCGAGTTGCATGCCAACAGGAAAAAATTGTCTTTTCTACACAACACGCATTTATAAGAAGTATATATATAATATTTGGTAGGTACCACCTATAAGGTGGTCCTCAGGAGACCACACATTTCACATCAATTCACAGTATTTATTTATATTATTTTCCGGGGCAATAAACAGGGCCATCTATTTATTACACTGATTAGATCTCTACACACCTTTTTGACACCAGGATATTTGTTAGAAAAGGTTTTAGCGCCACAGCTTAATTCATACTTTATCTCTGATCTACTCCTTTATTTTAAGGGGTAGATTCTAAGCACAGGCAGCTTCAACCTCTCGAGTTTACTTTTTATCTCATTTTTATTTTCACCTGTTTTTCTTTCATTTTTGCAGTGTATAGGCATTATATCTGTCCATAGCGCAATCTTATTTACTTATTTTAATAATGAGTATTCCCTTGTGTTTTTCTATGTTGCACCTGCTGAGCTGAGTCACCCCAGGAAAGGTCCTTGGTAACCTTAGGAGAGGGTCCAGTTTTACCAATACCTCTGTGGAGATACCAGGCTTATCTAATTCTTAATTGCAGTGAGTACATCACCAAAGGGGTGTTTACGTGGTGGATCGGTGACAGTATTCTGGAAAATAACTTTTTTTTTTAAACTTCAGAATGGATAAGGCACCGCACACTGATTTAAGGACTTTTCCATGGACTTTGATGTCGCTTACTTGATGTGTGTGTGATGTTTATAGCCCACTGTTATCTTATTGCACTGAATATTTTAAGATATTCTGCTGTTAACGCTGTGTTTTTTTAATCTATGCATATTTTGTACTCTTATAATAGCTGCTATAGTGTGGGATATTTAAATCCTTGGAGAGATGGGATCAGTTACACTTGGTGCAACTGATTTTGTACACTAAGGCTTTTGTTTTATTTAACCACGCCCCTTTAACCCCCTCCCATTCTTACCCCATTGTGGACCCACCCACAAATTCGCCATGGTACACTAAGCACACCACATTACTATTCTGCTTAGGCTACCCAAAGGCACTCTTACTCCCTCTTACACCCCTTTCATTGACCTCTTTTAATGAACGTCTCTCATCCCACCCCTCATTACCCACTTCACTCTCTCAGTCCCCACCTATTCATTTAATTTGTTTTAACAAAACTAATTTTGCATTTTCATTTAATTTATTTAGATAAAAAGGCACACATGATGCTCCTAATCCGGCTGGCCTCTCTCTTTTAAAACATTTCCATACTCGCACAACAAAATCCCTTTACTGCCCCCCTCACCTTGTAATTGGCCACTGTAAAATTCCATTATGGTCCCACACAGAATAGCCCCTGCTACCTTTTGCCTTAAGAACTACCAGAACATTAAAATGATGATTGGAACAGAGAATGGCGAAGAAACACTTCTTGGCTGCAAAATAATGAAGGCACCAGTATTGCAGTTGCCTAAAGAAAATCTTAATGTTTAACTGAAAACGTCAGACTGACCCACCCATTAAGAGAGTCACTTCTAAAGCTAGCATGGACCACCCAAAATGTGATTAGTGTATGGCTATCCTCACTTTACAGAAGTCGATCGTTTGGATTGACTTCTGTCAAAGAGACATACTGGAGAATGTTTTTCAATCAGCATCTGCAGCCATGCTAACCAGTGTGTTCACAAAGTGGCAACTCCCGTGTAAGGCCCGGTTTACACTGGTTCGACACTCGTCCTACTTTGGAACCAACTTTGCCCTGCGTCAGAGAGAGTCAGAGAGTCAGAGACGTGTCCGTTTTAATGAACGGGGATCAGACTTGGATCCCCGCCAATACCAGGCACTGTGTTTGGTATAAATCTTGAGGGGGAACTCCACGGCAAATTTTAAATAAAAAAACGGCATGGGATCCCCCCCCAAAAGCATACCAGGCCCTTTGGTCTGATACAGATTTTAAGGGGAACCCCCTACGCCAAATAAAAAGGTGTGGGAGTCCCCCCAAAATCCATACCAGACCCTTATCTGAGCATGCCCAGGTGAATGGGTAGGGGTACGATGTACCCCATATTCATTTACATAGAGAAGGTGGTGGGATCTGGGGCCCCCTTATTAAAGGGGGCTCCTGGATTCTGATAAGGCCCCCACCCGCAGACCCCGAAAACCAATGCCCAGGGTTGTCAGGAAGAGGCCCTTGTCCTCATCAACCTGGGGACAAGGTGCTTTGGTGTGGGGGGGCCGCAGTGCGACCCCCTGCCCAAGAGTACCCACCTCCCCATGTTGAGGGCATGCAGCCTGGTACGGTTCAGGAGGGAGGGGGAGCTCGCTCGTCCCCACCCCCTTTCCTGACCGGCTGGGCTGCGTGCTCAGATAAGGGCCTGGTATGGATTTTGGGGGGACCCCCATGGCATTTTTACAGCGTAGGGGTTCCCCTTAAGATCCATATCAGACCAAAGGGCATGGTATCCTCTTGGAGGGGGAACCCATGGCAGTTTTTTATTTAAAATTTGCTGTGGAGTTCCCCTTCAAGATCATCAGAGTACAAGTCCCATGCCGTCAGGCAAAACGGCGATCCGACTTCAATGATATTCAATGGGCTGAAGTAGGATCAAAGTCGGGCCAAAGTAGTACAGGGAGCATTTTCAAAGTCGGACCGACTTGTTTTTCAACCAGTTAAGATGACTCCCATAGGGAAACATTGATTTTCACACATCATGAAACATGAGCTCCCAATGTCGGAGCGTTTGTCACACCAGTGTAAACCCGGCCTAAGAATACGTCTCAGCAGGGGGATATCCCCATCCATCTCATTCGTGTGGATTGAGCAACCGTTTTTTTTTTTTTTTAAACCCACTGACTGAACGAAAACAAAATGAACCATCTATGGCCAGCTTAATGTGCTATTAAACCCAAAATCAAAAAATGTAATATATTTCAACTTACCAATCATTAGATGTGATGGCTACGGTACATTTTTTTTTTTTTTTTTTACTTTTTTTCTTGTTTTTACTTGGTGATCTGGCCAGTAACATGTCTCCTGCATTAGAGTGCCTCCATTCTAGATGAATGAGCACAGGGGCACCTTTGAACAGCAGTACTTTCAGTCTGGGGGAGGGGAGTATTAGATGTACTAGCAAATTTGGATACGTTAACAAACTGAAGCCAAACGCCAGCTCACACTTTATGAGCAGTGACAGCAACAGTTTATCCCTTTTAGGATAAAGGTTTACATAAATAAAAACTGATCACTGTAAAAACACCCCTGTCAGTGGTAAATTGCTTGTCTAATGCCTCTAACTACTAAATCTGCGAGAGAGCTTGTACTTTTGAAAAACAATAGACTTACTGGCCAGATCAGAAGGTAAAAGAAGAGAAAGAAAACCTAAAAAAGAAAACAAATGCAGCTATCATATCTAAGAATTGGTAAGATGCAATATATTCAAGGATTACTTTAGGTTTAATACTGATTTAAGTTATCCACTTCTGCATATAAACCATAGCTTGGGCCAACAGACTGCAGATAGAGGTATAGGAAGGAATGATAAAGTCCCACCTGATGACTAAAAATCATGCATAATAAATATTTCACATGGCAATAGATAGTTTAATTGAGCGGCATTTTGTGTGCTATAGCACTATGTACTATAAGCAATTGCCATTTATTTAATAACTTGTTTTCATCTTGTCAACTATTTTTCATTATTATTATTATAATACAGGATGTATGTAGCGCCAACAGTTTACGCAGTGCTTTACAATATAAAAGGGACACAATACACTTACAATGCAATAAAATACAAGAGGATCAGAAGAGCTTACAATCTAACAGGGTAGGGCAAGTGATGCAAAAGGTTGTAACTGTGGGGGGCGAGTTGATGAATATGATAAAAGATTAGTTGCTTCCCTGAAGAGATGAGTTTTCAGGGCTCGCTTGAAAGCAGTGAGAGTAGGAGATAGCCGGAACAGATTGTGGTGGGGAGTCCCAGAGAAGTCCTCGAGACAAGCATGGGAGGAGAAGAGAAGGGAGCTTGAGCGCAAGAGCTTTTCAAAGAGGAGCAGAGATGGTTTGGGTGATATTTGGAGACAAGATTGGCGATGTAGTTGGGGGCAAAGTTGTGAATGGCTTGGTATGTTGTAGTTAGTATTTTCAATTTAATTCACTAGGCGAACGGAAGCCAGTGTAGGGATTGACAGAAAGGGGTGGCAGATACTGAGTGGTTGGGTAAGGAAGATGAGTCTGGCAGCAGCATTCATGATAAACTATGAAGAGGTAGGTCTATGAGGAGGGAGTTGCAATAATCAAGGCGAGACATAACAAGGGGGTGAATGAGTAGCTTGGTAGTTTCATTCGTTAAAAAGGGGCACGTTTTAAAGATGTTACAGAGGTAAAGGCTACAAGCTTTTGATGTCAGTGCTGATCTCCTGCAGCCTTACAGAGGACACCTCAATTCTTATTTATATGCATGCATGCCAGCAATGGCTGCATCTCAATTTTCAGGATGGAGTTAAACAGGCCCACTTGTGGTCCCTATCGGAAGCCTGTGCGACAACACAGCAGAACAACTTTTTTTGTCCTGACCTAATAAAAATATATAAAAAGTTAGTACACATTTCCTGTAAACCACTAACACAAACACGGAAATCTGTGCAGAGACAATATGAATGTCTAGTATCATGACATCTTGAAAAGAGGGCATATGAAAACCGGCATGCCTCTCTATGTATTTGCTTGACCTACCTTAAGTCATACAAGACCTTGACCACAGGAGCAGAAAGTGGAGCTGATGCGCCAGGAACGCTGGATATGACAAATGGTCACAGTTCTTATTCCATTATGGGTAAACCTGGGTACGCTTGAAATGGCTACAGCTGTAAGGATCATCCAATTACTCTACTTAAAAGTAATGTAAGGAGGGTCATGCACAATACCATGCATAGGTGAAGAATGACAGCATTATTTCGATCAGCACACAATATCATTTGTGCATCCAAGGCTGAGGGTGCAAATAAACTGCAGTACTAAGGGCTTTGCTTATGTTTCTACAGTCACTTCCAATGCAATCTTTTTCTGGAACATCAGTTATTTTACATTCAACAAATATTTAATTGGATAGACACATGTGGCGGAAAAGCACTCCTAACTTTATGGATGTGTAGAGGGCAGCACCTGACAATCACTCAGCAGGCTGTAATTTCATGTACAGCACTTATTAGGAATCTATATTTACATGCACACACTTAAGAACACTTCAGCTCTTCAAAAGTCTGATCTGACTGACACATTGCGCTGCTAACATGAATGTCTTCATTGAAAAAGGAAAAAACTACAACCTAAAATACTTTCTATTAGAGCAAAAAGTTAAAATAAAAAAAATAAAACCAAGTACTGGAAAATAAAAGTGTTATGCTTGTCTAGGAAAGAGTTATATTCCCCTCATAATTACTGTAGTGTATATATAGCTCAGATGAATACTATGATGCGAAGGAGGAACTAGATATAAATAAGAACTCAAAAATGCAGTCTTGCGAAATGGAATTATTGGGGACACAGAGCCCAAGGACCAGTCACAAAAAAAATAAAAAAAATAAAGGTCATTCCAAAGAGTTGGGACTGATATGGGAATTGCATCATGTGATGTCTTCGCTTAGCTCTTGTTGAATCCACTGGTGGAATCTGCACACAAGAGATCCTTGAATGACCTCGCCACACCATGGAGCCTATTACATTTTTTTAACATAAAATTTAAAAAAATAGAACATACAGTGCATCCAGATAGTATTCACAGCGCTTCATTTTTTCAACATTTTGTTTTGTTACAGTCTAAACAAGCCATGCAGTGCACTTCTTGAAGTACAGAAAGCCACGGGCCTGCCATCCATTATGCCCTGCACTTGCCACAGTATAATAATGCAGAGAACTAGGCTGCTGCTATCTCCTATTACCTCCATTGTTTTGGATCACCCAACACTGGTGAAATAGATAAAAATAAATTAAAAAAAAGACCCTGCATGTCACATGACCAGCCTAAAGACTTCTGAATAAAAGTTTAGTATACTAAAGAGGGAAAAATACAGGTGGAGCACTCAGTGGGAAATGGGAGCAAGAGATGGGAGGGTGGGTTGGGCATTAATCACTCATCTACCAAGGTACATTTTTAAACAATTTAGTAGACAAGTGGTGAAAACTAAGCTTACACAGCTGCTGCAGAAGCTGTGAGCTTGGTACCAGTTTTAAGAGCCAGTCAAGGGCTTTCCGACAAAGTGATCCCATTTATTGGGCACTCAAACTGCACCCCCCCCCTTTTCCCCCACTAATATCATGATATCACCAGCGATGGTTCCTGAGCTCACCCGTTCTACAGTAGAGCCTGGAACCTCCTTACGTAAAAGCAGGAGGAACTCGGGGAGGATCCACTCCATGATTCCCTCTGTGACTAATGACCCCAGAAGCAACGTGTATTATGTCACTTCCGAGGTTACAGTGGTCATTCCTTGGCTAGTATAGTAAAGCTATTCAAGCACGATTTTTTTTTTAAATACACACACACACACATATATATGAGGTAAACTGATATATCGGCCAGTATTTGGCGTTTTTTAATTAATCGGCATCATGTGCTGATAAAAAAGCCCGATTTAAAACTTCAGCGCGACTTGCAAATGACTTCTGTAATAGAAGTCAATGCAAGTTGCCTGAAGTCTTCCCGTGGAGTGACTTGTCTGGGCAGCCTGCCAAGTCTGAGAAAAAGACCAAAGAGATACAATGTTTATACTTAACAATGAGCTGAACTAGGAGTTCTCAGTTTAACCATTTAAAGACTACATTTTTTCTGACACTTGTTTGCTTACACTTAAAAATCCTGTATTTTCTGCTAGAAAATCACTAATGCCGCGTACACATGTAGCAGACTATCCGGCGGACTTAGTCTGGCGGACTTTCCGAACGAGCTACTTGCCCACACCTGGCACTTTTTCAGTGGACTAAAACGGCGTACTAAGTCCGCCAGACTATCAGCCGTACTTTTGAAATGAACAGACTCGCCCCCACACACGCGGAGGAAAGTCCGCTCATTTTGAGCGCGTCTCCAGGTAGCCGGGGCCAGCGAAGGAGGCGTCGCTGGCCCCATCACCTGGTATAAACTTAAAGGGGAACCCCTACGCTGAAAGATTGGCGTGGGCCCTCCCCCAGGTCCAGATCAGACCCTTATCCCATGTTGATGAGGACAGGGGCCTCTTCCCGACAACCCTGGCCGTTGAATGTCGGGGTCTGCGGGTGAGGGGCTTATCGGAATCCGGGTGTCCCCTTTAATAAGTGGGCCCCGGATATCGGTCCCCCACCCTATGTGAATGAGTATGGGGTACAATGTACCCCTACCCATTCACCTGTGAAAAAAAGTGCGGCGACTTATATAGGGACATCCCAGATGATGTCCCCGCCCATTATGATGTCAAAGTCCCAGAGGATGCTGGGGCTGTGACATCATAATGGGCGGGTACATCATCCGGTGATGTCCCTATATAAGTTGCTGCACGCCGCGTCCCTGTCATTGTGACCGGAGAGCGACAAGGCAACATCTTCAGAAAAGAAGAACAGAAGAAAGCAGCGACAGAAGACCGGGCCACCGCTTGTAAAAGAGGTAGAAGAAGGCACGGTGGCCCGGCAAGAAGAACCGAAGAGGGGGGACAAGACCCCCGAAGTCGGAAGAAGAGGGCGGCGGCGAAGAAGAAAGCCGGGCTTCTCCGCTAGTAAAAGAGCTAGCAGAAGATAGCGGAGGAGTCCGGCAAGAAGACCCCCGGAGCTGTGCAATAAACTATTTTAACCCTTGTGTGGTGTTGTTTTTTAACTTTTTTTCACAGGTGAATGGGAAGGGGTACATTGTACGCCATACTCATTCACATAGGGTGGAGGGCCGGTATCTGGGGGCCCCCTTATAAAAGGGGGCTCCTGGATTCCGATAAGCCCCCGCCCGCAGACCCCGACAACCAACGGCCAGGGTTGTCGGAAGAGGCCCTTGTCCTCATCAACATGGGGACAAGGTGCTTTGGGGTAGGGGGCCATGCGCCCCCAAGGCACCCCCCATGTTGAGAGCTTGGTACGGCTCAGGAGGTGGGCTGCTCGTCCCCACCCCCTTTCCTGGCTGGCCGGGTAGCGTGCTCGGATAAGGGTCTGATATGGACCTGGGGGGACCCCACGTCAAGTCCATTCCAGGTAACGGGGCCAGTGACGCCTCCTTCGCTGGCCCCACCTACCTGGAGACACGCTCAAAATGAGCGGACTTTTCTCCAGACGTTCATTTCAAAAGTATGGCGAACTGGCACACACATGGCCAGATTGTCCGCCGAAATGCATGCGAAAATACGTTTAGTCCGCCGGACTTTTGGGTAAAAAAAAGTCCGCCGGAGCCCACAATCGGCGGGATTAGTCCGCCGGACTTTTCCACCAGATTGTTTGATCGTGTGTACGAGACATTAGAACCCCCAAACATTTTTTATATATATATATATATTTTTTTTATTTATTAGCAGAGACCCTAAGGAATAAAATAGCGGTTGTTGCAATATTTTATGTCACACGGCATTTGCACACCGGTCTTTCAAACGCAATTTATTTGGAAAAAATACACTAATGAATTTAAAAAAATGGAAACAGTAAAGTTAGCCCATTTTTTTTTTTTTTTGGCCAAAAGTTTTGGTTACCTGTTTTTGTGCATTTAATATTTAAGATATATTTTTTTTAATCAAAGGGTGTAAAAATGGTGTGAAAACAAAAATGCATTCTTCCACCAGCCCCTAGGCAAATATCCTACTCACCAGAGGTATAATTTAATAGAGAGCGTGGTATGAAACATTATTGTTTTTCTTCATATAATATTATGTATGTTTGCAATTAAATGTATTTTTTTTTTTTTTTTTGCAATTAAATGTATTTTAATGTACTTTTTCCTGAACATATGCATTTGATAATTAAAGTGTTTGTTACCCTAAAAAAAATTGATCCTGTTTCCATAAAGCATGTTATACAGCACGGTGCTTGTGCTGTTTAATTTGGCCCTATCACCTGAAATATCTAGCTAATCCTGCCTGATTCTGACCTCCCCTCTGTAAACTGACCACGGTTTATCATGGCTGCTGAGCCCTGTATTCGGTTTACATGTATCCGTAGATGTCCTCCCGACACTCACGTGACTGCTCGCCTCTCTTCTTCTCCCCGGCTGATGCCAGTGGGAGTTCTCTGTCCCTCCTGCTGTAGTTGTCAGACTGGAAAAGGAGAGAGGTGAACAGTCATGTGAGCGCCAGGACGTGCTCTGAAATAAAGTAGAATTATTGTAGAATTAAAGTAGAATTGATTCTGCCCAAGTGGCATGTGACTATTAACCACTTTCCACCCCTGCTATAGTTCCTATAGTTCTTCAGACTCAGCTGATCCAGCCAATGACAGCTGATAATGGAAGTAAAAAGAGGCTGGTTATCGACCCTTTTTCTCCTCACGCTGAGTGTGAGGCAAAAAGAAGAAAGCCGGTAACTGGCCTTCTGTTACAGGGACATTGGTCCCAACATTGCTCACCAGTGCGGCTAATCAGTGCCACCTACCAGAGCCCATCAGTACTGCTAATCAGTGCCCACCAGTGCCGCCTGTCAGTGCAGCCTATCGGTGTCCATCAGTGCAGCCTATCAGTGTCCATCAATGCAGCCTCATCAGTGCACATCAGTGAAGGAGAAAAATGACCTGTTAGCAAAATTTTATAATAAACTATGAAAAAAAAACATGTTTTTTTTTCAACATTTTTAAGTATTTTTTTATTTCTTTATAAAAAAAAAAAAAAAAAAAACAGTGGTGATTGAATACCAAACAAAAGCTTTATTTCTGTGAAAAAATGATAAAAATGTTGTTTGGGTACAGCGTTACATGCCCGCACAATTGTCATTCAAAGTGCGACAGCCTGAAAACTGAAAATTGGCCTGAGCAAGAAGGGGGTATAAGTGCTCAAGTAAACAAGTGGTTACAAAGCCCTTCACTATAATAAAACAGATTTTCAAGTAATTACAGTAGCATACCTTTAAAAAAATAAACCGTTTAAATATTTACACCTGTATTTATGTTTTATTATCTGAGAGCTCATTGCAGCTTTTAAACAAATCAACATTTATTGTGGGTTTAGTAGCAATTTGAGCTGGTAAGGTTAGAAACAGCAATCTGAGGGCAAAGGCTACAACTCACAATATCATCTTTGTCTGTCTTATTTGAGCTTTGTTCCCTACTGTTCTGGAAATTGCAGGGTTTAGTCAAAAGATGACAACACAGCCCTAGAATTACATGGAAATGAGCAGATTTCCCCCCCTATTTCTCTGTATTAGAATGCCGACTTTTCAATAAGTCAAGTGGCTACCCCTATAGCAATCCTCAAACAGGAGACGCTGCAATGTAATTATCACTTCATTCTGACAACAGGTTGGCATTTTTTACAAAAATGATATTAAAAGACACCAGCAATTATACAACAGCAGATTATTAGTTAGAGACATCCCAAAGCATGACTGTGGGGAACTCGAGTGACATCACAATCTACACAGAAAATCCTTTTTTTTTTATCTTGAACAGAATTTAGAAAAAGCAATGAAAAAAAAAAAGACAGCAGATAAAATAACAAAGGAAATTTAAGCTGCAGTGACTGGGATTTCTTTGCAGATTTATTTCTTGTGACCAGAATTTGAACAAAAAAAATATTATACCAGGAACTGAGAATTTAAAAGGTTTATGTCAAGAGTGGTTATGTCCCTGGAAACCTTGATGTCCTTGTTTGAAAAATGTTGAAAACCCCAAATGACGTGACTATTATAACTATGCATCCAGCAATTTTGGAATCCCCCAAAAAGTTCTGGAAACAAAGTTACATTTTTGACTACACAAGGATACAGATTTGCTTTCAGGAATTCCCTTCCAAAGCATCATATAGTTACATTTCCTTCACTAATACTACCCCCACCTCTCCTTGTCTAAGGCCTGATTCACTCAAGTTGGAGCTACAACTGTACCTTATCCCTGTTTCCATCTCAGACAGATGCTCCTACCTTGTGTGATGCCCTAAAAGCTGTAGGAAGCAAGGTGCTAATTTGTACCTCCCACCTTCTTCTTATGCAGTCCTGGACTAAAGGAACTGATAGTAATAACACAATCAATGCAGCCCAAGCTATCATTCATTAAAATGATTGTAAAGTCTTGTTTTTTTTTTTAAACAAAAATAACAAACATGTTAGCCCTTGTACACATGGTCGGAAATTCCGAAGGAAAATGTCCGATCGGACCGTGTTGTCGGATAATCCAACCGTGTGTGGGCTCCATCTGACTTTTTCCGTCGGCAATGTCCGACCAACAAAGTTTGAGAGCTGGATATAACATTTTCCGACAACATGATACGATAGGACTTTGTCTGATCGTTTGTAGAGAATTCCGATCGGACAAAGTGCCACGCATGCTCAGATCAAATTACGAGACCAAAGCTATTGGCTACTAGCCTGAACGTAGTCCCGTCATAACGTACAAACGTCATCATGTTCCGAACGATCAGATTTTCCGACAACTTTTTCCGACCGTGTGTATGCAACATCAGTTCCGGACAAAATCCGTTGGAAAAAATCGGTCGGATTTTGTTGTCGGAATGTCCGACCGTGTGTACAAGGGCTTAGACTTACCTGCTCTGTTGCAGTGGATTTGCACAGAGCAGCCCAGATCCTCTTCTTCTCGGGCCCCTTTCTGTCCTCCTGGCCCCTCCCTCCTGTTGAGTTCCCCCACAGCAAGCAGCTTGCTGTAGGGGCACCTGTGAGGAGTCACAGTTCAGCAGACATGGCCCCACACCCTCTCTCTCCTTATTGGCTGACTGCGTTTTATAGACAGCAGCGGGAGCCATTGGTTCCACTGCTGAGTCACAGACAATCAGGAGGGAGCGTCTCGGTCAGCCGAGACACTAGTGGACCTCGCTGGACAGAAATGAGATTCAGGCAAATATTAGGGGGGACTGCTATACACAGAAGGTTTTTTATCTTCATGCATAAAGATAAAAAAAACTTCTGACTTTACAACCCCTTTAAAGTATATGCAAATCAGTCCTCAAAATTTCCGAATAAAGCACACCTGCCAGTAAGAATGTTGGTGGCGGGCGCTTCCTGTCCTTTCTCCTCCCCCTCTTTTTAGCGTTGCTGCCCAGTCTTTCTCTATGCATCATTCACAACAGAAGAGTAGGCAGCTGCTGTTATTTAGCTCACATCGGACTCTTTACTGACATCTGTGGCTGCTTTCTGCATGTGCACGCCTCGTGTGAATGCTACGTGTACTGTATTCTGGATCATGATGGCTGCAGCTCCTCTCTAAGTCTCAGGGACAAGTGTCAGCTTTGTGGAAATGAGCTGGGACTAGGAAGACCTCCTTTACAGGTGGGGTGTGTGTGAATATGTGAGGGAACAGGCTGTTTGTTTACAGGGGGCCAGAGTTGTGTGTGTATTTTATGTATGTGTGGTTTGCATGTGGTGTGTGTCTTATATATTTGTGTGTGCTATGTATGCAAGTATGTATGTATGTGTGCGCGCATTATGTATGTGTGGGGGTGTTTGTGATGCGTGTGTGTGTGTGTGTGTGTGTGTGTGTGTGTGTGTGTGTCAGAGAAGATTGTGTACAGATGTGAGGGGGGCTTAGTGTATACAGGGGCTGCCTGCAGGACTCTGAAAGGGACAGTGGGTGGATTTGGTGGGATGGCCAGTGTGTTGGCCCTGGGGAATATTGGCAGTCAGACCTGAGGGGGGTGGGGGTCCAGGCCTAAAGCTGTGTAAGGGGTCCCAACATTTCTAATGGCTGCCCTGTCCACCCTGTCCTCAGTATAATTTGTAATATTACACTAAATAAGAAAAAAAAAAAAGAACCAATACCAGCAATCAGCAATCATATTTCATTGATCTGACTGTGATAAATAAGGACAAAATATGGTCAGTGAGAGTAGTAAATGACCCAGCATTAGTGACAGTAAACAATGTCCCAGGCTTGTTGGTCAGTGGGAGTAAAACAATTGCAACACCTGTGGTCAGTAGGAGGAGAAATAGTGCCCCATCATTGGTAATAATGGGAGGAATAGCGGCCCATCCTTAGTGTCAGTAGAAGAGTGGAAGGAATGACCCCTCATCATTGGTGTCAGTAGGAGGAGTAGTGCCCCATTGTTGGTGTCAGTGGGAGGAATTATGCCTCCTTGATGTCAATGGGAGAAAACGTGCCTTACATCAGTATAAAGAATAGTCCCCCCAAGGGCCAGATAAATTCCAGCAAAGGGCCACAGTTTGGAGACCACTGCCCAAAGGGATTCTTTGGTGTACCTTCTGAAAAGTCCCAGATACTTAAAGGTGACAGGCTCAATATACAGTGCATCTAGAAAGTATTCACATACTTCACTTTTTCCACATTAATTCATAATTTTCCTCAAAATTCTATCAACAATACCCCACAAAGACAGCGTGAAACAAGTTTCTTAGAAATTTTTAATTTATTAAAAATAAAAAGTCACATGTACCTAAGTATTCAAAGCCTTTGTCATGACACTCAAAATTTGGTTCAGATGCATGTTTCCACTGAATGTCCTTGAGATGTTTCTACAACTTGATTGGAGTCTACCTGTGGTAAATTTAGTTGACTGGACAGGATTTAGAACCAATCTATATAAGGTCCTACCATTAACAGCGCATGTCAGAGCACAAACCAAGCCATGAAGTCCAAGAAATTGTCGGTAGCCTCAGAAACAGGATTGTATTGAGGCACAGATCTGGGGAAGGGTGCAGAAAAATTTCTGCAGCATTGAAGGTCCCAATAAACACAGTGGCCTCCATCATCCATAAATGGAAGAAGTTTGGACCCACCAGGACAGTTCATAGAACAGCTAAACTAAGCGATCGGGGGGAGAATGGCCTTATTCAGGGAGGTGACCAAGAACCTGATGGACATCTTGATAGAGCTCCAGCATTTCTCAGTGGAAAGAGGAAAACCTTCCAGAACAACCGTCTCTGCAGCACTCCACCAATCAGGCCTGTATGCTAGAGTGGCCAGATGGAAACCACTCCCAAAAGGCACACGACAGCCTGCCTAGAGTTCGCCAAAAGGGACCTAAAGGACTCTCACAATGAGAAACAAAATTCTCTGGTCTGATGAAACAAAAAAAATTACTTTTTGGCCTGAATGACAAGCGTCGTATCTGGAGGAAACCAGGCACCACTCATCACCTGGCTAATACAATCCCTACAGTGAAGCATGGTGGTGGCAACATCATGCTGAGGGGATGTTTTTATAGCAACAGGAGAGACTAGTCAGGTTTAAAGGAAAGATGAATGCAGCAATGTAGAGACATCCTTGATGAAAACCTGCTCCAGAGTGCTCTGGATCTCAGACTGGAGCAAAGGTTCATCTTGCAACAGGACAACGACCCTAAACACACAGCCAAGATAACAGAGGAGTGGCTACAGGACAACTCTGTGAATGTCCTTGAGAGGCCCAGCCAGAGCCTAGACCTCAACCTGATTGAACATCTCTGGAGAGATCTGAAAATGTCTGTACACTGACTCTCCCCATCAAACCTAATGGAGCTTAAGAGGTCCTGCAAAGAAGAATGAGATTAACTGCGCAAAAATAGGTGGGCCAAGCTTGTAGTATCATGCTCAAAAAGACTTGAGGCTGTAATTGGCGCCAAAGGTGCTTCAACAAAGTATTGAGCAAAGGCTATGAATGCTCATATACATGTGATTTATTTTTTTGGTTTTATTTTTAATCAATTTGCAAAGATTTCAAACAAACTTCTTTCATGTTGTCATCATAGGGTATTGTTTGTAGAATTTTGAGGAAAATAATGAATTGAATCAATTATGTAATAAGGCTGTAATATAACAAAATGTGAAAAAAGTGAAGCGCTGTGAATACTTTCCGGATGCACTGCAAGCACAAGCTTGCAAAGCGTTAGCTTTGTGGGCCTACATTACTGGTCTGCTTTTATACTGCAACTCAAGACCCCACCATAAATGGAATCTATAGTCCCACACTTTAGAAGCCCCAATGTAAGATGTAAGATGCAGCAAATCAGAAAATAACCATATTTGCCAGTTATGATTATAACCTCAGACAGACTAATTTGCCACAATCATGGTCTTTTTCATAACTGTGGAGAAGAATCAGGATGCTGGATCTGCTGATACATGGTCCACAAACATTGGAAATAAAAGCTTTATCAATCAAAAGCTTCAGAGAAGATGAACTCTTTACATCGGAGAGTGAAGTGCACAATCCGTGCCCTCAAATAATTAAAAAAAATATTCTAAATTCTAAATAGTGTAAACTCATGTATATAATAAAGCATCAAATGCAATGTACTGTACTCAGTAAATGCATGCTGCAGAATAACCTGCCCCAGTTGCCTAGGATTGCAAAGTTGTGCTATAGTACTACCATCCCATTCTCAAACTACCACTAACAGGGAACTAAGGAGGAACTAAGGGCCCAATAAACAATTTCTTCCAACACTGATTTCAGTGTTTATTCTAGGTCACTGAAGCAATACATTTCTCCTCTATAAATAAGATTTCTCAATATGTGAAAAACAAAATTTTAAAGCCAAAAATGTATTTAGTTCCATTCATAGTCAAAACAAGAAGGAAGATTTCTGAGAACAGGAAGAATGTAAAAAAAAAAAAAAAAGAATCAATGTTCCTTTATGAACCTACTATGAAAGGATTTGCCCCAGGCATTCCAAGTGGACAAGTAAAGACCGAGAGGAAGAGCTTGATAAACTTTTGGCCTCAGGCAAGCACAGACACTGGGGATCTCTCTAGTGGAGCCACAGATACATGTTCTGGGAAAAAAAAGTGTCTATGCACCAGACTCACATAAAATATATGCAAAAGTACAAACACAAAAATTAATGTAGACATATCTCAGATCCATATTCCCAGATGGAGAAGCCAAGTGGCAAAGCAGCAACAACGCACTAAATATTAAGGCGCTACGTAAGGAGACTAATAAAATGCTCTACTTTTCTTAGTTCCCTGTACGGTTTGATCTGAATGTCCAATCGTTAAAGGGGTTTTGAAGGCAAGCCTTCAAAAAACATTTCAGATATTGCTAATAACCATAAAAACTCCAGTTTGGTTTAAAAAAAATAGGGAAAAACATGTCTGTTCTGGATGAGTATCAAGAGTATAGCGTTTCAAATGACCTCTGCAAATTTTGGCACAGACCCACTGGCCTATCTGTCGTTACAAAAACTCACTGACAGTTCACTTACTGAATGCTGCCCATACTTGCATCCCTGATCTATGGAGGCAAAAATCCTTTCCGTCTTTGAGTCACTAGTTATCTAGGCTAAATAAAATTAGATCCATGGAGTTTGATATCTACACTTCATAACAGAGAAGACACATTTGGGGACACCTGGCTATCATGTGACTGCCTACACATGCTCTTCTCAATGTCTTAATCTAGTGCCTGGAACTCCAAGTCCCAGCTGAAAACCCTTATGCATCCATAGCCAATAATTGTTCTCTGACACACACACACTTCTCCAGATTTTATTTTTCCTTGGCCATGCCCTGTTTATATATATATATATATATAATGTAAAAAAATGAATACAATGTGCTACCCAAGACATCTTTTCATACTTCATTCCCCTGACTGAAAGCACTGAGTTATTTTTATCAATTGTACGAGGCATCTAATATTTTTATGGGAAACAGTCATTGCTGTGTTAGACCCCTTTCACACTGGGGGCTTTTCTGGCATTTTAGCACTAAAAATAGCTCTAGCCACCCCTGTTTGAAAGCCCAAGTGGTGTGCTTGCAGGACAGGGAAAAAAGTCCGGCAAGCAGCATCTTTGGGGCGGTGCGGGAGTGGTGTAGCGTTTCGGAAGTGCCGCAAAGCGAGCACTATTAACCTTTTACTCAGCCGCGAGTGGGGGTTAAAAATCGCCATTCGAAAAGGGCAGCTATAACAGCAGTAAAGTGCCGCTAAAACTAGCTGTGCTTTACCACTAACTGACCCGTCGCCACCAGTGTGAAAGGGATCTTAGTGTATTCCTGTTCATGTGTTACCATGATTGTTCTTATGGATTTCGCTGCTGCAATGTTATGGGAGCCCGTGTATGAGCCTATAAATCTATGACAGCAATATGTGTTTGTGATAATCGTACATGATTTGTACAACTGGTCTGGAAAAGCCTTTGTAATTGCACAATGCCTAATTAAAGTATTGGGAAAAAAGTAAAAATGCTTTAAAAAAAGGTCATTTACATTGCAAGAATCATGGAAAATTGATTCTTAGAAGCTTCTGTTCTGTACATACTGAGACCATTTTAGTGCACTCCCTAACAGTGAGCGTGAAGTAGAAATATCTGCCTACAATAATCACAAGATCATCTTGTGTGTTGCACAACGTAAAAAAAAAAAAAAAAAAAAAAAAAAAAATATATATATATATATATATGTATATATATATATATATATATGTATATATATATATATATATATATATATATATATGTATATATATATATATATATATATATATATATATATATATATATATATATATATATATATATATATATATGAGTCCCCCTGACTTTCCTTCAGATGTGCAGCACCCTTGGCAATTATCTCTGGGTATGTTCATAATTTTGCCCCCAGCTCTGAGCAAATGTGTATAATGTAACAATCATATGCCATATACTTTATGTCCACAGACATATGGCCATAATACTTATAAGTGCTTTTATGATATGCTATTTCCAAAAGTATTGACATTACATAGTTACATAGTTAGTCAGGTTGAAAAAAGACACAAGTCCATCCAGTTCAACCTTAAAAACAAATAAATAAAATAAAAAATAATCGTACAATCCAAATACCCAATTTTATGCCCACAATTGATCCAGAGGAAGGCGAAAAAAAAACCCCAGCAGAGCTTGCTCCAATTTGCTACAGCAGGGGAAAAAAATTCCTTCCTGATCCCCCAAGAGGCGATCGGATTTTCCCTGGATCAACTTTACCTATGTTAGTACCCAGTTATATTATGTACATTCAGGAAAGTATCCAGGCCTTTCTTAAAGCAATCTACTGAGCTGGCCAGAACCACCTCTGGCGGGAGTCTATTCCACATTTTCACAGCTCTAACTGTGAAGAAATCTTTCCGTACTTGAAGATGAAATCTCTTTTCCTCTAGACGTAAAGAGTGCCCCCTTGTCCTCTGGGTTGACCGTACAGAGAACAACTCAACACCAAGTTCACTATATGGACCCCTAATATATTTGAACATGTTGATCATATCCCCCCTTATTCTCCTCTTCTCAAGAGTGAATAAATTCAGTTCCTCTAATCTTTCCTCATAGCTGAGTTCCTTCATGCCTCTTATCAGTTTGGTTGCCCTTCTCTGCACTTTCTCCAGTTCCCAGATATCCTTTTTGAGAACTGGTGCCCAAAACTGAACTGCATATTCCAGGTGAGGTCTTACTAATGATTTGAACAGGGGCAAAATGATATCTCTCTCTCTGGAGTCCATACCTCTCTTAATACAAGAAAGGACTTTGCTCGCTTTGGAAACAGCAGCTTGGCATTGCATGCTATTATTGAGCTTATGATCTACCAAAACCCCCAGATCCTTCTCCACTAAGGATCCCCCCAGTTGTACTCCCCCTAGCATGTATGATGCATGCATATTCTTAGCCCCCAAGTGCATAACTTTACATTTATCAACATTAAACCTCATCTGCCACATCGTCGCCCAAATAGACAGTGTATTGAGGTCGGCTTGTAAATTGGAGACATCCTGTAAGGACGTTATTCCACTGCATATCTTGGTGTCATCTGCAAAGACAGAAATGTTACTTTTGATCCCAGACCCAATATCATTTATAAAGATGTTAAAAAGTAAGGGTCCCAGCACTGAACCTTGGGGTACACCACTGATAACCTTAGACCATTCAGAGTAAGAATCATTAATCACTACTCTCTAAATTCTGTCTTTTAGCCAATTTAATACATTAATACGAAGCTGCCCATACTGTTGTGACCCTAACAGCCTCGGCTCTTTTCAAAAAACTTTCTACAAGATTTTGGAGTATGTCTATAAGAATTTGATCCCATTCAGCCAAAAAGAGCATTTGTAAAGGTCAGGTACCAATGTTGGACAAGACGACCTGGCTTCCAAAGGTGTTCATTAGTGTCAGGACTTCCAAGTTCCTTCATGCCAAACAGATCAAACCTTCTTTATGGACCTGGATCTTCGCACAGGTGCACAGTCATGCTGGAACAGAAAAAGGCTTTCTCCAAATCAATGCCACTGGATTGGAAGGGCATAATTGCCCAACCTGCCCTGTATGCTGTACCAATAATTACACCCTTCATTGGAAGCCTGAACCTCGATAATTTGGAGTTTTGCTGACATAATTTTGACCATACCTTTTGTTAACTTTAGGATGTATGTTTTCCATAGCAGTGTCCACTAAATAAGTGCAGGGCCTTCTAACTATAACTCATTTTAAAATACGGTAGCACAAAGTTGTAACTAGAGTTGTAGACAGGTGTAAGTAGTTGGCTGAATGACCAGCCAACACTATATAGAGCCTAATCACAAACTGAATGATCAGTATTAAAATTATGCAACGCTAACAGCTAATGCTGTTTAAGTCAATTTCTGAGAGTTAAAATAAAGTGACCCTCTTCTCAGATCATGCACTGGTTTGGTCCAGTCCTGTATGATCTAAAGTATCCATAGTGCAAAGGCTGCGGCTGGGTCATAGCCGAATGCTGTACACGCTTTGCCATCTGGTAAGCGGATTCATATTCTGGTGGTCGAGCACTTTTGTTTTTTTGTGTGGAGTCACCGATGTGTTTATTGAAGATAAACTACTGCCAATGGATTATGAACTAATGTAGACTTATTATTCACGTTTTCTATTCCATTAATAATTGTTATTTATTGGCGCAGCTCCATGTATGTCCTTTTAGTTATTGTGTGTGTAGCCCACATTTGAGCTGCAGCCTAGTTAGATTCATATTTATTTATTTGATTAATTATTCGTATTCCAGGTCTAGTGCAGTTTTCTTTTTTCCAATGCAATAATGTCACTGGTCCCCAAACAGTGTAATTTGGGGTCAGATTTATCCGCCAAAATGTCGCAAAATCGCAAATCACCGCCATTAATAGTAAAAACATAAAAGTCCCTAAATCCATCCCATAGTTGGTAGACACGATAACTTTTGCGCAAACCAATCAATAAAGGCCTATTGTGATTTATTTTTATTTTTGGGGGATATTATAGCAACATTTAAAAAAAAAAGTGTTTGTGTTTATAGCGCAAAAAATAAAAACCGCAGGGGTGATCAAATACCACCAAAAGAAAGTTCTATTTGTGGGAAAAAAAAGATGTAAATTTTGTTTGGGAGCCACGTTGTATGACCGCACAATTGTCAGTTAAAGCGACGCAGTGCCGAATCACAAATGCTCTGGTCAGGAAGGGGGTAAAATCTTCCGGGGCTGAAGCGGTTAAGTACCACAATCTGAATAGCAAGCTTATACAGGTATCTGCATGCAGTTTCTGAGCCCCTGTAGAATTCTTTATCAGTTTAACGCTGTACTCTGTAAGGTAAACCGCTACTAGCTTCCAAGTTTGCTGGACCTAGCCCAATCCCTCCTGTGCCTTGCTACTGGTTAATGAACCCACTCATACAAGTAATAGCAAAGCATAGGAAGTGTGAGAGGCTGGACCATATAAAGCCTTTTTTGGTGAACTTTAATTATATTTTTCCAAGTCATCTTCCAGGAAGGCTCACAGAGAGAAAGGCTCCTCCCACCTAGCACAGGAAACACATGATCCACATTATAAAAGTACAACACGTGTACAAGTATTTTCCAGAGTTCAGATCCTCTTTAAGAAATACTGTATATTAAAAAGGTTCAGCTTTAACCACTTCAGCCCTGGAAGGATTTACCCCCTTCCTGACCAGAGCACTTTTTGCGATTCGGCACTGCGTCACTTTAACAGACAATTGCGCGGCCGTTCGACGTTACACCAAAACAAAATTGATGTCCTTTTTCTTTCCACAAATAAAGCTTTCTGTTGGTGGTATTTGATCATCTCTGTGGCTTTTATTTTTTGTGCTATAAACAAAAAAAGAGTGACAATTTTGAAAAAAAAAAAGCAATATTTTTAACT
Organism: Lithobates pipiens; assembly: GCF_037356315.1. NCBI lineage: Eukaryota > Metazoa > Chordata > Amphibia > Anura > Ranidae > Lithobates > Lithobates pipiens. The sequence continues at coordinate 286,696,774 of NW_027507784.1, forward strand.
TCTTGCTATAATAAATATCCCCCCCCCCCCCCAAAAAAAAATATTTTTTCCTCAGTTTAGCATCTATATGTATTTTTCTACATATTTTTGCTAAAAATGCACTGCTTACTGTGTAAATGACACTGGCAGGGAAGGGGTTAAACACTAGGTGACGATCAAGGGGTTAAGTGTCTCCTGGGGAGTGAGTCTAAATGTAGGAAGGATGGGCTCACTACAAAATGATAGAGATCACTGCTCCCGATGACAGGGAGCAGTAGATCTCTGTCATGTTGCTAGGCAGAACAGAGAAATGCCTCGTCAGGCATCTCCCCATTCTGCCGCTCCGTGACACGATCGTGGGACACCAGAAGACATCGAGTCCTCAGGACCCGCAGACACGGTCACGCAGTAAGGGGCAGGCAGGTGCGCACCTCGCCGGCAGCATGCCGACTAGACCGCAAATTAAAGGGGGCGTACATGGATGCCCATTTGCCCACTGAGCCGATGTAAAGCGACATGCAATGGTCGGCAAGTGGTTAATAACAAACCAGAACCCTGCAAAGAAGAAAGAAAGAAACATGTGAGCGACCTACATGAATACCAAATCCAGTAAGCTGATGAAATGGTCTCTGAAGGATACTTATATAGAGGCCTATTAATTACAACTGCTAAAAAAAAAAAGAAAAAAAAAAAGAAAAAAAGGGAATATAGCTGTGAGTCTGAGTGATCTTTATAAGCTAACATCACCAGTTCTGTTCCTGTTTTCATTTTCCCAGTTTTTAAAATAGGTTATAAAATTTTGAGATAAAAAGTCCCAAGCTGTACAAGTCAGAATGGGTTCTAATGAGATCTCTTTGTAATACAAACTCCCCAGAAAAAATGAGTGAAAGTTGAGCCCCGTTTAAAAAGTCAAACTCACGTTTGTTTAAGGTTATAGGGAGGCAAATCAATTTTACATGCTTTATGCATTATTAATGAGCGTCAGTGGGAGTACAGAAACCTAATTCCTGGGAACACAAGCTTGGACTGACGGTAGGGAAACCTTTTCTACACTCATGCTTTATTGACTTAGTCAATTTCTAAGTCAAATCTGTCATTGCTGAGACAAACCTCTCTGTCATTTCCATAGTCGTCTTTCTTTTTTGGTGTGGTGCAAGCCTACTAAAAGCTGCTAATCTATGCAGCAAGCATGTTCATTTCAGCCATAACGAAGCCTTCTAATGGAAGCACATTAGCACAAGGAAAAAAAAATACGTTTTTTACAATGTGATAATCTAAGTCAACTTTCTTTTCTTTCTCCCAGAACTGCTCCTCTTTAACTGTAATGTTCATACAATATTCAGTGTCTAAGAATGATGCACTTCTTTGAAATTTGTTACACATTTTATATTTAAAACACAGTTAAAGAATCTTAGATTAAATTCAAAAGTTGAAAATGAAGAGAGAACTTCAGCCAAGAAAAAACCAACAGATAACTCCAAATCAAGTCCATGTGATAGTTCTTTGGTCACCTTTAAAGGAAAAGTTAATCTTTAGAGAAAAAATATTAAAACGCACTTATTTTGACAAAAAAAAAAGAGCGCATTTATTGTTTTTTCCTGCAGGAGCCTGGAAAGCATTGCATCCAGGACCAGTAGATTGTTTGTGCAATGTGGACTCCTGCAGACATGTCCTCTGGCTTTCAGCCTGTACCTCTGTATGGACTTTGAAAGCTGGAAGACGTCCGTGGATCACGAGAATGCTCACCAGTGCCCTCATAGCCCATTGAAACTGCAAATCTGTCTGCTGCCATGGAAAACGGTACTTGTAGGTTTACTCATTCAAAGGAAACTGTGAATGAAAGACTCTGCTGTGTAGGAGAACAACCCCCACCTGCTGTCAAGGGAGGGAGGGTAAAGGGGGGGGTCAGAGGAAGCAGGGGTGAGAGCTGAAACATGTTACATGTTCCATCCTAAATATGGGTGGGACACATAAGATGCTCCAAAGGAAAACTTAGCCTTTAAGGCCTGGTTCACACCTATGCATTTTTAGTGCATTTTGCAGATTTGCATGTTCCATAGGAAATCATGTTACATGGATTGTAGTGCAAATCTGTAAAATGAAAAAAAAAAAAAAAGCACTAAGAATACATAGGTGTTAACCAGGCCTAAAGGCATGATTAAGCATTATAGAAATACACTAATCATGTAGTTTCATGGTGTTATTTGTTGCTTTGTACGCACAGCCTATAGTATAGTAAATCCTCTCATACCTGTGTCAACAGTTTCTGTTGAAACATAAGGCACGTGGCATGGCTCTGCACAAATTAATGCATGCCCTCTATTTGTACAGTAAGTTCTGACACTTCATATATAAAGAAATTATATATCTCATAATCCCTCAGTCTTTTGGTCTAGTGCTATGTGAGAGCTACACAGTAATTAGAGCTGATACAGACATAAGCAGGCACAGACAGGTCACTTGTGCAGCTGGAAGATGCATTTCATCACAATAGCACTGCCACAAAGAGGGTGGAGAGGCATGTATTGCACACTATGGGGTTGATTTATTAAAGGCAAATAGATTGCACCTTGCAAAGTACAGTTGAACTCTGCAAGTGAAATTGCTCCAGAGCTTAGTAAATGAGATGAAGGTTAATTTTGCAAAGAATACCCAATCACATACAAGGAAAAAAAAAACAGCATTTTTGTTTGCACGTGATTGGATGATGCAAAGTCAGCAGAGCTGCTCATTTACTAAGCTCTGGAGCAACTGCTCTTGTAGAGTGCAACTGCACTTTGAAAAGTGCACAGTCTATTTGCCTTTAGTAAATCAACCCCTATTTGACCTAGAACAGGAGGTCTTCCTGTGCCCTTGGTGCAGAGGGACCAGCAATCTGAAGCAATACATGGACATAGGGAAATCAATTAGCCGTTACACTACAAACTTCAGCCACATGTTGATTCAGAAGCTTCAATGCTTTCTAAGTCACTAACATGGAACTATGCAGGTCAGGAGAGTCAAAGTCATTATTTACATATTTGTTTGTTGTTGCTGTTTCAGTTAGTAACGCAAATAATTAAAGCTAGAAGGTCAAAATTCCAACCAGTCTTAGAGAATTGCAGAAGTGCAGTAACGTTAGGCTCCATCTTTATTCCTAAAAGAAATAATTCCATTAAAACCTCAGCAGCTGCAGTCTCCAGCTACCATACTGAATTCCACTGTTGTATTTGAGTTAGGCCACATTTTGCTGTGATCATGAGTAGGCAGGAGCTTGGTCAACCTTCAAATTCATCTTTAACCTAAACTGCTGTTTTTTTTTTTTTGTACTCCAATGAGCAGCAGCCTGAGTTACTGGAGTAGAAAAAAGTGGAACTTGGCGTTCAGGTTAAAGATGAGTTTGGAGGATGCCCAATCACATCTCCAATTATGAGTTAATGTCCAGGACCATGGAATTTTCCAAAAATAAACAAGAACCTTGTGCAAGTGGAATATTATCTATTTGGCTGAACATCATATCCACAAGTAAAATGCAGATAAGAGTACGCAGCTAGTTTAAAGTATACAACCATTCTTATATGACTATAATTATATCCTTTACATCCACCAAAAACTGTACAGGTATACCTCACTTTTAAGTACACAATGGGGTTTATTTACTAAAGCTGGAAAGTGCAAAATCAGGCTCACTGCTGTATAGAAACCAATGAGCTTCCAGGTTTTATTACCAAAGCTTAATTAAACAAGCCGAGGTTAGAAGCTCATTGGTTTCTATGCAGCTTTAGTGAATAAACCCCATCGTATACTTAAACGTGGGGTATTGTCTGTATAGCCTGAGGACCTGCCTGCACAATTAATTTAATTTATATCCAGTATGGCACATTGCATAGTTCCTAATAACTAAAAAAATGTGTTGTACAATCAATCAGACCATGGTATGTTGCTAGCAAAAGTGTAAGAGCCTACCTAACTACGCTACACTATGTTTGGAAAGTAATGCTGCTCTAAACAGCTCATATCAAACCTAAAGAAAATGTTGCCATTTTGTGGCCAATATTATCATGAAGCCCTGGTTCACACCAGTGCAGCTTTAAAATTGTGCTACTTCAGTGTGATCTCAAAGCCACAGATCAGTGTGATTTGGATATGCAATTTTATTGTGGCTTACCACTTAATTTAACAAAAGTCGATGGAAGTCACAATGAAATAGCAGAAAATTAGTCTCAGCGACTTGAGCCACAAAGATTTGAACAGTTCCCATTGCTGCAAATAGGGTGTGACTTGTCAAGCAATTTTGACTGTCGAATTGCATGACAAATCGCATTGGTGTGAACGAGAGCTTATTCTTGAATGTAAAGCTGATGTCCAGCTTTTAGTGAACTTTAAATAGTTAATTTGGACTACTAGATATGCCCACTGTGAATGCTGTATAAATTGTACGTTCTGTGCACATCTAGTAGTGAAGGTAATAGTTTGCTTGGACCAGATTGGTCCAAACAAACTATTTAATGTTCACTAAAATCTAGAGATCACCTTTAAAAACTTAGCTGTAGCTATCCTTTTTTAACCACTTGCTGACCAGCCACTCTCCTGTGCAAATCGCCATAGCTGTACGGTGGCACGCACTCGCTGGCGGCGTGGACAACCCCCATTCACCTATTACAGAGGTAGAACGGGGAACTGCATTTGTAAACAAGGTGATTCCCCATTCCGACAGGTGACATGCTGACAGTGAGCTCTGTCATGTCCCTGGCAGTCCACCCCCTCTACAGTTAGAACACACCTAGGGAACACATTTAACCCCTTTGATCGCCTCCTAGTGTTAACCCCTTGACTGCCAGTGACATTTACACAGTAATCAGTGGCCATTTATAGCACTGACAGCTGTATAAATGTCAATGGTTTCCGATCTGTCTGCCGTAATGTTGCAGTCCCGTTAAAATCGCAGATCGCCGCCATTACTAGTAAAAAAAAAATTAATGCCATAAATCTATCTCTATCTAATTTGAAGACAAAATATGAGTACTGGGTTCTAGGGTAAACTGTAGCTATACTTTAAAATGGAAATTCCGGTAAACAGCTAAATGCACAGTAGAAATATATACACATGCACTGTTTTACACGCATCTGTAATGTTACATTAATATGTAATGTTGTTTAGCCAGTGTTATAATTTACAAACCTGAACAGCCAGGAAAGCTCACCCTGCAATTCCCTGGTTTAGCTTCATTGCTTAGTGGATGACATTTCTACTAACAGAACATGATAACCCAGGCTGGATTAAAACTGTTGCATTGCAATAATGTGTGATTCACCACAACAGAGAAAATGTGTGCTATTCGTAATTTTAACATAACTGTTTAAAGTATTTTTTTCTATTAGTATACAGATAAAGAATGACATGGATATCTGTGTAATAACATGACAATTAAGATAGGTAGTAGCAAAATGAACATCCTACCAAGAATTGCTTGATCTGGCAGCAAACACTATTGGTGGACCAAATCTAAGTTTTTCGGGTGTTTGCAATACCGCAGGAGAGAGAAGGTATAAACAAAGTGTAAAAAAGAATAGAAAATAGTAGACAAGACTGTAAGAAAAAAAGACAGACGAAAAATTAGACAGTCCAGCCATTGGAGACATCAGTGGTAGCATGTTTCTTAAGGACAATACTCAAATATTTTTAGAAGATTTCAGGGCTTTGGAGTTCAGCGGATAGGGGCTCCATTAATTGAATCTCCCAAATATGGGGCTTTGTAACGATGGTATAGTTGTCTTTTAATGATATGCTATGAGGCATTTTAAGACGGTCAGGATATGAGCTATAAATTGGTTGATTTTGAGGATAAGCCACGTAAAGACACTCCTAAAAAGGTAGAAGGTCAGGAGATTAGAAATCCAAGCTGTCACTGTGCTATTTATAATGTTTAATGGCACTTCAAACCACATGCACTGCCTGCAGAGCCATTCCATATTCTCGAGATTCAGCCAGAGCCAACTGCCCAACCCTGCAAGACCCCCCCCCCCCCCCAAACTCGCTGCTCAAGTACGGTGGAAGAGCAGAGAGCGGTGTCTGACAGCCATTGCTCTCAGCTCCAAGCAGACCAAGGACTGAGCGATCAGCGGTCATGTGATTGCTCAGTTTTCAGGCTTAGACCTAGCAGGGAACAGCTGCAGCTTTAGACTGATGCTGCAGCATGAATATGAATATGTGAGTTTTTTTTTTAAGTTCATACATCTCTGTTAACCTGCATGCATTAATGCACACAATGCAAATTAAACCTTATTTTTCCAGTGGCACAAAGTTGCATTGCTGAGCCAAGGAATTGGCATGTCACCTGTGCCTGGCTGTGCAGTGTTACCAGGACAAATAAAGAGGATGAATCTACTAAGCAGGGACACAGACAGCAATACAAACGAGACAGGGTTCCTAATCCTACATGCACTTACACTTTAATGGACTTGACCTTAATGCACAGTAGTAAATAAATAATGTACTTGGATAGCAGCATAGACTGATTTCCTTGTTGCATAAAGTTGCTCATTAAAATACTTAATGGCAAATTTGTAAAAGTAAAATAAATGAGAAGACACAAGCATTTTGGGTGATCCCAACTACACCATACACAGTGGATTGGTGGTTGCTCGTTCACTTGGAGAGATAGGGGTTAAATAACCAGTCTATGGGTCAGTGCGCCTCAATCCTTTTTCACCATGGCACTTTGTTCCTCTTCTAAAACTAACTGCGCTGATGCTACCTCTCGCAAAACCACACTAGTATTATTCCCTATTTTCATTAGCCAGTTCATTTCCTGCACAGTTTAATGAAGCTATGAGAACCTTCACTGTAATCTTCCGATCACATCTTTATCTACAGTGCCCTGAAAATCATCAGTTTAATTAAGAATGCCCAGTATTTGAATACACAATGAAAAAGCATTAGCTAGTTTAAAAAAAAAATGTTACACAAATTGAACAGATGACAACTTTTGCAAGAATTCATAAGAGTTGATGTCAAAGGGTTATTAACCAGTGCTACAGTCTAGCCATCAAATTAATTAAAGAACAGGAATTTAGACACTAATCATCATCACTTAAGATTTGTGTCAGATGGTGCTTAAGCCATTTTTACATACTCCTGAAATTTGATTAGTTTTGATTAACATTTTAGTCCTGAGTTAGTGCCCTCATTTGCGATTGTTCTTTTGGAACAAGAATGTTAAGCGGATTCTAACCTCTCTAATTTCTCTGGAGTTTGGAGGTGAAATTAATATCTTGAGATGGTTCTGGTCACAACCAGCAGTCACCTCTCATAGGAGAATGTTACAGTTTCATTCCCTACTCTGCAATCTTATCACAATACAAGATCAATGCTGAAACCTGCTATGTGATATTTAATTTAATCATGGGATACAGAGATCTGTTTCCCCTACAATGTATTAATTGGAACAACAACAAAAATAAATCACTTTAAATGACATCTAACATAACAAAAGGGAATGAAAGACAACATAATAATTGTACTACCAAAAAGTGTGATTTTTCATTGAACAGGATGTAATTCAAAAGTACCAGAAAATCCAGGGTGCTAAGAATAACATATATTAATAGGATATATGTGTATTACTTAACCACTACAGCCCCGGACCAATAAACACCTTAAGGACCAGAGGTCTTTTTCCAATTTCGCACTGTGCTGTTTTAACTGGTAATTGCGCGGTCATGCAATATTGCACCCAAACGAAATTTGCGTCCCTTTCTTCCCACAAATAGAGCTTTCTTTTGATGGCATTTGATTGCCTCTGCGATTTTTATTTTTTGCGATATAAATGGAAAAAGAGCGAAAATTTTGAAAAAAAAAAATATTTTCTTCTTTTTGTTATAAGAAAAATCGAATAAACTAAATTTTAGTCATACATTGAGGGCAAAATTTATTCAGCCACATGTCTTTAGTAAAAAAAATGTCAATAAGCGTATATTTTTTGGTTTGCGCAAAAGTTATAGCGTCTACAAACTAGAGTACATTTTCTGGAATTTACACAGCTTTTAACTTATGACTGCCTATATAATTTCTTGAGGTGCTAAAATGGCAGGGCAGTACAAACCCCCCCAAATGACCCCATTTTGGAAAGTAGACACCCCAAGGAAATTGCTGATGGGTATGTTGAGCCCATTGAATATTTATTTTTTTTGTCCTAAGGGATTGAATAATGACAAAAAAAATAAAAAATTTACAAAAAGTTGTCACTAAATGATATATTGCTCACACATGCCATGGTTATATGTGGAATTGCACCCCAAAATATATTCCACTACTTCTCCTGAGTATGGGGATACCACATGTGTGGGACTTTTTGGGAGTCTAGTCGCGCACGGCACCCCGAAAACCAATCACCACCTTCAGGATTTCTAAGGGTGCAAATTTTTGAATTGACTCCTCACTACCTATCACAGTTTCGAAGGCCATAAAATGTCAAAATAGCACAAAACCCCCCAAAATGACCCTATTTTGGAAAGTAGACACCCCAAGCTATTTACTGAGAGGCATGTTGAGTCCATGGAATATTTTATATTTTGCCACAAGTTGCGGGAATATTACAAACTTTTTTTTTTTTTGCACAAAGTTGTCACTAAATGATACATTGCTCACACATGCTATGGGCATATGTGAAATGACACCCCAAAATACATTCTGCTGCTTCTCCTGAGTACAGGGATACCACATGTGTGGGACTTTTTGGGAGCCTAGCCGCGTACGGGACCCCGAAATCTAAACACCGCCTTCAGGATTTCTAAGGGCATACATTTTTTATTTTACTCCTCACTACCTATCACTACCTATCACAGTTGTGAAGGCCATAAAATGCCAAGATGGCACAAAACCCCCCAAATGACCCCATTTTGGAAAGTAGACACCCCAAGCTATTTGCTGAGGGCCATGTTGAGACCATTGAATAATTTTTTTTTTGTCCCAAGGGATTGAATAATGACAAAAAAAAAAAAATTTTTTTTACAAAAAGTTGTCACTAAATGATATATTGCTCACACATGCCATGGTTATATGTGGAATTGCACCCCAAAATATATTCCGCTACTTCTCCCGAGTATGGGGATACCACGTGTGGGACTTTTTGGGAGTCTAGTCGCGCACGGCACCCCGAAAACCAATCACCACCTTCAGGATTTCTAAGGGTGCAAATTTTTGATTTCACTCCTCACTACCTATCACAGTTTCGAAGGCCATAAAATGCCAAAATAGCACAAAACCCCCCAAAATGACCCAATTTTGGAAAGTAGACACCCCAAGCTATTTACTGAGAGGCATGTTGAGTCCATGGAATATTTTATATTTTGCCACAAGTTGCGGGAATATTACAAACTTTTTTTTTTTTGCACAAAGTTGTCACTAAATGATATATTGCTCACACATGCTATGGGCATAAGTCAAATTACACCACAAAATAAATCCTGCTGCTTCTCCCGAGTACGGGGATACCACATGTGGGGGACTTTTTGGGAGCCTAGCCACGTACGGGACCACGAAAACCAAGCACTGCCTTCCGGATTTAAATATAAAATGCTACCAAAAAAACTGTTAGCGATTGCAGGGATCAGGCCTGACTCTGCGATCGCTGCAGTTATGTGTTTAGTGTTTTGTAAGTGACAGTGATCGATCGATACTGCACTTGGGTGGGCTGGGCAGAGGGGCAAAACGCAGGTGCCAGCAGGTATCTGGGCTGATCCCGCTAACAATGCGTTTTTTTGGAACCCTGAACTGCTGGGGACGCTAGTATAGATCTGATCAGATCAGATATGTTCAGATTCTATACCACTACGGGAGGTTTATGCTTTGCGTGTGGGTGTTAGCGGTACTGGCACTAACCTAGCGCTGCCTGGGGCGAGGCAGACCCTGACCCTAAAACCTAATTGATATCACCCGCCGGGTGATCAGGGGGTTAAACCTTTATTGGGTAATAAATGGTGGGTGCCCTGATGCTATAAAAAGCAAACTAACCAGAGTCACCCGTAACACTTATACGGTGATCAGTGGTGAAAGGGTTAACTAGGGGCAATCAGGGGGTTCAAATTTTTATTAGGTAGTATATGGGGGTCCCTGGCGCTATATAAAAACCTGATGGGGAACCTAAATAACTAACTGGCTAACCAGCGTCACCAGTGACACTTATACTGTGATCGCTGGTGAAAGGGTTAACTAGGGGCAATCAGGGGGTTAAAACCATTATTGGGTAGTATATGGGGGTACCTAACGCTATAAAAACCTGGCGGTGAACCTAAAAAAAATAACTAGCTACCTAACGACACTAGTGACACTAATGCAGCGATCAGAAAAACGATCGCTTAGTGACACTGGCAAAAGGGGGTGAAAGGGTTAACTAGGGGCAATCAGGGGGTTAAAACCATTATTGGGTAGTATATCGGGGTACCTAGCACTATAAAAACCTGCCGGTGAACCTAAAAAAAAAAAACTAGCTACCTAGCGACACTGATGCAGCGATCAGAAAAAATGATCGCTTAGTGACACTGGCAAAAGGGGGTGAAAGGGTTAACTAGGGGCAATCAGGGGGTTAAAACCATTATTGGGTAGTATATCGGGGTACCTAGCGATATAAAAACCTGGCGGTGAACCTAAAAAAATAACTAGCTACCTAGCGACAGTAGCGACACTGATGCAGCGATCAGAAAAATTATCGCTTAGTGACACTGGCAAAAGGGGGTGAAAGGGTTAACTCTAGGGGCAATCAGGGGGTTAAATTGTGTGCCTGTGTGTACCTACATGTCAGTGTAGTGTTGGTGCACACTTACTTTTAGTCTTCTCATCGTAGTCCGGTCAAAAAGACCGCCCCGAGGAGAATGACATCACTTCCTCCTTCCTGTGTAAACAATACACAGTGGGAGGAAGTTCGTCATTGGCCAGGAGCGATCCAGAGGGGGTGGCCAGAAACCAACGGCCATCCCCTCATCACGGATCGCTTCTGCAGCGAACCGGACCACCGTATCCAGCGGGAGGGGGTCCGATCGGACCCCCCACCCGCTCGAAGGCAGGCACGTACATCTACGTGCTTGTGCCTGCCTGTGCCATTGTGATGACGTACAATGGCAATACGGCGGTCCTTAAGTGGTTAAGCGCTACTATGTGTGAGCAATGTGAATCAAGAAAAACAAACAGAATTAAAAGGTAGTAAAGACTAATGAAAGGCTGCAACCATTGGGATAGTGATCTTATACCTGTAATATCAAATAATGGTGCACTTATTCAATTTTAGAGACTCCCTTACTTATGATTCCCTTGAGAAATTCACATGACTAGTGACGCAACGCGTCGGGAAGAGTCGGTGACATCACTTCCGATGTCTCGTACCCGGAAGCAGCTGTGAGGAGGTGAACTCTCCTATTTGTCATTTTAATGCGATTTTACAAGATACTGTGAATGTGAGTGGGCATTGTTATATGTGTTTAATAAAACAAGTGTGGAGGGAAAGGCCTCACAAAAGTCACTGAAATTTCTGCATATACACTTATTTTTGGACTTTTTTGGTTTATTTGTTCCATATGATTGGAACAGTACTGGGGCTTCTAAAGAGGCCTAGCAGGAGGGGCGAAAAGCATCAAGCAGGGACGAAATAGAGACCTTTATCTGACAGCTGTAATGCACGCCATGGCGGTGATCATTTATCACGTTTGCCCAAACATTTTTTATTGCTGTAAGTGCATTTGCTTTTAATATTTATAACAAACCATACAGTATTACGCTATGGAAATCTATCTCTTCATTAGTATGACTTAAACCACCAGAAAGGAGCTAGATTCATCCACTGGTGCAGGACAAGACCATGCGGTTTTGAATCATATTGCTGGTGAGTGGGGACTCAGGAGTGGAGCACAGAGTGTCATCTGAATCCTCAGAAGCAGGAATCAACTATATTTGGCACTTTGCTTGCATGGATGGACTTTTTCACCTATGATTGCACTATGATGGATTAGAGATTGCACAGGCACTTTATATGTGTTTATTATTTAGCACTTATGTTTTGATATAGAAGAAGTGCCAAGTTTAAAGTGTTTGTTAACCCCCCAAAAATACAGATCCTGGTCCCTTAAAGCAGATTACACAGCACAGTGCTTGTGTTGTGTAATCTGCCGCCCTCTAAACTCAAAAAAAAAAAAAAAAAAAAAAAAAAAAAACAACCTGAACCTGGCACTTCCTGTATGCCCTCTCTGAGTTGACCATGAAAATCACCATGGTCAGAGTACGTTCCTGCATCATACGTATCTGTCCTCTCAGCTCTCCTCGCCCGCTCCTTCCTGTCTGTCATCGCCCTCTGTGTTGGTCTCCGGCCCAGCCCAGCCCCCCACCTCTATTCTTGTAAAATAAAAACCTAAAATTGTCACTGCCGACCTCTTTTAGAGGCTGGCATAGCATACTATGTCAGTATTTTCAAAAATGAGCGTTCTAAATACCAAATTTGAGCTGTCTTCAGGCTGGTCACGTGATTCATGGGCGCTTTACAGCTACAATACAGAGCTTCTGCAGAGAAGACGAGCGGCCAAGTGATCTCCACGACTGACATCAGAGGGAGATCATGGCCCCTCCCGCAGAAGTAATCCATCAGAGATATAGAACAGCCACTAGTAACGTGACTGGCCTGAAGACAGCTCAAATTGGGTATTTAGAACACTCCTTTTTAAAAACTGCTGACTTAGTGTGCTATGCCAGCCTCTAATAGAGGGACTGGCACAGTTTTATATAGATGGGTTAACAAACCCTTTAATTTTGTTGGATTGTCATATGGGGTCTTTTGAGCAGCAACTTCAATCACAATTGTATTTTCATTCATTTTTATTCTATTATATATGGATTTTTAACATTATTCAGTTAGTGTATTACACATAACCATAGTGCGGTTACACGTATCACTTCATTACTGTATTCATGTCATATTCCCACACATTATGTATGTGTGAACATCATAATGAGGAATTAACCATTTGAACAACCATTGCCTGATCAGGAGTACCATCAAGGAAGTGTATCATTATCACTAATATATGTATTTGGTGTGTATTGTTCATCACGTTAGGAAAAATTTCATTACACGGTACTTATTGGTTATAATCATTCACTAAATTGTGGCAGAAACCAGTAGCATATTTATAATTGTTTTGCACAGGTTTAGGTCTCTAAAGATCGAATGAGCGCACCATTATTTGATTCTACTTATCTATTAATATGACAATACTATAATGATTAGAGGTGTCGCATATATAACATGCAACACAATATACAGAGTGGAGTGCTATGGTGTACAATATGAACAGCATAACAACGCATTAGTGCTGCCGGCACTGGGGAGCTACAGTTCGAGGGAACCATGAATGCCAACATGTACTGTGACATACTGAAGCAGAGCATGATCCCTTCCCTTCAGAGACTGGGCCACCGGCAGTATTCCAACATGATAACAACCCCAAACACACCTCCAAGACGACCACTGCCTTGCTAAAGAAGCTGAGGCTAAAGGTGATGGACTAGCCAAGCATGTCTCCAGACGTAACCCTATTGAACATCTGTCGGGCATCCTTAAAGGGAAAGGTGGATGAGTACAAGGTCTCCAACATCCACCAGCTCTGCAATGTAATCATGAATGAGTGGAAGAGGACTCCAGTGGCAACCTGTGAAGCTCTGGTGAATGCCATGCTCAAGAGGTTTAAGGCAGTACTGGGAAATAATGGTGGCCACACAAAATGTTGACACTTTGGGATCAATTTGAACATTTATGGCTGTATGTCAAGTTATTTTGAAGGGACAGCAAATTTACACTATTAAACAAGCTGTACACTCATTACTTTACATTGTAGCAAAGTGTAATTTCTTCAGTGTTGTCACATGAAAAGATATAATAAAATATTTACAAAAATGTGAGGGGTACACTGTATACTATACTGTATGTATCCCACAAGCAAAAAGCACAGAGTGTGGCTGTCTGAGTTAAGTAACAGACAACCCAGCATGCACATTGCAGTATTTAAAATTATATAACACACATCATAGCTTACAAACTGCCCCCCAAACTCTCTCTGCCTTGCTTATTCTCCTCTGCCCCCCTTTTTACTCTCTGATTGCCACCTCAAGTACATCCTTTGCAAAATGTTTGAGTTCTGTTTATCACGGAGACACGTATAATCACATTAATTTCTGTCACATTCCAGTCATCCTTTTATAAAATGTCCACCATAATATGGCAGTGTTGCATGTCGGCACAATTAACGGTACCTTTACCCATAAAATGCTTCCAACTACAACACATTGACAGGCAGGCTTATGCACAAAGAATGTTTTCTGTGAAGTCTGCCAATACTATATTGTTGTTGTCATATTGATGTTGGACTAGTTCACAAGAGCAGATCATCACAATGCACATTTGTGCAATAAAAACTTCTTTCATCCTACATTTATGGAGTGTAACTTTGCTGTTTAGAGACATTGTATTATACGACACTTAGCAATACAGACTTAAGCATAAGGGACCCTAAAAAAGCGTGGGGCCTTCTGGATGCACTGATCACACTGATGTAAGCTAGTACAAAGGTAAAGATTAGAAAATCCAAGTCATAACTCCTGATCTTCATTCTTATTCTAGATCATTATCCAAGTATTGTAGCCATTGGATTAACTCCACAGCCAGCCAGATAGCATTTTTCGACAGAGGTTTCAGCAATAGCAGCCTCCACATTCTCACAGTTAAGGTTTCTTTCAAACAAGCCTTCAGCACAAACATGTTAAAAGCGATCATTAGTTTAGCCTTGAAATGTGCAGGAGCTAATGATGTTTTTCAAACTAATGTTACAATCTGTTTCCTTTGAACAATGGCTATCATCACCAGTTATGTACAAACATAACATGCTCATTTCCAAGACATCAATTTCCAGAGCTACAGGAGAAGTGCTCCTGTAAAAAGTATTATCACAAATGCATCACGCTGATGAATTCCAATCCGTACCGCCAGCATTTATTTATACTGATGTTTCAGCTGGGCCAGTCATGCTCGCCGAGTTTGAAAAAGAAGAATACACTCATGCAGACTGTATAGAGAGTCCTTTATGAAAAAGGCAGGTTTATTTCAAACAATGGTGATGTTGCAGATCTTGCTCTCACCAGGTTAGGGGCTTTACATATTTTCAGAATTTTCAACATGTTTTTTTTTTTTAAACAGCCAAGCAATATTATGTTGCCATACACAGAGAGAAAAGGACTAATGCTTCATAGCTTTGAACGGTTTTTCAAATATAGAGATTTTCCTGCTTTTTAAAGTGAATGTAACCTCGAAAAATGAACTTCCCTTATTTGCTCCCTTTTGGGCTGTTCAGGGCCAACACTCCCACTAGGTAAACTAGGCAGCCGCCTAGGGCGTACTGCTGCCTAGGGGCGCAATCAGAGCCGCTGGGTCCCCTCCAGAGGATTGGTGCCCCATGAGTGATGGCTGGTGCGGAGTGGAGTGTAGCAGGAGATGGCTCCATCTGGCTGTCTACAGAGTCTCTGGGCGGGAGAAGGTGCAGGCAGATTCCCCCCCCCCCCCGAGCCAGGGGCAACCATGCCGATTTACAGCAGCAGCTGTGTGTGTCAGCTCTCTGCCTGCCTCCCTCCCTGAGTGACGTGCAGCCATTGGAGGAGCAGGGCAGGCGGCATTGTGCACAGAGAGACAGCCGGGATGGATCTACCCAGGCCTGGGCTGAAGCCACTGGGCCACTTGTCCTGGGGTTGGAGGAGCCCAAAGCAAAGCTGCCCCTGCAGCCCACCCTGCTTACACAGCCTCTCTGTAGCCGGCTGCCGGAGCCCAGGGGTGGAACCGAATGAGCAGCTGATCTGAATTGGGGAGGAGCTGGAGGAGGTCTCTTGTGCATTAGCTGAGGATCACTGCCTTCAGGAGACCCAATCCCCTGATCCTGGGACTGGTGACACAGACTGCCGCCCACTGCCTACATGCGGAGAGAGCTGGAAAGAATTGCCCCAAGGTAAGAATTAATCGGGTGGTGGGGGGAAGCGCTGGGGATGAAGGCTTCCAGTCAGATCTTATCACTGGTGTGTGACCCCCTCCATCTGGCTGCAACCCCCCTCCTGGCTCCATCCATCCAACTGGCTCCATCCCACTACCCGACAACATCCCCCTCCTGTCCAGGACCAGGAGCTCTGGTGCTAAAATTATTGAATTCAATTTGATATTTTTGGGGGGGGGGGGGGAAATCACACAAATAGCTGGTCTCTAGGGCACAAAATAGTCTAGCACCAGCCCTGGGTCTCTTATATATACCACTGAAAGCTATTGCTATTTATTTGTTGATTCTGTCAATTTCAAAGTTGTCCTGTGTCCTTTTCCCTTTGTCTGTGTTATTTCAACCAGTCCTACACCAGTCCCATTCACCCTAAATGTTGTGCTCAATCTTTTGATTGGAGTACAGAGACATTAGGGATCTAACAGACCCCTGATGCCTCCAATCAGAAAAAAGTTTGGTGGTCCTCAGAGGTAAGTATTAAGAAAAGGCTCCAAGATGTCCATTGGAAAAATAGGAGAGGAAGGAGAGCTCTTATAGAGTAGTAGGACATACATTTTTAAAAGAAGTTTGGCTTACATTTGGTGAAGTTGCAGGTAATCCAGCTATGTGGTCCATGCAATCTTCCTAGTACCCATATACATATTTTGCTGTACAGCCCGCTGCAAATGCAGCACTGACAAGGCCGTTACACAGAGATCTGTAGAGTGAAGATCCTTAGCTAGGCAGGATCAATATTAAACTTAATCTTCAGCTTTGTGAGTCCAGTGCAATACCAAAGAAAACAATAGCTGCAATGAGTACTGAAGCTCTGGGCTTGAGGTTCCAGTGTGACACTGCCAGGAGCAGGTTAGGAATACTTGAAGACCGGAGGAAGGGGCATTGTCTTTCTGATTTTGTTTAGTGTCTCTCCTTTAAGAGACAGCATCTATACCACCAAATGCTTTTTTGAGATGAGGCATTCTTAAATCCACTTCTCTTTGCTAGTCACAGAGACGTAGATCTACTTGTGTATGTACTAGTGACCATTATCACCAAAACAGAAAGTTAGGGGAAATGTCTTAATTATTATAGTTGTCTTCAAAGAGATTTGGTTCCCCTTTTTAAAAACTGCATGGCTATAAGTTACCATGTTGCACTGTGATTCGGTGTACATGCACTGACTGGTGCTTTTGAGTAGCCATTAAGAATGAATAACACTGCAGCACACCTGCCAGAATACAGCTCTCTTCCATGTGCTACAGGAAAACGTGCAATGCGGCACATGTTCCTGCGTCACAGAAACGTGAATAGGTTTCACAGAGCTCTAAACAGCTCTTCCATTACAAACGGATATGATTGTTTTACCTGGAAACATTTATTAGCCTATGTCCCACCAAACCCTGAGCTGAACCCAAATTAAGGAGGCATACCATTATCCCCACACAGCATAAAATAGAAAGAATATATTGCCTGAAACTAACATTACCCCTACCGCCACCCAATTGCCATTTAAGGCTTTTTTTTCCACAGCACACATTTTTATATTCTAAATACATGTACAAGAATGTATTTACCGAGAATGCCACATCTTATTTTCTATGAATCAGTGTATACAACCAATAAGATAAGAGTGGCCTGACCATTGGACTGGATGTTGAGAAGCTGTTAACACACAGAATGAAATTATAATAGAATAACCTTGTGCTCAGATAAACAGCTGTATCCCCCCTCGCCTGTCTCTAGATACCTGTCTTTGTTGTCACTCGATTTGCAAGTGTTGTGGCGGAATTTGCAATGACAGGGATTTTATTGTGTTGGTCAAAGTGCTTGATAGATTTAGAAGAGAAGGAACTCAATTCAGCGGCCGATGATTCATCTGAGTGTGGGGCTGTATACTGCTGAGCTGTCCCTTTTGAAATGCCTGGGCTTAATCACAGACATGTATATGAAGTTCTTCAGAAACTTTCCAAAGGACAATACGTCTGACTTATCAAAACAGGAGGCTGGCTTATGTTGTCTGCAGGAATCAGATGCCATTCTTTCTGGACAGGTTAGAAGTGGTTGGTATAGAAAAACCAATTTCCTCTGCATTAGATTTCATAAACCAGAATAATAAATCTCATCTACCGTGAAAGCCTATATCAGCTGTATAAGGGTTTCAAAATTTGAAGACTTACATAATTGTAATGATTTAAAATATATGTGAACATTGTAAAACACCCCATTTTGTTTTAAAATGATTGAAAATGTATTTTTTTTTTAGTATAACAAAGACGTAATTTACCTGCTCTGTGCAATGGTCTTGCACAAAGTAGTCCTGAATCCTCTTTTTGCTGGGGTCCCCGCCTGCGCTCCTGGCTCCTTCTCACTCAAGCCGCTTGTTATGGGGGCATTTGTGTGGGCTTGATCCCGAGTTGCACTCTGTGTGTCGATAGACACACACACGAAAGAGGGAAGGGGGCTCTCAGTGGATCAAAAGATTCTAGTGTGGTGGTCTCATCCCTGATACATTTTGAACAAAAAAATCCCCCTATATAAATGGGATTATAAGTGACCACCAACACCGCACACAAATCATAATAAATATGATTAGCCACATCCCTTTGCCACATACATGGAAACACTCTGTGACTTGTCAATTAATCTATGGGCCGCATTGCCGAGCCCCTGGCTTCAGTCTCTCCTTCGGCACATTCTCTTTGCAAATCTTGAGCCTATTGAGGCTTTTTGCTTATTTTGAGTAAAACCTTTTGTATATGAGTATTGAGGCACCTACAGTTTTTGTGCAACCCGTTTTTTCTTTGCACAGAAGATTGGGAAGGGTGGACCAAAAGGGAAGTAGTCATGGCCAAATACCAGTCTGGGATAAAGCCACACAAACCAATGACAGGCATTTGTATGGAATGGTCCCAATACATCTATCTTTGATTTAATATCTCAGAATTATCAACTTACCACCCAACTTTTTGATCTTCACCCCTGAGGAAAGTTTTCAGCAACTAGAAATGCGTCGGGTGTGGGGTCATCAGCTTAGAGTATGATTAATATTTATTGTTTTTTATTTTTTTATGTAATTATGTGTTTATAACATTTTTCTACACCATTGGGACACCATTTGCTTAGCAATCCCTCTGGTTTTAATGTATTTATGTGTATCTTTTGTTCTGTGTTTGTTAATAAAATATTTATGTTTTTGATTTGTGTGTGGTGTTGGTGGTCACTTATAATCCCATTTATATAGGGGAATTTTTTTGTTCAAAATAGACACACACACAAGGGGCACATGCATTTCAGCCCCTTCCCTAATCTCAACTCACAGGCAGAGAACAGCAGCAACAGGAGTCAGTGGCTCCTGCTGCTGCTTCCATGTCCTGTGAAAAGAAAGAGCGCAGAGAGAGCCACTGCTCGGGCACAGCTCTGGATCAAGATTGGGCTTAGGTAATTAGGGGGGATGGGGGGATGAATTTAGGTTAAAAAACAAAACAAAAAACACAACCTTCTGTCTTTACAAACACTTAAAACAAAAATGAAAGGCAGAACATTTGTGTGTATTTACTGTATATATACACACACAGTATATACCCACACATACAGTGCTTAGCATAAATGAGTACACTCCTTTTGAAAAGTAAGATTTTAAAAAATATCTCAATGAACACAGGAACAATTTCCAAAACTTTTACAAAACTGAGTTGTATAGAACATTTGTTTAGCTCATTACATGAAAGTAACAATAATAATATAACTTGGATTACAAAATATTCAGTTTTACTCAATTTAGTTGATGCAAAAATGAATACACCCCACAACAAAAACTACTACATCTAGTATTTTGTATGACCTCCATGATTTGTGAGGACAGCACTAAGTCTTTTAGGCATGGAGTGAACAAGTCGGCGACATATTGCAACATCTATCTCTATTTCCATTCTTCAACAACCACCTCTTTTAGAGCCTGGATGCTGGATGGAAAGTGATACTCAACTTGTCTCTTCAAAATTCCCCATAGGTGTTTCAACTGGGTTCAGATAAGGAGACATACTTGGCCCTTCAGCATTTTGTTTTTCACAAATGCAACAGTGACCTTGGATGTGTGTTTTGGATCATTGTCATGTTGTAACCAAAGGCAAGGAGTGATGGTAACATCTTCTCTTTCAATATAGTGCAGTACATCAGCAAATTCATGACGTCATCAATAAAATACAGCTCCCGGAAACCAGAAACACTCATTCAGCCCCACAGGAGGACACTGCCACCACCATGCTTCACTGTAAGGAACTACACATTTTTCTTTGTACTTCTCACCTTTGCGATGCCATCGTGGTTTGAAGACATCAGTTCCGAAAACATTTACCTTGGTCTCATCACTGCAGAGTACAGAGTCCTAGTAGTTGTCTTCTTTTTCAGCATGGACCCTGGCAAATTCTAGGTGGGCATTTTTGTACATGGGCTTCAGCAGAGGCTACCTTCATGTAGAACACCCATGTATGCCATTCCTTTGCAGTGTATGCCATATTGTCACAGGAAACAATCAGCCCAGTTTGGCTTTCTACTTCTTTAGTTAACTGCAGTGAACTTGCATGGTGATTTTCTGCAACCCTTCATATCAGAAGACGCGCCTGTTGAGGTGTAAACTTCTGTGGCTAGCCTAGACATCTCTGTCAGATGGTTGCAGTCCCATCTTTGTTTAGTTTTTGTATAAAATTTGCTACAGTATTCTGACTGATAAGTGAAGCTTTGCTGATCTTCTTGTAGCATTCACCTTTCTCGTGTAAAGCAATTTTCTTTCTCAGGCCTTATGACATTTCTCTTCTATGTGGTGCCATTGCTGATAGCATGAAATGGGAAGGGGTTTTCTTTGTTAAGTAACACCCCCTTATAATCAACTGTCTGCTGGACTCCTGTTTAATGAATAGACTAACTTGTTGAATTCTTGTTAATTAGGATTGTATTGTCTAAAATTTAGCTTTGCTCCTAAGACTTTCATTGGGGTATATTCATTTTTGCAACATGGTTTTGGAATGAATTTGTTAGGAAAAATACTTTTTTGTGTGTGTAAACAAATCTTGGTTACAATTAATGACCCACATTTGTGGCAGCAGTTTGTAGTTTAGTGTCCTATAGAAAATTTTGATTCTGAAAAGAAAGTAAAGGTTTTCAGACAAATCTGTTGGGGTGTACTCATTTATGATGAGCACTGTATATATAAAATAAAGTTTTTACTTTTTTTTTTTATACGTGATCGCATGACCTCTGTTCTGAGCTGTATAAGGGGCTTGGAGTGATAGTGGTGGAGACTGCAGGCGGGCATGTTAACAAGAGGCAGAGGATGTGCAGTACACTGATCTTCCAAGTGAATGACTGTGCAGGGGGGGGCGTGTCAGCACAAGTCTGAGGATAGGAAGACTGTACTCCCAAGCACAGCCAGAAAAACTGACTACACTGGGATGTATGTGCTCTCATGCAAAGCATGGTCAGTTTGAAAAAGAAAAGTAGAGGGACAAGGCAGAAACACCAAGTATTTCATACAAAGGAAGCCATGCAGAGAGAACAGGATAGTTTTTAACATCAGTTAATGGCACAACAGGCTAATATCAGGAAGTTGAAATGTTGGGGTCACAAAAGGTTCACACCAATGCATTTAATGAAAGCATGTTATCGTGTGTTGCAATGCCCACACAAATGTACTACAACTGGAATGCACAGGTGTGAACTATGCCTAACATTATATCTTCTAAACAAAATCCCTAATGTTTATCACCACCACAACATTTAAAGAAAAATTCCAAGCAACTAGTTGAAAATAATCAATAAATGTTTATCTGACAAAGGATGTGTAAAGCAATACAGACGGTCTTATTATTTGAATACCTCAGTCACACTGCACAGCAAAGATCAGTCTACATTCTGGTTCAACTTTACTGGTTTCTGGATAACCTCCCTGCTAATTGGGAAGAGGTGACAATGCCAATCAATTGTCCAATGAGTGATGACATATAGTAGCAAGCTAAATTAATGGATTAGAAAATAAGCATGCAACAAACCTGGCTTTGTGGCAGATTTGTATAAACCACAAGACTTTCTGTAAAAAATATTTTGTTCACACGTGTATTTTAAGCACTTCAACCCCCGGAAGATTTTACCCCCTTCCTGACCAGAGCATTTTTTGCGATTCGGCACTGCGTCGTTTTAACTGACAATTGCGCGGTCGTGTGACGTTACACCCAAACAAAATTGACGTTGTTTTTTCCCCACAAATAGAGCTTTATTTTGGTGATATTTGATCATGTCTGCGTTTTTTTTCTGCTATAAACAAAAAATGAGTGACAATTTTGAAAAAAAAAATGCATTACTTTTTACTGTAATAAATATCCCCTAAAAATATATATATATAAAAAAAATGATTTTTTTAACAGTT
This sequence comes from Lithobates pipiens, assembly GCF_037356315.1. Taxonomy (NCBI): domain Eukaryota; kingdom Metazoa; phylum Chordata; class Amphibia; order Anura; family Ranidae; genus Lithobates; species Lithobates pipiens. The sequence continues at coordinate 286,719,200 of NW_027507784.1, forward strand.
TAGGTCAATATGTATTCTTCTACATATTTCTGGGGAAAAAAAAAAAAACGCAATAAGCGTATATTGATTGATTTGCGCAAAAGTTATAGCGTTTACAAAATAGGGGATTGTTTTATGGCATTTTTATATATTTTTTTTTATTTGTATTGTTTACACTATTTTGGGACCATTGTCATTTATACAGCGATCAGTGCTATAAAAATGCATTGATTACTGTGTGAATTTAAAGGGTTAACCACTAGGGGGCATGAAGAGTTTAAGTGTGTCCTAGGGAGTGATTCTAACTGGGGGGGTGGGCTACTAGTCACATGACAGCGATCACTGCTCTCGATGACAGAGCAGTGATATTTGTTATGACACAAGCCAGAACATTCTGAGGTTCCGTGACACGATCACCAGGGAGACCGCGGGCACATTTACGCTGTACACGGCAGGTACGCGCACCTGATATCCCTGGCTCTTAAAGGGGACGTACAGGTATGCCCTTTTGCCCAACCCTGCCATTGTGCCGATGTATATTGGCGTGTGACCGTTGGCAACTAGTTAAATGCAGCTGTTTGCCTCCATATCCACTTGAATGCATGACATGTGAATGTTTTACTATAAATTGCTTAGTAATATGTTCATACTCTAACTACAGAATACATAAATACTGAACAAGAGAAATCTATGCATCTATGGCTAATCTGACAATGGGGCCCAAATGTTTTTTTGTTCAAAGCCTTTTAACCTAAAACTGACCAGTAGAGTTGGGCGAACGGTTTGGGCCGAGCAGAAGTTCAGCCTGAACATCACCAATTCGGAGACCATCCGAATTTGCAGGGCGTTCAGCCCATCTCTACTGACCAGCTTTGGCATTTCTTCTAAACTTTTCCTATGGCATGAGATCAATATGTCACGGCACAGCAGATATTTCCAGATCTCATAAAAACAATAGGGAACAGAACAAGGGAAAAAAAAAGTTATTTATATAGATTCTACAAACGCCTATAAAGTACAAGTTTTTTTTTTTGTAGGAAGGGGAAAATTGAAACAAAAAGCAGGCATGGAAAGGTGATGCTAGTTAATAAAGTATTAACTTGGAGGAGATAAATTGGAGAAAAACAATGGTAAAGATGTTGAAAACACTGTCTTGTGATCTGAAATGGGTTTCTGTTATTATACTCAGTATGCATGATGGCTTTGTTGCCCCTTCCTTTTTTTTTAAGCAGAACAAGCTAGCTGTAGCTATAACATTTTTCAGTGTACTGGATTGCTGCACTTAGATTAATGCTTTTGATGTGTCAGAGAACACAATGCATGAGCAAACCTGCACAGCCAAGATCTAAGATGCTTCTCTGTTGGATTTTCTCCTCTGCTGAAAACCTAGCGGGTTTGGGGAGTGTTCTGTATGTCTGAGAAATAGCCTCAGCCCAAATTTGAGATATAAGTACCAGCCTTTCGTCTCATTCATCCTTGCCAATGAATGAAATCTCATTTTTAGAATGGCACAAAGCTGAATTTTACAGGGCCTCACCCCTAATAACAGCCTACTCTTGGGAACAAAACAGCCCTAGAATGTGACAGACATCACCGTAGCCAATTAAAGTGTATGTATAGAATTGCTTATTTTTGTCGTTTTAAGTGCAAGGAAACATTAGACCCACTGTCAAATTTTTATTGTTGTCTGTGTACCTTCTGGGGAGATTATTTTCTATTTGTCCAGGTGGCCATTGTCACCTAAACACATGGGAAATCCAACATTTTGCAGATGTCACTAGAACAAGAGGCAAGGAGGGATCTTCCAGTGAGAACACCTGTTCTTGTGAAGGGAATTTCTCTTGCTTTATAAAAGTTACCTCTAGGGCAGAAAATTTGAAGCAAATTTCTCCACCCAACACAAGTGGCAAACATTAAACTGAAAGGGTTTTAACTATTCCTTACTATATTCACATCTAAAAACAAGTTTCAACCCTATACCCCCAAGAACTCCATAAGAGGAGAGTATATGTGAAAGCATACTGTCAGAATGCCCAAATCAACCAAAAAGGCATATCTATTTCAGGTATATTAGATTGCCAGGCATGTTTTTAGAAATGTCCCACTTATGTTTTTAAAGTACACGTTTTGAATAGTGGTGAGGGGTTAGAACACTGATTTTTTGTTGTCTGTGTGCTCATTCATAAGATTAAGTTTGGCTTTGTTATCACTGTCACTGGAGATAAAACAGGCGTGAAATTCAAAATTTCAAGAAGTCACTAAAATTTGTCACTAAATTTTTAGGGTAATTTTCCAAAAAGGAACTTGAAAACTGTCAAAGGGGACATTTCCCTAGAGAATTTCTCTCTAACCTCGTAGTAAAGAGAAATCCAATTAACCTTCCATCATGTCTTTGGAGTGTGGGAAGAAACTGGAGAACCTTAAAAAAAAAAAAAAAAAAAAAACATGCAGGCAGGAGAACATGCAAACTCCATTCAGGTAGTGCCTAGATTGGGATTCAAACCGACGACCCTAGTGCTGCTAGGCAGAAGTGATAACTTTTTTGCCGCCATCCAATTTTTAATTGGGAAAAAAAAAATTGAATCAAGGATAGCATGTGTGTGAAAACCTTAATAAATAGACACCCTAGGGAGCACGTCTGAACAGAATGCGTGCAATTGCATTTTCCTCCAGCCCCGCTGATGCACAAATTACTCTGCCTGATCTTGCACTGCAGTATTACAATCCTGTACTCTCCCCCCTTGGGTGGACACAAATGAGACAGCTCCAGTGGGGATTTTTACAAATGAGAAGCTAGAAAAAGCATGCACCAGTCCAGACGAGTAAGGTGCATGCTCCAGGCAAGATGGCGCCTGCTCACTGGGACCTTCCTCCTCACCTACCCCAACTCCTAAACTGTTCCGGGAATTTCTTGGTCTTCACTAGGGATGAGCTGAACACCCCCGGTTTGGTTCGCACCAGAACCTTCAAATAGACCTAAAATTCGTACAAACTTTAGAACCCCATTAAAGTGGGACTCAAACGTTCAAAATCAAAAGTGCTAACTTTAAAAGGCTAATATGCAAGATATTGTCCTAAAAAGGGTTTGGACACCCAGCTCCTGAACCATGGGACATGGATCAATGCAAAAAAAATGTAATTTTTTTTTTTAAATGGTCGTTTTTTGGGAGCACTGATTTTAATGACGTTTAAAATGAAAAAAAAAGTGAAATATTCCTTTAAATATGTTTATAGTTTGCCTGTATTACAGAAACAGAACACCAGCAATAAAGGGTATCTTCAGGTGTATACTGTGCTGGAGGCACACAACACCCACTGTAAATGCTGCAGATGCCTGTGTTACAGAAACAGAACAACACCAGCAATAAGGGGTAGCTTCAGGTGTATACTGTGCAGGAGGCACACAACACCCACTTTAACATCTCTAGGTTCTGAAGCAAGAAGACACTGTCCCTGCCTATCTTGCTCTTTCCTTGCACGCCAACACAATACACAAGGCCGCCGTGCTGGCTTATATAGTGTGGGGCGTATACTAAACCCCCCTGAGCTATAATTGGCCATATGCATCCTGCCTGTGGCCAATTATGGCTCTCCTCACTGCCGGCGCTGTGATTGACCAAGCATGCAGGGTCACAGTGCATGCTTGGCCAATAATGAGCCAGCAATGCACTGCGATAGCGTAGTGCATTGTGGGCTGTTCGCGCCACGTGAATATGGTGCGAATGGTCCACAAAGTTCTGAATTCGCCGAACGGCCCGTTTTTGAGTCAAACATGCGTTCGAGTCGAACACCGAGCTCATCCCTAGTCTTCACCATCCCCTCTACAGCAACCACTGAAATTTAATCTTTCCATCTCCCTCCCTGTAAGCAGTCAGAGGGTGGCTTGGAACCCACACTGGCCAAAGTGGTCAAAGAGATAGGCACATCACACTCTGCTCTCATGGGGAATATAGACATTGTTAGGCTGGATTTCATATTATGCAGGCAGACATGTAAAAACTCAAGGACATGACTGTTAATGTCAAAGGCATCTCAGCAAGGTGGAAAACAACCTTCAGCCCTTCTCTGGCAAATATTACTGCCTGAAAGAGTGCGTCAAACTAGTAGAAGATGAGGCTGATAATCTATGGAGCAGGCTATGTCATAATATTATACACTGGTCAGCCTCCCTGAAAGGGTAGAAGGGAATGACTTGGTAGATTATTTTGAACACTGGTTTAGTAAGGAATTTAGAACCAAGAATTTGTCTGCTTGCTTTACTATAGAACATGTTCATAGGGTCCTGTCCGCTCCCTCCAGGTTACCATCCAACTCACAGGTGATTCATCTTTTTAACTATAGAGACCGCAACCAGATCTTGCACAGTGCCAGAGACATGGAACACCCTGTAAATCAACAACTTTGTGGTCTCCCTCTATCTTGACTATTCTACAATAGTCTAGAAACAACACAGCAAGAAGCCACTTTGCTTTATGGACCATCAATACACTATGATGTTTCCCACCAAACTACATGTTTAGCATTAGGACAAAGTACATTTCTTCACTTCCCCAGCGGATACCCTGGAATGGCTTTGCACGGTCCCTCAATATCAAGCATCTCCCAAGACTATGGCTGCTACCTGAGCCCAAGGTCATATAATTATGTAGAGCTGGTATTACTTTGTTATTCCATGCTATATGCTACAGTTAACAATGCACTTCAGTGTGCAATTCATATAATTTTGTTCAGTTCGAGACACAGTTCCTATTCACTGTGTCACATTTAGGTTTGGATTTGGGTGGAGCTGGGCAAGGGACACTGTTTACTACACTGGCCTGTTGCAGAGTGCAACTGCTCTGTGTATTCTTGCTCTTATGTACGTGTTCCTCCTTTTGTTGTTTGTATGGTTGTGTAAATGTGTTGTAGTCCCCCCTATGCTCTGTTGGGCTCACTCAGGGCGAGTGGTGGGTAGACTCCCACCCATTTTCTAATTGGCCTACATTGGCTACAGTTGCCATAGTATCCTGGTATGTTAAGGGATAAGGCTCCACATTTAAGTGAGCACTCCTTAAAGAATATAACCCCTATCAGTTTACAGGAAACCTATTTAAATGGTCAAAGGAATCTTGCTTTTAAAAGTCCTTGTATTGGAGACCTTCTCTTATTACGCATGAGGTGTTCCAGTATAAGTCCACCGAGATTTATCCTTTGACTGTTTGCAGCTGGTTACTGACCCAGAGGTTGATTCTACTCTCTTTAAATATTCCCCGAATGAGTCCAATTCCAGGTAGCCACTGACATGCAAACCTTCTGGCAAGACAACTTAAACTTTGAGAACTATTCCCTTCTTTGGGGCACATTTGAAGATATCACCTGAGGCTCCTATGTTTCCAATGTAGATAGCTACCATTGTTCTAATCGCACTCAATTAATTGCCCAAGAAAATGCAATACTTTAACTACCAGGGAACATGGTGCCCCTCCCTTGAAAACCCATAGCCCACCACTTGTAAAGGTCCAGCATCTTCTTAACTTATCCTATACTGACCTGGTGCAGAAGAAACAGACAGCAAGGCTCCATGAACATAGTTGGAAGGATAGGGTGGCTTTCACCTTTTTGACTCCCATACAGCCATCCAAAAACCATACGACTAAATCCTTTTACCTATTGCTTTGTCGAAAAGACCAGGCTTAGATTCCTTTGCTTTAATGTCAATGAATTTGTTTTGTTGCGCCAGAGAGGCTCTTGACCTACTACTTCTGATATGTTGCTGACTCTGGTGGGCACAGCCCTGCCCAGTTATAAAACTTTTATTAAGGAAGAAACTCAACATCATTTTTGGGAACCCTAGTTAGAACTGATTACCTAAGTTACCAGAGACGCTTTAATTGCACTTTTTATTATGCCTGGTATACAGGGATATTTGGATATATTTGGTTATACTGCGATACCCTGCGCATGCTGCTCCATCCAACGGGGATGGTAGTTAGCCACACATATGCGTTGTGTGTGTTAATGTATGGTTCTTTTCAATTGTTTGTGACTTGAGAGCCAAACCCAGTTTTTATTGTACATTTTTGCTCATTGCCTATAAAAATAGCAAAACATATATAGTATAACCACCTTAAGGCTGGGTTCAAACTACTGCAAATTGGATACAGGTTTCTCCGCATCCAATTTGCATGTCAGGAGATTGCAAGCGGTTCACACATCCCTGGATCGGCTCCGGTGCAAATTGCACAGAAGTCCTGTGGGTCTTCTGGTCCATTTTGAGCAAATTGAAATTGAGCCAAAAATTCTGACTGAAATCGGACACGATACGGTGAACAGGGATGCACTGCTGTGGGCTGCTCCGTACTGCGGTGTGAACCCAGCCACAAAAAAAAATAAAAAAATAAAAATAGACCCCTAAATGTTTGCCTTAGTTCTGCTTAAGATATTGTTTTATCTAGTTTACCAGATCACAAAGTCTATTTAGAATAATGAAAAATTGGAGATACAATAAATACATATGGATAAGAACATCCAATCCTGGTTTTACCATCGGAGGTAAACCTAGCTTTAAGCACAGAATAAATCACCATTTTTAACACTGAATATGAGTTATCTTCCTTCTGCTTCGCTGTGGCATAAAGCTGTTCAGAATTCATTTTTGACTGAGTTTACATGTATATAAACTTTATGAGTTTACTTAACTGTTCATTAAAAACATTTTAAATACCAGCTCATTAACTTGCAATTAGAGGAGAAACTAGTAAAGAAAATTGGCGGAAGTGCATAAATTGTTTGGCAATAAAGTGCAGATTTTATTTTTAGATTATTATGGCACATTGCTGGAGTTGCATCTCATTTCTGGGATCCAGAGTTTCACAAACCTGCGATAACTATTTTCTGCATATGGCTTGGGTCAAGGACGCTGAGCTTTGGCAATGAGAACATGGCCGCCGTCCAAAAGTCAATCACGCGCTGATGACTGGAATGTATTATTAATTTAAGGACACTGCCCATGGGCTATCCTGCCACAATCAGCATGTAAAGCAGGCGCTAAGAGTAAACACGATTCTCTCTCCCAGAGGGGGCAAGAAACAGGATATTGTGTATTGTCAAGTTTAGACGCAGGACTGTACCAGAGGGCATAAAACAGCTCGACACTGACACCGACAGCATCATGGGAACACAGCAAGCAAAGAGAAGTGGTATAAAGCTGAGGAAGCAGGTGAAACACAGTTTACAGAGGTGATACAATTATAACACAAATGTGCATCAATAAAAAGCTTTCATCTAAATCAATACTATCTGAGGGAGTACGTGGAATAGGCTGTAACACTTCAATTCTGTAAAGGAAAAAAAATCTTCAGAGGACTCATTATTGCATTAACCTCTGAGCATGCAAGAACAAAATAGTTTATGGATTAGCAGCAACATAGGTATATAATTCATATAAATATATTGCTACCACTACTAATCAGACATTTCACGAAGACTCATAAAGGTAATAATGTATTTATACTTGTCAGCAAATCCAAGACAGTTTGGCTCCAGCCATTCTAAGTGCTTATTGGGAAGTACCAGAGGGTGAATTGGAGGTTAGCCATCAAACATTTAACTTTTAAAGGAACAGTGCACTGGGAAAAACATGAGAACAGGTATTGCTCACCTTCACCAGAAAATGCTAGTATGGCTATCTCTGGCTTTAAATCGGATTCACTGAGCTGAAACAAGCCCACAGCCAGTGAAGGCAAAAGTCCTGATCTGCATAATTGTTCCAGGTTAGTGACTCAAAAAATGCACTAAAGTCATGATGAGCCTAATAAGCAAGAAGCTAACATTTTCAGAAGGAAAAGTCAGTAGTGGCAGTCAAAACACATGAGCTACTGTAATATATTTTTTTTAATTCACTTTTGTGTTATTGTTCTCTTTTGGCAAGAGCCTGCTCTTCCATGCCCTGATTTGAGGGTATCCTAAAGCCTAAGAGGTAAAGGTGACTTTAAAGCGGGATTCCACCCTAAAGTGGAACCTCTGCTGATCGGATGCCTCCCCCCCTCCGGTGTCACAATTGACACCTTTCAGGGGGGAGGGGGGTGGAGATACCTGTCAAAGACAGGTATTTACACCCACTTCCGGGCATAGACTCCCGTGGGAGTCTACGCCATTTCCTGCCCTGCCGCGCTGTCTGCTGGGACACACACGGGTCCCGGTGACAGCGCAGAGATTTCCTATTATGTGACGCGACTCGCGCATGCGCAGTAGGGAACCGGGAAGTGAAGCCGATTCGCTTCACTTCCTGATTCCCTCACCTAGAATGGTGGCGGCAGAAGCCGAGAGCCGAGCGATCGATCGGCCTCGGCATCGCTGGAACCCGGGACAGGTGAGTGTCCATTTATTAAAAGTCAGCAGCTGTAGTATTTATAGCTGCTGGCTTTTAATTTTTTTTTTTTTTTTGGTGGAATCCCTCTTTAATCTCTTGCTACTAAAAAATGCAATCATTTTAGCTTTCTCTTTCAGGAGTCACTTGTTCCATATCTTTAGTCATCAATTGCTTTTCAAGGTGATTAATCAATAACAATTTTAGTAGCATGATTGAGTTACTAACCTGTGTAGCTCTGGCTTTATGAGGTGGCTTCCAGCAAGTAGTTAAATGTATCAGCAGTAGGAGATTAAAATTGCTGTCTCAAAGCCACACAGCCTTTCACCTGGAAATGGTCATTTCTATGGGAAAGCCATATTCCAAGCAACCATTGGAAATCATGAGTACATTTTTCTCATAGGAATTTAATTGGGCCATGGTACATTTGCACAGTACAAAGCTGTCATTTTTGGGAGAAAGGTTGTGGCGTTTTAAGCAGGGTAGCACCGTAAAGATCACTCAATTGGGGCTGGAGGCAAGTATCTGTTCCAATGAGAGACACTTAGGAGGAACTTATTAAAGTACTACCAAGTCACTAACACTCACTGGTAAAGAGACACTAGATCAGATAGAACACCAATTGTCTGACACGGTCAAGGCTGGATTCACACCTATGCAGTTTTAGTGCTTTTTTTCATTTTGCAGATTTGCACTACAGTCCATTTAACATTGTTTCCTATGGAACACGTTCTGTAGTGCAAATCTGCAAAATGCACTAAAAATGTATAGGTATGAATCCAGCCTATGGGTGCTGTAGTCCTTCAGTTGCAATTACAATTTTGAGAGTACTGGAGCTGCATTCAACTAAGAAAGTCCAAATTGTCTGCAGATGATGACTGTTTAGGCATGACCCACAAAACGAAAAAAATGTTTGAGCACAGTAAGTCAACAATGTTTCAGACATTCTAGCACATCTAGACACACACATACATGTTTTAGGAATTTTGTTGGAATCCAGAAAACATATATTTGCACTGCGCAAGATGCAGACCACTTTTGAGGAAACCAACAAAAATGTGAGAACATAAAAACTCCTATCTGACTGGGCTAAATTTTGGATTCCAGGACTCAAAGAAAAGGAGTACTAAAAGCATAAAAAAGAAACATATATACAAAACACTGGCCCAAATAAACTAAGAATGGTGGTTGAGGAATGCCAACATTTTATTTTGGTGCATCACGTGTCAAACTATGTTGCAGTGCATAGAATGTGTAACCGTCTTGCACCACCATCCACTTGGTGCACTATTGTACACCTCTATTGTGCAAACTATTGAAAAACCCATTGGGGAAAATTTACCAAACTTGGTGCACACAGAATCTGGTGCAACTATGCACAGTAACCAATCAGATTTTAACTTCAGCTTGTTCAATTAGCTTTGCCAATACAACCTAGAAGCTGATTTATTACTATACATACAGTAGCTGCACCAAATTCTGTGTGCACCAGTGTTAGCAATTCTACCCCATTTTTCTTATACCACAGTTTTTTGGATTACATTGTGAAACTTTTTTATACTTGGGATTTTTTTTTTTTTTTACAATTGCTGCACTAATCAAATCTTTTATTGTTTTGACACATCCTAAAAATTGATATCCATGTGTCAATAATTTGGCACGCTGACAATAGTTTATCTGGCCCACTGTCCTGAGCTATATCTACTCAAAATAATGCTGAATATGATTTAGCCAAAAGTCTAAGGTTGGAACACAAAGTATTCAAATAATTTACAATTTAAAATATTTGCAATTCTATCAAACAGTAACAGTGCAGCATTTGGGCCAATCTTTTGGGTCAAGCCTACAACTTGTCATTTGTGCACCTCTGCTTTTTGCTGTCTTGTATGTACACTTACTTGCAGACTACAGCAAGCCGAGTTACAAGTACTATAAATATAGATGTATTGGCAGTAGAGGGGGGCTGCAGTAAGTTTAAGGTTACAACTTTTACAACCCCCTTTCCTAACCCAGTGCACAGCTAGGGGGATGGCCTGTCTTTTTCTATTGCAGCTCCCTGGTTTCCCTGCATGATCATTAGAAAATCAGTTGTAATTCTGAATAATTCTCCAAAGAGCAGGCATGCGACAAAGCTGTCTGTCTCTATAAGGGCTATAGGTGGTTCCATATGCACCTGAGAAAGTGGAGCAACCGGGAGCAATTGGCCCAGTGCTGTGAACAACAAATTCTCACCACTTCCATTTTATTTAGTGAACTTTGACACTGGGGTTGATTTACTAAGGGCAAATATACTGTGGACTTTGCAAGAGCTGTTGTTCCAGAGCTTAGTAAATACAGTAAAGCTTCACTTTAAAATGAACATCCAATCACACAAAAAGAAAAACAGCATTTTTCTTGCACATGATAGGATGATGAAAGTCAGCAGAGCTTATCCATTTACTAAGCTCTGGAGCAATTGCACTTTCAAGGTGCCGAGCATATTTGCCTTCAGTAAATCAACCCAGCTGTGGTGTGTACAGATGGGCTTATTTTTGCAGCAACAGACAACATACATTATTTTTATATAAATGTGAGCTGTAACATGTTGTAATGTTCAAAAAAGTAATACAGAGCTATCAAATATATGATTGATATCATAAGTGAATAAATATGACCATGCAAAGCAGCAATTTTCTTGTGAGACACACAACACTTAAATCAAAAATAAACTGCACTTTAAAGAGTGCGATATATATATATATTATGCAAACCATAGTCCACACAGTGATACGATATCCACAAAATCCCTCAGTATTGGAAACTTTACCAAAACAATAATGCCAATAAAAATAGAAGACACCTCCACCTGGTGAATTGGCCGCTTACCAGCTCCTGAGACCTCCTATCACGGGAGGTCTCAAACACTCATGGCTCTAAAACCAGCCAGGGCCTTTAATCATCCAAGGGGATTGTGCTGGCATGCCTCCACTGCCCAATGGAAGTCAATCACGGAGGGTTTTTTCAAACACAGTCAAAATGTCTTCTTTGAAGAATGGCTTTTCTTGAAATTCATGTGCTTCTTCAGAGAAGCTTTCCTCTCCTGAGTACTCCTGAGATGGTTTCATTAATGGCTTTTAACGTTTTATTTGCATTACCATCACTAGCCAAAGCAGAGAAATTCCCAATATTCACCTGTGCATCTACAGCAGCTAAAGACGACCCGTTGTCGGGATCGGGACGTCATTTTGAATGAGGCCTAATGACTTACAGGTTACATTTTAATGCATTTACACCCATTTGCTTGTGTTCAAACACATTTATACATATACACATGTAAAATCTGAAGATCTGTGCAGCCCTGGACAGAGCTGTGTTCTACTGTTTTTATACACAGCACACATTTCACCTACAGACGCAGCTGTGTGTATGGCCTCAGTGATTTCTACAGTGCTGTGTTTAGATGAGACTATATATCGGCATCTTAACCACTTCAAGGGTACAACAAATCCAAATGCCTAAGCACAATTTCGCAACTTTGACATGTTCGCAAAACCATACATATCATCACAACTACTTTGTACATCCAGGTGAGAATTATACCTATTTTTTTTTACAGGACAAATTGGGCTTTCATTTGGACGTAAATGGCTATGGATATCCCCTGATTTTTTTGTATTATAAAAAGGAAAATTGGCCTAAAATAGTAAAAAAATAAAAATAAAAAAAAAATTAAGCTGTATATTTCTTGTTACTACCATAACTTACCACCAAAAAACAACTCAAAATACATCTGTTCTCCTCCTAATGTAAAATATCAAACATGCTATTTTAAAGAGTTCAAAGTAATTCTCTTTTTCCAAAAACATTTTTCTGCATGCACTTAATTGAATCTCTTGAAGATGTTTTACATTAGCAATCCATATGCCTTCCATTTTGCCTTTCCCCCAAAAGCCTGTGTATTGAGTCTCAACTAATCAGCCTCCTCACTAAACTGCTGTAAGAAAGGGACATACAAATCAAAGTACATTTAGCAGGGCAGATTAATTCCCTGTGTTTTTAAAGTCCAGCTGAGAGATGTCTTCTGATTGCTGGGCTACATGTGAACATTTCATTTGAGTTAAAGAAAACAGTGAACTGTGCAATGAAGCACAGGATTTTATATTGACAGCATCTGATGTACCACAAACCAGATCTCCATTCTGCTGGAAGGCATAATTGTCCTGAAAGTTTACTTTATTATTATTGTTGTTCAGTCCACAATTTAGTTCATGTCTCTTTTTTCAGCTGTATTATTAGTGAGGCAACTATAAAGCTTTTCTTATTTTTTTAAGAAAACGAAGAAAGCAAAAATCAGCCATTTATATCAGCCAATAGCAAACCATTTTGCAGAGGTTCTGCCTTTATTAAACTAAATGTTTGATTTGTTTTACTGCAAAGAAGGCGTTACTTGAAATGTGATCAAGTAAAAATGGGACAAACAACATGGACCATTGTCCCCCAATGTCCTCTTTTAAGCTGTGTATTTCAATAATAAATGGTAATGCATAGAATTGTGTATATATTTATTTACATTCAAACCTGACTTTCAATTAGGCAAATAGCATTGCATATATTAGTCCCTTTTTTGCATTTACAGCCACTATGTGGAGCTTTAGTGTTCCATCCACATGTTTATCTATCCTCAGGTGCTCTGGTAAAGTGATTTTAAATGGTAATTTTTTTAAAATAATTTTTTACTAGAACAAATATGTCATACATACCTACTCTGTGTTTTTTGCAGAGAGCAGCCCCAATCCTCTTCTTGTCAGATTCCCACCAAGTGCCAGCACCTTCTTCCTGCCGATTACTCCCCATAGTAAGCCGCATAGAATGCATTATGGTAAAAAAAAAAAAAAAAAACCTTCTGCCTTTAGAACTCCTTTAACCAGTCACAGACTGTGCTATAGCCGAGAGTCAGCTACAGCGTGGACGGTGCGCACTGTGATCACAGTGTCCAGAGGACACTGCTGATCACAGATTGGGGTAAAGAGCCAATTAGTGGGTCTTTACTATGTGATCAGCTGTGTCCAATCACAGCTGATCACAGATCTAAATAGAAGCCTGTTATCGGCACTCCTTTTCTCATGCTGACATGCATGATGAGAAGAGAGCTGATATCCAGCTTCTGTAAAAGGTCCTAATTATTAGTGCATTCCAAAACAGTGCCCACCAGTGTGGCCAATGTGTGACCACCAGTGTTGCCAATCAGATCCCACCATTGCTGCCAATAAGTGCCCAGCATTCCTTTCTCATCAGTGATGCCTATCAGTGCCACCTATCGGTGCCCATCAATGCTGCCTATCAGTGCCGCCTCATCAGTGGAGATAAATACTGTATTTATCGGCGTATAATACGCACCCTCTTCCCCTGAAAACAGGAGGACAAACAGTGCCCGCATGTTATACGCCGATACTACGTTTTACCAATAGGGGGCGGGAGCCACCCATTGGGGGTGTCAGGCTGGCTTCCCCACCTCTCTTGGCCCTGGGACAGCGCTGCCTGCATAGCCTAAAGTTGAAAAAAAAATCACTTGCCAGCCCCTTTTCCTACAACGCTCCTCCTGTGTCACTGTCATTATAGCTTGTTTTTTTTTCTACTGCTCCTGCTCCTAGCTTTAGATTGGAGGAGGAGAGCGGTCACATGACTATCTATGTAATGTCAGAGAGAGCAGTCATGTGACCAGGTCAGTGGAAAAAACTGAGCTACTGCATTATATGGAAGCTTCATTTTACAATATGAGTGACACAAGAGGAGCAGGGTGGAAGGGACTGGCAGTGATTTTTTTTCTTAACTGTAGAAAATGCTGGCAGCGCTGTCACACGAGACTGGGGGTCTCCTGGGAATGCAGGGGGATGGGGGCTGTGTACTGGATAGGGAGCTGTATACTGGATGGGGGGCTGTGTACTGGGGAGGGGGGCTGTGCACTGAATGGGAGGCCGTGCACTGTGCAGGGGGAGGGGGACTCTGTACTGTACAGGGGCCTGTGAAATTATATCAAACATCCCCCTTAAAATTGGGGTGAGTGTTATACACAAATAAATACAAGTAATTACCAAAAGTGTATAAACTATGAAAACTTTTTTCAAAATGATTTTTTTTTTATCAGTTATTTAGCAAAAAAACAACAAAAAAAACAGTGTGGTTTAATACCTACATAAGAAAGCTCTATTTGTGTTAAAAAAAAGTGAGAAAAATGTTGTTTAGGTACAGTATACGCAACTGTCAATGTGCAACAGCACTAAAAATTAGCCTGGTCAGGAAGGGGGTAAAAGTGCCCAGTAGGTTAAACCAAATTTAACCCAAGTGGTTAAATAGAAAACAAACAGTTGTTTACAAAGCTCAAACTTACCGAAAAGACCGAGTGTGAATAATCATTCATCCCCTTTTCCCATCTGACCATTCCTTACCTGTCTCTTCAGTAGAGCTAAAGTTCTAGGGGCTAGGATTGCACGTGCACGTCAAAGCCTGTGGCAGCTAAGCTTTCATAAAGCAATTTAAGTGGTCAGGAATCAGTGCCCCTTATGGTGCTGGTTGGTGATGAGTGGATGTTGATGGTCAATGGTGTGTGCCCCATAACTGCTGCTGTATAGTGGTGCCTTTTTCACTATAACCGTGATAGTCTGTGTGCCCCTTTATGGTCACTATGACTCCTGATCAGTGAATGGTCTTGCTGTTCAATATGCCCACTTTGTGGTTAGCATGCACCCCTTTTGATGGTTGTCACTGGGAGCAGTATAACTTGCAGAGAAGAAATTGGCAGCAGAGGTGGAAGGATAATATTGGCATAGTTTACTGTAAACAATGACGACACTTAAAGAGGAAGTAAAGGCACTTTAAAAAAAATAAAATAAATGCAACCTGCAAGGCAAAGGCATAATGAGCTAGTATGCATAGCATACTAGCTCATTATGAATAACTTACCTGAGAACGAAGCCTCCGAAGCGGTCCTCCTCCTTTATCCTCACTGCTGCCTTGTATCCCGGAGTAACTTTTGGGTCTCGCTGCTCCGGCGCTGTGATTCGCCGGAGCTGCGATGACGTCACTCCCGCTCATGCGCACGGGAGCGGCATATCGCCTTGATATGCGGAGTGCTCAGTGCGCCTCTGTCTACGGCGCATGTGCCGCAGACAGCGGTGCCTGTCTTTTTGTAAATATCTCCTAAACCGTGTAGGTTTAGGAGATATTTCTTGGACCTACAGGAAAGCCTAAGGCTCGATTCACATCTATGCATGTTGCTTTTGAGCGTTTTTGCAGTGCTTTTTGCGGTGCTTGTCGCATTTTCGAACACACGTTTTTAACACGATTTTGCCACGTTTTGCGGTTTTTTTCCTTTTCTTTTTTTTTACACTGTGGTTGCTTAGCAACCAGATATATATAGTGAAAAAAGAGAAAAAAAAAACGCGAATTGCGGCAAAAACTTGGTAAAAGAGTGGTACTTGCGTTTTTGATGAAGGTCCATTGACTTCTATTACATGCAAAATGCTGCATTTTGCATAAAAAAAAGTCCCCGACCTTTCCAAAAACGCAGAGGCACAAAAATGCATTGATGTGAACATGTTCCATAGGAACCCAAAAAACTTTTAAAATACTATTTTTGCTCTAGTTTCTGCAGATATTTTCTGGCAAACAAATGTAACTAACATTAGCCCTTTCCCAGACCAATCTTAAGATATAAGAGTATGCCAACAGCTAAATACACTGCTTAAATACATATGATTGGACGGACTTAAAGTAAACCTGTGGCCAGGCTATGGGCATTTAATTATGTACATACAGTATTCCTAAACAGCAAATGAGGTTACAAAATGAGCCCTGGCTGACATCTGTAGCTGGAGCCACAGTAGTAAAATTCATCCTCAAAATTTACAGCAGGAGCAATGCAATAAAAATAAGCTGTTCTCTCTGCAGCACAGCACACACTGGGATTGATTTACTAAAACTGGTGAGTGCAAAAATCTGGTGCAGCTCTGCATAGAAAGCAGCCAGCTTCCATGTTTTTTGTTAAAGCTTAACTGAACAAGCTGAAATTATAAGCCAATTGGCTACCATCCATAGCAGCACCAGATTTTGTACTCTCCAGTTTCAGTTAGGCCCCTTTCACACGGGAGCGGTTTTCAGGCGCTACAGCGCTAAAAATAGTGCCTGTGTAGCGCCTGAAAAAAACGGCCCCTTTCACTCCAGTGGGCTTTCACACTGGAGCGGTGCGCTAGGGCGGTGAAAAAAGTCCTGCTAGCTGCATCTTTGGAGCGGTGTATTCACTGCTCCTACAAATTGAAATCAATGCTATACCGCCGGCACATTGTGGGTGGTTTTAACCCTTTTTCAGCCGCTAGCGGGAGATAAAACCGCCCAGCTAGTGGCCGCAGACCGCCGCTAAAACGACGGTAAAGCGCCACTAATAATAGCGGCGCTTTACCGCCGACGCCGCCCCCACCCCAGTGTGAAAGGGGCCTAAATTAACCCCCCTTGCTCCCTCCATCTCATCAGTGAGCGAAGCTGAAAAAATATAATTTATTGTTCCACGGTACCTGCAGCTATAAAGGTCAGCAAGTTACTGTATTTTAAAGCACATTCTGTGATAATTAAGATTATGAAAACACTTAAAGGATAACTCAACTTTTGTGGGGAAAAAATATAGCAAATAAAGAAAAAATGATATATAAAATATAAAATTACGACACAAGTCAAATTGGGATTGAATGTTATTAAAAATGACCTTTCCTTTTCAATCTGCAGCCACTGTAATTTTCTGAAAATGCAATGCAATATGGCTACTTGGAGTTGTTCTGTACACACCCCAGAAACATAATGTACTGCTTGTGTGATTGGCTCGCAGATTTTCCCAGAAGTCTGCCTAAGATACCAATCAGATGTCAGTCCCCCCCTGCATGTCATTTTTGGTGAAATACTCTCAATAGAAACACATCTAAAGGGATGCAGGCCAAGCAGATTTCCTCATTAGTGCTCTGCAGCTGCACAGCTGACTGATAATTATGAAACCACTCCCATTAGACCCACTCAGCACAGAGGAACACACCGTGATTTCCTCAGAATAACAAAAGGTAGGAATCTGCAACAACGGTTGCTAAAATCCTTGCAATGTAGATTTAAAAAATAAATTCAGCTTGGCAAGTTTGCTTATCTGAACACCACTTCCAAACAGCTTGGTCAACTTCAAGGCTCTGATTGGATAGTGAATAGCTCGCTGATGAGATAATTTCTAAACCCTCTTTCCTTCAATCAACAAACTCAAGCCTAAGCTGAGGTGTGTTCCTACCTAGTGGAAGCCACAGACTTGATTGTGCTCTCTGAATGGGGTTTTGCATTATAAGACTGATTGAAAGAAATATAAAATTCTTTAATGCATAGGTTTGCTTTAGCTGCCTTCCTGGAAGTCAGCTTTAAAACAGCTCTTATATTCCCACTGCTGCCAATGTTTGCAGCGTACAGTACAAAATATTCTCTGGAATGATCTCCACTGCTTTATGCTTCACTAGTGTGCTGTGACGCTGACTGACATGACAGCTCCGTAATTATAGAGCCATGTAATATTATAAGTCTTATGTGGGTCAAGCACTCCTTACAGCCTGCCTAGGTGCTTTGCAAATCTGTAACACTTTGATATTAACTACAGCTCGTGGTTCAGGATCTGAGATGAAGTGGCAAGCAGCTTGAAAGGCATCTGAAAAGCAGAGTGTATGATGTTTTTCTTTAGTGCCCTGCTGCTACTCTGTGATGTATATAGTAAAAACATCCCTGGGCCACGTTACATGCAGCAGATAACATGCAGAAAGCAAGGCCTTTATTTAAATTACCAGACTTCCTTACAAATGTAATGCTATATATCTATAGCAATGATTTAGGTGAAATGCCATGACTTACAGTCTTGCGTGGGGTATGGAAAAGGTTCAATACAAGCAAACAACTGGTTATATTTCTTTTGTAAAGTGTTTATATGATCAGCCTATGGTGGACCTGGACAAACCCTCTGAAAAGTTAGGAGGAAGTAGCAATGCGAGTGTGATCTGGCGTTTACAGTTCTCAACCTCTTCATTGGCAACAGTGGAAGGGTCAGAGAACCTGCAAAGGTACCTACTACTTGCAAGCTCAGCAAATAACAGTTTGAAAAGTCACACCATTCAACACTGATAATTTGGTGTTTAACAAGCATGGAGGGTCAGTCCATACTGAAATACACAGTCCAGTTTTGACAGCCAATGAATTTCAATGGGCTGCCAAAAGTAAAAGAATACAGAAAAGTAGTGCTTGCGCTACTTTTTAAGATTGCACAGCACCAAACCACACAGTACTGTAGTACCGTGCACTCTGTTTTCGCAAGATGCGTTTGTTGTGCCATTAAAAATGATTTGGCACCTGCACATGTAGCAAGTGCAACACACTCTGATGCAGTGCAGGAAACGTGTCTTTCCCACACTGCGTTCCGGTGTGAATGGACCCTGAAGAAACACAGTTTTACTTGCTTGCAGTTGCACATTTCTATTATTGCTTTTAAAATAAAGATCTGGAGCGTTCACTTCTGTTCAACAAGGAATATAAAATGGATGCAAAACTGAAGTCTACCTATATCTAAAAAGTTCCCTCCCCCTCCTCCTACCTACCCAGTATAAAAAAAAAAAATGCGTTTATACTTACCTATATTTAATGTTCTCTGGTCTGGTCACACCATCCTGCAGCTCCAGGTCAGGGTACACGCAACAATGGCTGAGAATTTTGGGAGGTGTGACGCCACACATTTGCTTCCATGGTCCAACCATTGTCACAGCTCCTTCCTCTAACCTGACAGCCAGAGCTGCAGGATCACTGACCGGACCAGATAAAAATAGGTAAGTACACACATCTTTTTATGAAGATTAGGTGAGATGGAACAATTTTAAAAATAGTTACACTTAGGCTTTTTTTTTTTTTACACTATAATTAACAGTCCAGCTTGAATTCAACCTGCTACTATCCCCTGCAAAGCAAAGCAAGAGGTTCACCTGAAGAAAAACTTGGTCAGAATATGCACTTTTGAATAGTTGTATATTCTTATCAAGCAGTGATAAACATTAAACTAAGCCATCACTGACCTCTGTGGCTGCAGACACTGTGGAGCAACTCAGCCACAAATTTTTCAAGAGAAGCAGTGAAGTTGTTGAAGTCTGTTTTCAGCAATCTACACTAATATGTGCCTGGGCACCTGCTCAAGGACTTTGTTAGAGATTCAAAGGCTGGCCAAGCCAATGCTAAAAAAAAAGGAGTTTGAGTACAAAATAGGGAGGAAATTTGCAAGTGGGGACAAAATGTTCCTGTGACAAATGTCTAAAATTTGAATTCCCCTCACTTTAAGATCACCCCTCACTTCCTTTTGCATGTAAAATACAGGAAAAAGGGAGAAATCCCCAAAAGGACACGGTTCCCCTTCTCTACATAATTATAAATTGTAAGGTTTTTGGGTACACGCACACACATACTATATAAAATGTATATATGATTAATTATTCCACAGTATGATGCAAAAACAGAGGTTAGTGAGACCATTTTTTGAGGCTCGTTTTCTGCTTAAGTATAATGTACATACCAAAATTTACTTTAGCTTCCCTCCTCCCCAACAGCAAATACCTGGTAGTTGAATATTGAATATCATGTGACTCACTATCTTTCCACCCATGCAGCACTACAGGTGCTTAGTGATTGATGTACAGTGACTTGAAAAACTATTCATACCCCTTGGCATTTTCCACATTTTGTCATGGTACAAACAAAAACTAAAATTTTATTGTGATTTTATGTGATAGACCAACACAAAGTGGCACATAATTGTGAAGTGGAAGGAAAATTCTAGTTTTCAATTTTTTTTACAAATAAATATCTGAAAAGTTTGGCATGCATTTGTATTCAGCCCCCCGAGTCCATACTTTGTACAACCAACTGCAAGTCGTTTTGCAGAGGTCTCTACCAGCTTTGCACATCTAGAGAGTGACAATTTTGCACATTCTTCTTTGTAAAATAGCTCAAGCTCTGTCAGATTGGATGGAGAGTGTCTGTGAACAGCAATATTCAAGTCTTGCCACAGATTCCCAATAGCAAAAAAAAAAAAAAAAAAAAGAAGAAAAAAGGCGCCTCCAGGTTAGAACTAGTAGCGTTTAATACTGCAGATTAAAGGTGCAATAATCCAGTTACATCTAAAATATGGAAATCCCGCACATGTCCTATCCACACTGGTGTGGTGTCCATCCAGCGCTTTAGTGTTACACCGGCCTTTCCAGTGGGGGAGAATTCCGGGAAGCTGGAGAGTTGAAACCGAGGCTTGATCGAAGCTGTACAACGGTGTTAGAATGCAGGCGTAGGGTGCAATGACATCACTGGTGGATGTTGTCCTGCTGGAAGGTGAACCTCCGCCCCAGTCTCAAGTCTCTTGCAGACTCTATCAGGTTTTCTTCTAAGACTGCCCTGTATTTGGCTCCATCCATCTTCCCATCAACTCTGACCAGCTTCCCTGTCAATAATGAAGAAAAGCATCCCCAAAACATGATGCTGCCACCACGTTTCACAGTGGTGTGTTCAGGGTGATGCGCAGTGTTAGTTTTCTACCACACACAGCGTTTTGCTTTTAGGCCAAAAAGTTCAATTTTGGTCTCGTCTGAACAAAGCTCCTTCTTCCACGTTTGCTGTGTCCCCCACATGGCTTCTCACAAACTGCAAACGGGACTTCTTGTGGCTCTCTTTCGTCAATGGTTTTCTTCTTGCCACTCTTCCATAAAAGTCAGATTTTTGGAGTGCACGACTAATAGTCGTCCTGTGGACAGATTTTCCCACATGAGCTGTGGATCTCTGCAGCTCCTCCAGAGTTACCATGGGCCTCTTGGCTGCTTCTCTGACCAATGCTCTCCTTGCCTGGACTGTCAGTTTAGGACAACGGTCATATCTTGGTAGGTTTGCAGTTGTACCATACTCACTCAGTTTTCGGATGATGGATTGAACAGTGCTCCGTGAGATGTTCAAAGCTTGTGATTTTTTTTTATAACCTAACCCCGCTTTTAAATTCTCCACAACATTATCCCTGACCTATCTGGTGTGTACCTTGGCCTTTGTGATGCTGTTTGTTCACTAAGGTTCTCTAAAAACCTCTGAGGGCTTCACAGAACAGCTGTATTTATACAGAGATTAAATTACACACAGGTAGTAATTGGTTCCACTAGATTTTAGTTAGGGGTATTAGAGTAAAGGGGGCTAAATACAACTGTACGTCACACTTTTCAGATAATCATTTATAAAAAAAAATGCTGAAAACCATTTATCATTTTCCTTCCACTTTGTGTTGGTCCATCACATAAAATCCAAATAAAATACATGTACCATGGAAAAATGTGGAAAATTTAAAGGGGTATGAATACTTTTTCAAAGCACTGTAGAGCTGCCACATCCTAGGAGTATGCCCTGTGTTAACTCCAAGTTGTGATTAAGAGAGAAAATTTCAGTTGCACTTCCAACTTGATTATGCTCTTTATAGATCAAGAAAACACATTTAGTTCACCACTTCCCGACCAGCGCACGCCGATGTACGTCACGAGGTACGTCCATTTTTAAATGCCGCCCTGCCATTGCGTGCGTGACGCTGGTGGCGTGCTCGCGTGCCGGTCGGGACCCCCGTGGGTCCGGTCGTGGTTCCCGCAGACTCGATCGCCGTGGGGATCCCACGGGGCGGCTGAACTGGGAGATGCTGTTGTAAACAGCATCTTCCCGTTCTGCCTAGCAACAAGTGACGCTGATCTCTGCTCCATGTGATTGGAGCAGAGATCAGTGTTCAATAAAACAAAGCCCAGCCCTCCACACTTAATAACATGCCCCTAGGAACACTTAACCCCTACACTGCAACCCCCTGGTTAACCCCTTCACTGCCAGTGTCATTTACCCAGAAATCACTGCATTTGTATAGCAGTGATTGCTGTATAAATGACAATGGTCCCAAAAATGTGTCAAAAATGTCTGACGTGTCCGCCATAATGTCGCAGTCACAATAAAAATCACTGATCGCCGCCATTACTAGTAAAAAAAAAATATTAATAAAAATGCCATAAAACTATCCCCTATTTTGTAAACGCTATAACTTTTGCGTAAACCAATCAACAATCGCTTATTGCGATTTTTTTTTACCAAAACTATGTAGAAGAATACGCATCGGCCTAAATTGAAGGAAAAAAATGTTTTTAGATATTTTTGGGGGATATTTATTATAACAAAAAGTAAAAAATAATGCGTTTTTGTTTGGGAGTCACGTCGCACGACCGCGCAATTGTCAGTTAAAGTGACGCAGTGCCGAATCCCAAAAAGTCGTCTGGTCTTAAGCCAGCAAAATGATCCAGTCTGAAAGTGGTTAAAAGGACATGTAAAGGTTCATTTAAAAAAACAAAACAAAAAACATATACTTGCCTCCTCTGTGCAGTTGGTTTTGCACACAGTGGACCCAATCCTCCTCTCCCGAGGTCCTTCAGCGGTGCTCGTAGCTTCTCCTCTTCTCGAGTGCCCCATGTGAGAGCCGCTCTTCCCTTGTGGCACTTGTCCGGGGAGTTCCCGTGTCCTGTTGCTGCAGCCATTGACACAGACAGCAGGACTTGGGCCTGCCCCACAGCGCCCGCATCATTAAATTTGATTGACAGCAGCAGTAGCCAATGGCTGCGTTACTATTAATCTATCCAATCAGGATCCGAGACACTGTCTGGAGCTGGTGTAATTGTCCCCGTAACTGGAAAGACCGGGTTCAGGTAAGTAAAAGGGGGGATCTGGGAGGCTGCTGCATCACAATAGGTTTTTCACCTTAATACACAGAATGCATTAAGGTGAAAAACCTTGAGGGTTTACAACCCATTTAAAGAAAATTATTCTATAATTTCTTTTTTTTTTATGTACAACCCTTTATTTGTTCTATACTTTATTTTCAGAGTACATTCAGACATTAAACTGGACAAATTTCAATAAAAAAAAAAAAAGGGAAAATCGGGGTTTCAAAAACTTTTGACTGGTAATATATATATATATATATATATATATATATATACACATACATACACACATATATACTTACACTGTAAATATAGTATTAAAGCGTGAGTCCGCCGGGACTCCGCATTTTTTTTTTTTTTTTAAAAGCCAGCAGCTACAAATACTGCAGCTGTTGACTTTTAAAATAGTGACACTTACCTGTCCAGCGCGCCCGCGATGTCGGCACCCGAAGCCGATCTGTAGATCGTATCTCGGGTGCTGCCGCCGCCATCTTGGGTATGGGAATCAGGAAATGGAGCCTTTCGGCTTCATTTCCCGGTTCCCTACTGCGCATGCGCGATGCCGCGCTGCGCAATAAGGACGGTCCCCGCTGCCTCTGGGATCTGTGTGTTTTCCCAGCAGGCAGCGGGGCACTTGCGGGAAGGGGCGGGCACTTGCGGAAAGGGGCGTAATATACGCCCCTTTCCTCAGAGAGCTATCCCGGAAGTGGGTACAGATACCTGTACTGTACAGGTATCTGCACCCCCCTCCCCCCTGAAAGGTGCCAATTGTGGCGCCGGAGGGGGGGAGGGTTCCGATGAGTGGAAGGTCCACTTTAGGGTGGACCTCCGCTTTAATTACTCCACAGTATATGCAACAACAGAGGTTAGACAATTTATTAAAGGTCATTTACTTCTTAAGAGTAATGTACATAGCAAAATATGCATTGCCTGTCCACAGTTCTAATTTGGCTTCCCTCCTTCCCAACAGCCAGTACCTGGTAGTTCTGGGTATTGGCTGTGACTCACTATCCTTCCACAACCAATGCAATGCCACGGGTACTAAATGATTGACGCAGAGCGTGTCCTTAGCCCCGTGTAAACTCCAAGTTGTGAACTACAGAGCAAATTTCAGTGGCACTTCTAACTTGCATATGCTCTGTAGATTCCAAGAAAACTAATTTTGCAAACTTTGTTTTAAACAGACAATAGTGTTAGTGCTAAATAAATATTCTGCTTACTGCCATAACATCAACATTATACTGTAGTTATAAGAGAAGCACTAAAGGTAAAGCACCAATTCAGTGACGTGAGCAGGAAATGCCTTACTGTGTGTTATAGGACAAGAACACAACATTTAAATATTTCGGCAGGTACAAAATCAATTTTTTTTGCTTACAGACTGAACTGGAGAAACAATTTTGATAAATAAAAATGTAAAATGGCTTGTGAAGCCATTGCTCGAGTGAAACCTAATATCATCCAGATAGGATTTCAAAAACGTTGGCTTTCCCTTTTTTGTATGTGAGACAAGGACGCATTAATATTGAGGGTAACTGACTTGAACAGCAATAAAAACCTCATACAGGTTCTAACCCTTCCACATTCTATCTAGATCTACTGCTTTAACTGAGGCTTTACTTACAGGGGACTATTGTTTGCACTATGGCAATTTAGAGAATTTTCAGAGTGATAAAAATATGTTTATTACCACCCATTTATCACTAGTAAGCAATATACTAACAGAGAAAGATGTGGTTATCGCTCTACATTCAAACATCCTAAATGATTATCAGCCTCTGTGAATATTAAACGCCTATTACAGTCACCTCTACTGTGACCATGATCAGCCGGGTCTGTCAGACTTATCTCCTGCACATTTTAATAAGTTATCATTAAACAAATGAGAAAGAGACCACCACAACCAGTGGCAGGAGGCCAAGATGCTATCGTGTCTCCAGCAGTTAAACTCAAATAGATTTAAGGTCTGATGTAACCTTGATTTTTTTTTCCTTCCAATAGAGTCACACTTAACGATCTTTAGTGCAGAGAGTAATAATTCCATTATTATCGCATCTAACAAGATATTAGGAAAGAAACAGCATTATGTGTTGGCAAGATGAACAGCCCCACAGCATAATATATTAATGGCAGCTCTTTAATACAAAATCCATCTAAATCAAACTCTTTAATGTAATTTTGAGCAATTTGAACTCTGCGGATTATACGAGAAGTGTTATGGCTCTCCTATCGGAGGTGCCAGCTGTTAGCCACAAAGTAGAATTATCTCTCATTCCTCGCCCGCTGTGCAAAGCAAGGTGTCCATTAAAAGGTGCACGCTGCTGTCAGAGTGTGAGGGCTAACACAATACCCACATCCTGACTGGGCACGATTAGAGCTTAGTAATATATTCCTGCTGGACAAGTGAAACGGGGCCTCGCTCTACATGGATACTGTCATCCTGATCATTACATGTACTCCTGTAGCTTGCATGTTTTGGCAGATATAGCATAAATATCATCAAAACATGTAAAAGTACAATTATTTCAATAAATGGTTTGTTAGCATCATTAAAAGGACTGTCACAAATTTTCAAAATGTAATCATGAAAGTGAGGTTGCGGCCATGTACATTCAAGTATTGACATATTCCTCCACACAGGCACTAAATGAGCTTTAAAGCTGAACGCCAGGCAGATATAAAAGACACAAATTAACTCTGTAATTATTAATACATCATTGACTTTTTTGTTAAAAATGCAAGCGAAGTACAGAGAATAAGAGAATGTAGAAAATAATCACATTTTGTTACTTTGGAGCCTGACATTAAGACACCGTTTTTGTTGTATTCAGCTATATTTATCAGTGCAACTTATAACATCCAAGTGAAAGATAAAAGAACTTGTGACCATAACACCTTTTTCCATGTGGCCTCAGAATGTTCAAGGTGCATTTAAAGTGGTCGGATGAGACTATTACAATTCTAAAATGGAATTATTTGGCCCAAATCCAATACAGCTAACCATCCAAATAACACCATTCCTACAGTAAAGCACGGAGGTGGTAATATCCTGTTATGGGGGTGTTTCTATGCAGCAGGGACTGGAGCACTTGTCAGGATAGAAGAAAAATGGATGGGGCAAAATACAGTTATATTCTTGAGGAAAATCTGCTGCCCTCTCCAAAAAAGTTGTCAATGGGAAGAAGGTTTACCTTCCAACATAACAAAAACCCAAAGCACACAGCAAAAATGACCACACGGCGGTTGAAGGAGAAAAAGGTGAATTTTCTTGCATGGCTTAGTCAGAGATGAACTCCATTGAAAATCTGTGGAATGACTTGAGGACTGCAAACCACAAACGGTCATCATGAAATGTACCTGAACTTGAGTAATTCTGCAAAAAAGAGTGGGCAAATATTGCAAAGTCTAGATGTGCAAAGTTAGTAGAGACAAATCCCAACAGACTAAAGGCTGTAATTAAAGCAAAATGTGGTCCAACAAAATACTGATACAAGGGGGTAATCTTTTTTTAACTCAGTGATTCTGTTTTTGATTTTTTTTCTGACATGTTCATATTATATCTTTCAACTGAATGTTATATGTCACACTAGTAAATACATCTGGATAAAACAAAAACTATCTGTCTTCATTTCAGGCTGCAAAGCAATAAAATGTGATTTTAAAGAGAGTGATTCTTTTCTATAACCACTGTAAGTAACTGAATTTGAACTCGCCTTTTGTAGTCCATATACAGCAGGGCTAAAGTGCGAGAGGAAGCAAGAGTATAGGGAACCAATCTATTTATGAGCTGAGAAAAAGCCCACTGATAGTGGGAGAGAGTAGAATGACAGAGATGAGCTCAGCATTGTGCTGCTTTTACTGTCAAGTAACAGGCTGGGGCAGGTCCAGGATGACCTGGATTCAGAAGAATTGGGTTGAATGATGCTGGCCAGCAGACTGAGGACATCTAGCAGCAGAATAAAAGTACTGCAGGGGAATCTTTGGACTGAAATTAAATGTATTTTTTTCTTTTTTGTGGTTTGATCTTTAATTGATTAATTTAATTAAATTGGCTATTTAATTTTATGCTAGTATTTTTTTGTTTCTATTTTTACAAAAAAACAAAAACAAACAAAAAACTAAATATGCAACAAAAATGGGTATTAACCACTTTCAGACCGGACCAATTTGCTGGTCAAAGACCAGACCACTTTTTGCGATTGGGCCTTGCATCGCTTTAACTGACAATTGCGTGGTCGTGCGAAGCGGCTCCCAAACAAAATTGACGTCCTTTTTTTCCCACAAATAGAGCTTTCTTTTGGTGGTATTTGATCACCCTTGCGGTTTTTATTTTTTGCGCTATAAACAAAAATAGAGCAACAATTTTGAAAAAAACGCATTATTTTTTACTTTTTGTTATAATAAATATCCCCCAAAAATATATAAAAAAACATTTTTTCCCTCAGTTTAGGCCGATACGTATTCTTCTACATATTTTTGGTAAAAAAAAATCGCAATAAGCGATTATTGATTGGTTTGCGCAAAAGTTATAGCATTTACAAAATAGGGATAGTTTTATAGCATTTTTATTAATAATTTTTTATTATTTTTTTTTACTAGTAATGGCGGGGATCAGCGATTTTTATTGTGACTGCGACATTGTGGGGGACCCATCGGACATTTTTGACACATTTTTGGGACCATTGTCATTTATACAGTAATCACTGCTATATAAATGCAGTGATTCCTGTGTAAATGACACTGGCAGTGAAGGGGTTAACCAGTGGGTGGCAGTGTAGGGTTTAAGTGTTCCTAGGGGTGTGTTACTAACTGTGGGGGGGTTGGGCTTTCATTTAGTGAACACTGATCTCTGCTCCAATCACATGGAGCAGAGATCAGCGTCACTAGTTGCTAGGCAGAATGGAGAAATGTTGTTTACAACGGCACTTCTCCATTCGGCTGCTCCGTGAGACGATCGCGGGGATGCCCGCGGCGATCGAGTCCGCGGGTCCCGCGAACGGACTCACGGGGTCCCGACCAGCGCGGGAGCGTGCCGCCGGCGGCGCACTTCCGATGGCAGGGCGGCAAATTTAAAGGGACGTACATGTACGCCCATTTGCCTGCCCGTGCCATTCTGTCGACGTACATCGTCGTGCGCTGGTCGGCAAGTGGTTAAACTGTCCCACCATCCATTCCTCAAATATTTGCACTCTTACAGAGCAAAGCTACAGGCAGAATCTTTTAGCATCCAATGCTAAATCCTCTTGAATGCCTTTTTTATAGGGCTGTGGAAATCAAAGATGAATGCCTTGATTAATCATTAATTTTTATGAGTGATCAAACTTCTTTTCGGAGATCCGGTGACGTCACAGACATCAACATCACCGGACTCCTCCCCCCTTCCCCAAGTGCCTCCGTCTGCTAATGAAGGGAAGGGGGGAGAAGTCCAGTGACGTTGAAGTTCTGATTGAATGTAACCCGTATGGGGAGGAGCTACGCATGACGTCACCCGCTGCTGCCCTACGGAACATGATTGTCAGCTTTACATGCTGTGTTTTTATTATCTTTATGTGATTAGTTTGTGTTTGAACACAAAAATTGAATCTTATACTTAAGCAGTGAGCACTTAGATCTTTTCATTCTACCCATGACCTGGCGTCCTTGCTGAGATCTAAGGAGACGTGAGAGAAGTTTTTGGTCTGGGTTAACCCTTTTGATACCCGCTTGCATGACCACCTGTTTGCACAATGGTCCATGCCATAAGGTGAGAGTGATTAATTAGACCGGAGGTGGAGGGATTGTCACGCTACTGTGGGGAAAAAAAATAATTACTTACGTCAGTGCTACAGTTTGAATTTAAAATGTATTTGTGTGAACTGTGACGTTAAGTCATGGATTGTGGAAACTAACTAGTGTCGAGTGATTGTATATAGTGTATACCACATTTACCACTGACTAATGCAGAGTTGCAATGCAAAGAGATCAGCTAGAAGTAGTTGGATCTGTAAGTGCGTTATAATTAATTGAAATTAGTAGATTAATCGATTTTAAAAAAATGGATTAATCGAACACGAAAATTTTAATCAGTAACAGCCCTACTTTTTTACCACTAGCCGAAGCTTACATCATTACCGTGTAACAAGGATATCGTTTTTTTGACAGTGTTGCAATGGGGGTGCATGGGCATCTGACACACCCAGAAGTGTAGCAGTGCTGAAGATCCTGCAGTCAACTACATGTATTAACAGATGTGTTTTCAAGTGTGCTTTTGTTTGTTTCCTTCCTTAACCACTTCCCGACCGGCACACGATGATGTACGTCGGCAGAATGGCACGGGCAGGCAAATTGGCGTACAGGTACGTCCATTCGAAATTGCCGCTGTGCCATTGCATGCGTGCCGCCGGCAGTTCACGTGTGTGCCGGTCAGGACCCCCGTGAATCCGGTCGCAGGTCCTGCGGACTCCATCACCGTGGGGATACTCGCGATCATCTTACGGGGAGGCTGAATGGGGAGATGCGGAAGTAAACAGCATCTCCCCGTTCTGCCTAGCAACAAGTGACACTGATCTCTGCTCCCTGTGATTGGAGCAGAGATCAGTGTTCACTAACACACAGCCACGGCCGCCACAGTTAACACGCCCCTAGGACATACGTAACCCCTTCACTGCCAGTGTCATTTACACATGAATCAGTGCATTTGTATAGCACCGATTGCTGTATAAATGACAATGGTCCCAAAAATGTCTGATTTGTCAGCCATAATGTCGCAGTCACAATAAAAATTGCTGATCGCCACCATTACTAGTAAAAAAAAAAAAAAAAATATTCATAAAAATGCCATAAAACCATCCCCTAATTTGTAAATGCTTTTGCACAAACCAATCAATAATCGCTTATTTACCAAAAATATGTAGAAGAATACATATCGGCCTAAACTGAGGAAAAAAAAAAAATTATATATTTTTGGGGGATATTTATTATAGCAAAATTGTCGCTCTTTTTTTGTTTATAGCGCAAAAAATAAAACCCGCAGGGGTGATCAAATACCACCAAAAGAAAGCTCTATTTGTGGGAAAAAAAAAGACGTCAATTTTATTTGGGAGCCACGTCTCACAACCGCGCAATCATCAGTTAAAGCAACGCAGTGCCAAATCGCAAAAAGTGGTCTGGTCTTAAGCCAGCAAAACGGTCCGGTCTGAAAGTGGTTAATAGAAAACTTCACTTTTTGGTGAAAAAATAAATACACAAAAATAATACACAAGCCATTTTAAAGTGTTCTCAGAACAGAGGAAATTCGAAGTGTCTCATTCCATCACAACCCCCCCCCAAAAAGGGAGGTTTTCCTTCTTTTGTAATAGCAGGTGGAGTCATGCAAATATTGCTTTATGCTCCCTGGCTAACTGTACATTTAAAACAGCTGGTTTATAGCATAGATACAGCTAAACATCGCAAAGTACTCCAAGTATTCCAAGTTGCATATAGCTATCCCAGGCCTGTTGGTCTTCCTTAGTGCAGTACATAAAAACAAGAATTGTATTTGACACACAAATCTAATTTTTTTTTTTATACGTCATCTGTAAATGTGGGCATGAGACACAAATGATCAACAAACTAAACAATTATCTCAAATCTATATTTACAATAATAGAAGGCTTATTGTTTTCAACCATCAGATCAGACCTGATTTAAAGACTTGCATTTTAAGAAGGAGCGGTAAGGCACAACCACTGTGTTAGGAGGAAGGTGACAATTGCAATAAAAGTGACTATATTCTTATACATGCTGGGCTTACTGATTAATAAAAACACAAACTAGAACTGGGTTTTTCAGCTTATTACGTTCAAACATATGTTTTGAAAATGTAAAACATGGTTTCCCTTAAAAGATAATCAGTCACCTACAGAGGTATTTTTCTATAAAGATCCCCTATCTTTATCCTGGCAGAGCAGGGCATATTTATCATCATCTCCAATAATCAAGGGAATAAGTACCAGTATTTTGTTTATATTTTTCATTTTGTGTAGCCTTTTCATTTTGCTGTGTGTGTATCTGTGAACTAGATATTATGTATGCTCAACACCTTTTATGTGTAAACTGCATGCTTGCTGGTCTTTGATCATGTGTTTTGTTCACATTACTTAACGTCTTGTGTGCTTTTATTTAAGCCAGCTACAGTTCCTTGCAAAAGTATTCAGCCCCTTGGCTTTTTACCTATTTTGTTACAATACAGCCTTTAGTTCAATGTTTTTGTTAATCAGAATTATATGTGATGGATCAAAACACAATAGTCCAAGTTGGTGAAGTAAAATTAGAAAAATATATACATAAAACAGTTTTTCAGAAATAAATGGATAATTGGCATGTGTGTATGTATTCACCCCCTTTGTTATGAGGCCCATTAAAAGCTCCGGTGCACCCAACTACCTTCATAAGTCACATAATTAGTGAAATGATGTCCACCTGTGTGCAATCTAAGTGTCATATGATCTGTCATTACATATACACACCTTTTTGAAAAGCCCCAGAGGCTGTAACACCTAAGTAAAAGGCACCACTAACGAAACACTGCCATGAAGACCAAGGATCTCTCCAAACAAGGGACAATGTTGTTGAGAAGTACAAGTCGGGGTTAGGTTATCAAAAAAATATCCAAATCTTTGATGAACCCTAGGAGCACCATCAAATCTATCATAACCAAATGGAAAGAACATGGCACAACAGCAAACCTGCCAAGAGACGGCAACACAACAAAACTCACAGACCGGGCAAGGAGGGCATTAATCAGAGAGGCATCATAGAGACCTAAAGTAACCCTGGAGGAGCTGCAGAGTTCCACAGCAGAAACTGGAGTATATGTACATAGGACGACAATAAGCCGTACACTCCATAGAGTTGGGCTTTATGGCAGAGTGGTCAGAAGAAAGCAATTACTTTCAGAAAAAACAAAATGGCATGTTTTGAGTTTGCGAAAAGGGATGTAGGAGACTCCCAAAATGTATGGAGGAAGGTACTCTGGTCTGATGAGACTAAAATTGAACTTTTTGGCCATTTTTACATATTCTTTACAAACAAAATGAAAACAATATTGCAAGGAGTCTAACAGACTTACACTATCTCACAAAAGTGAGTACACCCCTCACATTTTTGTAAATATTTTATTATATCTTTTCATGTGACAAAACTGAAGATATTACACTTTGCTACAATGTAAAGTAACACGTGTAAAGCTTGTATAACAGTGTAAATTTGCTGTCCTCTTAAAATAACTCAACACAGCCATTAATGTCTAAACCACTGGCAACAAAGATGTCCAAATTGGGCCCAAAGTGTCAATATTTTGTGTGACCACCATTATTTTCCAGCACTGCCTTAACCCTCTTGGGCATGGAGTTCACCAGTGCTTCACAGGTTGCAACTGGAGCCCTCTACCACTCCTCTATGACAATATCACGGAGCTGTTGGATGTTCAAGACCTTGCACTCCTCCACCTTCTGTATGAGGATGCTCAATAGGGTTTAGGTCTGGAGACATTCTTGGCCAGTCCTTCACCTTTGCCCTCAGTTTCTTTAGCAAGGCAGTGGTCATCTTGGAGGCGTGTTTGGGGTTTTAGTTGGAATACTGCCCTGCAGCCCAGTCTCCGAAGGTGGAGGATCATGCTCTGCCTCAGTATGTCACAGTACATGCTGGCATTCATGGTTTCCTCAATGAACTATAGCTCTCCAGTGTCGGCATCAGTCATGCAGCCCCAGACCATGACACTCCCACCACTTGACTGCAGGCAAGACAAACTTGTTTATCTTGGTCTCATTGGGGCAGATTGGTTCAAATCCCGACAACGATACCATCTGCCTGGAGTTTGCACATTCTCCCTGTGCGGGTTTACTTAGGGTACATCTGTTTCCTTCCACAATCTAAAGACATGCTGGTAGGTCAATTGGATCCTGTCTAAATTCGCCCTAGTATGTATGAATGTGTGTTGGGGACCTTAGATTGTAAGCTCCTTGTAGGTAGGGACTGATGTGAATGTACAATGTATATGTAAAACACTGCGTAAATCGACAGCTCTATATAAGTAACAAATAAAATAAATCAAACCACAGGACATGGTTTCAGTAATCCATTTCCTTAGTCTGCTTGTCTTCAGAAAATGGTTTGTGGGCTTTCATGTACATCATTTTTAGCAGAGGCTTCCTTCTGGGATGACAACCATGCAGACCAATTTGATGCAGTGTGCAGCGTATGGTCTGAGCACTGACAGGCTGACCCCCGACCCTGTAACCTCTGCAGCAATGCTGGCAGCACTCATACGTCTATTTCCCAAAGACAACCTCTGGTTAGGATGCTGAGCACATGCACTCAACTTCTTTGGTCGACCATGGAGAGGCCTGTTCTGAGTGGAACCTGTCCTGTTAAACTGTGTATGGTTTTGGCCACCGTGCTGCAGCACAGTTTCAGGGTCTTGGCAATCTTCTTATAGCCTAGGTCATCTTTATGTAGAGCAACAATTCTTTTTTTCAGATCCTCAGAGTTATTTGCCATGGGGTGCCATGTTGAACTTCCAGTGACACCAGTATGAGAGAGTGAGAGCGATAACACCAAATTTAACACACCTGCTCCCCATTCAAACCTGAGACCTTGTAGCAAATCACATAACAACGGGGAGGAAAAATATATTTTATTTTATCTTTTCATGTGACAAAACTGAAGAAATTACACTTTGCTACAATGTAAAGTAGTGAGTGTACAGCTTGTTTAACAATGCAAATTTGCTGTCCCCTCAAAATAACTGAACCACACAGCCATTAATGTCTAAACCGCTGGCAACAAAAGAGAGTTCACCCTTAAGTGAAAATGTCCAAATTGGGCCCAATTGCCCATTTTCCCTCCCCTGTGTCATGTGGCTCGCTAGTGTTACAAGGTCTCAGGTGTGAATGGGGAGCAGGTGTGTTAAATTTAGTATTATTGCTCTCATTCTCTTATGCTGGTCACTGGAAATTCAACATGGCACCTCACGGCAAAGAACTCTCTGAGGATCTGAAAAAAAAAGAATTGTTGCTCTACATAAAGATGGCCTACACTATAAAAAGACTGCCAAGTCCCTTAAAGATGGCAGCGCCAGGACAAGATACGAGGGACATATCAGCCTCGGGGGGGGGGGGGGGGGTCGGGGGCGACAATGCGGGTGCCCTGAACAGGTAAGTGCCCTTATTAAAAGTCAGCAGCTACAGTGTTTGTAGCTGCTGACTTTAAAAAAATAATAATTCCCCTGGAACACCTCTACTTGACGTCAAATGACGGCCAGGCGGCACAGCTCTTGTGGCGGGAGGGCATCATATGACGTCCTCCCATTTAAACAGGGAATGCGCGCGATCGGGCGCACGCATCCCTGTTCCTTCGGTGGCGGTGTGTCACGGAGACACCGCTCGCCACCGAGGGGGGTGAACAGCCACTGGGTATGGCTGTTTACCACGTGATTGGCTGTGATGAAGTCACGGCCGATCACAGATGGTTACACCCCCACTGTGCACAGCGCGTGCGTGCGATCGCGCTGCGTGTGCACGTTGGTGGCGACGTGTTTTCCGGGAACACTGCTCGTCACCAACGCTGGTAAACAGCCATTGGCCAGCTGTTTACCCACGTGATCGGCTGTGATAGTTTCACAGCCAATCACTAAATGTAAACAAACCGCAGTAACGAGATGTTACCAGGTTCTCCTCCTCACACACTGATCGCGTGAGAAGGAGATTGTGGTAACATCTCGTTAAGGCTTATAGTGTACACACCAATCACACGGATTGCTGCCCCCCCAATAAAGAGGACCTGTCACCACCCATCATAGTACCTGTCACTCACAGTCCATCCGACTGAGTACCTGTCACAGCCCATCAGAGTACCCGAGTACCTGTCCCAGTCCATCTGAGTACCTGTCCCAGTCCATCTGAGTACCTGTCCCAGTCCATCTGAGTACCTGTCCCAGTCCATCTGAGTACCTGTCCCAGTCCATCTGAGTACCTGTCACAGTTCATCTGAGTACCTGTCACAGTTCATCTGAGTACCTGAATACCTGTCACAGTTCATCTGAGTACCTGAATACCTGTCATAGTTCATCTGAATACCTGGCACAGTTCATCTGAGTACCCGAGTAACTATCACCGCCCTTCAGAGTACCCAAATACCAGTCACCAGGCCATCAGAGTACCCGAGTACCTGTCACCAGGCCAGAGTACTCAAGTACTTGTCACCAGGCCATCAGAGTACCCGAGTACCAATTTGCAGCCCATGCCTCATAGAATATACGCTGGGGTGTTTTCTTAACAAAATGGGGTAATTTTGTGGGTAATTCCATTGTCCTGGTGCTCCAGGACCTTCAAAAGTGTGATAGGTAGGAATGAAATGAGATGTCATTTATGCTCTTAGAACGCCTGAAGGTATTACTTCAATGTTCGGCCTCTCTATGTGACCAGACTGTGTACAAGGCCTACACATGTTGTATCGCCATACTCGGGAGGAGTAGCAGAATGTGTCTTGGGGTGAAATTTTTGCTATATATATGCTATGTGTTAGAAATGGCTTCTAAATTGACAACTGTGTGTAAAAAAAAAAAATCGGTTAAATTTTTTTCCACATTTCCCAAAAACTTCTGGAAAAAAATGAATCGTTCAAAAGACTCATTATGCCTCACAGATTATACGTTGGGGTGTTTGCTTTCCAAAATTGGGTCATTTTATGGGCAATTCCATTGTCCTGGTACTCCAGGGCTTTCAAAAGTGTAATAGGTTGATGTGAAATGAGATGTGTAATTTTTGCTCGTAGAACGCCTGAAAGTACTACTTCAATGTTGGTGCTCTGTATGTGGCCAGGCTGTGTAAAAGTCTCACACATGTGGTATCACCGTACCTGGGAAGTAGAATGTATTTTGGGGTGTAATTTGTTGTATGCATATGCTGTGTGAGAGAAATAACCTGATAATGACAATTTTTTTTTTTTTTACAAAAAGAAAATCATTTTGCAAAGAATTGTGGGAAAAAATGACAACTTAAAAAAAAATACCTTGGAATGTCTACTTTCTAAAAAGGGGTAATTTGGGGGGTATTTGTACTTTCCTGACGTGTTAGGCCCCTTTCACACGGGACGGATCTGTAATGATCCGCCCCGTAATGATCCGCTTGCTCAGCGGGGATCGCTCAGTTTATCCCCGCTGAGCCGGTAGATGACAGGGCAGTCCTGGCACACTGTGCAGGGACCGCCCTGTCAGCTCTCCGCTCTCCTCTATGGGAGGATCGGGTGAACACGGACCGTCTGTCTGTGTTCATCTGATCCGCTCTGCAGACGGATAGAAAAATAGTATTTTCCCCCGTCTGCAGTATCGGACAATAGCGGAGACGGACGATATCGGGTGTCTGCAGATGTTCATCCGCAGACACTCGCTATCCAATAGGAATGCATGTTTGTCCGTATTTTATCAGCAAACGGATGGATGAAATATGGACATACGTTCTGCATGTGTGAAAGGGGCCTTAGTGTCTCAAGAAATGAGATACACCTGATGTACTGAAGGCCTGATCAGATGTGATCCATTTTCAGTGATTGGCACCATAGTTTGTAGACTCTATAACTTTCACAAAGACCAAATAATATACACTAAAGTGGGTTATTTTTTTAACAAAGATATGTAGCAGTATAAATTTTGGCCAAAATGTATGAAGAAAAATTACTAATTAGCAAAATTGTATGACAGAAACAAAGAAAAAGGCATTTTTTCACAAAATTGTAGTTTTTTTTTTATTTATAGCACAAAAAATAAAAAGTGATTAAATACCACTAAAAGAAAGCTCTATTTGTGTGGAAAAAAGGACACAAGTTTCATATGGGTACAGTGTTGCATGACTGAGTAATTGTCATTCAAACTGTGAGAGCGCTGAAAGCTGAAAATTGGTCTGGTCAGGAAGGGGGTGTAAGTGCACTGTATTGAGGTGGTTAAACTGAGCTGCAGCTCGGTGGCCAAGACCATTCAGCAATTTAACAGGACAGGTTCTACTCAGAACAGGCCTCACCATGGTTGGCCAAAGAAGTTTAGTGCACGTGCTCAGCGAAATATCCAGAGGTTGTGTTTAGGAAATAGACATACGAGCATTGCTGCGGAGGTTGAAAGGGTGGGGGGTCAGCCTGTCAGTGCTCAGACCATACGCCACACATTGTATCAAATTGGGCTGCATGGCTGTCATCCCAGAAGGAAGCCTCTTCTAAAGATGATGCACAAGAAAGCCCGCAAATAATTTGCTGAAGACAAGCAGACTATGGACATGGATTACTGGAACCATGTCCTGTGGTCTGATGAGACCAAGAAACTTTTTTGGTTCAGATGGTTTTAAGCATGTGTGGCGGCAACGACAAGATGGCCACACAAAATATTGACACTTTGGGCCCAATTTGGACATTTTCACTTAGGGGTGTACTAACTTTTGTTGCCAGCGGTTTAGATATTAATGGCTGTGTGTTGAGTTATTTTGAGGGGACAGCAAATTTACACTATTATACAAGCTGTACACTCACTACTTTACATTGCAGCAAAGTGTAATTTCATTGTCACATGAAAGCATATAATAAAATATTCACAAAAATGTGAGAGATGTACTCACTTTTGTGAGATACTGTATTGAATCAGCAATATAAATATACCTTTTTACCACAAAGATTTTGTCATAAACTGACCAATTTTACTTTTGCTATATATATGGGAGCCACCTACA
This sequence comes from Lithobates pipiens, assembly GCF_037356315.1. Lineage (NCBI taxonomy): Eukaryota > Metazoa > Chordata > Amphibia > Anura > Ranidae > Lithobates > Lithobates pipiens. The sequence goes on from NW_027507784.1 coordinate 286,757,053, forward strand.
TCATTACTAATGCCTGGTTCACACCTATGCATTTTATATTGCATTTTCAGTTTTGCAGAAACACACTACAGTCCATTTAACATGGTTTCCTATGGGTCACATTCACATCTGTGCATTCTATGGAAAGGGCTGGGGACCTTTTTTTTTGTTTTTGATTCCACAGACTTCAGTGGATCAAAAACGTGTATTGAAAAACGCTAAATGCACCTGGTGAATGCAAACAGCCACCTGCATAGGTGTGAACCAGGCCTAAGTGACCATCAAGCTCCTGTAGATGAACCAATACACGAAAAGTGTTCTTCTGCGCTCCACAAGTCCTAGCATTCAATGCACCTGGGGAACCACAGCCAAGTAATTGGTCAACAGGTGGGATAAACAAGGGAGGGGCAATGCCCATTGGTTGAAAGTCACATATTGACAAAATCATTGCTTCCTTACTGGGTATCGTCAGCTTTCTCCAAAAGTGAAATGCACGAGACAAGCTAACTCTTCTGTTCAGCCCTGCTGAGGTATAATGGTAAACATGGGAAACCTGCTAAATCTCCTTAGCATGTCCATCAGCGCCAACGGTTGTGCAGGCCGAGCATAGGGGGAGTGAGTTTCCTCCATCAAATGCTGGGACTTGTAGACAACATGATAATATTTCCTGTGTGGTCGTCCCTTTCTTCTGTGTTAACTAAATTACTCAGGAATACTAACTATTGGTTTCACTTTTAAAATTTCTTTATAAAGATCACAGATGTTTGCTTTATTTTTTTTACCTTTGCAAATGAACTACAAGGTGATGGTAATGCGGATAGAAATAATCTATAAAAGAATAGGGTGAAGTAGGGGGAAGCGTTTTTGAGCTTTTTTTTTACCCCATTATCCTTACACATATATACTTTTTAGCTGAGTATATCTCTATAATGGCTTGTGTAGATGGACAATGTAGCATTCTTTCAGGTGCATTCAGATTATACTGTAGATAAAGCTGAAGCCCAGAGAACTGGCAAAATGACCCTTGCAAAGGTTAAATGCTTGTTTTTATGTAAGGTTGTACTTTTACTCAACCTTATTCCTTGCCCGCGGTCTCATACTACCTGCTGCCCTGAAGCCACTCTCTTGCGTTTTGTCCGGAGGTTTATCAAGTACGATGAAGAAACAGTCATCCAATATAAGTGAGAACGCAGAGCGTCTACCCATAAGTTCCTCAGAGTTTGTCTAGCTTCAGACACTGCAGCATTCTGCTGTCTGTTCATGTACAGTTTTTAGAAGAGGTGGGCAGTGCCACTTACCCAATTTTTCCCTTCACATAGTAAGTCCTTCCTAATGGATAGAGGCCAAGAGAAGACTCCAGAAGCATGGAGCTGGATCTACCATAATGGATGTAAATTTAAAAGGCTACAGAGAAAAAGCTTGACTAATGCATGATCTTCCCCATCCACCTAAGTTTAAAAGAAAAGATATTGTGTGGTAGTTGTCCTTAAAGGTCTGTAAAGCAAATGTGATTAGAATACTGGTGTAAAGTATAAAACCAGAAAAAAGCATCTATTAATTCTCCCGCTGACAGTGTACAAGTAGAAAGACGGCGCTCGCTACAAAACTGGGATGTAACAGACTATTAAATATTGCGCCTGAAGCAGAAAGAACCCTCCTGAAGTCCATTAGCGAAGCACTTCAGATGAGTTCTTCAAGTAAACAAAAGAGAAGAGTTGCTTTGCTTTTACAACAAAAACCATAGTGAAAGGCAGAAGCAAACCACAATAACTTCTAGATAGTCCCATAAAGGGTAACTCTAGCTCTCCGAAAACAATGACACAGCAAAGTAGGTCAGGGAACTAATCCACTTTAAAAATGATAATAATCATTACGTAATTCATTCCACTGTGCTTTTGTAGGTTTTTTTTTTTTTTTAATTCAACGTTTCAAGCTGAACATAAGACAAATGCACACTATTTACCACAGCAATTACTTTGCTACTCTGACCTAAAATATTAAAACTGAACTCTAAGTAGATATAAAATGAAAACTAACCATTTAATGTAATTAATGTATTCCTTTAAATATAATTATATCATAATGTTCTACTAGCATAGGTCCCTGATTCTGTATTGCTGGCAGCCTCCTTTCATAGTTTATACAGCAGTAAAACAAAGAAGGGAAGCCCCTAGTAGCCAATCGGGCTCTACTGAATGCACATGTGCTGACAGTAAACATGCTGACAGGAGGAGACTTGTCACTGTTGTTGCACCTTCATTGTCAAATTAGCAGGATGGGAGAATGAATGAGATACCACAATCCTTTAAGCAGCCCATAGATCAGTGGTTCTCAACCGTTCTAGTGCCGTGACCCCTTGATAAAATTTCCCAAGTTGTGGGGACCCCTAACAGTGAAATTATTTTCATGGCGTGGTCTGTAGGCACCTAAGGCAAGACAAGTAATTTGCGTCCCTAACTCACAGACATTTAGAGCTCCCCGAGTCCCTTCCACTTGTACAGTATTAAAAACTCTTATGGTACATTTTAGGATGTGCCACTCTCTCTTTGTCCTCCTTTCTTTCCCTTTTATCGCTCTCTATTCAAATTTCTTTTTTTTCCCCCCCATCTCTCTCTAGCCAACTTTCTTGTTCTCTCTCATTTTCTCTCTTTTTTCATTTTCCCTCCCCCTCTTTTCCTCTCCCTTCCATGTATTCTCCATTTTTATTCCTTCTCTTACTGCTTGGTGGGGGTGGGATAAGTGTCAGTGCTGGGGGAGTTCTGATCAGCCAAGTTAGGTGCTCTTGATCAGGGTCATCTGCTAATCAGAGAAGTGTAGTGAGGACTTTCAATGGCAACTATAATCCCAGGTAGTGTTATTCACGGTGTCTCCGACTTTGTGGTGTCTCATAGCAGTGACACCTATGGCAAAATCAGGAGATAAGGTCTCCTCCAGCCCCTTCCACTTCACATTCCTCACCAGTCAGCTAACCTCTAGTCTCTGAACTGAATGGACAGCTGCGAAGAGACTGAGTGGGTGGCCGCGGGCTCAAGGAACAGCCCAGCTGGGATGACGCAAAAAGGCTGGGAGAGTGGTGCGGGCTTTAAAAACAGCCTAGGATTGGGTGACCTCTGGTAAATCATCATTCGACCTCCAGGTTGGGAACCACTGCCATAGATGAATCTTTTTTTTTTTCCGTTTAACCAGCAGATTGAATGAAAAAAAAAAAAGTCTTGATTCCCCCATTCACACATTTAATGTGGATGGGGGAAACAGACTCGCTGTGCCTTTATAGTCTGATGGCAGGGAGACTTTCCCACCATCAGAATACACTGATTAGCACTGCAGGCTATAAGCTGAAGCACTGATCGAATGAGGATAACTCAACAGTAGATCAGCTTCTGCACAACCAAAATAACCATACACATGGATTGAAATCAGGCTGGTGACAGCTGAACTTCGATCCATATATGGCCAGATTTAATGTAACAGAGAAGATGGTGTCGCTCGGAAAAAAGTGTATGGATCACAAAAGGGACTGGATGGAATCACATAAATATAACAAACAAGACAGTTTGCATATATGTAAACTGTATTTATAATTTTATTATACAAAATTAATGACCCAGAGTAGGAGAATCCACGGCATTGATTCCTTCCCCCCACCCCCATGGTTGCACATCAAACAAGGGCTGCTTTTCGTCTTGTGTGAAAGAGATATGTTGGCTCTTATTGTTTAATCTTTCTTTCTAAAACTGCCATGTGCTTGAAATTCAGAGTTCCAGTTATCTGTGAAAAAAATTAATCTTTAAAAAAAACAGCCACTCACCTGTCCCATGATCCAGCAGTGCGCTCATCCCAGTGGGTTTCACCCACTGTCTTCGTTCCTCTGGACAGGTATCTTCACTTTGAGCAACCGGCTGTGACAGTGCTGCAAATCATGAACGATGGATGCAGTCATCTTGGACCTGTCAGTGTCCCAGAAGACTGCGGGGGATTGAGGGAGGAAGGAAAACGTCTGCCCCCACTCCTCAAAAGTGCAAATTCTTCAAATGGAGTGGGGGGACAAATCCTTAAAGCGGAACTTGCCCTTTTGGGTGGAGCTCCGCTTTAACCATTTGCCGACCAGCTCACACTGATATATACGGTGGCAGAATGGCTCTCCTGCGCAAACTGACATACCTGTATGTCAGTCCCTAAAAGCAGCATAGCTGTGCGCGCGATCGTGGCGAGGAGAGGCAGAATGGGGAAAAGCCTATGTAAACAAGGCATTTCCCCATTCTGCCTAGTGATATGACAGGGATGTTCTGTACCCAGTGATCGGGAGCAGTGATCTCTGTCATGTCTCAGTAAGCCCATCCCCCCCACAGTTAGAGCACACTGAGGGAACACACTTAAACCTTTGATCACCCCCCTAGTGTTAACCCCTTCCCTGGCAGTGTCATTTTGGTGTTGCACTGGCCATTAAGTGGGTAAAACCTTTCCGGGGCTGAAGTGGTTAAGGTCATCACAGAGGACAAGGGGACACTCTTTATGTCTGGAGAAAAAGAGATTTAATCTCCAAATATGGAAAAGTTTCTTCATAGTAAGAGTTAAAAAAGGCCTGGATTCTTTCCTAAATGTACATAATATAACTGGATACTGACATTTATAGGTAAAGTTGATCCAAGGAATATCTTTTCAACCTATGTAACCATGAAACTATGCTTGGCTGTCAAGCACGATAACTGGTGTCAGTACCTTTGCAGTCACTTGCCAGTAAAAGGATGCAGATAAGGAGTTCTCAGACTTTGACGACTTGCCTTCCCACTACAGAGACAACAAGCCAATGATCATTATCACAACTGATGGCAATGGCAGCTTCCTATTTTCTTGAAATTATTTATTTTAAACCATCAACATTTTATTGAATTCCTTTTGTGTTACCTTTCAGTAGTTCCTACCAGGCGACACATATATACTGTGGCTGGGCCTTAACACAGAGCCTCCACATACAGTCATGGCCAAATTGTTGGCACCTCAGAATTTTTTTCCAGGAAATCAAGTATTTCTTACAGAAAAGTATTGCAGTAACACATGTTTTGCTATACACATGTTTATTCCCTTTGTGTGTATTGGAACAAAAAAATGGGAGGAAAAAAAGCAAATTGGACATGTCACACAAAACTCCAAAAATGGGCTGGTCAAAATTCTTGGCACCCTTAACTTAATGTTTGATTGCACACCCTTTGGAAAAAATAACTGAAATCAGACGCTACCTATAACCATCAATAAGCTTCTTACACCTCTCACCTGAAACTTTGGACCACTCTTCCTTTTGCAAACTGCTCCAGGTCTCTCTTCCTGGAAGTCTTTTCCCAACAGAAATTTTAAGATATCGCCATAGGTGTTCAATGGATTTAGATCTGGACTCATTGCTGACCACTTTAGAACTCTCCAGTGCTTCGTTGCCATCCATTTCTGGGTGCTTTTTGATGTATGTTTGGGGTCATTGTCCTGCTGGAAGACCCAAGATCTCGGACGCAAACCCAGCTTTCTGACACTGGGCTCTACAGGGCGACCCAAAATCCTTTGGCAATCCTCAGATTTCATGATGACTTGCACACATTCAAGGCACCCAGTGCCAGAGGCAGCAAAACAACCCCAAAACAACATTGAACCTCCACCATATTTCACTGTAGGTACTGTGTTCTTTTCTTTGTAGGCCTCATTCAGTTTTAAGTAAAAAGTAGAATGATGTGCTTTACCAAAAAGCTCCATCTTGGTCTCATCTGTCCACAACACGTTTTCCCAGAAGGATTTTGGCTTACTCAAGTACATTTTGGAAAATTGTATTCTTGCTTTTTTAGGTCTCTGTGTCAGCAGTGGGGTCCTCCTGGGTTTCCTGCCATAGCTTTTGACACACATTGGGATTTTTTTTTTAACGTTTGGTGCACTAGTTGCATCTTTCTGTTCAAACCCTTCAGATTGAATAATTATTTGGCACATGCTATACATCAATGTCCTGTGCAACAAATATGTATTGAACTAATAGTTTATCGGTCCCATATTATGAGACATAGAAATAAAGCGTGTGTTCCTTATTGAGATATGTGCAATAATGTATTCACTGGCAATCATAAACTGCAGTATGTAGTGAAGCCATGGGTTTAGCTACTGTGTTGAAATTATTTGATCCCCTGCAGATTTTGTAAGTTTGCCCACTTACAAAGAAATGAAGGGTCTGTCATTTTAATCAGAAGTGAATTTTAATTGAGAGAGACAGAATATTAGCCAAATATCCAGAAAAAAAAAAAACACATAAAGCAAAACAAATGCTATAAAGATGCAGCTCAGTGAGTAAATATGATATAAGTACTTGATCCCCAAGCAAAACATGACTTACTACTTGGTGGAGAAACCCTTGTTGGCAAGAACAGAGGTAAGACATTTCTTGTAGTTGGGTATCATGTTTGCACACATCTCAGGAGGGATTTTGGTCCACTCTTCTTTACAGATCTTCTCTAAATTCTTAAGGTTTCTTGGCAACTCGAGGTTTCAGCTCCCTCCATAACATTTTCTATAGGATTAAGGTCTGGAGACTGACTAGGCCACTCCATGACTTTAAATTGATTGTTTTTGAGCCACTCCTTTACTTGTGTAGCCTTATGAGTTTATGTGAAATCTCCATTAATACCTGTACAATATTGTAATTAGAAATATATTTCCATTAGATTTAAATATATATGTAAAGTATTGAGTGTTGTGTTGGTGTTACTGTAATTGGTTCAACTTCAAAGCTTGGCCTTTTGTTTTCCCTGATAACATCTCACCTGGGAAGTAAACAACAGCTTTCGTTGACTCATCCAATCAGGCTGTTCCCAATATACATTGACTAGGTACAGTGACCAATTAGGGAGAATTATATTAGCCAACTACAGAAAGTAGGGGGGGGGGGATATAATGCTTTGTGAGCAAGCCAAGTCACTCTGGTGTGGGAGCACACGGCAGTCACCATGGGCTGACCTGAAGTTAACAGGTAATCTAACTCTGAACTTGCACCTTATATTGTATTGTAAATATGATTCTGTGAGTAATTTGTAAATATCATGTAAGCCAGGGGACCTACACTGTATATTGTGATGTAAATACTGTCTGGTGTGTAATTTGTATATATTCTGTAACCCTATAAATAAATGTGTATTGCTGATTGAACTATCTCTTTTGTACAAGATCTCTCAGATCTAGATATGTATATGTCCATACTACTACAATGATTGAGGGGTATGCACATAATCATAATTACTAGTCAACACTTGGTGGTATGTTTTGTGTCATCGTCATGCTAGAAGACCCATATTCAGTTATCGGGCTGAGGGAATAAGGTTCTCATCCAAGGTTTTACAATACATTGGCTCCTTAATGTGACAATGTCGGTCTGTATCTTTAGCAGAGAAACAGCCCCAAAGCATAAATGTTTCCACCTCTGTGGTTGACTGTAGGGGTGGTGTTCTTAAGGTCAGTCTTATATATAGTCAGTATTTTTCTTCCTCCAAACACAGCGAGTCAAGTTAATACCAAAGTGCTCAACTTTGGTCTCATATGACCACAGCATTTTCTTCCAAACCTTCTCTGAATCATTTAGATATTCGTTGACATGACTGTGCATTGGCCATCTTGAGGAGGGTGGCTCACTGTGTTTGGAGGAAGAAAAATGCTAACTATGACCCTAAGAACACATCCCTACAGTCAAGCACAGCTGTGGAAACATTATGCTTTGGGGGTGTTTCTCTGCTAAAGGTACAGACCGACTTTGGCGCACTGAGGGACAATGGATGGGGCCGTGTATTATAAAATCTTGGATGAGAACCTTCTTCCCTCAGCCAGACCTTGACTCTATAGAAAAATTATGGAGGGAGCTGAAACTTTGAGTTGCCGAGCGACAGCCAAGAAACCTTAAAGATTCAGAGAAGATCTATAAAAAAAAGTGGGCCAAAAATCCCTAATAAGATGTGTGCAAACGTCAAGAAATGTCTTAACTCTGTGCTTGCCAACAAGGGTTTCTCCACCAAGTACCAAGTCATGTTTTGTTTGGAGATCAAATACTTATTTTACTCACTGAACTGCAACTCAATTTATAACATTTGTATCATGTGTTTTTTCTGGATTTGTGGTTGATATTCGGTCTATATCATTTAAAATAGACCTATGATAAAAAAATTATAGTCCCTTCATATTTCTTTGTAAGTGGGCAAACTTACACAATCTGCAGGGGATCAAATATTTATTTTCCTCACTGTATATTGTAGAGAGCACATTTCAAAAATAAGGCTGAGAACAAGGATTTTAAAATCTCCTCAGATTTGCATTCTGTTTTCAAAGCTGCATGCCAGGAATTCCATTGGATGGGATGGAATGGACATGGACAATGTTTAGCTAACTTGTGCAAATGGCTGCTAAGGATGAGCTCAGGCATGTTTGCATGATCCACGTGCAGAGCCCGCCAGGAAGTTGGCGCATCTCTGAGCTAATCACAGGCAGTGAGACATTGCCCCGATGCGTGGTTGCAGAGATCGGGCAATGTCTCACTGCCTGTGATTAGCGCAGCGCTGCGCCAACTTCCTGGCGGGCTCTGCACGTGGAGCATGCGAACACGCCTGAGCTCATCCCTAATGGCTGTCAGCTTCCAGCAATTTGTGAACTCCAGTGACTACATGAATGTGCTTAAGCACAGAAAAATATGAGATTCATGGTGCCGAAGACATCTAAGCAAACAGTAATATGTAGCAGATACTTTTTCTGTCCTTTTCTACAGTTACAGTGCTAATGCAAGAAGGGTAAATTTAAACAGAGCACTGTTCACACTTCCCTGAGCTACATGGTAGTCTTGGCCGTCTTTACAGAGATGCCTGGTATCTCTGCATATAATAAGAGAGCTTTTTTTTTTTTTTAATACATTCACAATACAACCTTTAAGACCCTGTAACAAATATGTGCTGTGGATTAAACCACAATTTCCTGTGATATTCTTCTATAGATTAACACAAATCTCTTCAAAGTGGTTCATGTTTTAATTAATGCAGTATTGTTAAGACAATACATTTATCCTGATTACTGTGCACTAGTTGGAAAGAGAAGCAGCTCTTTTTCTTTATACTAACCTTTACTTGTGTGTGTGGCTCTAGACTCCATATGACTATGATAAATGGGGACATGCTGCCAGTGCACCAGCCCATTGACTATGGCAAAAATGCTGCATTTCCCTTTTCTCTTATTTTTTGTTGCATACGCAGCAGGTCTAAACTATAATCTCTGGCTGACGTCACAGGAAGAGAATCAAGGCAGCTTAGGCAGTTTTAGAATGCAGAATGAATGTAAGCTGTAAGACAGTAGTTCTGAACTCCTGTCCACAGGATTCACTAACAGGCCAGATTTTAAGTATTACCTTGGGGGGATGCAGACGATAATACTGCAATCACTGTGATGTATTTCAGTTATGTTGCAAACCTGGCCTGTTAGTGGGCCCTAAGGACAGGAGTTGAGAAACACTACTGTAAGGGATCTTCTGTAATAATGCTTTCTAGGTTTGCATGTTTTTGGCTTTTGCTGTTAATTTAGACTACCAACAAGCTATTCTGGCCATAGATACTAATTACAGATCACAGAGCACTCCCCTTGACAATGCCTTCTTAAGCTTTTCTCACAAGAGGAATTGATTTGTTTGGGCATAGTTGAGGGTGAGCATATACTTTTTAGGCTGAGGTACGGACAGAGATGTGCCAAATCTTGCATGGCACATGTGGTGTACTTGGTTGTGTTTACAAATGTGTGACACAGATAAGCCCTTCCTGCATCATCTCCTCTGTGACAAAATAACACTGTTGCTGTTTGATCTATGAGAGAAAAATTTGTAACTTCTGCAGAATGACCTCATTTCAGTCTAGGCGATGACACTTTACTAAACACTAAAAGACTACTTTTTAAAGGTAAAGTGTACAGCTTTTTGGAAGAAAAAAAAAAGTGTACTGCAGATGTATATTACATGTTAGAAATATATTAATGCATATTTGCGTAAAAGCTACTGAAAGGTCCACTTTAAAACCTTAGTCAGTCCTTACACTGTTTCCAACAATCCTCAGGACAGTATACAGGGCCATTCAGAGCTCTATTACTTTAAACAATATTGTTGGTCAAACACTGGGAAAATGCTTACAGGAAGGGATAGCACAGGGATAAACAAATAATTGCGATGCAACGCTTTCATTATCATCAGATCGGTGAGCAGCATTACCATGACTTCAGGATAGGCAGGGTTGTTGAACTGGAAGGATGGACATGAAGGATGCTTGCAGATATAAGAAGCACACAGAACATATACAGTATCTCACAAAAGTGAGTACACCCCTCACATTTTTGTAAATATTTCAATATATCTTTTTATGTGACAACATAAGAAATTATACTTTGCTACAATGTAAAGTAGTGAGTGTACAGCTTGTATAACAGTGTAAATTTGCTGTCCCCTCAAAATAACTCAACATACAGATATTAACATCTAAACCGCTGGCAACAAAAGTGAGTACACCCCTAAGTGAAAATGTCCAAATTGAGCCCAATTGGCCATTTTCCCTCCTCGGTGTCATGTGACTTGTTCGTGTTACATGGCCTCAGGTGTGTTAAATTTAGTATCATCACTTCCATTCTCTCATACTGGTCACTGGAAGTTCAACATGGCACCTCATGGCAAAGAACTCTCTGAGGATCTGAAAAAAAAAAAAAAAAATATTGCTCTACATAAAGATGGCCTAAGCTATAGGAATATTGCCAAGACCCTGAAACTGAGCTGCAGCTTGGTGGCCAGGACCATACAGCGATTGAATAGGAAAGGTTCCACCCAGAGGTTGTCTTCAGGAAATAGATGTATGAGCATTGCTGCAGATGTTTAAGGGGTCAGCCTGTCAGTGCTCAGACCGTACGCCACACACTGTATCAAATTGGTCTGCATGGCTGTCATCCCAGAAGGAAACCTCTTCTAGAGATGATGCACAAGAAAGCCCACAGACAGTTTGCTCAAGACAGGCAGACTAAGGACATGGATTACTGGAACCATGTCCTGTGGTCTGATGAGACCAAAATAAACTTATTTGGTTCAGATAGTTTCAAGCGTGTGTCGTGAAAACCAGGTGACGAGTACAAAGACAAGTGTTTCTTGCCTACAGTCAAGCATGGTGATGGGAGTGTCATGGTCTGGGGCTGCATGAGTGCTGCCGGCACTGGAGAGCTGCAGTTCTTTGAGGGAACCATGAATGCCAACACGTACTGTGACATACTGAAGCAGAGCATGATTCCCTCCCTTTAGAGAGTGAGCAGCAGAGCAGTATTCCAACATGATAACTACCCCAAACACACCCCAAGATGACCACTGCCTTGCAAAAGAAGTTGGGGCTGGCCAAGTATGTTTTCATACCTAAACCCTATTGAGCATCTGTGGGGCATCCTCAAATGGAAGGTGGAGGAGTGCAAGGTCTCTAGCATCCACCAGCTCCATGATGTTGTCATTGAGGAATGAAAGAAGACTCCAGTGGCAACCTGTAAAGCTCTGGTGAACTCCACGACCAACAGTGTTAAGGCAGTGCTGGAAAATAATGGTGGCCACACAAAATATTGACACTTTGGGCCCAATTTGGACATTTTGACTTAGGGGTGTACTCACATTTTTTGCCAGTAGTCTAAACATGAATGGCTGTGTGTGGCGTTATTTTGAGGGGACAGCAAATTTATACTGTACAAGCTGTACACTCACTACTTTACATTGTAGCAAGGTGGCATTTCTTCAGTGTTGTCACATGAAAAGATATAATAAAATATGTACAAAAATGTGAGGGGTTTACTCACTTTTGTGAGATACTGTATGTACAGCAGCAACAGCAAGTGTAAAAGAAATGCCAGTCTCAGATCCCAAGTCTCCACAGGGACATTAAAAATAAAAAATAAATTCATGAATTGCTAAACTTACACTGAAAAGTCATCATCTGAGACACCTAAACCCCAGTTCAATAAGCGTGCCAAAGAAGGAACATATCTGACTATTTTTGGAGTGTGGAAGTTTATTATGTCTCTCATTGGTTGCACCAAGGAGTCTGCATCCACTAAAATATGTTTTGGTGCTAGTTTGAATTCTTTATGAGCCCCAAGACACCATCTACACCAGGAATCCTCAAACTATGGCCCTCCAGCTGTTGCGAAACTACACATCCCATGGGGCATTGTAAAACTCTGACATTCACAGACATGACTAGGCATGCTGGGAATTGTAGTTCCTGAACAACTGGAGGGCCATAGTTTGAAGACCCATGATTTACACGCAAGAAAAGATCAGCAGATATAAGTTGGTTCTGCAAGGATGTACAAGTATCATGCAAGAAACGAACACATTTTATAAAAAAACAGAACTATATTAAGTGAATCTGCACAGTCACCAATTAAAATAAAATAAGAAGTGGACAACCATACTAAGGTTACAAAATAAGCAAATTTGTCTACAAAAGATTTTGCATTTAGGAAAGGAAAAATAAAATTAGCCAAAAAAGTCCCCCATGCAAAAGAAAGTGAATGCTTAACTTTCCCGCTTCCCTTTTTGTTGAATTCTTGAAGAGGAATCTTCCTCTGAGCCCAGGTTCACATTGTAACGATTTGGCCGGCAATGGCACCGTCTGAATCAGTGCAGCCCCACACCGATTAACAAAAGCAGTTCCTGTACTAAGTTTGTCGACTTCAGGGGGAGATTTGTATAGACATCTGTGCAAGAATCCGCACCGATGTCTGTCAAATCGACCCTGAAGTGGGACTGCATTGCTGGGTTGAAATTGTGCGAGTTCAGCTGAACTCACACGGTTTCTAACCTGCAGCAATGGGAACCTAGGCTTAAACCTTCTGACACTTCCAGGTGTGGTGGTTCCTTGGCCCCTTACCATGCTAAACAGGTTGTTCTCATCAACCTCAGGCCACAGTAGTGACATGTAGGTGGATGGGAAGAACTGAGAGCATGGGGAACTGAAGGAGTGGCACTCCTAGAAGTGTCAGATTTAAAGGAGACCTATAGCCACAGGATACACTTTAAGGCCACATTCACATACTAAAATGCACTTACAAGCATTTAAAAAAAAATAATAATATGGATCTGAATGCAACACATTGTTTTTAACAGAGCAATTCACACAGGTGTTTAAACGTGCACTACCTTCAGATCCATAACTCTAAATTCAAGCATCTGCATCTGAGAACATGCAAGTACATGTATACCATGGATTCTAGTATTGGAAAAAAAAAAAAGAAGATTTTATGCATTTACTAAATGTATATAAAAGTATCATTATGCAGGAGTTTTTGTTACAGAAAAAACATCAGTAACATTATTATGGTGAATGTAGCCTTATTTTATAACATCAGCAATGTAGCAGTAACAAATGATAGTTATTTATGGCAATCCACCATAAGTTTACTCGAAAAATCCCCTTTCATGTTGAGATTGTTGCCTATCTCTTTCCACAACTTCTTGGATTCTGTACATGCTTTGCACCTTTCTCTTCTGCTCATTCCTTTGCTCTACTTTCGATTTCTAAGGATTGCAGATCCTGTGGTACGGTACCTTGCTGTACACAAGCATAGTTTCCTGTACTTACTGTGCATTCTGAAACTCGTACTCAGAAGGCAGGCTATGTATAATGTGCGACGCTGCAATGCATATATAATGTGCGACGCTGCAATGCATATATAATGTGCGGCACTGCAATGCATATATACGGGGCATAGTGCATGTTGACAGAATTTGAACAAGTAAATATTTGATATTCTAAAAGTACGTTTTCAAACTTCAAGATCATTCAGAATTGTAGAAGTAGGCTAGAAATAATTGAAATACAATGTGGCAATGAATATATGATTTTAAATTTTGACAATACGTACACTTTAACCACTTAAGGACCAGGCCTATTTTTAAAACTTGTTGTTTACAAGTTAAATAATTAAATTTTTGCTAGAAAATTACTTAGAACCCCCAAACATTATATATATTTTATCTAACACCCTACAGAATAAAATGGTGGTCGTCGCAATGCTTTTTGTCACACTGTATTTGCGCAGCGGTCTTACAAGCGCACTTTTTTTTGGAAAAAATTCACTTTGAATTAAAAAAATAAGACAACATGATGTTACGCCGAGTAAATTGATACCCAACATGTCACACTTCAAAGTTGCACTCAATCGTGGAATGTTGACACACTTTTACCCTTAAAAATCTCCATATGCTATGTTTAAAAAAATTCTACAGGTTGCATGTTTTGAGTTACAGAGGGGTTCTAGGGCTAGAATTAGTTCTCTCGCTCTAACGATCACGGCAATATCTTACATGTGTGGTTTGAACACCATTTTAATATGAGGGCGTTTCTTAGTTATTTTACCTTTTATTTTTCACTGTTGTTTCTTTTTTTTTTTTTTTTAAAGTGTCACTTTTATTAGTATTGCAAGGAATGTAAACATCCCTTGTAAAGGAAAACAGCATGACAAGACCTCCTAAATATGAGATCTGGGGTCAAAAAGACCTCAGATCTCATATTTACACTAAAATGCAATAAAAAAAATAAATTAAATGTAATTTATGTTGTTTTAAGAGCTATGGGCTGAAGTGACATTTTGACGTCGCTTCCGCTCAAGAATGGTACGGAGACGCACAGGGAGAAGGACGCGATTGCCTCTGCCGGCGGCTCTGGTAAGCGGCGGAGGGCACCGGGAAAGCAGCGGGGGGGGGGGGGCTCTCCTGCCATTGATGAAAGTTATCTAACGGCGAAGCTAGCTGCTGCCATAACAATGTCCCTCTTCAAACAGCCAACATATAACGACGGAGCGCGGTCCAGAAGTGGTTAAAGGCAAAGTTTTCCTTGCAGGTAAAATAAATGTGCATTTATTTTATTAAACTTTTTTTGGAGCCTGCAGAGCATTGCACTTACTATCAGCAGTTCATGGTTGCAATGTCAGGCCCCTGCAGACTTTCAGTATAGCTATGTGCCTGTACCTCCTGTACAGGCAGAAAGTTACTGGAGATCGGGAAGATCAATGAACTATGAGCATGCTCACCAGCACTCTCACAGTTCATTGAGAACTAAATTGCGATACAAGAAATACCTACACATATAATAGCATATTTATTATTGTGTTAGACATAAAATCATACTCAGAACTACATCTAGTCAAAAATAGTATTTATTCCTCTGTAGTTAGGCCCAGGTCTAAGCCCCCCAAAACATATCAGAGGTCCAAATAATGGACCTCGGATAAAACATTTAAATAAGCACTAACCATAAATGATACGAAAAGTAGTATAACTGAAAATGTCATCCATCATCAAACCAAATCGTGCATCACATAGTAAAGAATATAAAAATCGTGATGCCAGCATTAGTCAAAGTGACTTTTTGTCATTATGACTAATGCTGGCATCAAACTCTTTTTACTCTTTACTTTGTTATATAATGATTTGGTTTGATGATCTGTGAAACGTTAACTTTAACCATTTTAATTTGCCATCATTCTCTTTGTATTATTTATGATTAGTGATTTATGTTAAGTATTTATCGTATAAATCTAATTGTCCTTGAGATTTTTCCTTTTTTGGGAGGGGTGGGTTCAAAGTAGATTGAATTTCAAAAGATACAATTTATAACATATTGGGTGCAACTGTGTACACAAAATTTCAGGCTTACTTAACCACTTCCCACCCGGCCAATGTATATATACGGCGGGTGGGAGCCGCCTGCTCCTGATAGGACGTTCAGGAACGTCATTCAGGAGCAGCGGGATCGCGCGCGCGCGCGCCCGCGCAGCGGCGCGATCCCGATGTGCTCGTGTCACCCGGACACGGCACATCTCAGATCGGCAGGAGGGCTCTGTGATTGGCCCTCCTGATCACATGACGGCCGTGTCCAATCACGGCCGTCATGTGATGTAAACAAACAGCCGGTTGCTAGGCAATCGGCTCTCCTCTCCTCACACGGAAGTCACCGCTGAGAAGAGGAGAGCAGAAGGCTGCAGCCGGCTGATGATCAGTGAGTATGGGCTGCTTTTCACAGCTTTTTACTCACTGATCATCAGTGTAGTGTAAACACACAACACACCACACAGTGAAAACACAGTCCCCACATATGTCCCCAAAACACACATGTCCCCAAAACATACATGTCCCCAAATAATAAAAACACATGTCCCTAATAATAAAAACATGTCCCCCACATATGTCCCACTAAAATCACATGTCCCAATGATTATCTGCACACATATGTACGTGATCACCTGCACACATATGTACATGATCATTTGCGTACATATGTCCGTGATCACACAAACCAATTATTATACACTTAACGGAATTTTTTTTACCAAAAACATGTAGCAGAATACATTTTGGCTTAAATTTATGACAAAATTTGATTTTATTGGATTTCTTTTCAAATAGAAAAAAGAAAATATTGTTTTTTTCCCAAATTTCCGCTTTTTTTGCGCTTATATCGCAAAAAAAAAAAAACGGAGTCGTGAATAAATAACACCAAAATAAAGCTCTATTTGTGCGAACAAAATGATAACAATTTCATTTGGGTACAGTGTAGCATGACCGCGCAATTGTCACTGAAAGCGCTAGAGCGATGAAAGCTGAAAATTGGGCTGGGAAGGAAGGGGGTGAAAGTGCCCTGTATTGAAGTGGTTAACCACTTCAGCCCTGGCCTATAGTCATATGACGCCCACAGATGGGATCCCCCGTCCTGGGTGGGCATCATATGACGTCCTCCAAATCCCGGCCGCCTAGGGGGCGCACCCGCGGCATCGCTCGGGACCCGGTGCGTGTGCCGACGGCTGCAATGTCCGCTGGGCACCCACGATTGCCCGGGAACACAGCAGGACCATGGATCTGTGTATGTAAACACACAGATCCACGTGCTGTCAGAGGAGAGGAGACCGATGGTGTGTTCCCAGTATAGAGGAACACCGTCAGTCTCCTCCCCTTGTGAGTCCCCTCCCTCCCCAGTTAGAATCACTCCCATAGGGAACATATTAACCCCTGCAGCGCCCCCTGGTGTTAACCCCTTCCCTGCCAGTCACATTTACACAGTAATCAGTGCAATTTTATAGCACGATCGCTGTGTAAATGTGAATGGTCCCAAAAATGTGTCAAAAGTGTCCGCCATAATGTCACAGTCATGAAAAAAATCTCAGATTGCCGCCATTACTAGTAAAAAAAAAAAATAATAAAAGCCATAAATCTAAGCCCTATTTTGTAGATGCTATAACTTTTGCGGAAACCAATCAATAATCGCTAATTGCAATTTTTTTTTACCAAAAAATATGTCGAAGAATAAGTTTCGGCCTAAACTGAGGAACAATTTTTTTTTTTTTTTTTTATTGGATATTTATTATAGCAAAAAGTAAAAAATTGTGTTTTTTTTCAAAATTGTCGCTCTTTTTTTGTTTATAGCGCAAAAAATAAAAACCGCAGAGGTGATCAAATACCCGTCCCTTCCCGCAAGTGCCCCGCTGCCTGCTGGGAAAACACACAGATCCCAGAGGCAGCGGGGACCGTCCTTATTGCGCAGCGCGAAAGGCTCCATTTCCTGATTCCCATACCCAAGATGGCGGCGGCAGCACCCGAGATACGATCTACAGATCGGCTTTGGGTGCCGACATCGCGGGCGCACTGGACAGGTAAGTGTCACTATTTTAAAAGTCAGCTGCAACAGATTCTGTGATCACCAGTTTTAGTAAATCTCCCCCATTGATTGGTACCATGCCATTAATTATATGGTCACTAAGATTTAGAGGGGGAGAGTCTGACACCCAAATAAATGAGAGGGAGAGATTTTCCTAAAGATGACAGATAGCAAATAAAAAAAAAAAGAGGAAGCTGACAGCGGTTCCAACTCTTCCACGCGTTTCCCAAAACTAAAACAATGTGGCTTGAGTAGGGCATTATTTGTATACACAATATACTTTTGTTTTAGGATTTCTTCTTTTCATTTTAATTAAAATTATTTGTTTGGGGATATTTATTGATAATATAGTGTTACTTATTTGGTGTTATGTTGTGTGCCGTTTGTTGTGGATGTAATTTTTTTTTTTTTTTTTTTATAAAATGTTCAGCAGGTTCAACAATTTTTTTTGATGTAAATGTTAGGCAAGGTATTGGAAACATTCTAACATTCTCACATCATTAATACAGATGCTGAAGAAGCTGCCAAAAGTAAGATGATGGATTATTTCCCAGTAAAACTAATGCCACCAGAACATTTGCTTAAACGATTAATTTTGTTTATTTGTGCATTACATGTTTGGTCTTAAAAGAATGAGTGGATGCAATACAGTTTCAAAGATGTACAAATGTTTGCTCTGCTGTGACTGTAGCTCTGTAGGGTGTCTAGAATAATTTATAAAACAGTACTTAAAGAAGGACCCCATCCAACATCACTAAGTCTGTATTTGGTGAAAAGGCAAGAAGGCATTCTTTGTATATAATCGTAAATACATTTAAGATGGACATGAAAATTTGCTAAGTCATAGGGAACATCTAGATAGGATCAGCTGCAAGGAAACCACGGGCAATGCTGGTGACCAGCCCTTTACTCTTTGCCTGCTTTAATTTGGGAACAGCTCCCAGGTCAGTACATTTAGTTAGAATCCTTTAAACCCATTATTTTATCCAAGCATGAAGATAATGCAAAGAGTGTGGAAGTAGAAAGTACACATTCAGTGACAAAATACTGTCACTTACCTGAAACTTCTTGTGAAGATGACTGGATGCTCCCTGCAGCCTCCAGTTTGACAGGGACAGGAGATCCTCCTTCCAATATATTAACCAGCTCTCTCAGCTTACTGCACTCATCTTGCAGTTGCTGCACTTCCTCTTTATGTCGTTGCTTCTCAGCTTTCTGAGCTGGATTGATGTTCAGATGAACCACCTTTACTTCGGCAGGATCATACGAACCCTAAAGCACACAAAAAAAAACAAAAACAAAAGGGGGTCATGTATTAACCACTTCAGCTTCGGAAAATGTTACCCCCTTCATGACCAGGCCATGTTTTTCTATTTATCACTGCACTACTTTAACTGGAGTCATGCAATGCTGTACTGACACAAAATTTACATAATTTGTTTCCCTTACAAAAGGCTTTCTTTTTGGTGGTAATTAATCATTTACTATTTAAACAAAAAGACCAAACATTAAAAAAAAAAAAAAAAAAAAAAACAATAATATTTTTCACTTTCAGACATAAAACATATTCAATGAAAAACAATCACATTTCTTAAAAAAATTTAGGCCAAAATGCATTCTGCTACATGATTTAGTTTATATTGATTGGTTTTGTGAACGTCGCGGTGTCTACAAACGATGGTGTAAATATAATGGAATTTGTTTTTAACTAGTAATGGCGTTGATCAGCGAGTTATAATAGGACTGCGATAGTACTGCGGCAATCTGACACTTTGTGGAAACTGACTGACACTGACATAACCAGTGACACTAATGCCGCATACACACGAGCGGAATGTGCGACAGAAAAAAATCAGACGGAAGCTTTACATTGTATATTCCGATCGTGTGTATGCCTCATTGAACTTTCTTTTTCTAAAATTCTGATGGACCTAGAAATAGAACATGTTCTAAATATTTCCGATGGAACCTATTCCTATCGGGAAAACCGCTCGTCTGCATGCTGTTCTGATGGACCAAAAAAGACGCATGCTTTGAAGCAATTATGAGACGGAAGCTATTGGCAACAGGCTGTTGAACTTCCTTTTTCTAGTCCTGTTGTACGTCACCGCATTCTTGGCGATTGGACTTTGGTGTGATCGTGCGTATGCAAGACAGTTTCAGCAAAATTCCACCTGAAAAACCTTCAAAGTTTATTACGATGGGAGAAAACGGTCGTGTGTACAGGGAATTATAATATACACTGTCAATGTACTAATGATACTGGCTGGGAAGGGGTTAACATCTAGGGCAATCATATGGTTAACTGTGTGCCAAGCAATGTTTACGGTGTACTGTTTTTACCAAGCAATGTTCCGGCATCACTGCTGTCTGTAGAAAGCCCAGTGTTTACCAACACAGGGCTCTCTGCTGTCACTTGCTCAGCTGATCAGCGGGTTCCGGCCATAAATTATTTGCCGGGACCCACCAGGGTTGCAAATCACATACAGTTACACAAACCTGCACAGTTAAGCTACACTGTAGCAGTAAAGCTACAAGAGGCGGTTGGCAAGTGGTTAAGAATAGTGAACAAAACAATGCTGTTCCTAATAGTAGAAAGATTGAAGATAAATTCAGGTACTTCGTTTCGAGGCGATTAAAAATTGCATGGACAATATAATGGTTAATAAAAAATGTACCTGCTATCCTTTCAGACATCAATGATAAATTCCTTTGGGTTTGGCAGCCATGGGTTGAATATATTAAACCTTCTAGATTTGACACTACTCTTCTCTTGATTTAATGTGCTCCTGTTCCCCAACGCGAGGACCCCCCCCCTCTTTTTACCCCCCTCTCCTCTTCTTAGACCCTACCTCTTACTACTTCTCCCTTTCTTTAGTCTTATTTCTAATTTTCTTTTAAGTCCATCAGGCCACCAGTGCGTAGGCCTAGATGAGATGGTTACATGGCTAGCTATCTATTACTGTTTAAAGTTATGCTCTAATTAATATCGATTTTTAGAATATCTGTTTAGTAGTGGGCAACACCCCCCACTCGATATGTGGATGCTTTATATCTATACTGTAACTAATGTCTCCCAGAATAGTGAAGTGACAGAATGTGATTTTCCCTTCTGGAAGGTACACGTGGCCTATTTTGGAATTTCTGGGACTTGAGCATCTCTATTCACTCTATGTATGTTTTTTTCTCTCCTTTAAAAAAAAAAACAAAAAAAAAAAACACATATTATATTATATTATCTTTGTATCATAAATGTTTAGTTACAATATATCCAAAATGTCAAGCAGTATTGTTGATATGGATATTAATAAAACTCTTTGTAAAAGACAGATTGAAGATGCATTCAATATTTTTTAACTACTTTTGCAAACTGGTGCAGTACCGCAAAATCGGTCCGATTGAAACAGTGCCGCCAACAAGCTGCAACTTGTCATGCAATTTTATCTCTTAATCGTATGACAAATCACGCTAATGTGAACCTAAGCTCAAAAGTAATTTTCAATTTTTTTTTCTGTAACTTTCTTTAAAATTCTTACAGGATATCACTAATCTGTCACCCACAATCTCAAAAAAATATTTTAACCACTTGCTTACTGGGCACTTAAACCCCCCTCATGCCCAGACCAATTTTCAGCTTTCAGCGCTGATGCACTTTGAATGACAATTGCGCGGCCATACAACACTGTACCCAAATGAAATTTTTATAATTTTTTTCCCACAAATAGAGCTTTCTTTTGGTGGTATTTAATTCCAGCTGGGAGTTTTATTTTTTGCTAAACAAACAAAAAAAGATGCAAAAAAAAAAAATCATATTTAATAGTTTGTTATTCAATTTTGCAAACAGGTCATTTTTCTCCTTCATTGAAATGCGCTGATGAGGCGGCACTGGTGGGCACTGATAGGCGGCACTGGTGGGCACTGATAGGCACAGTTAAGGCGACACTAATAGGCACAGATAAGGTGGCACCGATAGGCACAGATAAGGCAGTACTCATGGGCACAGATAAGGCGGCACTGATGGGCAAAGATGGGCACATATAAGATGGAACTGATAGGTGGCACGGATGGGTGGCACGGATGGGTGGCACTAAGGGGCACTGATAGGTACCACTGATAGATGGGACTGATGGGCACTGATAGGTGGCACTGCTGGGCACTGGTAGATGACACTGATGGGCACGGCTATGTGGCACTGAGGTGCAGCACTGTTGAGGCAGATTGTGGGCACTGATAGGTGGCACTGATAGGTGGCACTGTGGGTACTGATGTATGGCACTGTGGGCACTGATGGGTGGCACTGCTGGGTGACACTTTTATTAATAACTGGCTGGTACTGGCAGGGGGCAGGTGGGCACTGACAAGTTGGCCGTGATCGGGACTGATGTCCCGATCACGGCCGCCGGTGATCAGCTTTTTTTTTCTCTCCTCATGCTGCCATTGCGAGGAGGAAAAATAGCCGATTACCGGCTCTGTTTTTTCATATGATCAGCTGTCATTGGCTTACAGCTGATCACGTGGTAAAGGGTCGGGATCGACCCCTTGCTCGGATCCGTGATCAGGCGAGTCTCATAGACTCGCCGATCACAGAGCGCAGGCCGCTTGTGCATGGGATGAAGTCAATAGACGTAGTCCCGGCAAAGTAGGTCCGCGCTGTGGCTGTTATTCGGCTATAGCGCGGATCTCTAGTGGTTAAGTAGCTATTCTGACGCTCACTTCACAGGCATGTTTCAGATTGTTGCAATCAGAATGCCCTCTCTGAGTTATGTGTAAAAGTTGTGAAGTGCATGCATATCAGGAAGTGGCTACAGCACCAATATGCAACAATGAATAAAAAATGTGAAACATTATATTTTTATATATAAAAAAAAAAAATCAATACCTTAAACATCGCCTTAGCAAACTACAGTAAATGCACTTCAGTTAGGGTTGATATGTATGTTAGGTAAGGTGATGGTATCATATGCACTGTTGCCTGCTGCTTGGTATCTGTTTGGGTACCGATACTTTCATATGAAGATTAGGAATGGGCTCGGGCGTGTTCGGGATCCCACCAGGAAGCCGACACTGCACGTGGCTAATCACAGGCAGTGAGACAATTCCCAATGTGTGCAGCTGCAGAAATCAGGAAATGTTTCACTGCCTGTGATTAGCCGTGTGCAGTATTGGCTTCCTGGCAGGATCAGGCAGGTGGGACCCTGAACACGCCCGAGCCCATCTCTGAGGATTGGCAATTATTGGCATTAACTGGAGGCTTTCCCCAAGCTGATTTTTCACATTCCCAGCAGCAAGGGAACAAGAAGAGTATACAATGTTGAACATTGACCTATTGTTTTGTCGCAAAGTACAGGTATTTTTATTTAAGTGACAGCCCACACCCACTGCATGCGACTGGTTGCTGTATAACAAAGTCTTGTCAATCAGGAAAGACCAGAGTTCCTGATCATATGATCTCAGCTATCGCCTCCTTAGCACTGACTGCAACCCTAGGTCTGTGTCTGAAAGTGATGATAAAGTCTTTTTTTTTTTTTTTTTTAATAAACAATAACCAGCATGTTATACTTACCTGCCCTGTGCAGTGGTTTGGCACAGAGCAGCCTGTATCCTCCTCTTCTTGGGTCCTTCAAGTGCTCCTGGCCCCTCCCGTCTGTCTTCTATGGGGGCTACCCTGTCTGCCACCCGAAGGGGACTTAAGACAGTGACAGTCCCACCGTCCCTGCTGTCGCTGGCTGAGGGGCTCTTTCCCGCTGGACTCACCACCCTGAGGAGTTCTGCGCTGTCCCACAAGTAGTGCCTGTAGTCCCTGAGTGCTCCCAAGCGCAGAGAAAACAAAAGCTGTGTCGGTGGCAGCCGCCAGAATTAGCGCCAAACTGCTCTAGAAATGTGCTCAGGCTTCAATAAAATGGCCACCCAGTGTGCAGTACAAAGACATTAAACACAGGGAAAATGGCTGTGAGAGCACATGAGCCATGCTGCTGCTAGAGAACACAGAAAACGTGTTTAGGCTTCCAGAAAACGGCCGCCAGTGTCCTGAATAGGAAATCACTAGGAAAATGGCCGCTGAAGCCCAGGAAGGCATGCTGCCCTTGCCCACACCTAAAATGGCTGCCAGCAGCTCCATGAGGTACAGAAAGAAAAACGATGGCAGAGAATACAGTGCCGCAACAGACAACAGCAGACCCTCACAGGCACCTTCCAGGGGCATAAAACACAGGACCCAGGACACCGCTAGCCAGACAGACCCCCATCCCAGGTGAGAGCCCACCAGAGAGCCCCTGTATATGCACACATACACCACTCAGCAGCCATATGCAGCATTCCCCCTGGGGATGGGGGGAAGATAGGGACAGGGAGAGAAGAGAGGGACCTCCCAGCTGCTCAGCCCCACCGAGGCAGGGAGAGCTGTACTTATCAGTCTTGAAAAGCTGGGAGACATTCCATTGCAGAACCACTCACTGATCAGTACAGGGTGGATGCTGGCCTCAGCCCACTGTGACACAGACATCAGTAGCCCGGCCATATGTGTGCCCCAGAGCATAAAAGCTCACCGACCACCTCTGGAGCTGAAGTTTCATTGTGGCCTACCGAGCGCGTAGCTGCGGCCTGCACGCGCTCGATGGCCAGAATGGGGAGACTACAAGGATAAGGGTATCCAGCCTGTCACCCAGCCAGCTGTTGATAGCAGATCACAGGATCATTCATCTTGCGCAAAAAGCCAAGCTTCGGCATAAAAAAAGCACGGATTGATGGGCCCGCAGAGTTCCTAGGTCCTTCTCCTTCACTAGGCAAAATAAAACTGAGGTCGGTCTGGAAAGACTGGAGGGTTGTAGCCCAAGGGACCGCCCCCCTGGACGGAACCAAGAGTTCTGAGTGTTGTGTTACAATTAATGCCTAGTATCTCCTAGTGATAGGGCAAACAACCCAATGGCTAAGAGAGGAGCTGTGTCAGTCGGTGAATATAAGAGAAATTTGTAGTCTATAATCCTCATCTTTTTTAACAAATTGAAAGCAGAACATAAATCGGTTTAGTTTTTTTTGAGTTTAGTTGCAAAATTTTGGCACCCATAAGTTTTCAGATACAGAAAATGTGGCTCATTTTACGTCCCTAGATTATGTATAAATCTAGCAACCAAACTTCACCTGCAGACATCCAACCAGATTGAAGCACTCAGTTGTGGGTAGGGTAATTATTTAGAAAATAACGCACAACACTGTGTGCAGTGACTCTTATGAAAAAGGCAGAGAGAATATGCATGGCCAGTAAGCATCTCCTACATGTTGCTGACCCGGACTTTGAAAATAAACTACACAGTAAAAAACAAATACACACGATCAGACTTTTCGCCAACAAAACCGTGGATTTTTGTTCAAAGGATGTTGGCTTCAACTTGTCTTGCATACACACGGTCACACAAATGTTGGACAACAATTACGAACGTGGGAACGTGGTGAGGTACAAGACGTATGATGAGCCGAGAAAAAGGAAGTTCAATAGCCAGTGAGTCGCCTTCTGCTTAATTCCGAGAATGCGTGACCTTTTGTGCGTTGGACTTGTGTACACACGATTGGAAATTCCGACAACAAAGTTTTATTGGCGGAAAATTTGAGAACCTGCTAGCCAACATTTGTTGGCGGAAATTCCGTCAACAAATGTTCGTTGGTGCATACACACGGTCGGACTTTCAGCCAACAAGCTCACATCCAACATTTGTTGTCAGAAAATCTGATTGTGTGTATGGGGCATTAGACTAAATATATTATCTGGATTACCTGTTAAAAATATATATATATATTATCTGTCGTAAATGATGAGCAAGTGTGTCCTCAAAATAAGTCATATCACACCTAGAGAGCTGTAAATGTTCAAAGACACTAACAAAACTATAATATTCTTGCAACGCATAGCTCATATTATAAAACCAGATCTCCATGCACCTTCAAATACAACACCTGAGCGCATAGCACCCATTAATCACTCAAGTGTAAGTATGAAAACTGACAAAGTCGTTACAGGAGAAAATTAATGACTACAGCTACTGATAAGACTTATCGAACAAGAAAGCAGATAAGATACAAACGAGATTAAACCTTTAGGATATCATAGAGTACAAGTATATAAATGTGCATGATCTGACATTCCCCATGTACTCCATACCCCTGGTGGTTAGGTTTGTTCAAACATGTTGGTACCCAAAACTATAACTCTACCTCTTTGCCAACAAATCAATTTCTGTGAGAAGGGAGGGCTGGTCCAAAGATATAATTTAAATCTGCACGCATTAACAAGCACACTGATGGTTGAAAGACACATTATTGCTCCCTGGGGTAGACCTAAGTGACAGGAACTTTGCTCAGTTTTGCATTGTGTCATCAAATGAGTAAAACCAAGATGTGCCCTTAGAGGGCAGTTCTAGTCAAGCAGCTACATACTGTATACAATTAAAGCAGATTTATTAAAGTGTAACTGAAGGCAAAACTTTTCGTTTTGGATAGAGTGGAATGGAATTCGAATTTGTGCCAGTTTTTATTGTTTTCTGTGCCGTTAGGGATTTTAATTCTCTCTAATTGTCCTGTTTACCATTATTAAAAGTGAAATAAAATTTACAAATTTTGGGTTGACACCAGAACAGTAATAAAGGGGAAATATTCCAAAGGCGACACTAGTCCTGGTGACACAAAAGGATTCCTTCACTTTTTTTTTTTTTTTAATTATTAATCTTTATTAAATTTTCACATTTATACAGACCACATTTTAAAATAACATTACCAGGGTTCAAATACCTCTTTCTTCCCTTCCGAGATCTGAGTTTTAGAGTTCTAGGAAGGGAAGGGGGACATGAAGATACATCCATACATCACATATAATTAGCAAAAAAAAAAGCACATTCTCTAAACAGTACCATATCCCCCCTTCTCCTACCATCACTATTTTTGCAATTCCTACGTTTTTCCTATTGTTATAACCCCACCCCTCCCTCCCATCCTTTCTATCAACCCCGCCCCCCTTCCCCTCCCCTCTTATATATATATTGGTGCTTTTATCCTACAGTATAGCATAATTGTGTTATAATGATTCCCGAACCTTTAATGTATCCTACCCTACTCCTTCCCATTACCCATCCCCCCTCCCCCTCCCCTCTTCCCTTTCCTATCATGGTTTAAACTGGGGTATGCATCACTTCTATCCACTCTCGCCAGTTCCTATTAAACTCCTTTAGGTTATTTCGTTTTGCATATACTGCCCTCTCCTTACATAGATAGTCATTTACCGCCCTTGTCCAATCCTCTACTGTAGGGGGTAGCTTTGATTGCCATCTCCTAGCTATCATCCTTCTAGCTTGAAATAAACATCTTAGGATTGCCGTTGTTGTTCCCTTCCTTTCTACTTCCTCCTCTCTGTAACCTAAAATGCACACTATGGGATTTAGCTCTATTACCGTCCCAAAGACCCTACTTATTATCTTTACCACTCCTTCCCAGTATCTAAATAATTTGGGACATTTCCAAAGCATGTGCATTAAATTCCCTGACCCCCCACACCTGGGGCAAAAGTCATCTGTTCTCTTACCAAATTTAAATAATTTCTGGGGAGTATAGTATGCTCTATTAATTACCATTAAATGGGAAATCCTCTGAGGAGGAGAGACCGAGACCTTTGGGCATGCCGCTAGGATATTTTTCCACTGTACTCGTGTTATATTACCTAGGTCTTGCTCCCATTTCCCTTTCTCAACCCTCCCTTTCCTTCACTTTGGATATTTTTCCACGCACTGATTTTGCCATGGAACAGGAAATGAATGGAAATCTCCCCTATGGGACACCAATGTTATAACTCTCCACTACTCTATCAAAAGCAAAAAAAAAAAGTTTGCCATAAGTTACATTTGAAGTATTGAACCCTGGTGATCAACCTCTCCTGCTGTTATATAGATAATGGTATAAGGAAGTCACTGACTCTTTTCAGAGCCTGTAACTGTTCAGGATGTCTCATAAAACGTATCACCTTGTGTTTTCCACTGTCCTGCGCCAAAGTTGACCATCTTCCTGACTGAATTTTATGGTCCTCCGAGGGAGGACTTTGCAGGACAAAATAAGCACACCAGCTTCCCAACACATATCCCCCATAATTTTTTTTTAAAAGCATGGCATTTATGATTTCCCTGGGGCATAAGCTGTTGAAAGTGGAGCTTGCCACTGTAGGTTTTATCGTTGGCCAACACAGAAGATATTTTTTGACGGTAGGTCAACTTCAATTATGAAACAGAGAGATGAAATCTTCAAAAGTTATAGTAAGCTGACAATTTGGGGGTTTTGTTAGAAAAAAAACTCTGCACTACTGGTCTGAAAAACAAAGTATTTACAGAGGCTGGGCAAGAGGGTAAGCACATACAGCACATAGCATAGCAATAACTGGCACAGAACATCTTATTTCTGCACAAGGCCTGTTTGCACCTAATGTGACCATTGAATCCAGAAGCAACAATCTGAAGAAGAGGGAAACTTTATTTAAAAGTAATCATAACAGATAGAACACACTGTAACCTGACCGGATGTCCCTTAAGATTTCTGTAGCTATATTTCCAGTTGCTAGTCAATCTCCATCCCTGGAACATAAGTCGTAACAAGCTCACAAGCGCATAAAGTGTTATGGCTCTAGTCTGAGAAATTTCAGAGTACATTGTCTGGTAAACTTTATCATTTTAACAACCTCACAGGACCCAAATACACAGTTGACACAGAGCATTTACACCTTCCACTTGTAGGGAGCTGGCGGTAAGATTTATGGCAAACAACTTACCAGGAGACTAGACTTCAGCCCTCCAAATTAGACTGTAAACAGCTGTAACAAGCTAAGCTGGGTTGGATACTTCAGCAATGACAAGACCTCAGAGCTGTGCTCTAATTCGAGCAGAATGGAGCCCATTGCAATGTGGAGCAGGTGATTACAGGCTGGCTGAGATTTATATGTTCAGTCATAAACCAAAACAGCTACCACTAATAACAGAGAAAGTAAAGGTCGTCCTCCCAAACTATCACATAGTGTGCAGAGCATAAAACAGAAACAGTACTTTCATCTACTCACAAATGGAAACCGATAGTGATATAAATGCAAAAGCAATTATTTATTAGATTGCAACCTATTAAGTCTTAGATAAGCTGGCTGCATTTGTTTTAGGCTTTCTTTCTTTGATTTTCACTTGGTAACCTGGCCAGTAAGTTTGTGGTTTCTAAAAATAACAAGGTCTCTTGCAGATATATCAGGTACAGGGATGAGACAAGCCATTCAACACTGTCAGGGGTGCTTACACTGATCAGTTTTATTTATGTAAAACATTTATCCCAAAAGAAAGAAAACTTTGCTGTAACTGCTTGTGAAGTGTTAGCTGGAGTTTGCTAGTGTATTTAAATCTGCAGGTAAATCTAACACCCCCCTCCCCTGACTGCCAATGCTGCTAACCAAATATGCCCCTTGTGCTCCTTCATCCAAAGTGGGGGCTCTCAAATGCAGAAGGTGTAATACTGGCTAGATTAACAGGGAAAAACGTGGGGCATGGGCAGAATGTGAGAGAGGAAAGTCGTGCCCAGCTCAGGCTCCCTATGTATGCATCCTGTTTTTTTTTCCTGGCCCTCCTGCTAAGTAAGCACCTCTCTGCTGTCTGGGGGGCTGCCTCGGTCCTCCCCATGACTGGAAAACACAAATCTACTAAAAAGGCAGCCACCCAGAGCTCCCGGATTCCACCACCGATCACTTGTGTGGGGGCCATCTTGCCTGTTACCTCCTTACCTCTGTAGCAGTGCAGATGGACTCCTCGATGGCGGCTCTCGTGACATTGGATACGGAGGGATCCTCTGCAGTTCCCCAGACAGATCCAGAGCTGCTGGGAGTGCAGTCCACCGTGGTGATCCTGGCAGCCACTGCTGTGGACAGTAAGTAATCCGTGGAGGGGAATATTAATACACTACTATAGAATTTGGGCTGATAAGGCAGGAGTTCAGGGGCTGCCAGAGCAACGCATATCAGCGGTGGAAGATACTGCTGCCTTCACTGTACAAACTGTGGTGGAACTATAGCAGCGGGTCAAGATCCTTATGGCCCGCTCGGACGACGCCGAGAATTGTCTCAGGCGCAAAAATGTCCGGGTAGTCAGGCTTCCAGAAGGTGAGGAGGGCCCCAACCCTGTGGTGTTCGTAGAGGACCTTTTCAAACAGCTCCTGGGTCTGCAGCACTTGGCGCCAGTGTACATTGTGGAGCGTGCACACAGGGTGCCCACTTGTTGGAGGCTGGTTCGTCCTGCACAACTTCAGGGATAAAGATCTGATCCTAGCAGAGGTCTGCAAACACCCTGAGCTGTAATACATCTATACCCCGATTTCTCTCCAGATCTACAGAGAAAAACTGAGTTCCTTTACGGATATCTGCAGACTCCTGAGGGAGAAGGGCCTGGTGTACAACATGCTGTATCCTAGCCACTTGAAGGTTATCCATCATGGTTCTGCCAAATTCTTTGATTCTCCTGCAGATGCAGATGACTAGCTAGACACCATTGCCTAGCGTTGTGGCCAAGTCGCATATTCTGAAATCTTAGTGCCTGTGGATCGGGGGTGCATGTTTAATTACCTCTTTGATGGGATGGTGCCGGGAGTTGTGGTTCCTGCTGCTGAGGAGCCCTATTCTTCTACTGTGACTGCCTTCTCAGATAAGGGTATTGTGCTAAAACATTCAGGACCATCCGTTTACTGTGGGCATTTCAGGTACTGTTCTGGATGCTTTAAACTACCTAGACATCTTCACGACCCTCTATTGAGTGGATGAACTCTTGGAATACACCACTACTGTTTTTCTCTGTTTTTGCGACACAAGTTTCTCTGGCGCTTTTTTCCCCTTTTTGATTCTGTTCGCCTGGAGCAAACAGGGCGTTGGGTTCTTAAACTGTTACTTTTTTTTTCCTTTTTGCTTTTCAATTTTTTGGGGGTTTATTTTCCTTTTGTGTCTTGCTTCCAAAGCTTGCACAAATGGGTTTTCAGTTTGCCTAATACAGTATATGATGCTTAATTTCTGCTATATGATGGTCTGTGGCTCTCTGTGTCCAGGTTTTTTCTCCCCTCAGGCCTCCCCTCTATTTTGGATTTCCCCTGTCTCCATGATGCACATTACCCTACCACATGAGCGATCTCAAACTCCTTTCATGGAATATTCATGGATTAAACTTCAAAATGTAAATGCTCATTGGTCCTTCAGTACCTTAAATCTCAGAATCACCATATTGTCCTGTTGCAAGAGACACATCTTACTGGTAACAAAATACTGTCCCTTAACCGGAACTGTATACAGAGAGCTATACACTCCACTCACTCCTCATATGCCAGGGGGTAGCTATTCTAATTTACAAGAAGATGGCAAGTTCAATTGAACATGTGGTAAATGATCCACATGGGAGATTTGTAATAGTAGTCATGGCTGTTGAATCCTAACTACTAGCAATAGCAAATATTGAGGTGAAGTGCTATACCAGGTTCAGGAAAAGGTTGCCACATTTGATCCACCGAAGTTGCTTGTGGCTGGTGATTTTAATAACATCCTTGATTATGCTCTGGACACCTCTAACCCAACCAGGGTGCAGGACCTGGAGCTTGGGTATTGGGCGGACTCAACGGCTCTGGAGGAGATGTGGCGGTGGACACATCCTGGTGAGACAGGTTACGTCAGTACCTCCTCCTCTCGCATTGACTTAGCTTTTGCTGACCCAGTGCATTTGCCCCACATTGCGGAAGTCTGTTACCTGGCTGGGGGGCTCTCAGATCACACCCCCTTGCAGGTAACAGTGAGCCTTAACACGGGTGGCCGTAATGGGATTTGGAGACTGGGGTGGGCGACGGAGGCTTTGGTCTCGCCACATTTACAGGAATATTGGGAGCACAATGAGGGCTTGGCAGGGAGGCCTGTGGTGTGAGAAGCGTTTAAGGCATCCATTCAAGGGGTATATGTATCAGCCATCAAGGCTGCCAGAGCTGAGAAAAAACTCAAAATCTGAAAAGTATAGATATTATAATGTATTTTTCTATGATAACATATTGCATAGAAAAAAAAAAACTCTATATCCTTATTTTATCCCATGTCAAATCTTCTAAGTAAATTGATTCAAAACTGAACATGATTTTGCCCTTAACCATAGGTTTATGTTTCAGCAGATTTGGGATTAATAAAAAGAAAAAGTCGCAGCCAGCAGGAACGGACTGCCCTGCATATCAAACTCATTTCCCAGATGAATTTGCACTGTAAGAAAAAAACCAAAAAAAAAACCCCAGATAAGACCAAATCCTTATGCATATTTATAAACTACACGGCATACAAAAATAAATCAATATTCTCTCACTAAACGCATACGGTTGGAATAACTATGAGTCTGCAACTTACAATTGGTTCACCTAACGTCTTGGCAGATCCCTGGAAGCCTCATGGTGCATACTAAAAATTCTAATTAGTTTATGTGCTTGACAAGCGGAAGTCTAGAGTGCTACCTTCAACGGCTTAGAAGTTTCAAAGCTGCATGCACCAATGTGAAAACTTCTAGATAAAAAGTAGAGCGTTTGTAACAAATATATAGTCATAGACATGACAAGAACTTTAGAGAAGCGCCAGTTAGGGAATGATGAAAATCTTCTGCCGCTACTATATTGTTCTGCATTTAAAGGTGGTGCACTACAAAGCCCTTAAAAAACATATTACTCTTGGTCCCTTAAGCAATTACAGTCCGAAGCATGCATACACAATCTGGAGCCACTTTGGTTAGAAGCCTATTTTTAATGTTGTGGATTATGAGAGAAAATTGGAGTACAAGGAGCAAAACCACAAATACATTGGGGACACATATTCCATGCAGATGGAATCCGTTGAATTGAGTTTAGAACCCAAGTAGCTACACTGCTAGTTTTTTAGCTTCTATGTGGTCTTAACTCGTATATTTGGGAACTACATGATAACCATTCGTCTGTGTGCTAGACCGACGGACCAAATACGACGCAAGGGCAGCTAATGGCTACTATTGAACTTCCTTGTTTAGTTCCATTTACGTCATCACGTTCAAAACTAACGGACTTAGTCCGCTCGTGTGTGGCCAAGTCCGTTTCATTCAGAAAGTCCGTTGGACCTCCGCCGAAAGGCCAGCGGACCAGACCGGAAGTGTGTACGTGCCATTACAGCCTGGCATTGTGTTGACAGGAAGAGACTACACATGAATAATAGCATACACAGCCATCCTTAAGAGGGAAAAACTGCATAATCTTAACTTAAAAGTACATCTGTTATGACAGAAGTAAAGAATGGGCAGTTCCATTGATGACCTCCTTGTCATTATGCTAGTAGCCCATTTCTGGAGTTTGTGAATCCACAGGCAGCATTTTAATCCTAAACTGGCCATAGATGAGAAATTCAAAATAAAATTCTTGAGAAAATAAAGTTCTGAAAAAGTTCAATTTTTTTTTTTTTTTTTTGTTTAATCATTAGTGGGTCAAATTGATGATTGCTTCTGACTACAGTGACAAGAAAATTCAAAGGAGCGGGATGGGATTTTTTTTCTCGAACAAAGGAACAGTGTATGTGGTTTTTGTTTGGTAAAACCCATTCCTTCCATAATCAAATTTTAATAGCAAACAATATTTTTTGAACGGCAAACTAGCTTTCTGAGAATTTTTTTATTTATTTTTCTAAGACTTATTTTGAAATTCTATCCATCTATGGTCAGCTTGACAGAGGATTATAAGGTAGTTCTTGATAAATCATAAAGAAATATTAAGGATGAGGCCACTACAGTCCACTGATGCTCGTCCGGAAACATATTTATTATTTGTTGCATTTAATAAAAGTAGCCTACACTTTTCTGGTGTTTTTGAGCCCCCTATTTTTGAGACCTACAAGAACATGTATCTAGAAAAAAAAAAAAACACATTACTGTAGCTCTGATAAAGGAGACTCTCTCAAATCTCCAAAAAGTATTGACTGCTTTTACTTAAAGCAGAGATTGACCCAAAAGTGTTTCCTCCCCCTTCCGGTGCCACAATTGGCACCTTTCGGGGGGGGGGGGGGGGGGGGCACAGGATACCTTTGACAGGTATCCTGTTCACACTTCCGGGAGCCATAGCCACAAATATTGATGTCACCGCTTGGCTGACCGCTCAGCTTCCTCCTGCTCCCCCTGTCGCTGAGCCAGTAGGAGAGAGGAGCGGAGTGCGCTGCTCTCTGCACTCGTACATGCGCAGTAGGGTTCCGGGCGTGAAGCCATAAGGCTACACTGCTGGGTTCCCTTACCCGCAATGGCGCGGAATGCACCCGACAGCTGATGCAAACATCGGCTGTGGTGCTGACATCGCTGGACCTCAGGACAGGTAAGTGTCCTATTATGTGTCCTAGTATGTGTAGCTGCTGGCATTTAATATTTGCAGCGGTGCGCAGAGCTTTAATGCAACAACTCAATGCATCTTATATGTACATTTTTTTATGTGGTTCAGAGCCACTTTAAGTATTTATTGGCTATATGTACCACCTTCCTACGCTGTGATATTAAATCCTAAAGCTGCTTATTTGTACTCTAAAGCCTTGTACACACACAATCAGATTTTCAGACAACCATTCATCCGTTTTTTTGATGCATGCTAGTCTCATGTCGAAAGTGAAGAGGTTACTCACCATACGATAATGCTCGTACGACAGAATACAACTTCAGAAGTGACATAATGTTTTGACTAGTTTTGTATGTATTCTTTAATTTCTGAGTCTTGCTCCTACAATTTGCAATTAAACGAAAATCGGACGTTGAGTTCCGTACGAGAATTTATAGTCTGCCCTTCCAGCTCTTGTCTGACGAAAAAAACATATCAGCTGTCGAAAACACTATACTAACAACGCTTAGTCAATTTTCATATTGTGTGTACAGGACTTTAGTCTCAACCATACATACCTCATCTACAGTGACTAAAAAGAAACAGTTTTCATGAAAGCAGCTACTGAGGCCCACAAAAACAGGTGATGGTCAAGAACTTAGTTCAACAAGCTCCATTTATTGCCTGGTAGCTGTCAACAAAATGAGCATGTTTACATATGTTCTTGATGGGAGCCAGTAATTTAAAAGCATTTTGTTTTTTGTAACCATGAGCAGGGACCATGTGTCTATTGTCAGCATTTGATACTTAAGTTACATTTCCTTTGTGGACTACCCAGGAAGAGGATATGGATGTGTACCAACAGTAGTACACATGAACATTTCACAAAATGCTGTCCTAGTACAGAATAAAAGGATATACCACCATGCCAAGACACACAATGTACAGTATGTGTATATATGAACACACATATACAGACTCCCAATTTGTGCTTTTATTGAGACATATTTTAAATAAAAGGCATCTGCAAACACTCCAAGTCTGAGCATTGTATGACAATAATTCCTCATGTGTAGAGATGGTTTTGATAATTTGTTTGTACAGATAAGGATCAGCCTTAGAAAAATGTACTTAGTATTAGATTTATGTGTGCGTGAGAAAAGACCTTCATATAAGAATAGAGAAGAAGATTTGATCCTTGTGTTCATTCATGCTTCACCGTAAACCAATGCCCACTTCTCCTTATAGGCTGCCAGCAGTTAGATTTTATATCTTAAAGTGGTTGTAAAGGCTCAAGGTTTTTTTTTTCCCCGAATGCATTAAGGTTAAAAAAAGAAAAAAAGAAAAAAAGCCTTCCAGGTAATTTATGTGTTTATACAGCATTTCCTCCATTCGGCCGCTCCGTGAGACGATCGCGGGGATGCCCGCGGCGATCGAGTCCGCGGGTCCCGCAAACGGGATTCACGGGGGTCCCGACCAGCGCGGGAGCGCGCCGGCGGCGGCGCGCTCCCGATGGCACGGCGGCAACGAATATTGGACGTACATGTACGCCAATATGCCTGCCCGTGCCATTCTGTCGACGTACATCGTCGTGCGCTGGTCGGGAAGTGGTTAACAAGACATATGACCACTCACTAAAATAAGAAGAAATTAGGTTTAACCTTAAACTGTGCAGAGGGGTCTTTACTGTAAGAGTGGGAAGGATGTGGCGCTTCCTTCCATAAGCGGTGGTTTCAGCGAGGTGCATCAATAGTTTCAAAAAACTATTCGATAAGCACCTGAATGACCACAATATACAAGGATATACAATGTAATCCTGACATATAATCATACACATAGGTTGGACTTGATGGACTTGCATCTTTTTTCAACCTCACCCACTATGTAACTCTCTCATACTGGTCACTGGAAGTTCAAAATGGCACCACATGGCAAAGAACTCTCTGAGGATCTGAAAAAAAAGAATTGTTGCTCTACATAAAGATGCCATAGGCTATAAGAAGATTGCCAAGACCCTGAGAATGAGCTGCAGCACGGTGACCAAGACCATACAGCAGTTTAACAGGACAGGTTCAACTCAGAATAGGCCTCACAATGGTCGAACAAAGAACTTGAGTGCTCAGCGTCATATCCAGAGGTTGCTGCAGAGGTTGAAGGAATGTGAGTCAGCCTGTCAGCGCTCAGACCATAGGCCACACACTGCATCAAATTGGACTGCGTTGCTGTCGTCCCAGAAGGAAGCCTCTTCTAAAGATAATGTACACGAAAGCCCGTAAACAGTTTGCTGAAGACAAGCAGACTAAGAACATGGATTACTGGAACCTGTGATCTGATGATACCAAGATAAACTTATTTGTTTATCACCCTGGTGTTTAGCCAGGGTTGCTCCTAAATTTACCTGCCAGGTATAGCTACCTTGGCTAATCTTGAGCATCAATTGATTTTAGTCTTTTTTCACTAGCTGGCCGGGTACCTGGTGGCATTAGATATGAGAAGGGCAATGCAAGGTCAGATTATTTGTATATGGGGTATCCAAGCCAATGGCCAGCAATTTTCTTAAATACCTTGGCATGATGGCAGAACTTATATATTTAGGTGAAGTCAGGTGATCGGTGTTCTGTGCCACCTAGACGCCTGTCTGGGTGGACATGTGTTGTAACAGGCTGTGACTTGTGTTGTAACAGGCTGTGACTTTAACAAGCTGTCCTCCTGTTAAAGTCTCAGAGTCTGCCAATTAATATTGCAACTATCAAAGGGTGTCCTGGTCCTAAGCCTCTCTCCCACAATTCAGTTAAGAGAAATAAAATCTCTTTTGCATTCAAGAAGTGTCTGGCGCCCAATGAATTAAACACCTTTGCACCCCCTATGCCTCACAACCCAACATATACATTAGGATGTCAGCTATCTCTGGTCCTTGGGGTTCTCAGACCAAAGGAGGCTGGGGAACTTGCTACCAGTGGTTCAGATGGTGTCAAGCATGTGTGGTGGTAACCAGATGAGGAGTACAAAGACAAATGTCTCTTGCCTACAGTCAAGCATGGTGGTGGGAGCATCATGGTCTGGGGCTGCATGAATACTGCCGGAACTGGGGAGCTACAGTTGATTGGGGCAACCATGAACTGAGACATTCTGACGCAGAGCATGAACCCCTCTCTTCAGAGAATGGGCCGCAGAACAGTATTCCAACATGATAACCCCAAACACACCTCCAAGACGACCACTGTCTTACTAAAGAAGCTGAGGGTAAATATTATGGACTGACAAAGCATGTCTCCAAACCTAAACCCTATTGAGCATCTGTGGGGCATCCTCAAATGGAAGGTGGAGGAGAGCAAGGCCTCTAACATCCACCAGCTCTGTGTTGTCGTCATAGAGAAGTGGAAGAGGACTCCAGTGGCAACCTGTGAAGCTCTGGTGAACTCCATGCCCAAGAGGGTTATAGCAGTGCTGGAAAATAATGGTGGTCACAAAAAATTTGGGTCCAATTTGGACATTTTCAGTTAGTGGTGTACTCACTTATGTTGCCAGCAGTTTAGACATTAATGGCTGTGTAATGAGTTATTTTGAGGAGACAGCAAGCTTACACTGTTATACAAGCTGTACACTCATTACTTTACATAGTACAAAAGTGTCATTTCTGCAGAAAAGATATAATAAAATATTTACAAAAATGTTAGAGGTGTACTCTCTTGTCATATATATATATATATATATATATATATATATATATATATATATATATATATATATATATATATATATATATATATATAAGATCTTTTCTTGGTGGAATCTGGAAATACACTTTATAAACAGCCAGAGCTGACCATGTTCTGCTGGGTCCATTGAGGGACCTTAAATCTGTCATGCCTCAAGGGTCTGCCAGTCAGGCTTGACAGAAATCTGGCTCTTGGGTAGACAAGAATCTTTTCAAAAATAAGCTACACACATTTCTGTGTAATCCTCTGTATCCTATATGGCAAAAACAAGCAGTTTCAGCCCTGAATAGATGGAATAGTAGACAGACCCCCAAGGACCTGCACAGACCTACCTGGGAGCAATTAGTGATGACACTAAGCTGGGACAGATAGAGCCACAGTCTACAGATAAAATGAGGGTTATGCTACAGTTACTGATTGTAGACTCTATCTCATACGATATTCTGGTTGCTGCCAGCACTGTGGTCTTATCATATAGATTCCCTGCAGGGAATAGTTGAGGCGATGCATACTGTATAATAGAATCAAATGTC
Source organism: Lithobates pipiens (assembly GCF_037356315.1). NCBI lineage: Eukaryota > Metazoa > Chordata > Amphibia > Anura > Ranidae > Lithobates > Lithobates pipiens. The sequence continues at coordinate 286,795,369 of NW_027507784.1, forward strand.
TACTTCTAATTAAATAATATTTAATTAAAGCAATCTTACATCATACAAGCAGTGTTTCTGTGACAGGCTCTGCTAGAGTATTTTGAAGTGGAATACAAACGAACACTGGCCATTGTAGAATTGTTTTTCTTTACATTTAAAGGAAACATTGTAAGAGAAATACCTATAATGTTAGAAATGACCTAATTCTAAAAATGTCAAACAGATGTAATGGTTTCACTATTTGACGACCCAGAAGGAATACATCCAAATCAGTAGTCCAGATTTCCCTTCCCCCTTCCGATTTCACTTGTTGCATCCATGTTCCTGCTATGTGAAAATATATTTTTTAAGTTAACAGCATGATCAACAAGCAATTAGCATGTGCAGAAATAGGTCAGCAGTGGCAGCCTGTGATACTTTTGCAAGTTTTCTATTAAATGAGGGGTATAAAAGGTTCCCTTTCTCTCTTCAAAGGTTGAAGGCAAGGGCAAAGACCCTTGGAAAATGGATATCAAACAAGGCTAAACTGTTGTATGTAAAAGGGTGCTGTACAATCCTTTAAGGGCTGTTCCAAAATGAAATGTCTAAAATATAGAAAGCATAATCTATAACAAACAATAACTCTACCACAGTATATTCACCCCAAATCTACCAATGCATGCCTTTGAGGTTTCAATTCATAATTCTCAGCTAGATTGACCTTAAAGCGGCTTAAAATTGACTAAAAAGTTACCTTCTTAGCTAGGATGGATCATCATTGGTAGTCATATGTGTGAATGCCTAGGCACTTGGTCATATTATCTTTACTGAAGTGGAGAATAACCCAGCCTAAAAACTTTTTTTTACAAGAAAATCTAAACTGTACCTTTCCATGACTTTATAAGGCTGAATGAATACATTCCCGACTTGTCACACTACAGAGACAGAATAAGTGAAAAAAAGCTCTACCTTTTATTAAAAAAAAGAAAAAACACATGCTTGCATCTTAGGCACATTGTATAGGTTGAGTTGATAAAAAAAACTGTAAAGGGGCCAGGAAACAGGATTGTGTCATCTCTACTATTTATTCACCCTAGTAAGGCAATTAGCATAGCTTTATTGAGGAAACCATTTAGTGAAGTATATACTTAGAGTAAAAAAAAAAAAAAAAAAAAAAAAATCTGCAAACGCTCCATTTCTTACAATCTAGCCCAGTGATGGCGAACCTTGGCACCCCAGATGTTTTGAAACTACATTTCCCATTATTCTTATACACTCTGCAGTGTATTTGAGCATCATGGGGAATGTAGTTCCAAAACATCTGGGGTGCCAAGGTTAGCCATCACTGATCTAGCCAAACATAGCTACATACATACTAAGGTGCCGAAAATGAGGTAAAATGCACTGAACACCTGCAGTGTGGTAAATGTAAAAATGAAATTTGAAAAAAAAAATATTTTTAACCTACTTAAAACCCTTTCTTGGAGTACAATACATGGTGGAGTTTGCTTTAACAGGAAAGGGAGGAATTTTACCCTTGTAACAATAATCTTGAATGATAACTTGTCTGAATAACCTAGCAATGGTGGAGCAAAAAGGAGAGAGACCCCTTACATTGTGCAACACTGAGAAGGGCTAATAACAGGATAAGGCAGCTAACTCAGAGATCCTGCTTTCAAAGGTGATAGCAACAAGACAGGTCACCTTGTGAGTGAGGTCAGACAAATAAATATTCCTAATATGTTCAAAATAATTTCCTGCAGAGCTGAGAGAACCAGCTAAAGGGCTTAAAGAGATAGGGGAGAGGGAACAGGGGGTGATATGGGCACAACACCCTGAGCAAAGGCCTTACCTACAGTGAGAAGCTAAGGGTCTCTGAAACAAAAGGGGTCGCAATTTGTCTTTTTGATGGCACTCAAAGCAAGACACTGAAGCCCCCTCCATATTTGGCAATTTGGAATCACATTTCAAATTGTGGTAAAATATGCAATGTGCATTTGGGTGCCATTCATTCTTATTAGCACCCCAAAAGCGGGATGATTTTGCCACAATTGTCATGTGACAAAATGAAGAAAAATCGCAGCACAACGCGGGTTAAACAACACGTCCAGCCCCTGTGAATGAGTCCTGAAGCAGACCAAACTATATGAAAGACAGAATACCTCCCAATGAATACTTTTAACCTTGTCCGCCTGGTCTCACACTAAGCAAAATGGGTATTCCAGGCTGACTTTTATCAGATGTCAATTTCGCTAGCCTTCAAAAGTATAGGGATGACCAAGTCTAATCCTGTCTGTCAGGACTGTGGCTTCAACTGCCATGCTGCTAAAGCCAGCAACCAAAAAGTGGAATGGAATGTTAACCCTTGGGACAGAAGAGCTAGTTGAATGATAAAGACCCACGGTGAGTCTACCAGGTGTCTGGGTATGTCCTCCTGGGTAAATTTGTTGTCATGAGATGCAATGCCTTACATCTCAATCCTGCAGAGCGAACAAGAATCTGTGGGGGGGGGGGGGGGGGTGGACAGATCAGGTCGAACTGATCCCACATGGTCACCAGAACATCTACTGCAATGGTCTTGAGAGTCCCTCGACATGGTGACAAAACTAACCAGTTTGTTGAGAAAGCTGAATGCCAGAATACCCACGAATAGCATCACCCAATTGTGTTAAACTGCTTGAAAAAACATCAAAGGGAGAGCTCATTCTCCTGGATTCAGACACTGAGGACTGAGAAAATCCACCTGCAAATTTTTCATGCCTGGGATGTGGACAGAGGACAAGGCCAGAACGTGCCATTTCTTTTGAACAGCGTGACTTCTGGCATCTTCCTGATGGCTGATATAAGCTATGACATTCCTCAACTGCAGTGCCTTGAAAAAGTATTCATACCCCTTGACATTTTCCACATTTTGTCATGTTACACCCAAAAACATAATTGTATTTTATTGGGATTTTATGTTTTAGACCAACACAAAGTGGACCATAATTGAATGAAGTGGAAGGGAAAAAAAATAATCAATTTTTTTTTTACAAACATATGAAAAAGTGTTGCGTGCATTTGTATTCAGCGCCCGAGTCAATACTTTGTAGAACCACCTTTAGCTGCAATTACAGTCTTTTTGGAAGTCTTTTTGGAGATTTCTCTAACAGCTTTGCAAATCTAGAGTGAATTTTTTTTCCCATTCTTCTTTGCAAAATAGTTAAAGCTCTGTCAGATTGGATGGAGAACATCTGTGAACAGCAAATTTCAAGTCTTGTCATGGATTCTCAATTGAATTTAGGTCTAGAATTTGACTGGGCCATTCTAACACATGAATATGCTTTGATCTAAACCATTCCATCGTAGCACTGACTGTATGTTTAGGGTTGTTGCCCTGCTGGAAGATGAACCCTGCGCCAGTCTTAATTCTCAAGTCTTTTGCAGACTCTAACAGGTTTTCTCCTAAGATTGCTCTATATTTGATTCCATCTTTCTTCCCATCAACTCTGATCAGCTTCCCTGTCCCTGCTGAAAAAAAGCTTCCCCACAACATGATGCTGCCACCAGCAAGTTTCACAGTGGGGATAGTGTGTTCAGGGTGGTGTGCATTGTTATTTTTTTCTGCCATAAATAGCATTTTGCTTTTAGGTCAAAAAGTTCAATTTTGGTCTCATCTGACCAGAGCACCTTCTTCCACATGTTTGCTGTGTCCCCAGCATGGCTTCTTGCAAACAGCAAATGGGACTTCTTATGGCTTTCTTTCAACAATGGCTTTCTTCTTGCCACTCTTCCATAAAGGCCAGATTTGTGGAGTGCATGACTAATAGTTGTCCTGTGGACAGATCCTCCCACCTGAGCTGTGGATCTCTGTAGCTCCTCCAGAGTTACCATGGGCCTCTTTGCTGCTTCTCTAATTAATGCTATATATATATATATTTTTTTTTTTAAATAACCTAACCCTGCTTTAAACTTCTCCATAACTTTATCCCTGACCTTTCGGTGTGCTTCTTGGCCTTCATGATGTGGTTTGTTCACTGAGGTTCTCTAACAAATCTTTGAGGGCTTCACAGAACAGCTGTATTTATACTGAGATTAAATTACACACATGTGTACTATATTTACTAATTATGAAACAAGGGGTGTCAGCGCTTAATGGGTTAAAAATAGAAAAGTATCTTCGTAGCAGCAAAAAAAACATAACAAGTTTATTCAATGCTGTACATAGAAAAGACCGACATCCAGTGTCAATGCAGTAATGATGTGGATAGTGACAGAGATGTAAAAATGAATAAAAAAACAGCGTATGGTATCGCTGGGGTTCCCGAGGCAATGAGGAGCTGACAGCATCCACAGATGGAATACACCTGACAGTGAGGGAGGTACCAATACCCTGCTGCACTTGGCTCAACACGGGACCCGCTATCAGGCATGGACTGGGCAGCTTGGCCTGTAAGGGGAGACGGTGGACCGCAAGCAAGTGGAACGCCGTGTCAACTTGTCAAACTGATGTGCTGACGGGAGGTAGATTGAAGCCACAATCTGCGGTCAGATTTGAAGCCGCTTTCCCTTGGTTGTCTACAAGCAGGCGTGTGGCTGTTCCTTGATGTGAATAGAAGTGCCCTGGCCCGGATCTGAAAGCTGGAAGGTGGTAGCTCCCTCACTGCCAGGTGTATTCCATCTGTGGATGCCATCAGCTCCGTGTTGCCTTGGGAACCCTAGCAATACTGTAAGCTGTTTTTAATTCATTTTAACATCTCTGCCACTATCCACTTCAATATTGCATTGCCACTGGATTTTTATCTTTTCTATGTACAACAATGAATAACTTGTTATGATTTTTTGCTGCTACAAAGAGACTATTTACTATTTTTAACCTATTGAGAGCTGACAAACATTGTTTCATATTGCTGTCATCCATATCCTCCAGGTATGGTTACCGTCCAGCTGCACTGGGTTCAGTTGTCACCACATCATCCATTATCCCTTTCACATTACCGCAGTTTAGCGCTGGTGATATGTTTGCTATTTCATCTATTTACTAATTAGGTGACTTGTGAAGGCAATTGGATACACTAGATTAAAATAAGGGGTACCAGATTAAGGGTGGCTGAATACAAATGCACACCTCGCTTTTCAGATGTTTGTAAAAAAAAAAAAACATTTATAATTTTCCTTCCACTTCACAATTATGTGCCACTTTGTGTTGGTCTATCACATAGATCCCTATAAAATAAGTTTACATTTTTGGACGCAACATGACAAAATGTGGAAAATTTCAAGGGGTATGAATACTTTTTTCCAGGCACTGTAAATTCACTGGTTGTCCTTGCAATAGAGAAGTCCAGCATTGCAGAAACAACCAAATGGATCTGAGTTCCAGAACTTTGACAGGGAGGCCCATCTTCACATCCATCAGGTCATCTGCACCTAGAAGGTATTCAGGACTAAGTTTCAACCTTGTTGGTGTCCTGTAGAGTAGGTGTGACAAGATATGTGTGGATCTGCATACAGAACACCAGATTCAAAACCAAGTGAAAATATATGTGATTTATTAAGAAAACAACACAAAAGATAAGCAATATAAACATAACAATGAATGCAAGTATCCAAATACACCATAGATTACAAAACCTGGTGAACCTAGCCAGTGAAGTGCAAACTAAGCAAACCTACCCAAACTAAGTTAAGTACAGACAGCAGGATAAAAGGGGAAGAACAGATCTGGATGAGAATAAAGGATTGTGCCAGAATGGTGAGGAGGTACACAGGACCAGGTACAAGTAGGTGTGGTCATGATCGAGGCTGCAGTTTACAAGAAACAAGGGACATGGGACACACAGGCTTAACACTGGAGCATTGTGGAATGCTACAGGAGGGGCTACAAACTCTCCCATCAACCAGCATCAGGTGCAGACTAATACCTGATACCTTCTGACTGCTGGGAGACACCTGTTGGTGGACACTGGAACTACACCTTTCAGATCAGAGAACCACAGTGCCGCTAACAGGTGATTCAGTCCCTGATATTTATAGGCTTGCATCCATCATGAGAACTTTCCATGTTTTTGGAGGAAAGAATTCCCTCAAGCACCAGGTTTTGAAATTGACCACACTAGGCAGAGTCTGGTCTTAGGGGTGAGATGCATAGGGTGGTTCAATGACCAAGTCAGTCTGTCCCATTATGCCAGAATGTTGAGTTTCAGTGATCTGAAATGAATCTGAGCATGTAGCAAAGCCTCAAAGAAGGCATCCATGGGATCTAAGACCCTATGTAGGCACAAAGTAAACATTTCCTTTGGTCCCGAAGAGCCCAGGCATGAGAGCATAAGAACCAAAGTTTATAGGAGGAGGAAGATTCTAGACAAGCCATTTCTAGCCTCAGGTTATATACTCCAATTTTTGAGATGTGTCCAGACATGATTTCCTCAGACTGAGGATCCAACAAACATTCTGCAGTATCTATACTGTCTAACAGGGACAAGTGCTGGTCCTTTAGGAGGTCATTCTAGTACCCCGTATAAATCCCACAAGCTTGTAGCAGAGCCAGGATGGGTAAAGCATCTTAGCAAAAACTCTGGGGACTATGGAAAGGCCAAAAGTGAAGTATGACAAATTAGTAATGATGATAGCCAACTAAAAATCACATATAGCACTGATGAGGCAGAGATATGGAACTATACAAGTATCTTGGGTGACTATTGAGGCCAGAAAATACACTGGAGGTAATGACTGACTAGGCATTTTCCATACAGAACTTTTGAACTTGTAGGAATAAGTTGACTTGAGATCCAGAATATGTTGCATTAATTAGCATATTAGCAAAAAAAAAAAAAAAAAGGTTTGAGTAGAAGCTTAGATAACGTTCTGTGATGAAAGCAGCCTTATTTTTTTCAGTCCACATTGAGAGGGGCTAGAGTTTTTTTTATCCCCTTATCTTATCGTTTGTATTTTGGAGAGAAATTAACGTTTGGTTACTACACATTTGTTATGTTGTTCTAGAGTGTCCTGTAAAACATTTTTTGTATTTAAATTTTTCCAACTACAATACTGATCAGTGAGAGGGAATACCATTTGTTCAGTTTAGTTACATGCAATGATTAGGTGCTATATTGGCCCACACTTTTTTTTGTCCAATTCTATTAGTTCTATTATCACTATTTTTTGTAGTAATCCTTTTATCAAAGCTATACTCTTGACCTCTTGACCAGGAGCTGACTTGCAACTTTTGGCCCAGGGGGCAAGTACAACCCAGAGGCCCATGATGAAGCGACTTTGCCCCCCACCCACTCTCCCTCTGCCCTGCTTCCTCCCAGCACCAACCTGGCACTTTTTTCATCCATGTAAGTGGGTGAAACACAAAAACAAATTCAACAAATCACATTTCAGGACTGTTTAAAATAATAAAGAATGGTTTAATCTAGTACCCACTAAATACTGTATAATTACTATACTATGAGTGAGAGAGTCAGTTACATAAACCTACATTTAATTAACAAAATCCTGCCAAATATTTACATAATAACCACCTCCCGTTCACACTATAGCCAAAAGACTGCTACAGCACAGACCTAATGTACTTGAGCGGCCTGCACACACCCTGCAGGATGCGAGCGGCCTGCACACGCCCTGCAGGGTGCACGCGATGTGCTCTGTGATCAGAGAGTCTATGAGACTCGGCTGATCACAGATCGCAGTAAGGGGTCGACCCCGACCCCTTACCACGTGATCAGCTTTTAGCCAATTACAGCTGATCATGTGATGTAAACAGAGCTGGTAATCGGATATTTTTTTCTCCTCAAGCCATCACCAAACAAAGCCAATCACCGACGGCTGTCAGAGGGACATCGGGCCCCATCAAAGAGAGCAGCTGCCGGCTCATCTGTCCCGATCGTGGAGAGCCTCTGCAGAGGCTTTTGTGCCCACCTCTGCCACCTGCCAGTGCCCACAGTACCACCCACCAGTGCCATCTATCAGTGCCCACAGTGTAACCTATAAATGTCACCAATCAGTGCCTCATCACCAGTGCTGCCTATCAATACCACCTACAAGTGCCCATCAGTGTCACCTTATCTGTGCTTAACAGTGCAGCCCATTAGTGTCCATCAGTGCAGCCTCATCAGCGAATATCAATGGAGGAGAGAAATTACCTGTTTTCAAAATGTAATAAACTATGAAACGTGTTTTTTTTTTCAAAAAATTGGCTTTTTGTGATTGTTTAGCAAAAAATAAAAACCCAAATGGTGATTAAATACCACCAAAAGAAAGCTCCATTTGTGTGAAAAAAAAAACAATAACAATTTAATTTGAGTACAGTGTAGCATGACCGCAAAATTGTCAAAGGGTGACAGCGCTGGAAGCTAAAAATTGGTCTGGGTAGGAGGGGGGGGATTGAAGTGCCCAATAAACAAGAGATTAAGTGACAATCTGCACAATAACAACCCACATCACTGGTGTCAGTAGCAGCAATAATAAGCATCAGTGGGAGCTGCTGCAACAATAATCCCCAGCATTGTTTCTGCAATAAAAATCCCCATGTGAACTGGCTGGAGTGGTTAAAGTGATATGAATGCCTTCCTACCCTGCCTATAGTAAAATGATGGTTGGGCAGGACATTTGCCATTCTGGGTGGACGTCATATGACATCCTCCACAAAATGTGCCTTGCACATGCCCCAGGGGCCACACTGTGTCCCGATCTGTCACCAACTTTATCCACTGGACACAGTGGATAACAGATTAGTGCACCGGCCTGTCACAGCAGATCACAAGACAATTGTATGCAATCATGGATAGCATCCAATGTGTACTATTGTACTGATTTCTGTGATTGATTACAGTGATCACATGGTACAGACAACACATCTGTACTATGTTATTAGCTGTGGCCAATCACGGATAATCACAATAGTAAACACTGAATGAATAGATTTCATGCATAAAAAGAGGTTGCCTATAATAGTGAAATTCACTGTTAATAAGTAATCATAGTGTGGAAAAAAAAATCCTGATCATCTCGCCAGAGCTCTGGTCACAGTATGTAAAAAAAAAAAAAGCATGTAATAAAAAAGAAGAAAAAAATACAAACACCATAGCAGTTATGACGATACTGTACTGCACTGGTGATATGTTAAAAAAAAAAAAAAGTGAAAATTACAACTTAAAACACTCACCATGCCTTTTACTAAAAACCTTGGACTGTCTACTTTCCAAAATGTATCATTTGGGGGTATTTTTACTGTCCTGACGTTTTCGGGCCTCAATAAATGAGATAGGCCATCAATCAGTACAATCAGGACTGATCAATTTTTCAGATAAATGTACTATGACTTGTGGACACATAACTTTCACAAGGAATAAATAATATACACTAAAGATTGGCTATTTTAACCAAAGAAATGTAGCAGAATACATTTTGGCCCAAATTTATGAAAAAAAAATAGCAATTTTTAAAATAAAGAAAAAGTTTTTTGTTTTTTTTCAAATGTTCAGTCTTTTTTCCTTTTTCTATTTCTGTGAAAAAAAAAAAATGATAGAAATGTAGTTTGGGTACAGTGTTGCATGACCACATAATTGCCATTCAAAGTGTGACAACGCTGAAAGCTGAAAATTGGCCTGGGCGGGAAGGGGGTTAAAGAGTCTGGTATTAAAGTGGTTAAAGGTTTTTTTTTTTTTCTTTTTTTTTGTAAACCACTTCCATACTGGGCACTTTCACCCCCTTCCTGCCCAGCCCATTTTTCAGCTTTCAGTGCTGTCACACTTTGAATGACAAATGCGCGGTCATGCAGCACTGTACGCATATTACATTTTTATAATTTTGTTGAGAGACAGCGCTTTCTTTTGATGGCATTTAATTACCACTGGGGTAAACAAAAAGGCAGAAAATTTAGAAAAAAAACAAAAAGTTTTTTCCTTTCTGTTATAACATTTTTCATCTTCACTGATGTGCGCTAAGGAGGCTGCACTATCCATTAGTGCAGCCTAACATTGTCTATAGAGTACACAGAGCAGGTAAGGATAACATATTTGTTATTTAACCACTTTCAGACCCGACCATTTTGCAGCTAAAGGACCAAGCTCCTTTTTGCGATTCTGCACTGCGTTGCTTTAACTGACAATTGCGCGGTCGTGCAACATGGCTCCCAAACAAAATTGGCGTCCTTTTTTTCCCCACAAATAGAGATTTCTTTTAGTGGTATTTGATTACCTCTGCGGTTTTTATTTTTTGTGCTATAAACAAAAATAGAGCGACAATGTTAAAAAAAATGCAATTTTTTTACTTTTTGCTATAATATCCCTCAAAAATATATAAAAATAACATTTTTTTCCCCCTCAGTTTAGGTCGATACTTATTCTTCTACATATTTTTGGTAAAAAAAAAAAAAAAAAAAAAATCGCAATAAGTGTTGATTGGTTTGCGCAAAAGTTATAGCGTCTACAAAATAGGGGATAGTTTTATGGCGTTTTTATTAATATTTTTTTTTTACTAGTAATGGCGGTGAGCAGCGATTTTTATTGTGAGTGCGACGTTATGGCGGCCATGTCGGACAATTTTGACACATTTTTGGGACCATTAGCATTAATACAGCGATCAGTGCGATTAAAAATGCACAGATTACTGTAAAAATGTCACTGGCAGTGAAGGGGTTAACCACTAGGGGGCAGTGTAGGGGTTAAGTGTGTGTGTTTTTACTGTAGGTGGGCGTGGCTTGGCATGTGACGTCACTGACTGTCTTTCCCTATGACAGGGAACAGACGATCAGTAACAGGCTCATTAGGAAGCACGAGGAGAGATTTGTTTACACTTACCTCTCCCCGTTCTTCAGCTCTGTGACTTGATCGCTGGACACCGGCGGCGATCGAATCCGCGGGTACAGCGGCCATGGTCAAGGAGCTCAGGACCGGGTCGTGAATGCGCCGCCAGTGGCGCGCACGTGCGCGACCCACGGCTGGACACTTAAAGGGCAACGTACCTGTACGTGCTTGTGTCCAGCCGTGCCATTCTGCCGATGTATATCTGCGTGAGACGATCCTTAAGTGGTTAACTGGTTCCCACCCAGTCATCATTCTACAATAGGTACCGCTGCTATTCTGGGAGGATGTCATATGACGTCTTCCCGTGGACACAGCACATCACTGATCACGGAAAGGGAGCTGCTGATGTAGGTTCTTTACCATGTGATTAGGTGTGTCCAATCACAGCTGATCACATGTAAACATATGCCGGTTATCAGCATTTCCTTTCCTCAGCTCTGTCACGGTCTGAGGAAAGAAAAGTTGATAAGTGACCATCCTGTGACGGGGGCATTTACACCGATAATCAGTGCAGCCTATAAGTGACCCTCAGTGCAGCCTATTAGTGTCCATAGAATGCATACGGGTGAAAAATCTTCAGCCTTTACAACCGCTTTATCTGTTTATAGGAGGGGGGGGGGGGGGTAACTAATCGACAATGCTTATTGTAATATGCCGCATGGAGGGGGTTAATGCATTGCTATTAGTCATTGGTGCATTTGTGACCAGCGACAATCAATGAATCCTTTTGTGCTGCATTAGTGGCACCAGTGTCAGCGTTTATTAACCTCTTCATGCTGTAGCATAAAGGGGTTAAGTGCCACTAATGCAGCACAAAGGGTTAATTATTTTCCACTGTTCACTAATGCATCAGTGACAATACATTAACCCCTCCGTGCTGCATATTACAAATAGCATTGTAGATTAATTAACACCCCTCCCCACCTTCCAAAAGAAAAGTTACCCCCTTCAGTAAGATCACACAGATAAGACACAGCAGTGCAGCAATGTTATCGGCCTCTGTTCACTCATGATTGTGGACACTCCCAGCAGGTTAGAGGCAGCACTCCTCCTCTTCCATCCCGTGCTCCCGTCCTCTAAATGACATCACGCTGGGTGGAGCTTAGGAAGCTCATGTCAGGCGGAGATCACTCTGCCTGACAGGGAAGTGGCTGTGTTAGTATTTTCACTTGTGCCACTGCAGCTCTGAAAATGTAAAACTGTGTAGTGGCAGCCGGCAACTGTATACAATGTCCGGCCCCTACAATAATCCAGTATTGAGTGCAGCCTTTTTACCTGACATCAGAGCAGCCCGGGGGCGGGGGGGGGGGGGGGGTGTTATTGCTATTCTGCTAGTCTACCCCTGCTCTTGGAGGACCAATATTTAAGTGATAATGCAGCAACTTTATCAGTACCAAGGTAATTTTTATGAACTTTGGGGAAAATATAATTTTTACATATTGTATTATAGGTATGCTCACACACTATAATTTCACTTCATAGATTTTGCTGGCACACCATAGAATACCAATCAGTGGACTTCTATTGTGCCCCTCTTGCTTTTGGAATAATGTCAGCCTGGTAGGGGGTGGTGCTGCACTCTTTTGTGGTCCCCACTTGGGCCCCTGCTTTGTATCCTTGGATCCTTTGAAAATGTGAGATATTTTTGGACAACATATAATGAAAGTTTGTGTTATGTCAACTTTTGTAATACTAGTACTAACAAGACTATTTTAAAATGTTATAGTTACCTTGACCCCTTCTCCCTGCTCCTGATGAAGCAGAACTATGAAATCCAGGAAACGTGCCGAGCTTTAAACAGCCTATCACGATTGCATTAAGGTGCAATGTTTTGTACCTATATGCAAAACATAACAAATATATATTTGTTTTTTTTTTTAAATGAGCCTCTGTATGTGATATATAATGGTTTTTTTTTTTTTCCCTAAAGATTTTATTAAGGTTATAACACAGGCAGGTACAAACATGCATAAGCAAAACAGGCTTAGCTTACAATACAGGTCAAGGCAAGACTTACGAAAGGGCAGGAAATATCTCCTGGGTAAACCCAGTAATAGGTAGGGGGGAAGCAGTCCGTTTCAACATTCTTTTATGGTAAGTGCAAGTGTCACAACTCATGAGTACAGTCGATAGGAGAGGGAAGCCGGACGGCGACCAGCACACGTCCAAACCTCCCAATGATATATGTGCGGAGGGGAAGGGTCAATTATGGCGGAAACGGCACAGCCGGGTATGAGGGAGAGGGAGAAAGAGAAGAAAAGGCAGGGGGGGGGGGGGTGACGAGAGGGGGAGAGAAAAAAAAAGAGGGGGGGAGAGAGAAGGAGGAAGAGAAAAAAGAGAAGAAAGGGGAAGGAAAGAAAGGGAAAGACATGACAGGAAGGGAAATAAAGAGGAAGAGGAAAAGGAGAGGGGAGAGGAAAAAGAAGGGGGGGGGGGTGCAGCCCCACGTCCAGAATCAATCGGGATATAATGGGTTTTACCCATTTTGTACTATAGTAGTTTTTCTCCATATTAATGATAGAGCATGTTATGTGGGTCAACATTGTTACACTTGTGCTGTTTTAACTTACATTGGTTTTATATTAAAATTGATTTAAATAAAAAGTGCATTCTTTTAAGTATATATTGTAATGTTTGGGGGACCAGGTAGATCGCAGGACACAGGCTTTTCATACAACAAAGGGATTATTAACTTAAATAGCTTACAGCAGCCAAAAACAAAAGGAAAAAGGTTTGTAGTCTCACCGACTTGCAAAGTCCAGAATAGCTGTCCTTATCAGAAACAGAGCTTGATCTTGATGGCAGGCAACTTCCCCTGCCAGGAGCCTTCCAAACAGGACACTGCTGTCCACTTCAGTTGCTGCAACCCAAAACAAACACCATCCACCATGTGTTCTCCACTCCTCCACACCCATCTACCACTTCCTGTCTTGTTTTTTAAAGGCACTCCCTTAACAGGTGGGTTAATCAATTTTATTCATTTAAAAAGACCACAACCCAAACAGAGGGGAAATATAGCGTCCTTCCAGGACCCAGCCACGGCGCCCTGTACAATATATAGTTGTCTATGTGCAGTGCCTCAAAAGTCCTACCATTGCTTATAGTTAAAAAATGTTTGCTTGTATGCTGTTTGACCCACGCAAATTTATAAGTGTTCTGTTGGTACAGGAATAGTAATGAGCCCTTGAGACAGGAGCTGTTGAATAGCACCAAGCAGATCCACTTGCTGGAATGTGAAGAGATGCAAGTTTTAAAGAATGAAGTGGGGAGGAGGCAGAATACAAATTTCAAGTTTGTAGCCCCTGGAAATTACACTTTGGACCCAAACATCTGAGATTTTCAGACTGGGAGAAGGGGATAGGGGTTGACCCATCTCTGGTAAGAAGCCTTGGGACCAATCCTAGTTTGTTTGGGGATCCATGTAGTTTTACAAAATTGTGTTCCTGCCTTAGATTTGGAACTTGAAGACTGAGGAAGAGAAAAGGAACATTTCTCCCCCACAAATAGAAGTTCTTATTGAGGTTCTTCTGGGGGGGGAAAGGGGTACTCTTATCCCTGTAATCTATTTGAAGTTCCAAGGGGGTCCAAATGGGTGTTTGCCTTCAAACGGCAACCACTTAACGCACTTCTTGTATGGCGGACTGAGGTATCAGGATGAAACTGGGATATCAGGCCAAAAAAGAAATAAAAAATAGAATACCACTTTAAAGGGCAGCTCTAACCATTTGTCTACCTAGTCTTTGAACGAAGGACACTACTTTAAGGGGCTGAAAAATAAATGGTATGATCTACCACAGGAACTACACATTGTGTAGGAAACTTTTCTTAGAGTACTTGCTGAGCAAAGTGTTTAGGAGCATCAATGCAGCCATTTCCCATAAAGACGAGGATAAGGAAATATCTTTGCTGGTTTAGGCAACTTTAGAGACCCCATGCTGGATACCTTGGTCTGCTCTAACACTAAGTAGGAGTGTACAGAGTCAGTGAGGGTAGAAATAGTATTCTTAAACTTAGAAGACATTCCTGTTACAGGTGTGTCATCCTGATTCAATTTGTCAGAAGGTAAGGTAAAAAGCTTGGCCAGCAAAATGGCCAAAATAAAGCAGTGAGTCATATTGGAGTAAAGGGTATTAGAGTCCTGAGAAGCCACAACTTCCCTTTAAGCTAAGTCCTGAGCCTTTATCCTTGAACTTGTGATCTGCAATCTTTGGGAATTACTGTACCCAGAGAAAAACTCACAACTGTAGCTATTGTAAAGAAGGGGGGGGGGGGGGGAGGCCTCATTGCCAAGTACTTGTAAGTAGTTGTGAACCCAAGTAGTGTGCAGAAACCACTTTATTGTGCCAAAGGAGGAGAGCCAGAAAGTGCACCAAGAAAGCAGAAAAGGCAGGTTGTGCAGCTGCAGTAAGCAGCCAGGCTACAAAGGCACAATAAGTACCAGGGCTAGCAGTTGCAACAAGGCAAAATTAACAGGAAAATGCACCCAATGCTTCGCTCTCCACGTTAGGCATACTCCTGGCAGGGGTGTTAAGCATCAGGGTTCTGCCCAAAGCACCCTGTGGCTGACTCCACATGTTAAAATAAGTGCCGAGAGAAGAGCCTACAGCAAGGTCCAGTGCATCTCAGAAAACGTTTCAGGCCAGCCTTGCTTCCTCAATTTGGCAAAGTCTGGGGTACAGTCCCTCAAGACTCTGCCAAGGGGTCAGCCAACCTGAAACTTGCAGCAGGAGCCACAGTGGCTATGATGTAGCTGGAATCTTAATTGGCAAATCCTCTTGGTAGGAAAATCTTTATCAGAGAGAATAGGAAGCATGTAAGCTTCCTTAAGTAGCTGAGGCAGAAGAGGCCCATCACCTAAAGACACTAGGAACAAATGGAGGCTAGCTTGAAGTAGGAGGAGGTTATATAGAGAGGAGTCCCAAAACCCAGTGGTAATGACTACCTCTATACTGTATAACTAAGAAAAATGCTTTTTGATGAATACCCATCAGGTTAAAACAGGATGTGTTCTGGCTATTAGTTACATTAATGCGTTAACAGTTATTCAGCGCATCAATATCCAAACCCCTCCAGCTCTGCCTCTCACCAGTTATGTGCTGTACCCTCTTTTCAAGAAGTAGTCTTCATTTGGCAGCTAGTATCAAGCCGGAAGCAACAATACCCAAGAAGCACAAAGCCACAGAGTGCTTTTCTCTTTCTGCTATCTGTGCAAATATATATCTTGCAACAGCTTAATTACTTTGAATATCTGTCCTAAGCATCTATTAGAAGTAGGAGCTTATGGGGATCTGAAATATTTTAGTTTGCTATGTACTTTCAGAACTTCATTTTATTTATTTTTTTCCCTCTTCGTACCTCAATTTCACCAACTTCCTTTTGCTCATAAATTCAATTACCTGGCAGCAGCTTCTGAAAATCATTAATGATAATTTTATTCTGTGTTTGCTATGAAACTCCAAGGCAGATTCTTATCTGATGTTTTTTTGTATTGTTTTTTACAATTTTATTTTTTAGAGTAGCTTTACATTTCGGCTCAATGGTGCAGGCCTGGCAGCAAGAGGAGAAAGTTCAGAGAGGAGGAAAGAAAGAGAAAGCTTTTCCTAAAATGTCCTAACTTCATTTACAGTTCAAAGACAGAAGCTAGAAAAGGAGATTTGTAGATAAAGGGAAATTATACAGGCTTTTTCTCTGGGGGAAGGAGGCCGCTTTGCAAATTCTTGATGTGTTTTACACAATATCAAGCCACGGTACAGAAGACACAGCAAAGGGAGATTGAGATGGCACCACACAAAATGACATGCTCTATTAAAATAAACACAATTTTAAACAGCAAACTTATTGTGGGCTTTGAGAAGGAAAATTAGCGAAGATCAAAGAATGGAAATGTGCAGACTAAAAACAGCCCTACGTGTCATTAGTGCATGAATGAAAAACACATTCAGGCCTTGCTGACATGGAAAGTGGAAGAATAAATTAATTCTGTCCATGCAAGACTTTACATTCTTGATCTAGACTGTACCTGTCGGGGTAAAGGAAAACAATGGGCAGCCAGCTTCTATAGACATTTCCCTGACTGCCTCTGAAAATGCCCCCAATTTACACCCACCTCTAAAACAGAAACAGCCAATGTTAAACATTTTTGGGCTATTAGGTACAGCCCAGTCAGCAATTTGCAAATTAGCTTTCTTTCCTCTTGTGAAGTCTTTTTATAACATCATAAATACAATAGAAGTAGGCTGTACACGGAGCCTGCCATCAGCTGACTAATGCAATAGTACTACACATGTATCAGTATTTTTTATTTTTTTAATCACCCAGTAGGCTGAACGAAAAAAAACTGAATGGATTCCTCCCCGAGGTGTCATTGTATTCAGTGGGACATCTCCACCATCAGAATACACCGGTTCAGTGCTGCTATATTATAAATGTTTTACAAATGCCTGAAGTTTAGGTAAGGCAATCTGACCAATGCAAATATTTATGTGTCATACTGTGAGATCTCTGTTGAAGCTGGAAATTACTGTAGTGGGCACCACTATATTAAGTGCTACTAGTTTCTGAGACCTGCATCATGCAGCTGTTCTGCTACATTGTGAACACATGAGATCACTGGCTCAGCAAGAGTGACATTCAGGAGAACGCTTTGTATTTTATTTTTATTTTTTCAATAAATGCAAAATGTTCTTTAATTGGTTAAAGTGGAGATTGTGATCTCACTGCCCCACCCTCTCCACCTTGACCAATCAGAGAACACATTTTTCGAAAAAATGCAAAATGTTCCCTGAATGGCGCCCATGTGAGTGACCTTATTATATAGTAGGTGAGGTTGAAAAAAAGACACAAGTCCAACCTAGGTGTGTGATTATATGTCATATATGACATTGTATATCCCTGTATGTTGTGGTTGTTTAGGTGCTTATCTAATAGTTTTTTGAAACTATCAATGCTCCCTGCTGAGACCACCAACTGTGGAAGGGAATTCCATATCCTTGCCGCTCTTACAGTAAAGAACCCTCTATATAGTTTAAGGTTAAACTTATTTTCTGGCCACGTGTCTTGTTAAACTCCCTTCTGTGAAAAAGTTGTATACCTATTGTGGGGTCATCAACACGGTTATTTGTTCACAAATGGAGCAAAGGACCAAAATTAATGTGGAGATCACTTTAGTAGTGGTGCGTACTAAAGTGATTTCTAGCTTTTGTGAGGATACCACAGATATATAGGTATATACATACTTACATTGGTACAAGCTTGACCATAAAACCTTGTAAAATGTGCCTAAACCTATACTTCAGCTTTAAGAAAGTCTCAACATCTAAAGTGTTGCAACTCTATGGCAGGTTATATAAAAGTGGCTATACATGAAAATATACTTTTATAGAATAGAGCCAAACACAAAATAACAGTTCCATGAAGGTCTCTTTAGGAAATTGGTGCATGCATCCCAAAAGATAAACTCATCACATTCTCTATTCAGCACTGCTAGGACAGCAGATTGGTACAAATACTAACGTAACACAATGCTTCTTGGGCAGCAATAAGGAAATGGTTTGCAGTGCACCAAATGTGGATGTTGAATGCTCAGATCAATTATATATGGCAAGTATTAAACTAAAATATGGGAGTGATAGTCTTCAGATTCCAGCACCTCTCTACTGTTGTATTTTCCAATAATTAACATTGGTTGTCAGTGAATCTCTGTTTATTTATATTTATGAGCTCCAGATCTCCTTAATGATACAGAAATAGACAGGACGGTTAGCACTTAATTCTGAAAATTAACTATTCTACAAATGTATGATAAAAAGCATCATCTGTCTCATTACGTCTCCAATTGTCCCACATTTTCTAATTTGCACGACTTATGTCCTAATCTTCATTTTATTCATTAAAGTATTGATTGACTGATTACTCTCGAGATTCAGTTCAATAAAACAGAATCCAATGCTTTTGATTTGAAAATAACAACACTTTCAATGTCCCATAATGCTGTTAGTATAAGAGCATAACTGAACAATTAGAGCTGAGCTAAATCAAGGTGCTGTATATACCCCAAAAAAGGCTTTGTCCCAGAGCAATTTTGAACACCACTAATAAAAAAGAAAGCAGGTAGAAACCCCATGACCATCATCTGTCATTTTATTTGTACATTGGGGGAAGAGGACTTTCATTACCAATAATAATAACAGCAATAGAAAAATATACCATAGTAATCCCTTTACTTGCAAATTACAATAATCATAGTGGGACGCACGTTTCCTAAGACCCCGGGGTTATTAAAACTGATCTGATATATTGTTTTGTAGGGGTGATCGGTACCACAATTATTCTAGTTTATACAGCCGTGGCTATGAGTCTATCTGCGTCTGAAAGTTAAACTGTGGGTTTTGACCCGCTCACCAACTGGATCGGAACTCTGTGTAGTAGCTCTGGTCCGGTGATTGCAGCTTGCTTCTCTGTCAGCTGGCTCCGTCACTCCGTTCTGTTGGGTAAACCCGATCCTCCGATGCTCAAATGAGTGTCTCTGGATGTCTGCAATCCGGTCACTGTATCTCCTGCACCATCAGGTCACTCACACAAGCTATAGAAGTCACGAGCTATGATGACTGTGGGCCTCTTATAACAGCAGGCCTCAGCACAGATCCTCACAGGCTGGCCACGCTATCCCAAGAGACCTAAAATGGCCGCTCGGGTTCCTTTTATGTCCTACCCAGCATGCACTGCTAGAGAAAGTGTTCATGGGTAGGTCACCAAGCCTCCTGGGTAAAAAGAGTCAACCTTTCAACAAAACAGTAATTTCCTGTATTGTGTTCAATGGTTGAAAACAAAAGTTACCCCAGTGCACTTTCTGTATTTGACCGCTAGATGGTGCCAAATACTAAGCTATAGAATTGTCCATAGGCTTGCATTGTAAAACATTTACATCACATTAATAGGCGAAAATGTGTCAGCGCTACACAAGCTTTTGCCTTATGACAAGGTGCTTCATCATGCTGGAAAAGGCATTGTTAGTCACCAAACTGTTCTTGGATGGTTGGGAGAAGTTGCTCTGTAAATAGTTTTTGTACTTTAATCATGGCTGTGTTCTTAGGCAAAATTGTGAGTGAGCCCACTTCCCTTGGCCGAGAAGCAACTCCACACATGAATGGTTTTAGGATGCTTTACTGTTTTACATGACAGAGCACTAATGGTAGCACTCACCTTTTCTCCAGAAAAGGTTTTTTTTTTTTTCCAGATGCCCCAAACAATCGGAAAGGGGATTAATCAGAGAATATGACTTTACTCCAGTCCTCAGCAGTCCAATCCCTGTACCTTTTGCAGAATATCAGTCTGTCCATGATATTTTTCCTGGAAAGAAGTGGCTCCTTTGCTGCCCTTCTTGCCACCAGGCCATCCTCCAAAAGTCTTTGCCTCACTGTGCATGCAGATGCACTCACACCTGCCTGCTGCCATTTCTAAGAAAGCTGTGGTGCCCCAATCCAGCTGCTGAATCATCTGAAGGAGACGGTTCTGGCATTTGCTGGCCTTTCTTGGGTGCCTTGAAGCCTTTACAAATGCAGTTGAATTTTTTTTATGGGATTAAGTTCATTTTCATGCCAAAGAGGGACTTTGAAATTTATTTCAATTCATCCGATCATTCCTCATAACATTTTGGAATATATGCAAATTGCCATCTTAAAAACAGAAACCACAGACTTTTGAGAATGACACAAATAATTTTCACAAACTGTTGGCCATGGCTGTATGGTCAGTGCTAAATTGAAATCCATAGGTGCCGGGCGCATTGGGATGGGGGGGGGGGGCAGCGTCCCTGCTCCCCATATGGATTGGCCGCCATTGGTTCAATGGCAAGTGTAAAAAGTTAAAGTGGAACTTCACTCTCTCAATCAACATTTACTATTTTTAGATCTTATGCTGCCAGCATCAGTAAATTGAAAGTATATTGTATTTACTTGTTTTTCTATATATTTTTTTACATTTCTTCAGTTACTTCCTGGTTTTCAGGCCTAGGCAAATGAAGTCCTCCCATTAGTATTTAGGAGGAGATTTCTCATCTAAGCACACCCTCATGTCTGCATAAATGAGCTAAGGGCAAGTCGATTCCAGGAAGTAAATGTTACATACTTCATCTGCCCTTACTCAATATGGCCAAAACCAGAAATGCTAGATAGGTATTTTTCAAAGTGAATTCTCTGCTTTAAGGTCCAGTCAGACCACAGTAATTAGCACAGATATTTTATATATATATATATATATATATATATATATATATATATATATATACACACACACACACACACACACACTGCTCAAGAACATTAAAGGAACACTTTGAAAACACAGCAGATCTCAATGGGGAAAAATATCATGCTGGATATCTATACTGATATCGACTGGATAATGTGTTAGGAAAGGATGGCACATCATTTGAGGGAAACTAAAATTATCGACCTACAGAGGGCTGAATTCAAAGACACCCCAAAAATCAAAGTGAATAAATGATGCAACAGGCTAGTTCATTTTGCTGAAATTTAATTGCCGCAACTCAAAATAGTACCCAGTAGTTTATGTGACCCTCCCATGCTTGTATGCATGCCTGACAATGACAGGACATTCTCCTAATGAGACAGAAGTTGGCCTGGGGTATTTTCTCCCACATCTGGACCAGGACATCACTGAGCTCCTGAACAGTCTGAGGTATAACCTGGCGACTTTGGATGGACCAAAAATGTCCCAGACGTGTTCAATTGGATTTAGGTCAGTCATGCATGGGGACCATTCAATGGTATAGATTCCTTCATCCTCCAGGAACTGGCTGCATACACATGAGGCTGTGCATTGTTGTGCACCAGGAGGAACCCAGGACCCACTGCACCAGTTTAGGGTCTTTTTTTAGTGGCCGCCACCTGCAAAACAATTCCTGTTTTGGAAGCCGTCTCATTGTTGCCCATCTAAAGCACCTGTTAAATTTCATTAAAACCAAAGCACCTGGAATTAACAACCCCCTCTGCTACTTAACTGACCAGATCAATATCCCAGGAGTTTATTTGACTTTGCTATACTTTGATTAAAAAGTGTTACAGTTGTGCTCATAAGTTTACATACCCTGGCAAAATGTATGATTTCTTGGCTATTTTTCAGAGAATATGAATAACACAAAAAAAAAAATTCTCGTGGTTAGTGTATGGCTGAAGTCATTTATTAATCAACTGTGTTTACTCTTTTAAAATCATAACAACATAAATCACCCAAATGACCCTGATCAAAAGTTTACATACCCTAGAACAGTGATGGCGAACCTTGGCACCCCAGATGTTTTGGAACTACATTTCCCATGATGCCCTGGCAATCTACAGTGTAGTGGAGCATCATGGGAAATGTAGTTCCAAAACATCTGGGGTGCCAAGGTTCACCATCACTGCCCTAGAATGTTTGGCCTTGGAACAGACACACCGGTTAAAATGGCAATTAAAGGTTATTTTCCCACATTTGTGGCTTTTTAATTTACAATTAATGTCTGTGTATAAATAGTCAATGGGTTTGTAAGCTCTCACATGGATTCACTAAGTAGGCTAGACACTGAGCCATGAGGAGGTAGAAAAGAACATTCAAAAGACCTGGGTAACAGGGTAATGAAACTTTACAAAGATGTAAAAGGATATAAAAAGATATCCAAAGCATTGAATATGCCAGTCAGTACTTTTCAGTCACTTAATAAGAAGTGGGAAATTTGGGGATCTCTTGATATCAAGCCATGGTCAGGTAGATCAAGAAATATTTCAGCCACAATTGCCACAAGAACTGTTCGGGATACAAAGAAAAACCCACAGGTAACCTCAGGAGAAATACAGGCTGCTCTGGAAAAAGATGGTGCGGTTGTTTTTAAGGAGCACAATACAAAGATACTTGAACATAAAAGAGCTGCATGGTCAAGTTGCCAGAAAGAAGCCCTTACTGTGCAAGTTCCACAAAAAAGCCTGGTTACAATATGCCCAACAACATCTTGACATGCCTCATTGGCTTTTTTGTGGCATTAGCGCAGTAAAGGCTTTCTTCTGGCAGCTCAACCATGCAGCTCTTTTTTGTTCAAGTATTGTTGAATTGTGCTCCTTAAAAACAACTACACCGTCTTTTTGGAGAGCAGCCTGTAGTTCTCCTGCAGTTACCTGTCGGTTTTTCTTTGTATCCTGAGCAATTCTTGCACCAGTTGTGACTGCAATCTTTCTTGGTCTACCTGACTTTGGCTTGGTTTT
The DNA here is from genome assembly GCF_037356315.1 of Lithobates pipiens. NCBI lineage: Eukaryota > Metazoa > Chordata > Amphibia > Anura > Ranidae > Lithobates > Lithobates pipiens. Next base: position 286,818,377 of record NW_027507784.1, read on the forward strand.
AAAAGAGCCCCTAATTTCCCACTCCTTAATAAGTTATTAAACAGTACTGACTGGCATAATCAGGGCTTTGGATAGCTTTTTACATCCTTTGTTACTTTCACATATGAAACTTACACCCCAAGGTCCAGGTAGACTGTTTTTCTTTTATCTCTAGGTGGAATACATCTAAGTGAATCAATGCATGTATGTTTTTGCACTCCGCACAGTACATGCTCACAATTTACACCTTTGAAGGATCTTAATTCATATTACTTCTGCCCCCACCCCCCACCTTCTTTTTCATTCTGGTATCATGGATGGTTTTTTGTCCAGATAAAAGGCATAATTACCCATAGGTTCACCATCCCTATGCGATTCTCTTAAGTTTTTTGACTGCTTTGCTTAAAACACTGTTATTTTTCTATGGTTCCCTATCTGGATTTATATATGGTTCCCATGCAAATTTAGATGACACCACTAGTGTTAGCATTTGTGTATGCATAATTCACATTTCCTGTCTGGGGGAAAAAGGCACAACACATAATATACCTATGTTTTCATCCTTCACATGCTTTTCCTAATAAGTTTCAATATCTGTTTTGCCGACATCACCTGTTATTTTAACGGATTCTTATCCCAATTCATATATATATTTTATTATGGATACCATTTTTCTTTTGGTAAACCTGACTTTTGAGTTATTTTTTTTTATGCTGGGTACAACAATTTTTTTAATGTAATAACTATGTATATTATTTTTGTTCATACAGTATATAATGATATACCATGAATTTCTGTCATAGTCATCAACATCTTTTGCTTCAAACATGAGTATTGGCTCTTTTTGCGCTTGTCATAATGGTACCACATATATATATATATATATATATATATATATATATATATATTTTTTTTTTTATTATTTCATTTTGTGTATTTATGTATCATAATCCGTTTTGCAGATACCCTTTTTGTGTTAGAATAATATTAATTTCTGCTGGCCATATACATATATGCGGCCTCTCAATGGGTGGGCCTTAATACCAAGCGGCTGCATATATGCGGCCCTGTGTAAACCACTTACCATGCTGAGAGACAGAGGATCGTTAAACTCCCAAAGCATACTTGTGATCAGGAGCTTTTCAATCATGTGACCACTATGACACCCAATCACAGCAATCACATGACCTGAATGCCTGCCTCTGCCTCTCAACTTTTAGGACTCTCAAAGGGCCAAGAGGCAGAAAGGGGTTCTGTAAGTTCTATACTTAAAGACTAAGTTGACCTTTTGTAACATGCTATACCCATATTCAGGGTGTAACATGTTAGACATGTACCCCCCCCCCCCCTCCGATCCCCCATTTTTGCAGCGAGTGGGGGATCTAAAGAAAACTCTGCACACCTGGCTGTGTCCTTCCTTCAAAGTGTTCTGCGCCTAAACAGACAACAATTTACATCCATTGTGGCTGTCGGCTTGTAGTTCTCAATGAACTACCACGGCACTGTTGAGTGCTGTGGTAGTTCATTGGTTCTTCCTGTCAGTGTAATGTGAATGTATGGGCAGACAGCTTACACTGACAAGCTGCAGGAGACCTGCATGGCATTATGGATCCGCAGATTGAATGCCAATGCTTTCCAGGCTCTTAAAAAAATAAATAAAAATAAATGTAAATGCACACTTGTTTACTTGCAATAAAAAGTGTAAACAGCGTTTCCTGCATGTTTTCAGCATCACATTGTAATTGCACGATGTTTGAGATCTGCTGCAGCTGTCAATACAAAGTTAACGACACCCCAAAAAACATCACAAATGCAGTGCGGTTTGCCTGTACTGGATTGCATAGTACAAAATGATCATGGGGTCTGGCCCAAAAAGGTGTCTGCACTTCTTTGTTGCAATTTGAGCCTATTCAAAATTAAGGGCTCAATCACACCACAATGAACTGCATGTGAATTGCACAGGAATGTGGCGCTGTTACTGTGCGATTCACATGCGGATTATAGTGTGAACTAGGGGAAAAACACAATAAATTGCAGGGCTGTGGGATTCCCATATGCATGGCTTGGAACTGTGCATCTTTATCAAAAACGTTTTTTTCCTTTTGTTTTGGATAAAATGGGAAATTATTAGAACCTCTTTCAGGTTTTTACGAAAGTCTATATAGACACTGCTAAAATGTACCCTTTAAGTGATTTAATTTTACAGTAGTCAGGAAAACAAGAAGTGAAAGATCTTCCAATGTAGACACTTGATACACTCACTTTAAAATATTTTCTCTCACTTCCTGATGTATCTTCAGGACAAGAGAGACATTTCCCATGAGGAACAGCCAGTCAAATAGTTTATAACAGGAATATGCAATTAGCGGACCTCCAGCTGTTGCAAAACTACAAGTCCCATGAGGCATAGCAAGACACTTAGAGCCACAAGCATGACACCCAGAGGCAGAGGCATGATGGTACTTGTAGTTTTTCAACAGCTGGAGGTCCGCTAATTGCATATCCCTGGTTTATAACATTGCCTACTGTATCTAAAATGAAAGTAAAAGTTTAGATACACCTTAACATTGTAAATTTGTGTCTATGCAAGGTAAGTCATGTTTACTTTACATACATTTATAAAAAATTGTCCTGTATTTTAAACGGTTTCCTGAAGTTCCTCTTTAAGCTTTTCATTTCTAAATTCAAAACACACAGAAGAAAAAATAAATCATGAGGATATATTTTCCACTGAATAATTCCATAAGGATGCCCTGAAAGTGAAGGATTGCAGTTCTAAATAAAAACATTAAATGTGTTATTACATTAGCTCATGTCGTAGACAGCATTGTTTCAATTCATCAATATGATTCTGCAAAGTCCATCTCTTTATAATAATCATTTTCTCTATTGCTGGTAAAGCACAGGGTTACTGGTACATTAACAGAAGTGTACAGGAAGCTTTCAAAAAGGTCATGCAGAGTTCCCGAAGAAGAGAGAAAGAGAATCCCCTGCAGAGTCTGAAAAAGTCAAGTTCTGCTCCTGGTGTTTAGGAGAACAGCCCGTGCTTGAGGGTTTAGGAATGTTGAGTCTAGAAAGTAATCACAGAAAGAAAGAACATGTGTATTTTTCGTGTAAACAACTGCAAAAGAAGTCATACCATAACATGACTGGTCATAAAGTATAACGGCATGCACATGTAATAGAACCAACAAACTAAGTTTTGTACACACAGTCATTTGTTATGATATGTGGATGCAAGTGCTCCAATGGGAAAGTAAACTCAACCACTGAGAAGAAGTTGAAGTCAGTTTATAAGCACAGAAGAATTTTAGGAAGTCAAAGAAAAATAAAAAATGCTGCTAGGTGTTATTCACCAGCGACTGGCTCCCTACTTGTGTTGTGGCAATAGTTACCCCCCTAGTGATAACAGAAGAAGCTCTTCAGTGCAATTACAGAAAAACAAAAAAATAATAATAAAGTACTCAGACCACAGTAACCAGAGATCTGACTTTGGATGGACATACTCCCTACCGATACAAATTTTATACAGAAGGCTCAAATTAGTTGTTCGGTAGAACTTCACCAAAAGTCTCAGCATTATAAAACAAAAACGTTCACTGCAGGATCAAGTGATACAATAGGGTCTCATCTGGACTTTCCCACTGTGTAATAGTTGGTTATCAGTTGAACTGATCAATCAAGATGACAGGTTTCTTAACTTCTCCAGCTAAAAATGTAAGTACTTTGGTCCTTTCAAATCTAATACCAGCTCTCTGCCCTCTGAGCCACAGCTATGATACTAAAATATCTACTGAAGTGCATGGCATTAAAGTCAACATTTAAACATATTAATATTTGCACCACAATATTAATATTATTATTATGATCATCCACGAAAAAGAACTTTATTTCTTGCTTTTCTCTCAATGTTATTAGAGACTCTAATGGGATTCCACAATCAATTGCTACTTCCGAATGGTCATCACACCTCTCACTACCTGTATGGCATTTCTCAGAACAGCTTCTCTCTGCTTAAAGCGGTAGTAAAGTCAATTTTCTGATTTTTACCTAAAAGGTAAGCCTATAATGAGGTAAAATGAATTGCTCCTAAACGTGCACCATTTAGGAGATATTTACCCTGGATGCAGCCAGTGACTTCACTGGCTCATGCACTCTGAAGGTCCGGCATACCCTGCTGGACCTTCAGAGCTTTGTGGCCACTCAAAGCCAGAGCCTGCAAACCTGGAGGGGGAAGATGGGAGCCCTCTCTGTGGTGACAGTGCGCTGCTAGTGGGCTTCATTCTAAGCTAAGAATTTCATAATGTGATAACATGCGATGCATACTAACACAATATGCAATCACTTTATAGGTGTGTTTTTTTTTTTTTTTTAAACTGCCACAGTTTACTTCCGCTTTAAAAGATAAGTTCAACCTTAAAAAAAATAATGGTAATAATAGTATTTTTTGTCATACTTACCTGTAAAATCCTTTGCTTTGAGTACATCATGGGGCACAGAGGCTAATATTCATTACCTACTGCATTATATTTCATCTCCAGGTGAATAGACACTGGTAGACCAAAGGTCTTTAGACAGACCTATATAACCCCTCCCATACAGGAAGTACTTCAGTTTTGTAGCAAACACTAAATTCTCAAAAAGAGGAGAGAGACCTGTGTCCCATTATGTACTCAAAGAAAATAATTTTACAGGTATGACTAAAAAATCCTATTTTCTTTTTCATACATCATGGGACACAGTGTTTGGCTAATATTCATTACCTACTGGGATGCCCCAGAGCAATAGCCTTGAGGGGAGGCAGACATCCTGCCAAATAAAGTCATCAGACCTTTATACGGCAGTCCGCAGTACACTGCCGAATCTCCGGCTGCTCGAACATCAACTTGATACAATTTTGTGAACGTATGCACTGAAGACCAGGTAGCAACCTTATAAATCTGATCCACAGATACCCAATGGCGAAAAGCCCAGGAGGTTCCTACACCCCTGGTAGAATGAGCTCTCACCCTAAAAGGGAGGAACTTTACGTTTCAGACCATAGGCCTGAATGACCAATTGATGGACCCAATTGGCAATGGAAGCTGCATGCCCCTTCTTGGGTCATTTTGGTAAAATAAAAAAGGAGTCTGATCCTCGGATCTCCGCTGATCTCGACAAATAAACCTTGACTGCCCAGACCATGTCCAAGGAATGCAGTTATCTCTCTTCTGCCGGCTGGGAGAAAAAAAGGCAAAATAATGTTCTGATTTAAATGAAAGGCTGACACCACTTTTGGCAAAAAGGATGGAACAGGTCGTAACACGACCCTGTCGTGACTGAAGGATAAAGTAAGGTTCCCTGCACAAAAGGGAACTCCCTTCTAGCCGAGGTGATGGCCATCAGGAAAGCTAGCTTGCATGACAGCAAGTCTAAAGGAATTTCCTTGATAGGTTCAAATGGTTGTTTCTCTAACACAGACAGCACCAAGTTCAGGTCCCAAGCACACATAGGTGACCTAATGCGGGGAAGCAAATGAGTTATCCCCTGCATAAAGGTTCCGACCAGCGAATAGGAGGCTAAAGGTCTTTAGAAGAATACTGACAGGGCCAAAATCTGACCTCTGATTGTACTCAAAGCCAATCTGATTTCCAGAGCTGACTGTAGAAAAGAGAATTTTCCCAATAATGTATTTCAGATGATACCATTTTTCGGCTTCACACCAAGCAATACAAGTCTTCCAGACCTTATGATAGATCTTCCTAGTGACCGCTTTTCTAGCGTTCACTAGCGTAGACACCACTGGTCCCGAGATGCCACGGTCCTTTAACACCTTGACTTCAATAGCCATGCCGTCAAATTTAGAGACTGTAAATTGGGGTGGAAAATAGGACCTTGAGGTAGTAGATCAGGTGGTGTGGAAGCGTCCGTTGCCCATCTATTGTCAGTCTCACAATTGAACCAGGGCCTTCTGGGCCAGGCTTATGTCACAGAATGACTGAAACCCTCTCTCTACGAAGCATGTGCAACAAATGTGGAAGGAGAGAGATCAGATGGAAAGCGCAAGGCAGAGAGTACTGGCTCCATGGAACTACCAGAGCATCTGCTCCGATTGCCAGAGTATCTTTTGTTCGGGAGACAAACTGCCATAGCTTGTTGTTGAACATGGATGTCAATAGGTTGACCTCTGGCCATCCCCATTGCTGGCAAAATTTCCTGGAACATCCTTGGGTGTATGAACCCTACCTCCAGGAAGATCTGCTGGCGGCTGAGATAATTTGCCTTCCAGTTCTCTATTCTCGGGATATGGACTGCCAAAAGAATCAGCACATGTCCCAGGCTAGTATGTGGTGAAACTCATTCACAGTTGAACGACTCCTGGTACCGCCTTTTGGTTTATATAGGCCACTTCAGTGGCATTGTCGAAATGAACCCCGATAGGACATTCCTGACGCTCCACCCTCCAGGACCATAAGGCCAGACGTACTGCCGTAATTCCAGGACGTTGAAGGGGAGGATCTGCCCTTGGCCATTTCCCCTGAGCTGTGAGCCCCAGCCTGAGAGACTGGAATTTGTAGTCTGTACTCTCCGAGTTACCAGAAGGATTTTGCCTTTCGCAGGTTCTGACCCTGCAACCACCAGTTTAGGCTTAAGTGTGTCCGAGGAGATAAGAACATTGGATAATCCACGGCTTGTCCTCTTCTGCTCCAAACCAACAGGATATCTTGTTGTAAAGGCCTGGAATGGAACTGGGCATAGGGCACTGCCTTGAAGGAGGACACCATCCTCCCTAGAAGACACAAAGAGCCGAATGGAGGGTCGTATTGTTCCCCTAATCTGACACACTTGATCCTTTAGGGAACAAATCCTCATGGGTGGCAAAAATACCCTTGCTTGGACTGTATCTAGGATCAGGCCTAAATACTTCAGACTTTGAGCTGGTCTCAAGGTTGACTTTACTGTATGTTATGATCCAGCCTAAGTTTTCCAAATACACACTGTGCATGTTATGCTCTGTTCTAGAGCCTGTAGTGAGTGATCTCTGAGCAGGAGGTTGTCCAGATACCCGATCACCAAGATCCCTTGGGCCTTTAAAAGACCCAGTACTGGTGCTAGGACCCTTGTGAACACCCAAAGCACAAAGGGTAGAGCCACAAACTGAAAATTACATTCCTCTACTGCAAATCACAGGAACCTCTGATGAGGCTGAAAGATAGGTACGTGTAAATACGCATCTTTTATATCGATGGAGGCTAGAAAGTCTCCCATCTGGAACAAGGCTACCACTGAGTGAGAGGCCCCATCCAAAAGGGCTGGATTACATAGTTACATAGTAAGGTTGAATAAAGACACCAGTCCATCCAGTTCAACCGTTACATTGTATCTCATTAAGATGATCATTATATAATTTTTAATTTAAGGTACCCATACAGCGCTGCCAATTTTACGCAGAGCAACACCCATACATCACACACTCACATCGGCCCCTACTGTCAAGGAGCCCACAATCCAAGATCCCCAACTCACATTCATGGAGTGTGGGAGGAAACGGGAGTACCCGGAGGAAACCCACGCAGGCACAGGGAGAACATGCACACTACAGGCAGGTAGTATCGTGGTTGGGATTCGAGCCAGTGACACTTTTTACTGCTAGACAAGAGTACTACCCACTACACCATTGTGCCCCCCCCCCAAAAAAAAAAAAAAAAAAAAAAGATATAGGTTCGGGGATCCTAGGTCCAAAATGAGCCTTGTGCCCCCGTTTGGTTTTTGGACCGTAAACAGGTTTGAGTAAAACCCCATGCCTCTTTCAGATACAGGAACCTCTACAATCACTCCTTGATGTACTAAATGATGTAGTGCCTGAAGCAATAAGTCTCTTTTTGGAGGATCCGAGGAAACGCTGGATCTTTGAAACCTCTGAGGGGGAGCCCTCTGCAACTTCATCTTGTAACCGTGGAATTTAGTTTAGGTGACCCACTCGTCCTGAACTATTGTTCCACAAGTGCAGCACCTTCCCCCCACCTGATAGTGTGGGGGCTTCCCCTCAAAAGGAGGGCTTGGTGTTGGGTTTATAAGAGTTGTGGATTCAGGGCTTTTTCTGGCCCTGCCTTGTGGCTTGCCCCTGGCTCTAGTGCTCTGTTAGCGGCGGAACTGCTTTGGCACTGAGACACTTGAGGAAGCAGTCCCTGGGGTTTTAAACGGGGGACGTCTGGTGCTTTTCTTCACAGGAAGTAGAATGCTCTTGCCTCCAGAAATCTTTTGGATATATTTGTCCAAATGATCACCAAATAAATGTTCCCCATAAAAGGGGAAAGCTGCCAATAACTTTTTACAAGGAAGCTCGGCTGACCAGTTCTTAAGCCACAAAAGTTTGCGCATATGTACAGACAAGAGAGCCAAACGAGAAACCTGCTGTATTGAATCCTTTAAAGGCGTCAACAGCAAAACACAGCGCTCAAAGAATATCTGTCTTATTTTGAGCCAGATCATCCTCCCGGTTAGGCCTGTCAGGCCGTCTGACCTGATCCTTTGAGGACTGGCAGATGCCAATTGCTGCAACAGCTGGCTGAATAGCTGAACTGGCCAAAGAAGAGGAAGCCTTTAATGATGACTCCAATTTCTTGTCCATAGGGTCCTTCAAGCCCTGTGTGTTATCTACTTCACAAGTTAAGTTCTTATTTAAGGAAAAGACTGCTGCATCTACTGCTGGCATGCTCCACTTCTTAAACTTTTCATCCATGGGATATAAAAGGGAAAACCTCTTCAGAGGAACAAAAGTCCTGTCAGTATGTTCCCAACCAGCCTACACCGCTTATTCCAACAGAGGGTGTAAGGGGAAAGGCTGTGCGGCTTGAAGAGGCCATAGGGACCCCAAAGAGGACCAGGGGGGCTCGGTAACCTTTGCAAGAGGAAACTTAAAGGCAGAACGAACCATTTCGGGAAGAGTCCAGACCAATTCCTCTGTGACTAAGAGGCAGACATCAACTGGATATCTTCTTGTCTAGATTGCTCGGAAGCAGACTCATCCGCCAGGCCCTCTACAGAATCCTGAGCTTTTAGCTCTTCCCCATCCTCAACCCATTCCTGCTCCAATCTAGGAGGCTCCGGGGAGGGGGATCTGTCGCGCTAAGTACCTTTAGCCTGCCAAGCAACACCTGATGACTCACGTGACCTGGGTAAGGAGAAATAAACCGCTGCAAGTGCCTGGTTCAGAGCCTGCTCTGTGTCCCACAGCTGCCTTTTGAAAGTATCATGTTTGGCATACACAGCTTAAATAATCTGGCTGTGGGCCGGAACGCTCTGTGCATGCGTGCACACACATACGTGTGGTCCCGACGAACAGGCGTGGCTGTATTAACATATGGCGTGAATCTTCGTGTGCCCAGACAAAGGCTACGGTGCATGTGCGACGAGGCTGCTGAGCACAGCGGCGGTTTTGCAAATGCACCTGCGCCATAGCAAACCAAGGCAAAATGGTGCACCGCAGTCCAGACACAAGCAAAAAAGGCACACTTTGCAAACACCCATAGCTAGCCCAAAACTCCTCCACATGGTCACCGCACACAGGGGTCCAGCCTCTAGCTAGCGTGACTGATTGTTACAATCACTGGGACAACCCAAAATAAGTAAAAAATTTAAAAAAGGGGGGGTTTCACTTACCCGTCCAGGCGCAGGGCAGCTTAGAAACGAACAGCCCAATCTTCACCCATCACGGTGGGTTCCTGTTACTTGAGGACCTTGAAGGACAGGGTACCCTTTTTTGTTTAGGGTCCACTCCCTTGCAGGAATGCCTTAGCACTGTGGTGTCCAGGATTCCACTTTGCAGGGTCCAGTGCCCGGAGGCCACATTATAGGCAAAACCTTGCAGGATCTTGAGTCTTATTTGCGAGGCTCGGGTCCCATCTGTCTAAGCATATAGAGCCTGTGTCAAAAGGATCCAATCAGTCAATCCCTTGATTCATTTAAGAACCATTTGTGGGACTAGAGAACTGGAGCTCAGAGAGCTCAAACAATTGTGCCATCCACCTTGCAGACACTGGTAAAAAAACTGAAGTACTTGCTGTATGGAAGGGGTTATATAGGGGGATGACTCCCTGTCTAAAGACCTTTGGTCTACCAGTGTCTATTCACCTAGAGATGGCGTATAACCCAGTAGGTAATGACTATTAGCCTAACTCTGTGTTCCATGATGTATGAAAGAGAAAATAAATGTATATCTATTTGCACAAAAAAAAAAAAAAAAAAAATATATATATATTTATTTTTTACTATAAACCTGCAAAGCATTGCACCCACAATCAGTAGAGCAAAGTTCTTGCAGACAACCTGTGTGAGCGCTCTGCTCGTACCTCATACTGACAGGAAGATTCAATTTACTACTAGAGCGCTTAACAGCACCCTTGTAGTTCTTGGAGAACTACAAGCCGGCAGCTGCAAAGGCTGTCAGTACTGGTAGTTTTAACGTTCACAATACACCGTTACTAATTTTTAAGATTGTGACAGTGAGCAAGGGAGAAGATCACCCTCTAGCTGTCAATCGGTGTGTGCAGGGGTTGGTGTATCTGTAACATGTTACACCTTGAAATGGTGAACTTATCCTTTAAGCGGTTATAATCATACAATTTGTAAGAAGTCCTATCTAATTTCATCAGAAGTCAATCAGTTTGATTGGCATATTTAAACTAGAGACATAAAAATAGAAATAATAAATAATAGGAACATTGATGATGAAACACTTTTTTAAAGATACTCTTGTCTGAACTGTAAATGCAGATCTGTGCCTCTCACCAACCAGCTGCGAACTAATTACAAGATCTTCTAACTAGTCAAGCTTCCTCTCAAAGCATATGGATCCAATTAGCTCAAACTGTTGCTGATTTTAATCAATCTTTCTTCAAGCAGCTAAACTTGGGACATGTGGCTCTTAATGCAGCAAGTAGAGCAGAAAGAGAGAAAAGAAGCACAGTAGTTTATGGCCCGGTAGAGGAAGAAAGAATTAAGGGGTCTGGAAAGGTGCCTTCAGCAATAATTATAGCTTTGCCAATAAAGACTGCATATGCAAATTATAACTACAGCGAAATGTGCTTGGGCTGGACACTTTATGCTTGGCCTTTCTACATACTGAATGCACATTACATAAAAAGGCAATAGATGTTACATATTTTTACACATCTGTTTTTATTTGACATTTTTTTTTTCAATATTAAAGGTATCTATATAAGGATACATGACGCAGACACACAATTTGGGCTATTATGAATGCTTAGAAATTGTGTGCGTTTGTAAATACCAGATTAGCGCATGATAATCACACAAAAGGCAAATCATATTAGTCAGAAATTGTCACGTATGCTACACATAACTTTGTGTAATAGAGTTCTAAATAAAGATATGTTTAAATTTGTAATTGGTTTTACAAATAAAAACAGAGCGACTCTGCCATAAACCTGCAATAGTTAGAGTAATATTCTCAGTGCACAGACAGCTATGAATAAGCACTCTTGGTAGTGTGAAACGCGTTAGACGTTGTTGCTTTTGTTGTGATTCATTTGATGTGTTCCTGTTCTACGAATAAAAGGTATTGAGTTTGCCAGAGTCCTGAATTCAGGACTACTTTCGTCTCCCTTTATGATTACGAATGGGACACGCCAGGGGTGCCCTCTTTCACCGTTAATATTTGCATTAATGATAGAACCACTAGCGCAAGCTATTAGATCACACCCGGACATCAAAGGTCTGGAAATCAACCAATGTATCCACAAAATTAGTTTATATGCGGATGACGTAATCATCTGGCTCACCGACCCAGTTCAATCTCTCCCCTCGCTTTGTGATCTTCTACAAAGTTTTAGCCAGGTCTCTCTGTATAAGCTGAACCACTCCAAATCGGCGATGCTAGGCATATCCCTTCCCACCTATCTTAAAACGAATATATCGTCCATCTCTCCTTTCTCCTGGGCGCCCAACTCCTCCGTGTCTTATCTGGGCATCCATCTGACCTCCCCAGCATCCTTGTTGTTACGTACCAATATGGCTACTCTAACCCAGAAACTTCAGGAGACTGCTACTTCACTCCTCTCAGTTAAAGCCTCCTGGGCAGGAAGAATTGCATTGGCTAAAATGTTTTTGTTACCGCACATTCTTTATATGTTTAGAACTCTGCCTTTACCTATTTTGAAACCTGATATAGCTGGACTACAAAGGATTGTTAACAAGTTTATATGGGCGGCCCACAAATCACGTATTAGATCCCCGTTGTTGTGCATCCCGACTAGATATGCTGGGATGGGAGTCCCGGATCTCAAGGCATACTACAAAGCCACTGTTTTAGACCAAACCAGGAAACTATGGGATCCAACCTCTTCTCTGCCATGGACTTCAATTGAAACCGCTGATATGTTGTCTCCTCCATCACACTTACTCGCAGCCATCTGGATGGGTTTACACCCCACACACTCTCTACTACCAACGGTCAAAGCCCTCACAAACAACTGGAAATCAATTGTACAATCCGCGGGCGGCCTACATATACAAGCTCTATATCGGCTACCGCTCGCCTCCATTTCACTCCTGTCCCAGGATTTACCGCTTCATAGCTGGGCCTCAAAAGGCATTAAAACTCGGAGACTTATTTCATAATGGTCATCTTAAGACCTTCGCTCAACTCTCTAAAGCCTTTAACATTCCTAGTAAAGACTTCTACATCTACCTACGGATCCGTCATGCTCTTTCCTCTGTACATACGTCGAGCTGCTCTTTGACTAGAGACATAATACAAGCATTTACCTCAACGATCAACAAATTTAGGGGTATTTCATACTTCTATGGTCTTTTGACAAAGCCTAGCCCGGAACGAGCCACTCCGGCGATTGTCTCATGGGAGCGAACTCTACACATACAAGTCTCTCCAGCGACCTGGTACCGGGCAATCCGTTTTCCAGCTGTAGTATCCAGAAATGTGTCACACTGGGAGACTGTGATGAAAATCCTTTACAAGTGGTATTACACTCAGTCTAAATTAGTAAGGATTTTTCCGTCCCAATCTGGAAAGTGTTGGCGAGAGTGTAATCAAGACGGACATATTTACCATATTTGGTGGGAATGCCCGCTCATAACTACCTTTTGGGCCGGAATTTCCTCCTTCATCCAGAGCATAACAAATGTTACTGGCAAACTGGCACCGCAGACGGCTCTCTTTGGTCTTGATCTTGCATCTTGGCCTTCAAAATTTCACACCATACTCACTCACATACTAATAGCGGCTAGACTCGCTATTTCCCGTCGTTGGAAGCAATCTTGCTCACCCTCTGTCCCAGATGTAATTATAATATTAAACAACCATATGTTGATGGAATTCATGTTTGCGAAAGCACATATGAAATTGAGTAAATTCTATGCTACTTGGCAACACTGGATACAAGATTCCAGAGCTCAATTACACTCTTGATCTTAACAGTCTTTCTTGAGCCCCTATGCCACTGCTCTCATACGGGCGGGAGGGGGGGAAATCCATCTCTGCGGTGTGCCTGTTTATAGCATTTAAGGATTTTTCTTCTTCTACCCTCTTTAATGCCATACTCACCCGTTTCTCCGCTCATCCTCCATCTTTCTCTACCCTTCTTTAGATGCTCTGAGGGGGAGAGATTTGAGGCAGTCTCTCCCCGCCAGTTATTCCCTTCTCGCTTAGGTATCATGATCTTACGCCTGTCACCTCTTTGCCCCTCTCTTCTCTCTCCACAATTTGCTGTGTAGAATTACCCTTTTGTCATGTTAAGCTTGTTGGCATTGACATTGCATTATTTACTTTGACTTTTATGCGATCTGTGCTGTACTTGCAGTTTTTTGTTCAATAAAATTTTTGAAACCTAAAAAAAAAAAAGGTATTGAGTTTGTTTTAGAGTGCGGCTGTCCAGAGTTGTCTAAATTATCTACATCGTCTGCATGCCGTTGTCTGCACCCAGGTTTCTCTATTCCTGGAGGAGCTGTTTTTTTTTGTCTCGTGGATCTACCTAGAGCGGTGGTGTCTCCCGCACTGATGAATATAACTGTCAAACCACACAGTTAATGTAAAAGTGAATGTGAGAGATGACATCACTAAGGGAGCTAGGGAGGAGGTGGAATCCTTATCGGTACAGCTCCAAAGGGATGAAACTAAGGGGAAAATAATAATGGGAGCATGCTATATGCCCCCTAACCTGAGGGAGGGGGGGGGCAGACCTCCTATCACAATTTGGATTAGCAGCAAGGATGGTAAGTGTCCAAAAACATGTACAATCTTTAGAGGGATCAAAGTAAGTTTCTAGGAAAAAATATGATTTTTACATGTAGGAGAGGACTGCCAGAATAGGCTTGGGTGGCAAGTGGTTAAAGCGGAACGTTCAGTGAAATAAAAAACAAAACAAAAACAAAATGTGGCAGTTTTCCATTAGTATTACCACAGCAGTTTTTATTTTTCTGTGTCCTCCTAGTATTATTTCATTACCTGTTGATCCTGCCAGTAAAGCTGTTATTTTTAAGATTTCTTTATTAGTGTGGCAATGATATTTACTGCATTTACTAAATGCACAGCACCTCTCCCTCATGAACAATGGATTTGTAATGTAAATTCATTGGTTACAAATTAATCCCTTCCCACGACCGTATCCCGGCCCTCTAAGAGTCCTAAAGGCTAGGAGAAGCTCAGGTGGGTATTCGGGTGATGTGGCCATTGTGATTGGCTGTCATAATGGTCACATGATTGAAAAGCACGCTCTCAGCACGGAAAGTTGTAATACACAAGGCCACTTATATGCGGACCCTCTGCCTCCACCCGCCGAGAGGCCGCATATGCTCATATGGTAGGTGCCAAGGGGTTGAAGCCCATCTTCAGCTAACACTTTTTAAAGTTATAACATCTCCTTTGCAAGAAAGATTTAAGGATTATCAATAAAGGCTGACCATTAAAAGCACCCTTTTTTCTGTACTTATTAAAAAAAAAAAAAAAAAACGCTGAGCGACAGTTACATAGTTACATAGTTAGTCAGGTTGAAAAAAGACACAAGTCCATCCAGTTCAACCTTAAAAACAAATAAATAAAATAAAAAATAATCGTACAATCCAAATACCCAATTTTATGCCCACAATTGATCCAGAGGAGGGCGAAAAAAACCCCCAGCAGAGCATGCTCCAATTTGCTACAGCAGGGGAAAAAAATTCCTTCCTGATCCCCCAAGAGGCGATCGGATTTTCCCTGGATCAACTTTACCTATGTTAGTACCCAGTTATATTATGTACATTCAGGAAAGTATCCAGGCCTTTCTTAAAGCAATCTACTGAGCTGGCCAGAACCACCTCTGGCGGGAGTCTATTCAACATTTTCACAGCTCTAACTGTGAAGAAACCTTTCCGTACTTGAAGATGAAATCTCTTTTCCTCTAGACGTAAAGTTCCTTCATGCCTCTTATCAGTTTGGTTGCCCTTCTCTGCACTTTCTCCAGTTCCCCGATATCCTTTTTGAGAACTGGTGCCCAAAACTGAACTGCATATTCCAGGTGAGGTCTTAAATATGCAGTTCAGTTAACACAATGTTTTCTGATTGGCTTACATAAATGAACAAAAGCTGACCATTGTAAATGCTCCTGACAGTTTTAAATGGTTTGTCTCAACTTTCAAAAATAAATAAATAAATAAATAAATAAATAAATAAATAAAACTGACTGGATCACCAAGTGAAAACAAAGGAAAACACCCATAAAAAGGAAAAGTAATGCAACTACCACATCAAAGATTTGGCAAGCTCAAATTTAATACATTTTGTTTTGGGTTTAATACTGCTTTTTTAATTAACATGAAGAAAGCACAGCAAATTTGTAACGGGTAGAGAAATTTAAAAAGGGAAACGTGTTCAAGCACAGTATTAAATTGAGCTGAAGGTAAAAAAAAAGCTGGGGATAGAGAACCAATAGTTTGTTGAGCACTGATAAAGGCTAGTCAGAGACAGATGTCTTAATGTGACTAGAGTAACGTATGTCTCAATGACAACAGCATTCTTCAAGGTGTAGCAAGTTGAGAATTTTATTAGAAGCAAAAACTATTGCTGTAGGTAATTGCCGAGCTACAGTCTTCACAAAGTGAAAGAAAATCAATGTGCAGAGTACAAGGTGTCAAGTGGTGGGCAGGGTGATGAGAGGCCTACAATGTCAAGACAGCCACTCTTAAGTGTATACAACAAAATGTCCTCTAATCAAACTATACTAGCATTTGTTCCAATTTGTATTTTTCAAAGGTAATCTCTAAACCTGAAACATTCACATTTCAACCCAGCAGATGCAGGCTTAATACGAAAGGTTTCTAATTGTTAACTTGCAAGCCAGATTCCAGTAGTTTCCTCTAGTGAGTGGTCCTAAAACTGAGACTGCATATATGTTCTCAGAAAAGAGAAATAAGACTGGATCATTAGTTTCTGAAGCCAAATTGTGGGTTTGAGAAAATTCACGTTCACATTTTCTGGCGTTCAATTTTTTCTGCTAGGGGTTTTCAGTTGTACTATTAGGCTACTATCAACATGACAGTTTTTTTTTTTTCTGTCATATTTTATTTTTTTTAAACATTAAAGTTCAGCTAAGTTCCACATTCAGTTATGACATGTATAAGTCTCACAAAGTAAACAAACTCCCTTTACTTGGCCTGAATGAGCCAAATCTTTGGGTCTCACCCTGTCTTCCTCTCCGACACATTAAGTTCATACACACTATAAGAAAAGTGGGCAAACATTTCCGTCCAAGAAACTTTCATACAATTTTTGTATAGTGTGTAAACAACCTTTGACAGTCGATTCCGACTTTTCGTACAAAAATTCCTGAAGGGACAAACTCCAAAAATGTACTCGTACGGGAAGAAAACAAACAATTTTTGTTTAATGTGTACCGTTTTCATACAAGAAAAATCAGGTAAGAAAAACTGTGCATGATCAGAAACAACAACAAAAAAAGTCTTTGTCGTACAAGAATTTCCATATGCATTTTTGTTCATCGGTCCGGATTTGCTTTGAAACAAGGAAAATCAGCCAATCGTCCGCTCGATTTTCTTATAGTGTGTACCCCATTTAAAACTCACAGTGGGAAAGTCTCAGCAACAGAAACAGTGTTGTCAATTCAGAAGGCTGTTGATTTGATTAAATGTAGCCAGATGCTGATAGACAAGCTACAGCTTTCTGAATCAGAAGTGACAATACTAATAACTACACCTCAGCAACATTTTTTAGCCCTCTGTGCTGCAAGCAGAACAGCCTACATGAGAGTGGCAACTCTGCTCTGAATTCAAGATCAGTGCAGCATCATTGCCACCCCATCAAAGGAAGCAGGATTCTGTTGATATCACTTGCAGGTTCAACAGATATTTGTGCCCCAGCATGTTATTCTTCTAAATATAAATTACCATAGTTCTTATTTATGTTTTGGAATGTTTAGTTCAAGGTTTCTCAACTCCAGTCCTTATGTACCCCAACAGGTCATGTTTTCAGGCTTTGTTACATTAGTAATTACCACAGCCATCTCATCTGAGGGAAACCCTGAAAACAATCCTGTTGGGTACTTGAGGACTGGAGTTGAGAAGAATTGGTTTAGGTTATAGGCTGGGTGTAGCATTAAAGCATTTAATATATATGGAGGATGATCAGCGCTGTTAATTGTACTAAACTATATAAATAATGAGGTATATTTGTATTGAGCTCGCTGTGCAAATATTGCAAATCATATAACTAAGCAAGTCCTATAAACAGTGACTATGAATAACTCACTGTGCGGGTATAATGCTGTGCAAATGATGCAGACAATATAACTGTGCAAATGCTGTAAACACAATGACTGTATAACCATATATATCACTGTGCAGTATTCCAGTGCAACTTCTATTGTAAAGCGCTGCGTAAATTACTGGCGCTATAAAAAATCCTGAATAATAATAACCTATGATAAATGATCCT
Source organism: Lithobates pipiens (assembly GCF_037356315.1). NCBI lineage: Eukaryota > Metazoa > Chordata > Amphibia > Anura > Ranidae > Lithobates > Lithobates pipiens. The sequence continues at coordinate 286,836,300 of NW_027507784.1, forward strand.
GTGCAAAAAAAAAACACTGTTATAAATGGCGACATAAAGTGACTAGTGCTCAATGGAAAATGTGAGTGAATAAAAAAAAATCAAAAATAGTCAATATAGTCCCAAATGATCATAGTAAGGATCAACACTAGCAGGATAGAAAGGTCGTGATCAAATGTTCATAAAAAAGTGAACTTGTGCAAAAAGTGCATAAAGTGCTTCAATCACTATCTTCAGTGAATAGCCTCCAATGTGGGATCTTCGTGTGTGCCACACCGTACTCACTATGCTCTTACCTCCATGCAGATTGTATTGGGCTTCAGAGGGTCCCTGATGAACACACGTGGCATGTCGCAATGCATAGGAAGTGATCGAAATGCCACAAGAACCGGAAGTGCTGTAAGAGGCGTCTATAATGCCGTGATTATTACAGATTTGCCGTTTTACTCTTTTTATTTTTGTAAGCGTCCATTTGGCACTTGTTTTTAATTTAATTGGCCTTTTTTTATGAACTATGAACATTTGATCATAACCTTTCCATCCTGCTAGTGTTGATCCTTACTGTGAACATTTGGGACTGTATTGACTATTTTTGCTTGTTTTATTCACTCCATTGAGCACTAGTCACTTTATTTTGCCATTTAGAACAGTGTTTTTTTTTTGCATAGGATCATTTATCATAGGTTGCACTGGAATATTGCACAGTGATATATATATATATATATATGATTATACAGTCATTGTTTACAGGATTTGCACAGTTATATTGTCTGCATCATTTGCACAGCGAGTTACTCATAGTCACTGTTTATAGGACTTGCTTAGTTATACGATTTGCAATATTTGCACAGTGATATATTTTCACAGCGAGTTCAATACGGATATACCTCATTATTTATATAATTTAGCACAATTAACAGCGCTGATCATCCTCCATATATATTCTTCATATGTGCACTGTATACACTTTAGATCTAGCAGCAGTTTTTTGATTTATCATTGTTTTATTAGACTCACTTCGATAGCGCGAGGGACCGCACATTGTTTAATTAAAGCATTTAAAACAATATTAAGAATAGTGGAACTTTTGAGGTGCAAGTCCCGAGGCAATATATTTCTTTGAAATTGTACACTTTATTTAAAAGAAAACACATTTTCATAACACTATAAAAACAGTAGAGCTAATAGCTCCCAATTAGCATGTTCTATCACTCATCATTTTCTCAACATAACAACACAGCGGATTAAATCCCCAAGAAATATACTGAAGTATGTCGTATGACAGTTTGGAACAGGTTATAAAAGCTCTGTGTATTTCTTGGATTTTATAATTGCACTTCTCCGGGCAAAAAAAAAAAAGGGGGGGGGGGGGGGCTGGGGGTTGAAAGGAGCCTGTCTGGATATAAGTATGTTTCCATTGCTGAGACAATCAGGAGTCTTCCACCTTCTGAGTGCACATTGTGTGAGGTCATACAGCTGACAGGGAGAAACAGTTCTGACTCTGTCATGTCAGTCTAATGTTAGTCCCAAGAAAATAAAAAGTACAGCTAAAATAAATTAATAATATATATTAATAATATAATATTTTTTTCCTGTATACATTTTCTCCTTAAAAAGGAACTGAATTCATAATTTGACAATTCATTATGTTATAGTGAACACCTATAAATGGTAATCAGTATTTAAATCTACATTTTGTCTTCCAGGAAAATGTCCTCCTGGAAAAATAGACATGCACCTACAGCTTCAACAGTGGGGAAAATAATTATTTGATCCCCTGCAGATTTTGTACTTTGCCCACTTACAAAGAAATGAAGGATCTATCATATTTATCATAGGTGTATTTTGCATCATAGGTTTCATTTTAAATGACAGGGACAGAATATCGACCAAAAATCTAGAAAAAAAACACACACAATACAAAGGTTATAAATTGAGTGACAGTTCAGTGAAATAAATATGTGATCCCCTACCAACAGTACAGTACGTGCTACACAGACTAGTCCTGTCAATTTAACCACTTGCTTACTGGGCACTTAAACCCCCCTCAGTCCCAGACCAATTTTCAGCTTTCAGCGCTGATGCACTTTGAATGACAATTGCGCGGGCATACAACACTGTACCCAAATGAATTTTTTATCATTTTTTTCCCACAAATAGAGCTTTCTTTTGGTGGTATTTAGTTACAGCTCGGAGTTTTATTTTTTGCTAAACAAACAAAAAAAGATGCAAAAAAAAAAAAAAAAAAAATCATGTTTTAATAGTTTGTTATAAAATTTTGCAAACGGGTCATTTTTCTCCTTCATTGAAGTGCGCTGATTAGGCGGCACTGATAGGCTGCATTGGTGGGCACTGATGGGCTGCATTGGTGGGCACTGATGGGCTGCATTGGTGGGCACTGATAGGCTGCACTGGTGGGCACTGATAGGCATAGTTAAGGCGGCACTAATAGGCACAGATAAGGCGGCACCGATGGGCACAGATAAGGCGGCACTGATGGGCACAGATAAGATGGCACGGATGGGTGGCACGGATAAGTGGCACGGATGGGTGGCACGGATGGGCACTGATAGGTACCACAGATAGATGGCACTGATGGGCACTGATAGGTGGCACTGATAGGTGGCTCTGATAGGTGGCACTGCTGGGCACTGATGGGCGGCACTGCTGGGCACTGATGGGCGGCACTGCTGGGCACTGATGGGCGGCACTGGGGTGCAGCACCTGAGGCAGATTTTGGGTGGCACTGTGGGTGGCACTGCTGGGTGGCACTGTGGGTGGCACTGTGGGCACTGCTGGGTGGCACTGTGGGCACTGCTGGGTGGCACTGTGGGCACTATGGGCACTGCTGGGTGGCACTGACAGGGGGGCACTTACTTTATTTCAGGATGGCACTGCGGGTGGCAGGTGGGCACTGGCAGGGGGCAGGTGTCCTTTTAAATTGCTGGCCGTGATCGGGACTGATGTCCCGAACACGGCCGCCGGCGATCGGCTTTTTTTTTTCTCCTCGCGCTTTCAGCGCGAGGAGGAATACTAGCCGATTACCGGCTCCGTTTTATCACATGATCAGCTGTCATTGGCTGACAGCTGATCACGTGATAAGGGGTCGGGATCGACCCCTTACACGGATCGGTGATCAGGCGAGTCTCACGGACTCGCCGATCACAGAGCGCGCCGCGCGCGCCCCTCAGGGGGCGCGCAGGCCGCTCGTAACCGGGACTACGTCAATAGACGTAGTCCCGAAAATGTGGGTCCGCGCTATTGCCGTCATTTTGCAATAGCGCGGATCCCAAGTGGTTAAGAAGGTGTGCCCAACAACAACTTATGTGTATAAAAGAATCATATTCAATTCAACTCCACCATCATGGGCAAGACCAAAGAGTTGGCAAAGGATGTTAGGGACAAAATTGTAGACCTACGCAAGGCTGAAATGGGCTATAAGACCATCAGCAAGAAGCTTTGTGAGGAGGAGACAACTGTTGCAGCGACTATTCGCAAATAGAAGGAATACAAGACAAGCATCAATCACCCTCGGTCTGGAGTCTGTTGATATTCTGTCTCAATCATTGAAAGTACACCTATGATAGGTCCCACCCATTGATCAAAAACTGGCTCACACACTATTTATCGCTATTCATTGAGCTATAGCTCTTAACTGGCGGTCCCCCAGCAGTTCCACGGTCTCAGGTGCTTCTCCGAATGGAGTCTGTTAAACGAACGGAAAGAATACATCATATTCTTATGGACTCCATTTTCCAATTTTCGACCGCAAATGTGATTCTTGGCCAGCCTATTAGGTTTCCACTATGGTCAAGGCTTCTATCTAGCTCTATCAACCATGTTAGATCGGCTAGTGGGAACTGGGCTACATGTCAGTATTTTCACCCTCTAAACAAACTGACAGCAGAGTTTTCTATAAAATGCAAAACCATTTTGTACAGTATATGCAGATGTAATATTGTGTTATTCTATACACACTTTGTTATTGCTGGTCGTTTTTTTTCTGTTTTTCTTTATGTTATGATTTATTTTTATTGAAAAGAGGAGAGATGCTTACCCAAAATCCGGTTTCTTAACTTTTGTAGGGACATTTTTTTCTGTATCTACCGTACTCTCTATACATATTATATTTTTGAAATTACTTACATATTTCAATAAAAACGTTTGTAAACAAGATAATACACCTATGATAAAAATAATAAACAAACAATTTCTTTGTAAATGGGCAAACTTACAATATCTGCAGGGGATCAAATAATTATTTTCTCCACCGTATATGTCTGCAGAAAAAGATCATCTAAGACACACCTCTAAATGTTGGTGTCATGAGATTTGGAGTGAAATCTTCTAAGTGTTCCTGTGAGAGAATGCTGTACCTGAGGACCAGCAAACAAGCATTTCCTTGATTCTGCTTATTATGTGGATCTCCGTTTTCTAAATCTCTCCTGCTGCAGCCTAAAGCGGAGTTCCAGTCGTTTCTTAAAAGTCAGCAGCAACAAAAGGTGTAGCTGCTGCCTCTTAATAAACAACCACTTACCTGTCCCACGGTCCAGCGGTGTACTCACCACAGCCATGTTCTCCCCGTGTTCTCCCTCTGTGGCGCCAGCATCTCTACTATGGGTAACCGGCTGTGACAGCTTGCACCTTAACAGATGGGTGCCCACTGAACAATTGTGTGAGCAGCACTGCGGTCTGTGACTGGTCCTAAAGTCTTCTAGGACTGGTCATATGCCCCAGAAGACTTTGGGAGGGAGAGCTTCTGATCACCTAGGCGACCGGAACAGAAGGGCAAGCAGGCAACTGTTAAATTAGGGTACTAGCCCCCCCCCCCCCCCCCAAAAAAAAAAAGCTAAATTTCACAAACAGGAGGAGGCCTTAAAGTGGAAGTTCCACTTTTGGACTCTGCTTTAATTAGTCTTCAGACCACCAATCATCAGGGAGCAGGTGTGACCTGAGGAAGCAAAGCCCTGATCCCATACCAAGATGACAGTGTGGAACAAAGCATAATAATTTGGCAATGAAGAAAAGTTTAGTTGTAGGGAGCCCACGGGCAATACTGATGACTAGTCCATCTTCTGTTTGCCTTTCTCTGGCACATCATCTACAATGTAGGTCCTATTTAAGAACAAAGGTTTACAGTAATGTTTAGGATGGTTATATAAAGAACTATTTTTAGGAAGATCTTAAAAAACAGATCATGAAAATTTAACAAATATTTCTTAGTAAATTGTCTGTAAATGAACAAAGATCAAAATATATTTTTATATCCTTTTATGCAAGTTCAGGGTAGCTGGTCATTTGTTACAATCAGAAGTGGTTTGATCAGCTGCAGATGAATTTAAATAGCTGGGTGTGTTAAGTCATCACACGTGGGCAATCATTTTATCTTCCTCTAAATTGGTCCCTCTGTAACTAGTCTTAGGCTTAAAAGAGAAATATGTTTTTGTTATTATTACTTATTTATTTTTTATTGAGAACCAAGTGATCAAAAACTGCAGATTCACTCGGTTCTCAGGGCTCCCTGAGCAGAGAGCTGGTGAAAGAGTCTGAGCCAGCTCTGTAACATCAGCAGGCAGCAGGCTTTGACTCGCGGTCTGCTGAATACAGATCATAGGAGTGCAGAACGAACTGCACTCCTGTGATCCACAGAAGTACAGCCAAACAAGCTTTGGTTATACTTCTCCTTTAAGGATTAGGTCGAGGTCACAATACTAGAATGTGAGAATTAGTTTTCTTCATGTTTATATGTGTTACCTGTGTACATTTATTTTGCACTGACAGTACTTGCACCTAAGTGTACTGTGCAACATCAAAGAATAATGTGTGGCTAAGACACTACAGCAGTTCTGATCACACATGACTCAACATGAGGGGGATGTTGAACATCAAATAACTCTGTAAATTAGGTTTGCTAAAATGATTGCTTTAAAATTTAAAGACTCAGTTTAACAGCTTGCCGATCAGCTCCTGTAATTTTACGTCGGCAGAATGGCACGGCTGGGCAACGTAACGTACCCGTATGTTACTTTGAATTTTCCACCGTACACGCCGCATGCCTGCCGCAAGTTAAGCAACTGTGCCCGCAGGACCCGCAGACTCTATGTCCACTGGGATACCCGTGATCGTGTCATGGAGCTGAATGACGGGGAGATGCCGATGTAAAGACAGCACTTCCCCGTTCTGCCTAGTGACAGGACATTGATCGTCTGCTCCCTGTCATCAGGAGCAGCGATCAGTGTCGCGTCACTGATAGCCCATCTCCCAGACAGTTCGAATCACTCCCCAGGACACACTTAACCCCTCCCACGTCCTCTAGCAGTTAACCCCTTCACTGCCAGTGACATTTTTACAGTAATCAATGCAATTTTATAGCATTGATTGTTGTATTAATGCCAATGGTCCCAAAAACGTATCAAAATTGTCCGATGTGTCCGCCATAATGTTGCAGTCATGAAGAAAAAAAATAAATAAATTGCTGAACGCTGCCATTAGTAAAAAAAAAAAAAAAAAAAAAAATAATAATAATAAAAATGCCAAAAAACTATCCCCCTATTTTGTAGACACTATAACTTTTGTGCAAACCAATAAACACTTATTTTTGTTACCAAACTATGTCAAAGAATATGTATATATGGGATATTTATTATAGCAAAAAGTAAAAAACAATGTTCTTTTTTTCAAAATTGTCACACACTTTGTTTATAGCACAAAAAATAAAAACCGCAGAGGTGATTAAATACCACCAAAAGAAAGCTCTATTTGTGGAGAAGAAAGAATGTCACTTTTGTTTGGGAACCACATCGCACAATCAGTTAAAGCGACAGTGTCGAATCGCAAAAAGTGCTCTGGTCTTTGGCCAGCAAGGGCTTAAGTGGTTAAAGTGTAAGTTCACCTTCACAGAAAAATCTGTAAGGTGAACTTACACAGGACCCCCACCTCGCCAAACCCCCCACTGACCTGCAGAGAAGACGTGCAACACGGGTTCTGATTGGTCGGCACCAACCAATTAGAATGTTCCTAATCGTACCTCCTGGTGGGGTACGTTTAGGAGATTAAGCTCTGGGGATTCCTAAGCTCCAGAGCTGTGAGGCAGCTATAGCGGAGCTCAGAACAGGCCATCGCTGCCATGCAGGTCAGTGGGGGGGGGGCAAGTGAGGGTACCGTGTAAGTTCACCTTACAGATTTTTTAGTAAAGGTGAACAGTGAGGATTGCTCATTGAGGATTTCTTATTTAAATGTAACTGCAATCTGAGACAAGGCAGTTTATTCACTGGTTTATTGCTGATTGGCTGGAGTGGAGAGGTGGCCTATTGATGCCTCAAACTCCGACTCAGCCAATCAGAGGAAGCTTTGCATTTATTCATAGAGTTAAAATCTTCCTCTGAATGCCTGAGCACCACTCAGTCACTCAATTTAGTTCTGGGAACAGGACAAAGTTGCCTTGCTGCCAACTGTATACAGCTGAGGCCATATACAGTTTACACAGCACACTGCCACTGTTAGCCAAGAAAATCAATTGTTCGGGCCAGTTCGGTCCAAACTATTTAAAGTTAAATGAAACATGAAAAAGATCAGCTTTAACAAGAACTACATCATCAGGAACCATGGAAAAGGCTGAAGAATAAGCAGTAATCATTTCCCTAGCAGGTCCATGCAGAAATAAAGAACAGGGTTCCCCCAAGTGGCCAACTTGCAAAGCCCATAAATTATAATCAAGCACAAGTCTGCATAGATACACGCAAACGCCATATAACGTACAGCTCCTTCTAGGTGGAAAAACATTCCGGTCACACACACACACGTAAAAAGTACAAATGTCACACGTTTCTTGAATAAAGCTAGTGTTCAGAGGAGGAGGAGGAAAAAAAAAAAAAAACACACACTTTCATGCAGTGTCCTGCTAATAACAGTCTGTTTCTTACAATAGTGCATCAGACAGTTTCAGATACATTTAATGGGAAAATCCCCAATGCAGTATTAGTCTGCTACATCTACTCATGAGGCAAGGTCAGGGGAAAACGACCTCAGCTCTGGATAGGTGATCCATAAGGAATACTGCTATGACTCGAATAGTGGAGTCATGTGGGAACTGGAACACAAACAGGAGTCACTGCAGGCTTGATGCAGAGGGAACACCAGTACAGAAAAATAACTGGGAACATGCACTGCTTGTCTAACCAAAGACCAAACCAGCCTGAATTCACCAATAGATGACTGGAGAATCTTCAAGAAATTTAGAGCTGTTGCAGAACCCAAAACTTATAACAATCAAAAAGCAGCACATATTGTAAGTTATTTAATCAGCATTTACAATAGCTGAAAATATTCTGCATTTAATATCACTTCAACCTTTTTTACAATGAATCCACCAGCAGCAGTTAATAGTAGAAAAATCTAGCAGCAGAGCCGAAGAACAAGGCATTATGGTTGTGGGCAGGGTTATCCCATGCTGGCCAATGGATTTTCTGTTGCAAGTGTACATTTCTCTTGCAGGTAGCTATTGTATAAAACTCATATGTTAAGAATTCTAGTGTCCTTCAATGGACGATAAAGAAAAAAGTTTTTGGCTTGGCAGTTCTCAGAAGGAGGGTTTAGGTGGGTAGATGGCTTAAAAAGAATCTTCCTAGATAATTGTAAACAAAACCCTGAGATGTGGCATATGGTAGAATGGTATGCTTAGTGTATAAACATGCTTTCTAGGCAATAAGTAAATATTTATGCCACAATCATTCCACGGGATGATCATTCTAAACATCAAGTCAAGCCTATAGGCAGATATTACAATGTTCTTTTAAAACACTAATTATGACCAAATTGGTTGACAAAGTTTCCGATGTGAAAACTCTGAGCTGAAACTAAAAATACTGACGTCAACAAAAGGACAGATCATTTTGCCCATTACATGGTTGCTCATTTATAATAAATCATATTTTACTCCTGCTGTTACAGACCATCACAGCGTTACACATTCAAGCATCCCAGCATGGTGCTTCATAAGGCCTGTGGAGGTTTTTATACACAAATGTAAATGTAATTAAACCCAACGAAGCAGAAATAGAACCATGTACACTGTTAATATGTGACATTGGGAGATGGAATTTACCTGAAAATGGTAGATAAGGGAAGAAAACTACTTGAAAGTATGTTTTCTGTATAGAATGGATTTCACACAATGGCTACTGCTCATAGAGGCACATCTATTTAAGGATGGTCATAGAGGAGTCTTTTCATTCAAAAAGTCATTTTTTTATTTCATTCCCCACTGTCAGAGTACACTGATCAGTGCTGTTGGTTATAGCTGGTGGTGCTGATTGATCAGAAACAATCCAACAGGGTGGTTGTACATTAGTCAGTTGGTAGACCGACTTTTGTACAACCACCCTGCTCATACATGGAGAAAAATTGGACTGGTCACTGCTGAACCACCTTAATTGAGCCCATGTATGGCTGGCTTAAGAGGGACTCAACTACACTAAAGAGTGAGATGTTTTTGGATCCCTGACCATCACTGCTACAGTATAGGTTATCCTATTTCAAAGTCATTGCCATTATTATATAGAGTTGTCTATCTTTTGCAGCTATAACAACCTTCACTCTTCAGAGGCTTCCCACAAGATTTAGTAATGGATTTGTGGATCTTTTTCCCTTTTAGTATAAACAGTATTTTTTGAGGTCAGGTGATGACGTTGGAGAAAAAGATCTAGCTTGCAATCAGCATTCTATTGCATCCCAAAAATGTTTGAAATAGGGTTAGGGTCAAGTTCCTCCACACAAAACCTGTTAAACCATGTTTGTATAGACCTGGCTTTGTAAAAAGGAAGCACATGCATGCTGGAAAAGAATAGGGCCTTCCTCAATCTGTTGCCACAGATGCAAAATTGGAAGCACACATCTATCTAAAATGTCTTTGCCCCATATGCTGCATCATTAACAATACTATTCATTGGAAACACCTGAAGTCAGTCTTTTGAACTGTTTAAAGTGGTTGTAAACCCTTACAGACCACTTTTCACTACAGGTAAGCCTAAAATAAGGCTTACCTGTAGCTACCCTGGATATCTGCCAAACCTGAAAGGTTTAGGAGATGTCCCCTGTATTTGCATGTGCCAACGTCATTGGCACATGCACACTGAAGCAACAGCATGTACTTGCCTTTGCTTTAGTTAGACTGTGCTGTTACCGGTGGCTCCCGCATGCACGTTCGAGAGGGAAGTCATCGCGGCTCCGGCCAATCACAACGCCGGAGCCCGCGATGCACGGAAGTAACTCCGGGATCCAGCTCATGTAGCCAGCCGGAACGGTGAACGAGGACCGCTGTGGGGGCTTCGATCTAAGGCAAGTAATACATAATGAGCTAGTATGCATACTAGCTCATTATGCCTTTGTCTTGCAGGTTTTTTTTTTTTTTTTGGTTTCACCTGAGGAACTCACATTTTGTAAGCTTTAGCTTACAATTTCCCAAGTCCTAAGAAGTATCTTTTTTACTTCAATAGCAAATTTATAATTTTCTACAGTTTTGCATTGTCCCTCATTGGGGATAAGTTGGGAAACCTATCAGCAGGGCTGTGATATTAATGCTCCGTTTCCACAGAAGGTGTCAATTCCCCTGGCATTTGTTTTTAACTTCTTCTGGACCATCTGCCTGCAATGTACTGTGGACAGGCAGCCCATACCATACATCAGTGCCTGCTTTTGGGTTTGGGACACGCACACAGCGGGAGTATATCAGCAGTTCCTGGCTAATGATTTATGGCCAGGGCCTACTGATCTGCTTCGTTCAATCATAGCCCAGAGCCCTGTGTTGTCAGGGATCGGTACAGGGGGAGCAATCTCTGTTTCTTTTCCCTGCAAATCAACACACATTACACAAAATAACACTTGTTAGGCACACATTTAACCACTTGATTACCTGATATGTTAACCCTGTCCCAACCAGTGTCATAAGTGCAATCCCAGTGTATAGTATTATCACTGAACACTGTATTAGTGTCACTGGTGATGTCAGTGGCCTGAGGGCTTTAACACTGGAGCGGTGTGCTTGCAGTACATTAAAAAACCTCCTGCAAGCAGTATCTTTGGAGTGGTGTATACACTGCACCTTCACCGCTCCTACCGATTGAAATCAATGGGGCAGCATGGCTATATCGCTGGCAAAGCGCACTGCAGCGGCACTTTGCGGGCGGGTTTAACCCTTTTCAGGCGCTAGCTGGGGTTAAAACCACCCCCGCTAGCAGCCGAATAGTGCTGCTAAAATGGCGCTAAAAATAGCGCCATATTACTGCTGCCACTGCTCCCGCCCCAGTGAGAAAGGGGCCTTACTCTTTAAACCTAAAAGAAATGTATGTATATTCAAAACCATGCCAGGTGTGCTCTCTTTTATACAGTATAACTATATGAAGAGAGCCTTATGTCTGCAGAAAACCTTACATAAATTTAAAAAAAAAGATGTGGTAGAGCCTTGGTGATCTCAGCAGAGCTCTCAAAGGATAGCCTGAAGAAAGGATAAAGCTAAAAGGTTTATTCTACAAACTTGCTCGATTTTCTGGCTGTATAAAGGAGCTGAGGTGTTTAAACAAACACTTTTCTTTCATTATGCCAGATAAGTAGCTCACAAAGGCTACATCACATTTGGTTTGTAAAGATTACAGTGCTAATTATACAGAAAATGGAGATGAAAGAGGTGAACACATTTGTAAAAAGCAAATGCTATGGTCTGATTACAACAGTGTCTGTACCACCAAGAGCTACATACACTGAGTAAAAAAAAGACCACATGCCATTGAAGTAGACCTTTGAACGCTGAGAACTCTCAACCAGGTCCTGATCAACCACTGCTTCCAGCAATTAGCCACTCTATCTTCATAATTGCATTTATTTTACCTATCGGAGTTTGGCACCTGAAAAAACATTTAAGTTCTGATGGGATAAGCTTGCATGGGCTCTATAAGAACTAAGTGGACAAAGGAAAAAATCCATTTTGTTTTAATTAAAAAAAAGAAAAGATCCAACTTTGTGTTTTTTTTCCACAGGCCTTTTCTCTATCTTCTGTTTGTACATCTATAAGCCTTGATAGGCTTACTGGGGGAAAAAAAAAAAAAAAACTATACTCGATTTTAAAATCAAAAGCCTAAAAGTTGTAAAAAAAATACCCTCAGATTATTTTATGAGACATGAGGGCACACTATTTTTTTTCTCCAAGGTGTAGCAGAAAGGCTTTTAGTTACACCTCTGTACGTTTATCGTTGTTATAGTAATAATATAATTTTACCCAAGGCTTTAACAAAAGAGTACACTTTGCAAATGCAGGTATAAAATTGTTCATAAAACTTGAGGATTCTGCTTTAACTGGCAGCACTGTGAAATCTTCCTTATCCCTTCTGAATGTGTCTCCTCACAGAAAGGCCCCTTGCTGTGTCTGACAATGGGAGGCCTTTTGAAACACACAGTGGGGAGTTGTTCTGAGGAGCAAAGTCAGGAATACACAGAAATAATATTGTCCTTATCAGCACATTGATCATGAATTATGTTACGCCATAGGAAAAAAAAAAAAATCCTTACATAGACTGTATATTTGTATATTAAAGCAATGCTTTAATGTAGAAGAGCAGTGTATTCCTCAAGCAAGGTATTTTCTCAAGACAAGAAAAATTGGTTCAATAAAACTATCCAGCATCTAAAACATCAATAATTTAGTTTAAGGGTTAACATTTGTGTAACTGGTATAATGGTATTTGGTTGCAGAAGCCAGCATGGTGCAAGTCGGTACTGCTTTTTGTACTTCACAACAAAGTGAAATAAGGCAGCAGCAAGTCCAATGTTCAAAAAATAACTCAATTTATAATTTCAGCATATAGATCAGAGGTGTCTAAGATGACTATGAATGCGACCCAACACAAAATTGTAAACTTACGTTTGGATATTTTTGTTTTTGTAAAAACATGTTTACACTACAGAAAAATGTGAGTGTGTCTCTTTTCTGGACTTTTATGTTTTATCTTACCAAAGTAAAATATCCCACTCTTCACAATCACACCTTAATCATGTCATCAGTTTTTGGCAGCATCTATATTTGTGAGCAACTATTTTCAAGACTTAAACACACAAATGGTAAAATTGAAACCAAAATATCTGATGAGCACCTTGAGAATTGCTGCTACATCCATTGAACCAGATATTGATGCACTAGTTTATCAAAAACAGTGTCACACTTGTTTTAGTTGTCCTCTTTTACTTTCATAATAATACAAAAAACAAAACAAAACAAAACAAATGAATGAAATTGTATCTCTCAGATAGGTACATTATCTAGATAACCCATTGTTAACTTTTGATCTGCACATCAGCTATCTTTATTGTTAGTATATTTGTAATAGTGTGGCCTAATTCCTCTTCTTCCAATGTGGCCCAGGAAGGTCCAATAGTTAGACAACCCTGATATAGATGAAAATATGAGTTTGTGTTTCAGATTTAATGGGTTTAGTTGTAAATAAATCTATTTAGAAAAGGAATACTTCTGATCGGACACTCTTGACTATACAGGACTTTCTCTGAACCACCTGATTGCAATATTGTGCAAATGCTACGCGGCTGCACAGACTTCTATGAACTGTACCTTCATCAAACAAGGGTAAGTCAAAAGTCAGCCCATTGAAGCCTAAGTTGATGCCTACTGTGCCCTGTTGGCTTAGATAAAAAGGCTTTTAAACAAAGCAGGGAAACTATGACCGGCCTGCTGTGAAATTAACCACTTACAGACCGGACCATTTTGCTGGTCAAAGACCAGACCACTTTTTGCGATTCGGCACTGCGTCGATTTAACTGACAATTGCGCGGTCGTGCGACGTGGCTCCCAAACAAAATTGACATCCTTTTTCCCCCACAAATAGAGCTTTCTTTTGGTGGTATTTGATCACCCCTGCGGTTTTTATTTTTTGCGCTATACACAAAAATAGAGCGACAATTTTGAAAAAAACGCATTATTTTTTACTTTTTGTTATAATAAATATCCCCCAAAAATATATAAAAAAACTTTTTCCCTCAGTTTATGCCGATACGTATTCTTCTACATATTTTTGGTAAAAAAAAAAATCGCAATGAGCGATTGATTGGTTTGCGCAAAAGTTATAGCGTTTACAAAATAGGGATCGTTTTATAGCATTTTTATTAATAATTTATTATTATTTTTTTTTTACTAGTAATGGCGGCGATCAACGATTTTTTTTGTGACTGCGACATTGTGGGGGACCAATCAGACATTTTTGACACATTTTTGGGACCATTGTCATTTATACAGTAATCACTGCTATATAAATGCAGTGATTCCTGTGTAAATGACACTGGCAGTGAAGGGGTTAACCAGTGGGTGGCAGTGTAGAGGTTAAGTGTTCCTAGGGGAGTGTTACTAACTGTGGGGGGGTTGGGCTTTCATTTAGTGAACACCGATCTCTGCTCCAATCACATGGAGCAGAGATCAGCGTCACTAGTTGCTAGGCAGAATGGAGAAATGCTGTTTACATGGCATTTCCTCCATTCAGCCGTCCCGTGAGACGATCGCGGGTATGCCCGCGGCGATCGAGTCCGCGGGTCCCGCGACCGGACTCACGTGGGTCCCGACCAGCGCGGGAGCGTGCCGCCACGCTCCCGATGGCAGGGCTGCATTGAAGATTGGACGTACCTGTACACCAATGTACCTGCCTGTGCCATTCTGTCGACATACATCGTCGTGTGCTGGTCGGGAACCGGTTAAGTGTCCGATTGGATCTTTTTAATTACAGTAAGAAAAAAGCAATGCATTAGCATACATTCACTACAGGTCAATCTTCCGGGTTTTCATTGACATTAATTGATTCATTGATGGTGAATGTTTGGTCTAAGTCACATTTGCTGCTTTATAAACATGCCATTAGAGTGATTGTAAAGGCAGGTGTTTTTTTGTTAATTCATTTTTTTATCTTAATGCTTTCTATGCATTAATATGATAAAAAAAAAAAAAATAATAATAATCAGTGTGCAGCAGCCTGCCTCAGCCCCCCTAATATTTACCTGAGCCCCATCTCTATCCAGCGAGTGTATCAGCTGTCTGGTACTTTCCCTCCTGATTGGCTGAGACAGAGCAGCGGTGCCATTGGCTCCCGCTCCTGTCAAACTCGGTTAGCCAATCAGGATAGAGAGGGGTGGGGCCAACCATGGTTCTTTGTCTGAATGGATACACGGAGCTGCAGCTCAGCTTGGGTGCTTGCTGTGGGGGCCCTCAACAGGGGGGAGGAGGCCAGGAGCTCCAGCCAGGGACCCAAAAAGAGAAGAATTTGGGCTACCCTGTGCAAAAGGACTGCACAGAGCAGGTAAGTATAACATTTGTTATTTTAATAGAAAAAAATAAATAGACTGTACAATCACTTAGTCTAAGGGTGGCTTTTAACTACCTTCCACCCAGCCACTACACATAAATGGACGGACGGGTGCTTCCTCCTTTTGGGTGGATGTTCCTGAAAGTCCCTCAGAAGGAGCGGGATCAGGCACGGCACATCTCGGATTGGCCCTCCTGATCCCATGATGGCTGTGTCCAATTGCAGCCATCATGCGATGAAAATAGAGAGATGGTTGCTAGACAATCAGCTCTGTCTCATCACACAGAGCTTGTCAGTGAGGAGAGTTGATCTCTGCAGCAGGCGGGTGATCAGTGTGTATGCGTTTTTTTTTTACAGCTTTTTACACACTGATCACCAGTTTAGTGTCTGCACAGTTTAAATACCTGTCCCACATATGTCCCAGGAAAATCATCTGTCCCAGTGATCATCTGCGCACATCTGTCCATGATCATCTGCACATGATCATCTGCACACATCTGTCCATGATCACACAAACCATTATACACTTATCAGGATTTTTTTTTTTTTTTTTTTTACCAAAGACATTTTGCAGAATACATTTTAGCCTAAATGTATGCCAAAATTTGATTCTATTTGATTTCTTTTAAAATCATGGAAAATTATAGTTTTTTTTTTTTTCAAACTTTTCGCTCTTTTTTTTGCTTTTATCACAAAAAATAAAAAACCCAGTGGTGAATAAATACCATCAAAATAAAGCTCTATTTGTGTGAAAAAAATGCTAAAAAAAATAAATAAAAATATTTGGGTACAATGTAGCATGACTGAGTAATTGTCATTCAAAGAGCACGGGAAGCTTAAAATTGGTCTGGGAGGAAGGGGGTGAAAGTGCCCAGTATTGAAGTAGTTCAAGTATATTCAGCTCATTCTCCTGTGTTCCCAGCAGCTTTCTCTAGTTCATCCTTCTAACCTCAGTGTCACTGCTGTATCCTGTAATAGGCTGAGATCAAAAGGAGAAGCCAACGAGAGCTGCAGGGGACCCATGGGATCAAAACTGCTCAAAGTGTCTGTTATCTTTAGATTCTGCAGAAGATTATTCAAAATCAAAGTGAAGTATGGTGGCATGGTTGGCAGGGAACTATTCAAAGACTTATTTTATTGGTATGCCTGGGTTTAAGATATTTACTATAGTAACAAAGTCACCTTACCACAATTAGGTAAGTTTTTCAAAACTGAACTCTAGGAGTTCAGCTATTTTATGTGTAAAAAGGGCTGGATTACTATGGATTAAGTTAAACAAGGTGCACACCAGCTGGTGGACTTATTTACATTTACAATTTTACTGAGGAGCATAGTTCTTGCTATACTTCCAACTCTTGGATGTAGGACCTTCTGGTCTCAGTTCTAGCAGCTGCAGTGCCCATCCCTCATCTTCCTGCCCAATCACAGATCATTTGTATTATGTGAACCAATTCACAGAATGCCACACCTTCTGTGAATACAGAGGAGAGTAGGGGTAGGAAAAGATTATGTCCGTGAGTAGTCAGAGTCTCCCGTCTTAGGGCACCAGGAATGTAGTAACAGCTGTTCTCCCAGCACTCCATAAAAGTTTCAGCTGTAAATAGAAAAGACTAGGTGGCATGCACCTCAGACTTAACTCATAGTAAGCAAACACATTTTACAAAATGGCTGAAGTCCTGGACTCCAACAGTAACAGATACCTACTGTACACATGAGTCATGTCACAAACAGGGAAACTTGTATACCAGCCACAAAATTACAGGGATGGGCAGGGTTCAGTGGCACCAAGGATTTTCACCTGAAGGGCTGACTTAGCTGAGCAGTGCAGGGAAAGCAGATATGTATATTATTTTGAATATGTATGTAAGAGCTTTTACAGCTTCATGATGGTACAGGTTACTGTAATTAAAGTACAGGTTTGAAAACCTGACACTTTTCCTATACAGTTGCTTTGCAGTGGAATACACCCAAAATGTTACTGAGCACATCACATTTTTATTAATTTAAATACAGGAGCATGTGATCTTTCCAAAGGAGAGTTAATTTATAGCCAACGTATCAGTCAGAATATGGAAAATGAAGTACTACTACATGCCCTTGTAATTTTAATAAAGTAGTGTTAAACCCTAATTGCTTGGATTTCGTTTGCTAAATCACGTTTTTTCATTAACAAATCTCTTTTTTTCTAAAATACCAATTTCACCTTATATTCATTTTTTTAGTAGTGCTTCTCACGTCCTGTAGGCTTTATGAGACACTTCCCGTCTGCATGCACTCACTTCAGAAATGGCATTGGTGGAAAGTATGTTAGACTGGCTGATTTGAGCCTCAACAAGGGGTGCATGGTGACAGCACATTTGTAACACAGTAGCAGAAAGAACTCTAGACGTTATACCTATGATCACCATGCTGCTGATCTTTAACCCATTACTGACTTAGCAAGCGTTATTCTGCACTGTGTCTCTGTGTGGAGACAGCCATTTTGGTAGAGGTAGGGCATTGCTTCCTTATTTCAGAGCCTCCAGCAAAATCAACAGTGAACACCACAGTAGTGGCATCCCCCAATCTCGCTCCAAATCTGAGACGAACAGTCAGAGGCAGCGTTGCCTAGACAAACTCACATGCCAGGAGGTGCACTGCTATCTTTCAGCAAAGTACACATTTCAGTCTTTTGCTTAGACACAATTATTGCTAATTTTTTTCAATAGCATAGCAAATCTTTATTTTTTAATTTTCACTTTCAAAAGAGTTAATGCAATGCAATTAGTAATTACATAAACTCATTAATGATGCTTTGCACACTGCCCAAGACACCCACTTCAGTGATGTCCAGAAGCAAAAACAATCCTGCATACAGGTGTACGTTCATCCAGAGCCACAAAAGGCTATGTGATGTTTTAGAATTCCAATGGGTAATTGCTTCCATTTACTTATAGTCCTGCCAAGTCAAAGATCCATTTGAAAAAAAAAAAAAAAGAAAAATGCTGCTTTGAAAACATAATCTTAAATTTCTTCCATAAAAGTAGAAAGCCTAAATGAAAAGCCTCTGGAGTCTCTTAAGAATGTGGAAATAACCCATTCTTTATGCTAGCGTGAAGAGTAAATGAAACAAATGTATAATTACCCGTTGTGGGCAGCATTATTACCTTATCCATAATTGAAAAATAAGTGGCTGGTTTCATTGTTTCCTCAAGCAGAATTCAGAATCTGCACCGCAGAGTGGAAGCTGTAACTATCAGCTTCAAGATGTTCTCATTTCACAGCACTGACTATAAAAGCAAACAGATGGGATTTAGTGAGCTCTGAGCTCAGCAGACCACTAGCCTTCATTTGAAGGGATACAACAATGTATTGAGCATGTATGGACCTGAAGAAGGGCCATGTAAACCTGAATATTTGCAATGGTGGAAAAGATTTGAACAGTGCTTTTGAACAAAGCTGGGTCATGTTAAAGGAAGCATAGACAGGAACTGAAGGGCCTGCTGATTTTCCAGGGGGAGAACAGCTGGCCAAATTGGTGCCCCTGCCTGTCACTAAAGTGGGATGCACATGTAGGCAGTTGGCGTCTGATGGAGCAGAACATGCTAGTGCTGAAAATGCAAACAGAAGACTTCTTCGTGCCTACTGCAGTCCTAGTCAATCGAAGGAATGAGAGATAAAGCTGCTTTACCGCGGGCCTCATTCTATCTTAATCTATTCTTAGCTTTTGAGACTGAACTGTGGAAGGTTTAGCTATACAGTTAAGCAAAATAAAGTCTGCTATATCTACCTCTGCTTCAATGGTCCGAGGTCCCTAGCAACTTTTCCCTAGCTTCTGACAGACACAGCTGTGGTATGTGTGAGAGCAATATAAATCTTGGGACTGGAGGTAAAGAAATGCAAATATTTTGGCTTGCAAAACAGTCCCCATATATGTATTTAATCTATACAGTTTGCCTGGTGTTCAGATTTAACAGATTTCTCTCAACTGACCTGTTGCAACATTGGAAGCCTGATCTTATATGAGCAGTTTTCTCCCCAAGAAAGACAAAGGTATTTGCCTGTTCTCACAGGACTGCTAAAAGCACTAGTATTGCTAGTGCTAGATTTTTCTCACTTTTCCACAGAGGGTAGACTGTCAGGTAGATCAGTCCCTTCTGTGTTAATATTGTTAGAAAAGATCTTTGGTGGCCATACAAAGACTGACTGCTTGAAAATATATAGATCCATGTGGGAATCAGCAAAAGGGACAATTACCACTTTGAACTCTTGGAAAGGCTTTCTTTCTAATTTTCCAAATTAATTTATCCAGATGCTGGCTAACAGATACAGTAGGATAAATAATTATTTGATCCCCTGCAGATTTTTCAAGTTTGCCCACTTACAAAGAAATGAAGGGTCTAAAATGTTTATCATAGCTACAGAATATCAACCAAAAACCCAGACAAATGTTATAAATTGAGTTGCGGTTCAGTGAGTAAAATAAGTATTTGATCCCCAAGCAAAACTTGACTTAGTACTTGGTGGAGAAACCCTAGGTAAGACATTTCTTGTAGTTGGTTACCAGGTTTTGCAAACATCTCAGGAAGGATTTTGGTCCACCCTTCTATACAGATCTTCTCTAAATCCTTAAAGAGGGATTCCACCAAAAAAAAATATTAAAAGCCAGCAGCTATAAATACTACAGCTGCTGACTTTTAATAAATGGACACTCACCTGTCCCGGGTTCCAGCGATGCCGGCAGCAGAGGCCGATCGATCGCTCGGCTGCTGCGTCACCATTCTAGGTGAGGGAATCAGGAAGTGAAGCAAATCGGCTTCACTTCCCGGTTCCCTACTGCGCATGCGCGAGTCGCGCAGCGCAATAGGAATTATCCGCGCTGTCTCTGAGACCCGTGTGTGTCCCAGCAGACAGCGCGGCAGGACAGGAAATGGCGTAGACTCCCACGGGAGTCTATTCCCGGAAGTGGGTGTAAATACCTGTCTTTGACAGGTATCTCCACCCCCCTCCCCCCTGAAAGGTGCCAATTGTGACACCGGAGGGGGGGGGGTTCCGATCTGCGGAGGTTCCACTTTAGGGTGGAACCCCGCTTTAAGGTTTCTTGGTTGTCACTTGGCAAAACAAAGTTTCAGCTCCCTCCATAGATTTTCTATAACATTTTCTATAGCATTAAGGTCTAGGGACTGGCTAGGCCACTCCATGACCTTAGTGTGCTTCTTCTTGAGCGATACCCTTGTTGCCTTGGTGGTATGTTTTGGGTCGTTGTCATGCTGGAAGACCCATTCATGACTCATCTTCAGTGTTCTGGCCGAGGGAAGAAGGTTCTCATACAAGATTTTACAATACATGGCCCTGTCCATTGGTGCCTCAATGCAGCAAAGTCGGCCTGTACCTTTAGCAGAGAAAGAGCCCCAAAGCATAAATGTTTCCACCTCCATGCTTGACTGTAGGGATAGTGTTCATCGGGTCATAGTCAGCATTTTTCTTCCTCCAAACACAGCGAGTAGCGCCCATCAATGCAGCAACACCAGCGTCCATCAATGCAGCCTCACCAGCGCCCATCAATGCAACCTCACCAGTGCCCATTCATTTTTGCTTGCTTCCATTCGGGAGTCGAGACACAGACACAGTCCGCTGCCATTGCGCCTCTTACACTATGTGAGAACGGAGCGGTGGATGCTTGCTGATGCTGAGACTTAGCTGGTTGCTGCAGAGAGAAGAGAGTAGGAATACCAGTGGCCCAACGCTCTAGGCAGAAGTGCACCCTAGGAGGCTGCCTCGTTTGCCTAGGGGTAGCAATGGCCCTGGTCATTACCCAAGTAAGTTTGCTTCTATATCCAGTCTTGGAAAATATATGCTACTTCCCCAGGTTAGTTTAGAAAGTGACAATTTCTGAACTAACAAACCCCTTAAAAGGAGAAGTATAGTCAAACCGCGTTTGGCTGTACTTATCCTATGGATCACAGGAATGCAATTTGTTTTGCACTCCTGTGACCTGTTTTCAGCAGAGAGCAAGCTGAAAATGAGCCGCCGAGAGTCTGAGCCGGCTACCCTGATGCCCTCCATAGCTCAGCGATCCATATTCAAGGAGGCAGAGCGGAGAGCTGCTGATTGATAGTCAGCAACTCTGGGAGCTGTCAGAACTGAGTGATCTGTGATGTTCAGTCACTTGGTTCTCAGTGTAGAGGCATCGGGGGACAGATGCTGCATCTACCTAGGTAAGTATAATTGGGGAGAAAAAAAAACACCCTTCTCTTTTAAAGCAAGTATATCTTCATATACCATTACTTACTGATACATTTTTTCAGA
Organism: Lithobates pipiens; assembly: GCF_037356315.1. Lineage (NCBI taxonomy): Eukaryota > Metazoa > Chordata > Amphibia > Anura > Ranidae > Lithobates > Lithobates pipiens. Next base: position 286,857,914 of record NW_027507784.1, read on the forward strand.
TAACCAATCCCATAAATCACAAGTTCTCGTTTGCCAATTTTATGCAGGCAATATTTGGACACTGAAGACTCTCTCTGAACCATTTAACTACAACCAAAAACAAACTAGAACAGCTTATGAAAGTTAGTTTTTCCAAAGCAAATCGGCACCCCTCCATAGCGAGTCTTGTATAATGTATATTTAAAAGACAACCAAACCAGGATTATTTTTCATAACAACAGATCACAGCTTCTTTAATAACCAGCCCATGTTATTGGTGCACTACACAATGTAAGGAAGTTATAAGTAAACTTCAGGGAATGACCTTGTGTAGTGATCAATCCTAAAATTCTATTTTTTTTAGTGTTAGTACTGTTAAGACAATATTGCAGATGTGTCATATAACTTTTTTTACCCTTACCACTTTAAATACTACAGTATATAAGCTATTTTAAAAGTAAGCCATATATGTCACTTACTACATCAATATACATTTTGCTCATATATTTCAGATGGTCTGTCATCCAAACTATAATAAAAGTATAACATAAGAAATACATCTTTTTCACCAAGTCTTTACATTGCTTTATTCAAAAACACGATTTCCTAGCCAAAAAAGTGCACAACACCCTTTCCGGAGCGAAAAGTGATATAAAAACAATGGGGTTGATTTACTAAAGGCAAATAGACTGTGTGCTTTGCAAAGTGCAGTTGCTCCAGAGCTTAGTAAATGAGGTAAATCTTAATTTTACAAAGAATACCCAATCATGTGCAAGGAAAATAAAAAAACAGCATTTTTGCTTGCACATGACTGGATGATGGCAGATAATGTTTGGGGGGTTCTAACACCCTAGAAAATAAAAATAGTGGTCTTTTCAATACTTTTTGTATTTTCGCATCGGTCTTACAATCGTACTTTAAAATAAATAAATATACTTTTTTGAATATAAATAAATAAAAAACAGTAAAAGTTAGCCTTTTTTTTTTTTTTATATCGTGAAAGATAATGTTACGTAAATACCCAACATGTCACGCTTCAAAATTGTGCCCACTCGTGGAATTAACTTTTACCCTTAAAAATCTCCATAGGCGATGTGTAAAAAAATCTACAGGTTGCATTGTTTTGAGTTACATGATCGCAGTGATACCACACAAGTGTGGTTTGAATATTGTTTACATATGCAGGCGCTACTCATGTATGTGTTCGCTTCTGCACACAAGCTCGGTGGGACGGACATGTTCAGTTTTTTTTTTTACTTTTTTTTTTTAACACTGTTCTTTTTATATATATATATATATATATATATATATATATATATATATATATATATAATGTAAACATCCCTTGGAATAGAAAAAAGCATGACAGGGCCTCTTAAATATGAGATCTGGGGTCAAAGATGGCGGGTAGTCGGCGGGTGGTTAAACACTCCGACAATACTGCATGAATAAACCAAACACAGCCTTCGCTGACAACAGAACAGTGAAGTTTAAAAAAGGGGGCATCTATTTAGTCAAGGACAGCTGGGAGAAGACATTCAAAGAACATCATCCCTTGCCTAAAAAGGTTCATCGGTCTATGAATTCAACCACTATGATCAAAACCCTAAAATAATTTTAACATATATATATTTTTTTAATATATTTGTGTTTATTGTTGTATCAGTTGTTGTTACCTTCTTCCTATAAATGAGCTTGCTTACATAATACAGTATATGGCCCAAGATTTGTGGATACCAGGACACCATACCTAGATGAGCTTACTGTACATCCTATTCCAAACTTAGTGGCATAAATGCAAGCATTCTCCTTGCTCTGCCCCATTATAACTTAGCGTGTCTGTCGGGGGGGGGGGGGGGGGTTGTGCACTGATAATCAGTGCATTGATTTTCAGCACAGCCCCTATCAGAGGTGCCCACCCAAATGCCAATCAGTGCTCACAATGTCAATCAGTGCCCACAAAAATGACAGTCAGTGATGCCTGTCAGTATCTCATCAGTGCCGCCTGTCAGTGACCATCAGTGCCGCCTGTCAGTGACCATCAGTGCCGCCTGTCAGTGACCATCAGTGCCGCCTGTCAGTGACCATCAGTGCCGCCTGTCAGTGACCATCAGTGCCGCCTGTCAGTGACCATCAGTGCCGCCTGTCAGTGACCATCAGTGCCACCTGTCAGTGACCATCAGTGCCGCCTGTCAGTGACCATCAGTGCCGCCTGTCAGTGACCATCAGTGCCGCCTGTCAGTGACCATCAGTGCCGCCTGTCAGTGACCATCAGTGCCGCCTGTCAGTGACCATCAGTGCCGCCTATCAGTGCTGCATATCAGTGTCAACTATCGGTGTCCATTACATATCGCCCGCTAGTGCAAGCTCATCGGTGCCCATCAGTAAACAAACTTGTATAACTGAAACAAAGACATTTTTTTTTTTTTTTTTAAGTTTTGGTCTTTTTTAGTGATCAAATACTGCCAAAAGAAAGCTCTATTTGTGGGAATAAAATTATAAAAATGATGTTTGCATACAGTGTTGCATGGCTTCACAATTGTCAAAGTGCAACAGCACTAAAAGCTGAAAATTCTCTTGGGCAGGAGGGGGGGGGGAAATGCCCTGTATTAAACTGGTGAAGATTATTGGTGGTCTCCAAAATGGCTCTGTAATGGCATCCATAGGTATATATTTAGACTCATTAACTGAATGGATGAAAACAAGTTGCCAGCAAATTCTTCAGCACTGTTTAGAATATCAACTTAAATACTAGGGCAGCGATTAATGAGTCAGGTCATAGAAAGCAAAAGATCATCTCTCTGGAATAAATTAAGCAATGTGACCTCTCAACCCGCAAGTTTAAATGAGCAATTAAGTGCAATCTATCATGAAAATATTGCCACTATATCTTTAATGGACAGCACAAAGTTGTACTTCAATGAAGTTTATATAGAGTGTCAGGGTGACCCTACCTGCATGGCTCTACCGCTTCATTTTTTTTTCTGCACTTCTCTCAATAGAGCTAGAGAAGAGAATATTTTTTAAAGAAATTGTCTTTTTAAAATAAACCATAGGAATATTTGGTCATATGATGCAACATGTGCATTACTTCAAGTTACCTTCTGTGAAGTCTGCATGTGAAAAACAATCAGTAGCCCAATTTTTCCAGACCCAATTATAGCTCTCCTTAATTTAAAACCAGCCTTTCTGAATCAGAAACAATTCAAATTAGTTCTTACACTCCTGATAGCCGCAAAGCAGACTATAGCCAATGCGTGGAAAACGTGGTGAATATTGCAGAAACCAAACGTAGAATGAATCAATCTTTCATCCATGCTAAAATGGACGCTATAGTTAAAAACCAGATGACAAAGTTTGATATCATATGGAAACCCTGGATTAAATATTATACGTCAGATAATATTGATAACAGAGTTTTATTGTTATGGTGATTAAGATTTTTTATAGAATTACAACATTAGCTGATATATAAAACCTCCTCCAGAGAAATATTCCCTCCCCTTCCCCTCCTATATACCTTTTATGTTCCTCCCTTACTATATAATATTTACTATAAACATACTTTAGAAGTTATGGTCAAAACTTTAAAATCATATATTTTCTTTTAGACATATTTATATTTTCTTGGGATTAAAATGTTTAAAACTCAGCTATAAGAATGTTTTCAAATTCTAAAATATTTAAGGACATTTATTGTCATTCCCAGGAGAATATCTTGAAATTCTTCTTTGCTTTATATCATCCGTACTTCAATATGTCTTTTTATTTCTTGTATCAAATAATTTGTCTTATATTCTGTACATGTAATTTATTTTAACATAAAATAAAAACTTTTGAACGAGAAAAACAATCAGTAGTTCCGTATACAGGCAGTAGAGGTCATAGTTCTCACATTTTCCTGTAAATTCAAGCTTGGCCCAATGCCTTTTTGAACCTTCTTAATGGTGCTTTAATATGACAGGTAGTCTGACTGATAGGTAGACTTTGTAGCTTGTGAGAGGTGGGGGTCCTTTTAGAATTATAGGTAAGGTCCACATTTAGTTTTGCTACCTATATCTGTGCATTTAGTTATCATTTAGCTCTGCACAGTAGCGGGACAAGGTATTTCAGCGCCCAGGGTGAGGATGCCAAAATGTGTCCGCCCCCCCCCCCCCCCACCGCAGAGCAGGGGCGGAGCTAGTAGAAGAATTTGCCGCACACAAACATATGTGATAGTTGTAGAGTGCACTAGTATTACTATTTACATTTGTGATTGGTCGTAACAATGATCATAAAGCACAATTAGATTGCTTTGATGACGGCTTGCTTCACCGCCAATAATGAGTAAATGAGCTATCCAAAGGTGAATTGTGAAGATTGTAAATGGTGCTCTAGAACAGGGTGAAGCTGATCTTGGTCCTGCTTGGAAACCTCTTTCGATCTGTTGGCTGCAGCGCTGATCATTGTATTGTGACAGTTGAGGAGTCCTGCTGTCAGAGTACAATAGCACGGGGGGGGGGGGGGATTCCTCCACCCACCTTGTTTGAGTGGATGTGGGGATCTGTTCAGCCTGCTGTGAACTAGGGTTGCACTGATACCGATAACAGTGCTGATACTAAGCATTTAGATTTAGTCCTTCAACAGTATTCACTGTTGAAGGACTTCACCCTTCATAAGGACTTCACCCTTCATAAGGGCTTCACCCTTCATAAGGGCTTCACCCTTCATAAGGGCTTCACCCTTCATAAGGACTTTTGCACACATAAAAGCATTGTTCCAATTGCTACCTATAAGCACTTGTTCACTTTTTTATGTTAATTATTATTTATGATTAAATAATAGAACCATTCACTATTATTGATCCACTTCACATCCGTAATAGGATTATTCACAGTAAATCTAAATTTAGATCATTCACCATCTTATAAACTAAATCTATAAACTATACTTATCATTCCTTTTTATATGTTTATGAGCAATCATATTGACGTATTTGATGAATTTTATTTATACGTTTTAGCATTATTGTGGGTTTTCTATTTTCCAGTAGTATTCAATCAGGCAGGACTTTGTACTACATAGTTGGTGGTAGAGGCAAAATATATTGTCCAATCAGATTGTATAGTGTATGGTAAGCTGGAGGCTGGCCATAAGATGGATCTGTTTTTTTTTTCTTTTTTTTTTTCAGTCCATGTCTGAAAAAAAAAAAAAAACTGAGCAGATGCCCCCACCCACACAACTAAGGCCCCTTTTACACTGAGGCGCTTCTAAACTGCCAGTAAAATACTGAGCACTTTTGAAGAGCTTTTCAGGCACTATTAAAGAGTTTTCCATTCATTTCAATGGAGGGGGGACGTTTTTTCACCGCCCTTCCAGCATTCATTGATAAATTTAATGGAAATAGGTTTCAGTGAGCTCTTTTTTTCTTTTTTTTTTCTGCGTGAAATCGCCTCAGTGTGAAAGGGGTCTAAGGTGGAGGAGAGAATCTTTTCCGTTGAGACATCGATGTCAGCACTGCAGATCAAAGGAAATTTTTTGGCTGGTTTGAGAAAAGCTGATCGACTTCACCTTTAGCAGTAAAGGTTATAGATGGATTGAAATGTATCCGGTCATTGCTGGACCTGTTGAATTTCCATCCATCTATGGCCAGTTTTTTTTAGCTCCTGTGTAAAATGCCTGTTTTCTTATGCCTGGGGAGTTTACGAAGTCTCCATGAATAGGAATTCTTTAGGGCCCATTCACATGTGGTGCAGATGTGTGTCCCGTGCAGGGCTTTTTTTTTAAGAGGACAGGGATGTACGGGCATTGTGTGCATCCCTGGGCCAGTGTCCTATTCACTTGTATTGGGGCCCGCACCTGCATGTCATATTAGGATACAGAGGCTGTGCATACAGCCTCATGTCCCAGTAAATATGAATGGGCCTGGGGTTGTATACAACACCTATGTAACCCCTGTGCCGATAAAAGTCAGCCCTGCATGGGAGACATGTTTGCACCTCTTGTAAACGGACCCTTACTAAAAAGAACAGTTGTCTCCACAGCAATTAACATTGATATGAAGCCTGAAAGTTACCTTTCAGCTGAGAGACCGAGAACACTCAGTTTTGCAGTGCAGCAGAGGTGGAGACCCCAGGGGAAGGGCACAGGAGGAGGGGGCACTACACAGAGGAGGAATGAGCTCTGACATAGTTCAGAGTGGAGACAGATAAAGACAGGAGGCTAGGGGGCAGAGTTGGTGATCTCCCACAAACTTCGGGTCACTGTGAAAGAAAAAGCAGGAGAGGTATAGATGACTGGGGGGGGAGAGAAGCCGCTGTTCAGGCAAGGAGAGGAACAGAAAAGTTGTGCATCTAAAATAAGAAAAGCACTGACAACTGATGCCTTCCTAACCTTATGCACCCACCTGCTCCACTCTCCTATTGCTCAGAGAATAGTACAGGGCACTGTGTAGCCAGGGGGCGGGAGTAGTGCTACAATGCAGGGACAAAGCCACTCGTTTTCTCCTGTGTTACATTCGGCAGCATATTCTGTACTGGGCAGGACTGTAACTGGCAAACTGCGCCCTCCTCCCACACCAAATCAAACCACCCAGGGCAGCTGCCCCTCCCGCCCACCCCTAATACCAGCCCTGGCTATGCAGTTTTGAATAACAGTTTCCTGCATATGACTGTTGTCAAAATGAAGCTGCCACCCCTCAAAGAAATGGGCCAAAAGCAATTAGCAGGAAACAGAAGGGGTGGGCCAATGCTCTCAACAATTTGCCCCTGGATTTGTAACTTAGATGTACACTTGTTTGCATTTGCATTTTTGCAAAACTGCTCATTGAAAGAGTAATGCATTGAAATGCATTGCATCGTCACAGTAGTTTAAGAAAAATAGCAGCTTTAAAATAACAATAGTAGTATCCAGGGCAGTCTTTAATATGGTTTGGGCCCTGGGCAAACATTTTTTCCCCCCTTTTGCCCTGCGGTAATGATAGCCCTGGTAGTATCACTACTGTCCTCTCCTTATAAAAACAAAGGGAAGAGGACACATATGCTCATCCAAACTAGTCCTAATTGGGTTTCAGAAACATTTATATAGAAAATTCTGACAACCTAAACTGCAGTTTTAAATACACCGTCACCTGGAGATAATTTCCATCAAAGACTCCAGGGTAGTAATCCTCTGAGTATACCAACACATATAAGCAAAAGAACGGGAAGATTCCTACTCTTCAGAGAGGAAAGCCAGCTTAGAGAACTAGATAACTAGGGCTATACACAGACAGACTTGATTTAAATGGAACAAGAGACCCAGAGCAGGATGTCAAACAGTGAGCTGTATGTGTCCCCCTAACTAAGGGGATATCTATTCAGAGTGCTTGTTCTCAAAACCGTTTTTGTTTCCCTGACCGTTGTTACCTTTGTACATATCAGTCCAAGATTTATCGGTATAAATAATTCTCCAATCACAGCTTTGAGGTGAAGCACATTACGGATGAATTTTAATTTTCCCTTTCTCCTCTGGTTTATACCCTTTTGCTATCTACTGGAAACTAGCAACACCATATTAGGCACAAGCACCTTTATGAAGCGAAATCAACAAACTCTCTCATAATTATGTGCACAAAAAATGTATCGTTCAGTAGAATTGGTTATTTCTGGCTAGCTGGAATTTATATTATGTAGCGCTGGCTCCTGAAGAGCACATGCTATATGTTTTTGAAATGTAATGTTACCCTCAAAACTGCAGTTTGGTTTGGGTCTAATTGTTCTAAATTTTGACCTCAGCATCAGTCTGACTGGACTGCAGGGTGTTCTGCCTGGCCATGGGGGGCGCTGTCACTTTTAGCAGGCATGAAACACAATCTAGTTAGGTGCATTAAGGTTGCTCTCTTTCAGAACCAGCCCAGAGGGAGTGTCCCTCTTTCTGTGAGGGGGTATTTAAGGTGTGGATGTCACGTGTTTCGGGGGTTCCGGTCCAGAAGTGTGTTCTGACTGCATGGTTCTGGTCCTCCTGACCAGCCCCCACGACTTCCATGGCCTGGGGTGCGGATCCACCCGACTATGTCTCAGGGCTGGCTAGCCCGAGGCAAGGAAACTGAGGGAAGGATTCAGAGGTGGTCCAGTGCCGTCTCGGTTAGTAGAGAGGCCCAGCAACTGTGAAGTTATCCAGGAGGACTCTTCAGGAAAAGGCCACACAAGGGTTGGCGTCTCAACAAGAGCCTGGAAAAGCTGGAGGACCTAAGAGAATCCAATCTTGAGAGGTATCGCCGGACTGGCTGCAAGATACTGGTACCACACAAATGTTCTACAAGTTTTCAAGTTTCCCTCACGTGTTCTATAGCAAAGTCTGTGGCTGAGACTTATTCCTGACTCAAACACCCTGTTGGCTGCTAGGTCTGGTGAGAGAAGGACTATCCAATTAGGGCGTTGATCCAGTTGTGAATGGCTATTCTCTGGATTTATTCAAAGTGAGAGACTGTTTTCTACTCAGTTTACCAATAAGAGTACCTGGACTTTTCACCCAAACCCTCTGATCCTATGTTGAGAGACTATGCTAACTACTTTTTTGAAAATAAAAATCCCTTCAAGTGGGTCTGTCGTCAGTCTCTACAGTTCTTGGGCCACCTACCTCGGGAAACCCCATACGAGGTGAAGGAGGTGACGGTAAGCCCAATAAAATCAGCCGCTCCTTCGGGGGTCAGTGCTACAATTATAAGAACTTTGAGAGTAGATATGCATGTGTGGGATGGATGTGAGCTGTGTATGGCAGATTGTGGTGGACACCAGTGTCTCATTAAGACTTTCTTTGTCTTTATTTTAATTATTTGTGTTGGAGGGGGGGCTGTGCATTTACAAACATTTTTTTCTATACTGCCCTCTCCTTAGCAGGCTACTTCTCCTTGCATCTCAAGTACCTGCTCCACAAATGGGGAAACTAACTGAATTGAAGGATTACACCTTATAGAAAAACCTATACGATGACACAAACCCAGGCTTTCAAGCATTTCTAAACCCTGCAAAAAGTATACTATTTTGCAACTTACCAGTCTCTAAACAAGGAAGCTGCCTCATTTTTCATGTTTATTTTCCCGTTTTATTCACCTGGTGATCCTGCCAGTAATACCATTCAAGTTTTGAATAGGCATGTTGTCACCCTGGGCTGCTCTCACAATTTGGACTACAAAAAAGATGCAATGCTAATAAAATACATATATTCGGAGAAATTGGGCATTATAGGGCCACAAAACTTGCCGACAGTGTTTTTATAACATTATGGGGACAATAAATATCCGCTTTACACTCAAGTGATTCTCATAATGACAACACTTTCCTACATGGAAGATGGCATAATCCATTCATACAAACACATCATCTATGACCAGCCTTACAAGCAGGTTCAGCTGACCAAGTTACAACAAAATCCTGCGCACATGAACATAGATGTGACACATTCTAGAGACTTGGTTTATTGCATACTCTAGAGCATCCACACTAAGGGCCCATTTACACCTGAGTGTTTTTCAGCTCGTAATTTGTTTGTAAAAAAATGCTCATCTCCAAGCCCCAAAATCCCATTTATTTAAAATGCCCTGTTCACATCTGAGCATTCTGTCGCCTGAAGCTCAAAAAAGTACATGAGCTTCTTTTGAGGCAGATTACAAGCATTTTTCAGATTTTTACATTGGTGAATTTTTGACCTGTACAAAAACGCAGGGAAATTGAGTGAATTTCCGCCTGAAAACAATACATTCAGGTGTGAATGCAGCCTAAACAATAAGGCTGAAGGTATCAGCTGTAACTCTTCTAAGAGAATGATGTCCTCAAATCCAGGTTTTCGTTCTATATTAATTCTGTCCACTTAGTAAAAGTCTGGAAAACAGGCATGGCAGCAGTTGCCAGCTGCAGTATTGTATCTGCAAGTGCATAGTAGTCATTTAAATGGGCTTCAAAATCCTTATTGACAGAACACTTTTTAAAGAGGGAAGGACCTCAGTAGGACCCATAAGGTATTTAAGAGTGAAATGATGAGATGTACTACTTGAACAGCTTTTTTTTTTTTTTTTGCAGCCTCGTAATGCCCCCATGGATTGTTTTGCCTGTGAAGATTTAGGTGCTGCTAGGCAAAGGCTAGTTTGCACCACATTTATCAGTGAGCTGACAGTGGAGAGAATTTGTTGATCAGGCAAAGCTCATGGCTTCTCTGCAGTTTGCACTACACTATGTGTATCCCCATCACTTTCCTCCATTTCATCCTTAAGCTGGCCATACATTAGATGAATTGAAATTCAGCTGGTTGAGCAGGGACCAGCTGAAATTTGATCCATGCATGGGCAGGCTGTTTGTACAGAAGTCAATCTACCAATTGACTTCTGTAAAACCAGCCTGTCAGTAATTTTCCGCCCAATCAGTGCCACAGGTGATAGCTGGTGGTGAATTGTGGCGACAGAGAAGTCTCTCCTATGTCAGAATATCTCAGCGGGGGAGATTGAAACTTTTTTTTTGGCTGGTTGGTTGAATAAAAAAAATAAAAAGTCTAAACTCTGGGCTGCTTTAAAGAGGTTTGGAGGTTATATCTCTGATTTAGTAACTGAGTCAGGAGGGAAAGGAGAAGGGTTGAATTTTTGGCCTATGAAAACCAAAGGTTTTAAGAGCACTGAAAGTTTTCCAAAGAATTCAGACACATTGGCAGATAAATCAGCTTTTGTCATGCAGGCCAGAAGATGTGTGAAAGGGTGCTAGAGTCAAGGGAGGAGAACGGTGTCATAATACGACATGAGAACAGTTGTTACATTGAGTGTTTTGAGTTTCTTCTAGGCCATCGGCAGAATGCCTTTTTGTTCCAGTCACCCTTTCACCATTGATCTGTCATTGCTCATTTGAAAGGATCACCGGTGGGTGGTGGGGTACTTATAGCATGGATGCAGAGGATATGGGGTTTTGCATGTCCAGAAAACAGGAGGCACTATAATCCGGGCATTGACTGTGTTCCTTGGCTGTGCCTCTGAAGCAGAAGGTGGCAAGAAGTGCAGCAAACATGGTGTGAATGGGGTGTGTTGCAACTGTCACCGTACAATTTGGGATGGGAAAAGACTGTAAATTTAAAATGAGAAAAGTATAAATACTTTGGTCACTGAGTTTGAGACAAGTACACTGGGGAGCCCATTTCTGTGCCAACATATCCTTTTAGTGTGCTAAGCCTTATGAGTTTGTCTACAGCTGAGAACGGTCACATTTACAGGGAAACTCTTCCTTACCTTACCCCTGTTATTGGGTCCATTAGAGGTGTGAATTGTCACTGTGGGCACACCCCCAAAAGGGTCTTCAGGGTCTGAGACACAGAGGACCATAGCCCTGTACAGCACCCTGTGGCTAACTACACACATGTGCCATGGTGAGCATCTAATGCAGAATCCAGTGCCAGAAGTAAACATTAAAGGCCAACCCCACTCAGTGGGTCAGGATACCAAAAAATTGTTAAAAGGGGAGACCCTAGCAAAGTTTTTTTGTTGGTGTCCAATCACCTGAAAATAGCTTACATATAACCATGGCCAATGAATACAAGCCCTGTATTTGGTACTGTACAATTTGGATATAAATGCTTACCTCCAAACTAAGTTCAGCAGAGTATTTAGAAATTATATTGTGTTTTCCAGATTACATGGACATTACAAGGTATGTTGAATTATGCCCCATGTATTTGAGAATTAAGACAGTTTGCTTAGCAACAGTTGGGTTGCCTCTTTTGATGTTCCTATGTATTTTATCTTTTTTTTTTTTTTTTTTTACCTTGAATGACCAATACATTGAATTTGCAGCACCCCAATTATGTCAGTTATATAAATTGAAATAGAATTTATTCTACATTAAGGTGAATAGAATAGTAAAAAAAAAAAAAAAAAAAAAAAAAAAAAGAAGAAGAACAAAACAAATAAGTTTACTGGTAATTGGCTTTGCTAAGTGAACTCAGACCACTGCCCCAACGTAGGGAACATAGTATATAATTTAGAGGGAGAGATGTCCACCTTATAAGAAGGTTAGTGACATGTGGAAAGATGGAGACCAACTAAAAGGCAAACTCTGGAAAGTGTGAACATCAACCATTATTTGTTTATGACCTTCTCTTGCTGCCAGTCAGCATTACTGCTTATATAAGAGAGATGACAGCGTTTGATGGCCAAAGACCCGTGTGTCAGGAGGCTTTGATGACAAAGACAGAAAAGCCTCTTCTCTTACTTACGCTAAGACAAAGTCTCTCCAGCTTCATCTCCAGCACTTTGTTTACCTCCTCCAGCCGGCCACGTTCAGATTCAAGCTCCTCAATTTTCAACCTGCAGAGAAATGGAGCATGGAGAATACAATATGAAGTGACTGCATGGAATAATAATACACTCAGAAGCATTTTGTCATCTGCAACACTGTTCCAGAAAACCATTTGGTTGCATATACAGTATGCCTAGTGATTAAAAATTTAAACAGTTGGCCTTATAAGATGGTTATACATTCATCTGCCATAACTATATGACCAATGACTGGTAAAGTGAATAACACGAACTATCTTGTTACAATGGCACCTGAAATTGGGGGGGGGGGGGGGATTTTAGGCAGCAAATGAACATGTTTTCCTCAAAGTTGATGTGTTGAAGCACAAAAAATTGGTCTGAACAACTTTGACAAAAGTCCAAACAGGACTGAATCAGAGCAACTTCAAAACTGAAGCTCATGTGTGATGTTCCTGGTCTGCAGTGTTTAGGACCTACCAAAAAATTGTCTAAGAAAGGAAAACCGGTAACGGGGTCAAGGGCAAGATTCAATGATGCATGTGGGCCCCTGTAGTCCGATAGAATGCAAGAGCTATTGTAGCTCAAATTGCTGAAAACATTTAAATCTGAAGAAATGTATCAGAACACACAGTTTCTTACATATGGGGCTCCGGAGCAACAGACTGATCAGAGTGCCCATGCTGACCCATGTCCGCTCCTACAATGGGCACGAGAGAATCAGAACTGGACCACAGAACAATGGAAGAAGGCAACCTGGTCTAATCAATCATGTCTTTTACATAATCTGAATGCTACTTTGGAGTCCATGACATGATGGTTTAGGGCTAGTTTGGTGGCAAAAGGGGAAACTCAATATTAGGTGGGTGGTCATGTCATGGCTGTTGGTATTACGACTACACATAGTAACAGACAATTAACATTCAGATTGACACATTTGTCCAAACTATGTCAACTCTAGTTGTAAGTGGTACAACGCAATGGCAGTGCTAAATTTATTAGCAATTTTAGATACACTAACAAACTGAAAGCAGATTTCAGCTCACATTTTTTAACCAGTTACAGCAAACGGGTATTTTCTTTTGGAATAATGGTTTTGCATGAATAAATAAAAGCTGATAATTTTAATCACGCTTGAAGTGTTAAGTCTCTCATCCACATAAACTGACACATTCTACTGGAGAGCTTGAGAAAAACAAAAGACTTACTGGCTGGATCACCAAATGAAGAGAAATGAAATAAATCCTTAAAAGGCAACTGATGCAGCCATCACATTTAAGAATTGGTAAGCTGCAATATAATACATGTTTGCTATTGGGTTAAACCCTTTCACCACCAGGTCCATACACTGTATGGACCTGACAGTGGTGGGTATTACACAAAATCTGCTGGCTGCAGCCACCAGGAGTGTGTGTGAAACTGACAGACTCCTGCTTGTCAGGTGAGAACATTCAGGCGGCTCCAATCATTCTCACACACCCCCCAATATAAACGCATGCGTCGGGGCACCTACGTGCAAACACTTTGATTTTGATACACACGTTACATAGCATTGGGCACACCGGAGTGAGAGCAATTATTCTAACACAAAACCTCCTACGTAACACTAAACTGATACCTATAGGGGGCTTTTGAAGCTTAGACTATAGAAAATACAGGGTACTGAAGCTTGATGCCATTTCACGGGCGCACAAAAAATTAAGGTTTGACATGTTGCAAATCTATTTACTCTGCACAACTTTGCCTTTTATATTTTGTCAAAAATTTGGTAATTTATTGCGTTTGTTCGCCCTAAACTTCACGTTAGTGTGTTTTTTACTGAAATTCTGCATTTCTTAGACCTTTGCGGTAATATCACGTGACATAAAAAATTGGAACTACCACTATTTTATTTTTGACGGTATCTGCTTTCAGAAAATATATAATGTTTTTGCGTTTTTTAGACACATGTTTAAAAATTATTTTAAGCCTCAAGATTACACAAAACCCACAAACATGTAGTAAAAAAAAAAAAAAAAAAAGTGTCCGAAGAGGAGGAGAGTGTGTTTTGTGTTTCTGACACTTCCTGTCCTAATGTGGCAACACTGCTCATTCATACAGTATTAGTGAGCATGGCATCGCCCTAGGTCAGTAAGTTTTACCAAAAAGATCACCATGAGAAAGTTAAAAAAAATAATAATAAATCTGCCACATCTAAAAATGGTAAGCTTCAATATACTAAATTTTTGTACTTGGGTTTAGATATACTTTAAGCAGGAGTGATTGCACTGAAAACTAGGGCTCTCTCTAGTGTCTAGTCTACGAATCTATATAGCTAACAAATCATTTTAGTCTAAGGTCTGCCACACTAATTTTAATTATGCTTTTTTACTAGAAAAATCCTATATTTTAGTTTAGTTTTTTTTATGGAGGAGAATTCATTTCCAGACTGTGCTTTTTTTTGTTTTTACAAATCTAAACTATGTTGACTTAGTCTATCAAACATTATATTAATATATACTTTCTTATGTGACCAACATAGAGAGTGTTACAGAATTGTGTAAACATGTTTATGAATTACAATGAATAAACAAAGTTTAATGTGCATAGTTCACCTTTAATAACGATGAAATTATTGTTAATATCCAGCAATGTTTTAATGTTGTATAATGCAGAAGAAATGAGCATAGTAGTGATAAATAACACCAGATGGGCTCTTTCTATTTTAGTGTGCCAAAAGCCATCTGCAGTATAAAATATTTCTTTCCAATGTATGTATTTAAGATCTTAACAGTGTTACAGCATATGCCACCAATCTGATCTCTGTAAACTATGAGCTGTGATGGCTGTCAATGAGAAGGCTGAGCACCACAGTTGCCTCTACTGCCCCAATGAGTTCTGGCAGCTATGTAAAATCCAAAAGTGTGTACAGGAAAGTATGTTGACCTCAAAGCTATATGTTCCTAAATAAAAAAAAATATATAATACCAAAAATCCTTAGTATTATTGGCATTAAAATAATACATATGTAATGGGACCTCCAGTGTGAATTCACTGATAAGCAGGTGCATCACCTGTATCGCCTGACCCAATCAAGTTCTGTAGACTCCAGGACCCAAGAGAATAATTACAAGCTTTTATTGAGGTGGTAGAGAGTACCCTCATTCCTCTGACCGACGTTGGATGGGTTGTGGAATGAAGGGAACACTTCTCCATATATGATGAGACAGGGGATAAGATAGGACTTTCAGAATAGATTTCCTAGATTTGTGACAGGTTTTAAGGGAATTTTATTTAAGTTAAAGTGAAGTCTCAGTCCCTTATATGTTTATTAAAAGTCATCAGCTACAAAAACTGTAGCTGCTGACTTTTAGTAAACAGACACTTACCTGTCCCGCGATCCAGCGGTGCATTCACCCCAGCAGTTTCTCCCTCTGTCCTCCCTTGGCGACGCCAGCATCTCCACTTACTGTGTCTTCTAGGACCTGTCATGTGTCCCAGAAGACTTCAGAAAGGAGAAAGGGGAAAGTAACAGCTGCTTCCGATTGCCTAAGGTGACTAGAAGAGAAGTGGTAGTGGGTACCTGTCAAAATCAGGTACCCGCTACCCCCCTCCCCAAAAGCTTAGATTCCCAAACAAGAGCTGGGGAGGAGGCCTTAAAGCAGAAGTTACACTTTTGAGTGGAACTCTGGCTTATGTAGAAATTGTTAGATTGTTAGATTCTCAAGCAATTTGTAATGTACGGTTATTAAAAAGTACATTTTATATTTAACTTTGCAGGTAGCTGTGCTTTTCTGTACCAGCAAACAATTTAAATTTCGTTTTTTTTTTCACAAACATTGCAAGCAGGTGGCATTGTGTGTGCTGTTTGTGCAGAGATTACGCTCAGATAACTAGTCTTCTGATTATTGGATTGGCTCACTGCATTTCCAGGAGATATTTATTCTGTTACTGCTGGCCATACACTATACGAAAAATCGGCTGAACCCATCTTCAAAAAACGAACAATCGGCCGTGAAAGCAAACTATAGTGCCAACATGTAATGACTGATAAATTGATCACTTTACATAAATTAATACATTTTTTGTTTGTTTTTTTACTGCAAACAGTTTGGGCGGGAAACATTTCCAAACTTGTTTTTTTTTCGGCTCGAAAACATCCCAAGGATTATCGATTATGTGCCCATTAACTGGCCGAAAAACGAACACACTGTCTAAATGATTGAATTTTGGCGTTTTTTTCATATAGTGTATGGCCAGCATAATACTGGAACTGATCACGTGAATATAGCAAGCAGACCTTCCCACTTAGTATTCCTGCTGTTTTCAGCTGTCAGACGTTATAAAAATATTCTGTTTCATTATCTACAAAGCAGGAATAACGTTCAAGAACAGTTTATTTTTTTTTCCATCATAAAAGTGGAGATTTATTTTAAAATTGATGTTCAGTTGAACATCTCTAAAACCAGGACAAAAAAGATGCATTCAATGTGTAGATAACCTGTTAGCTCTAAGCCAACATGACAATGCCAAAATGAACTTTGTTTACACAATCCAGACACGCTCAGTCCTACCTGCCCCGCTAGCAACTGTGACGTCCAATCTGACTACCTACAGTGTCCTGAAGATGATAATTCCTAGAAGCATGGAAAACATGTAATAAAAAGATATTCTGAACTAGAGCCCAGTAATCTATCTCTCTGCTGGATAGACCAATAATACACTGAATACAGCTATGGTAAAGGAAAGGTTAAGCCTATCCAAACAACAATGGGGAGACTGTGTGAAGCATACAGAATACAAATAAAACGGAAACAAGTTAGATTTCTTTGATTTATTGTTAACCCTTTCACTATAGCATGATTTATCAAACTAATGCATCTTTTTCATCAAATCTGAGATTGTGCTACTTAACGGACTATATGTCTTTCTGTCCACCTCCGGTCTTCTCTGGGAGCTGCTCCCTGCTCTCGTTAATCACAATTAGAGCCAAATAAGCTTGGGTTCAAACACTGTCAGGAATTTTACCCCTGCGGTCACGATGTAAGCTGTTTCTCTACACCTTCTATTACAAGAGCCACGGAATGAAGGAAATCTAATTTGTGCATGTGGGGAAGTGGTGTGACAGATGTGCAGAAGGACAACATCATGTTCCATCTCTTCTCTGCTACTAGTAATCAAAGCAAGGCAGATTTAAAGTGCCACAACAAAAATGGGGGTAAATTGAATAGAGAGCTCATCAAACACACTGAGTGATCTCAGGATGGACAGTCACTGGACACCCCTGTATGAAAACATTGAAGAAAAAAAAAAAAAAATGAACCTCAGTAAAACTAGGGAACATCTTAACCTTTCTCAGAACCTATATAGCAACTGTGCACATTCTATGTGTTATAACTGTAGATTCTATTTTAGGCTTCATGCACACAGGCCGTAGTGCAAAGTGGTGTTAATGCACATTTGGATACACTAGCTTTTAGCAGCGTTTCACTGCCGCTATTTATAATCAATGGTTCCCAATGAGCACCCATTGATTTGAATAGAAGTTGCTCCACAAGTTGGATCATGATGATCTGACTTGCGGTGCAGCTTGTGCGCTGAGGATATTGAAGGGGAATCCTCACCAAAATGAAAAAAAAAAAAAAAAAACTGGCATGGGATTGCCCCCCAGGGGGTAAGGATTTTAAGGGGAACCAGACCTGCATCTGAGAACGCAGCCCGGCAGACCAGGAAATGGGGGCGAGCCAGCGAATCCCCCCATCATGGACCATACCAGACCACATGCCCTTAACATGGGAGGTGTGGGTGCTTGGGGGGGGGGGGCAGTGACGTCATTGGGATGAACCACCCGCTTGTGACATCACTACCCCAGCATGCCCCGGTTGGTGATGTCAAAAGAGGGTGGGGCCTCCAAATGACATCTGGAGGCTTCCAGATTCCTATAAGCCCCCCGCCTGCTGACCCTCGACAACTACCAGCCAGGGTTGTCGGGAAGAGGCCCATGTTGATGGGGACAAGGTGATTCGGGTTGGGGGCAAAAAGCCCCCCCCCCCGCCCCACAGCACCCACACCCCTTGGTATGGGGGGTTCACTCGCTGGGGTCTGGTATGGATTTTGGGAACCTAACCCAAATTTTTCTGGAGTGAGGGTTCTCCTTAAAATCAGGGTCTGGTATGCTCTTGGGGGGGAACCCAACCCCATTTTTTTTTCCATTTTGGCGAAAGTTCCCTTTCAAGATCCTCAGCACACAAGCCACACCTCAAGTCCATTGATTTTGACATAAAACAAAAAAGCTTGACAAAGCTCAACACGTCTGTATCCAGTGTTAAGCCACATTTAGCAGCTTTTACCAGTGTAAGACATTTTTACAGCTCTAATGCTGGTCCTCAGAACACGCTGGCCCTTGTTTTTTTTTTCACAGCTTGAAAAAACGCCTATGTTACTCACAGCTCCTAAAAGCCTGTGTTCATGGACACACAGAACATGGAAAGGCATTTTAGGCTGCACTAAAAAAAAATGGCTGACACTGGTACAAGCAGCTGTAAAAATGTCCTGTGTGCATGAGGCCTTATTGTGATCTTAAGCCTGCATGAAAACATTTTTGTATTAAAGAGGTTGTAAACCTTCTTTTGTACCTATAGGTAAGCCTAGAATAAGGATAACCTATAGGTACTGTACAGATATCTCCTAAAGGTGTGTCGTTTAGGAGATATTTACTGTATACTGTGCCAGTGATGTCATCGGCGCATGTGCTGTGAAGAAGTGGCCTCCAGTGTTGATTCTTTAGGCGAGTGTGCCATGATGTCACGCAGCTCTGGGTCAGTCACAGAGTCAGAGTCTACAGCCCCGGAAGGAAGAGGGGTGAAGATGGATGTGGCCTGCAAAGAGGATGGCGTGGGCTTCATATGCAGGTAAGTGCAAGGCTGCTTTCACACTGGAGCGGTATTCAGGCGTTACAGCGCTAAAAATAGCGCCTGTGTAGCGCCTGAAAAAACCCGGCCCCTTTCTCTCCAGTGTGAAAGCCGGAGGGCTTTCACACTGGAGCGATGCGCTGGCAGGACGGTGAAAAAAGTCCTGCTAGCCGCATCTTTGGAGCGGTGAAGGAGCAGTGTATTCACCCCTCCTTAACCGCTCCTACCCATTGAAATCAATGGGACACCGCGGCAATAACGCCGGCAAAGCGCCGCTGCAGCGGCGATTTGCGGGCGGGTTTAACCCTTTTTTTTCGGCCGCTAGCGAAGGTCAAAACCGCCCCTCTAGCGCCCGCAGACCTCCGCTAAAACGACGGTAAAGCGCCGCTAATAATAGCGGCACTTTACCGCCGACGCCGCTCCCGCTGCAGTGTGAAAGCAGCCTTACCGGTAATGATGACGGCTGCACCTGACAGCCAATCCAAAGATCAGCTGGGGTGCCGACATCGTGGGCTCCCTGGACAGGTAAGTGTCCATATATTAAAAGTCAACAGTTCCAGTATTTGTAGCTGCTGACTTAATTTTTTGTGAGGTGGGCAGACGTCTGCTTTAAAGGAATAGTGAGTGCAAATCTGTATCTGGTACAGGAGCGGATCCAGGGTCTATTCCCGGGAGGGGCAGTACCCGAAAACATTTTTTGTGTGGGCAATTTATCGGGGAAATGGCTGGTGTTGACGCTTCAATCATCCTGGTACCATGGTTGATATGGTGTCAGGATGATTGAAGTGCATTATTTATTTTATTACATTGTTACATAAAATTAAATTGTTCAACTTACAATATTGCAGAATCAGTGGGAGCCCTGAGTGTGTCACTTGCCACTGTCGCCTGCCACCAGATGTGGATCGGCACGTCACTGACAGAAGCTGTGGATTGTCAATTGCCATGTCACCTGCCCCAATTTGTGGATTGTTACTTGCCACGTCACCTGTCATACGTTGCAAATTGTCACATGCCACGTCACCTGCCACACATTGCGGATTGTCACATGACACCTACAATTGTCACTTTCCTGCTAAGGTGTGGATTGTCATGTCCTGTGTCCCAGAGTGAAGTCAGACAGCAGAGAGATGATGTAATCTCTCTGCTGCCCGCGGCAGCCTGCACAGTGAGGACGGACAGTGAAAAATAATGTAATTTCTCTGTTGTCCCACCCACTAATTGGCATGCCGACTGGAACGCCCGCTCCCCAAACGAGCCGTCCGACCATTCACTTACCAGCCCACTGCATCGCCCGTTCACTCGCCTGCCCACCCTGCTGTCCACTCACTCACCCACCCGTTAAGCTCCACTCCCCCAGCAGAGCCACCTGTTCACTCACCCGCTGACTGGTCGCCGCTCATCTGCAACTGGGGGGGGGGGCAATTGCCCTGTTGCACCTCCGCCCCCTCTGGATCTGCCCCTGGGCTGGGGACATTCATTTACAAACACTTAGAATAAAAATACACGGCAGAGCCTGTGTCATTGGGCTTTAGTTCGCTTGAGGTGAGGATTTTTAATTTCCATATGTCAAATGAAAATCCCATTTGACGTAGGTCAACCACAGGTCAAACGCACCTGTCAATGGATTTTAAATGATCTTAGAAAGATCTCAAACAGATGCCATTGACACAGACCCAAATCCTGTCAACCTCATTTCCCAGTCCGATGGCTGCTGGGTATGGGGATAAGAAGCCAATATAAAAGATAGAGCGGGTATTTATAGCAGTTGTAATTTAAAAGTGAAGTTCACCTTTGTGAACATGTTACACCTGTATTACACCTGTATTTAGGGTGCACCATGTTCCAACCCTACATCTCACCCCCTGAGCTCCGCCTGCAAAGCCCCATCATTCATTAACATAGGTCTGTGAAATAAGTACAGTCCAGTCTGCCACTGTGGCAGACAGCTTGTAGTTCTCAATGGACTAGTTCTGTAGTCTATTCATACATCTTCCAGCTTTATAAATGAAAACCCATACAGAGGGCAGAAAGCTAGAGGCCGTGTCTGCAGCAGCCTTACTCGCCATCTACTGATTGCAGTGCATGGAGGAGCTCAACTAGGAGGAAAGATTAGAACTGAATTTTTTCTCTCTTTATTCTCATTTGAGAAGGGGAGATTAAAGGGGGATATGTTTTTTGTTTGTTTTTGGGCACTCTTTACATCTAAAGAAATGGTTTCTTCACAGTAAGAGCAGTGAAAATGTGGCATATAGACTCCCTCAAGAGATGGTTCTGGCCAGCTCAGTAGATTGCTTTAAAAAAGGTGTGGATAATTTCCTAAATGTACATAATATAACTGGGTATTAACATTTATAGGTAAAGTTGATCCAGGGAAAATGCCTCTCGGGGGATCAGGAAGACATTTTTTTCCCCTACTGTAGCATATTGGACTATGCTTTGTTGTGGTTTTTTGTCTTCCTCTGGATCAACTGTGGGTATGGGATTGTGCACATGGGATTGTACGTGTTTTTTTTTTTTTTGGTTGAACTAAATTTCTTTTTTCAACCTAGCTATGAATGAGCAAAATGTTGTAAAAGGAGATCTTGATTAAAAAAACAACCACAAAATTTACAGAAAAAAGAAATAAATCAAAAATGATTGGGGAGATCTGACGAATTAAAATATTGTATTCATGAAATCAGGAAAAAAGAATAAAGATGTATTATTTTTCCAATGAAGATGAGCCTTTAAAAAAATGCAAAAAAATACATAACAGTTAATTTTCTTTTTCGTTTTCCACCTTCATTAAGAACCCATTCACACCTGGGTAATGCTTAATGTGTGTTACTTGCATTACTGAGCTGCAGTATCATTTATTGTAAACCTTAAAGCTAAATCTAGAATGTTTACAGCCAACTTATGTTCTCCTTTATTTAGCAATTGCACAAATGACATTCTAACACAACTTTTTTTTTTTTTTTTTTACAGTTTTTACAATTTATTCAGAATCCATGAGATTGTTACTCAAAGTTTTTGCAGAATCAATAGGGTTAACTGCAAATACTCTAATACAACAGACATGTTTGTATTCCTTCAGAGGCTTGCTACAGGCACCAACTCAATCAGACTGTCACTGAGCAGATTTTGGTGACCTTAATTTGATATAATGGGGACGATTGTGGTTCCTCCAAACAGAGAAACACTGCTACTTACCAATGGATTCACCCAGTGGCTCAACTGTCTGTATTGTATCAGATATTTGTCAATAGCAAGTGAAATTCCATACGGATGACAATAAAAAAAAAGTTACCCACTCACAGATTTTAGAAAGATTGTTTAGAGTTTTTTTTTTTTTTGTTAAATGTTATTTTTTTTGATAAAAGACAACAACAGTACAATGATTCAGGGAAGGTTTTGGAGTGAGGCATAACGCCTTCACTGTACAAAATGAACAAAGAAAGAAAGAAAACATTCTCATACCCTAGGTCGAAATATGTCACACAGCAGGACTACTACTATCCTAGGATAAATACAAAGAAACAGGATCTACCAATAGGACCTCAGGAGTGGAAGCGGATAAGTTGGCAACCAGATAAATGAAACAAACAGTTAATAAACACAATACTAAGGTTTGGAATGTCTAAGAAGGGGAAGACATGGGGGTCTGATACTCGGGGGGGGGGGGGGGGGGAGGAGGGGGTATCTCACATTTTAAGTTTGGCCAGTGAGTTAGCCAATCAGTGTAGCGGAAAGGCTTTATATGAGTGGCAATATCACCAATAGAAAAGGAGCGCTCCATGTAGCAGTGATGAAGCGACTCATGGGTTTGTAGTTTAAAAATCTGAAGCGCTTGCTTTACTGCCAACAATTGTGGCGGGGATGGATTTATCCAAGCTTGCATTATGGTTCTATAAGCTACCAGGAGACATAAATAGGCTCATTGGGGGAGATTTTTAAGAGTGGAGGTTGGTGGAGAAGTCACCGAGGTGTCACATCCGAAGACAACAAGCATGGGATCTTTAGGTACAGTGATTTGAAGTGCAATGCTGTTTTTTTTTTTTTACCACACCACAGGAAATTAAGCAAGGACAAATAATTTTTTTGGACATCTGAGTTTTTCAATAAGTGAAGAAGAGTCTGCAGAAGGTAGAGTAATCTGGCAAATTTGCCAGATAAAGGAATGGAAGGTCACAAACAGGTCTGCAGAAGGTAGAGTAATCTGGCAAATTAAACAATTTTGAAGAGATGACATCTCCCAAAGAGTGAAAGGGGAAGGGATGCCCATGCTTCCAACTCCTGTACAATCTTTGCTATCAGTGGAGGGTAATTAAGGTTATATAAGGAAGACCGTTCCCTACCAATGCAAATACCAAGATAGGTAAAGTAGTGTTTAGCTACAATAAATGGGGAAGAGTCAATTCATCCTGAGGACATGGATGGTTTGAGGGCTAGAATCTCACTCTTATCAAAATTGATCTGTAAGCCCGTGAAGGAATGGAAGGTCAAAAACAGTTCCTGAAGAATGGAAATGTCAGGAGGGGTTGGTGGGAAAAAGAAGAATATAATTTGCGAATAAGGCAGAGCGAAAAGGTTTGATTGCCATTAGAGATACCGCTAATCTCCTATGGTGAATTCAAGATTTTAGACAACGGTTCTATGGCAATATTAAAGAGAAGAAAAGAAAATGGACATCCTTGCCTGGTGCCCTTAGGGAGAGATGTCCAGAGAAAGTCTGGGGAGACGAGGTGGGCTGTTGGAGAGGTGTACGGTTTTGGATAAAGTTGAGAATTGGGCCTGACATGCCGAAGGCTTTCGTGACCATGAATAACCAGGAAACGTTAATGTTAACAAAAGCCTTTTCTGCATCAAGTGAAAGAATCACTATATCCTGGTCAGAGTGGGTCCTAGCATGCTCAAGAGCTACCAAAACCTTGCGGATATTCAGAGTAACTGAGTGGCCTGGTACAAATCCTGACTGGGCCTGGTGTAGAATCGAAGGGAGAATCGGGCTAACTGAGACACAATGATTTTAGAGAGGAGGACTGAATGGAGGGTTGCACTGGCTTTTAAATATTGTAGGCAAATTTGTTTTTTAAATTGTGAGGTATAAGTAATAATGCACCCCCTGAGAAAGCCTTCCGGCCTCCCAAAATAGGTTGGGAGTAGAAAGATGTGCACAATTAGTCTCCACAAATTCTGCCCTGGCAGACCACAGGGTGCATTTAAAGTCTTGTTGCCTGCTAGATAGGGGGGAAAACACCAGGTAGAGGTTAGTCGGGAAGATTTAAGCTCAGAGAATTGAATACTAATGGGACAGTGGTCTGAAATTACCATGTTTCCCATGTCAGAGGTGGTCACTAGGGGAAGCAGTGTTGAGGAGCAGAAAAAAGTAATTGATGTGCAAAAAGGAATCATGAGGATGGGAGAAAAAAAGTGTAGTCCTGATCAGTAGGGTGGGATGTGCGCCATACATCTGAGAACTGGAGCGTAGAAACCGAGTGGGCTAGAATGGTAGCTGCATGGGAAGTCTGTGGGTAGACCCTGGTGTGCGATCTTTTTGAAGGGTGCATAACTGAGTTGAAGTCTCTGCCAATAAGATGACAAGGTTCAGGGAATTGCATGGGCCAGGAGATCATGTTCTGATAGAAGGCCTGAGTTGGAGAATTGACAGCATAAATGTTAGACATAGCCATATCACGAGAGGCAACTGACAGGTTTTTGCGCCTCAGTCGTTTTTCAAGATCCCTGACCTTGTTCTGCAGCTCCTTGCATGTTGTAGAGAGTCTGGCCACTGTGGCTGATACCTCAATGGTGGAGATGCACTCTTCTGCATGTGTGATTCTTAGGGTGTGGGTTTGCAGATCCGTGTGCAACTGCTTCAGCCCTTTAAGAACTGCCTGATCTACAGCCGCAGTGAGCACAAGTGTGAAGAGAGACCACCGACTGAGCAATCCCAGCTGGAGAGGCAGGGTCCACCAGAGCCGCAGATGGGAAGGCTGGGGCTGCAGGCAGGGTGCAAAGGCTCAACGAGAGTTGTGGGCCAGGGATGAGGGGTGCGAGGATCGCTCCACAAAGCAATCCATGGAGGAGGGAAGGCAATAGTAGGGCGTACATTGGGTGTTAGCTGGCCTGGGAGCAGATTTAGAGAAGAGCGTGGCGGGAGCAGAGATCTCCTAGCTCCTCTCTATGTGGCGCTGGAAGCGGAAGTTGGTTAGAGTTATAAAGTTTTGTGCTTGAAATTAAGATTTTTTTTTCAGTAAAACCCATCATTGTTTAAGGTCATTTGGTCTTAAATTGAACTTCAGACAGCAAAATTGGGATCAATTCACTAAGGTTTTCTGCATGCAATAAGGGTATCATGTTACTCATTTGCATAAATTATTACATGTGGTAAACCATGTCCAATTCACAAAAAAAAAACAAAAAAAAAACACGATTATGCAGTATTTACTCGGGGAAAAAATGTGCCGGAAAATACTGCATAAAAAGCTCTTAAGTCCAATTCGCAAACGGACCAGAGCATTAAAAAAGCATGTGATAAATTACCACCAGGGTTTTGCTGGTGGTATCAAATATGGTATTTGAAAAAGTAAAATAAATAAAATAAATTTGACAAAAAGCTGGTTGCTAAGCAGCGGGCCGGAAAGCCAGCAGCCAACGTGCGCACGTGTCCAAAATGTCCGCAGGGCTGGGCAGGACCAGAAGATATGAAGCACATCAACTGGGGCCTGGTCATATCTTCAGCAAGTCCTCGATACTGAAGGGTAAATAGTAAGGGAAAGGGTGTGGTACCAGCCAGTTACTCTTTTGTACCCAGATTCCTGATATCTATTACTGACAGTGAACTGATAGGAGAGCATTAGTATTTTAGATTGTTCTGTCGAGGAGAGAAAGAATCTTGTTTCCAGCTATCCACAAACTGCAACAGGGTTTGAAGTAACAACATTTGGTTAGCAGAGAGCTATTCATTAGTTTTGCAGGAGGGTGCATTCAACATTTTTTTTTTTTTTCTCGTGCATTCTCGTGTTTTTAGTTTGTTGATATTGTATTAAATTTAAAAATGTGAGTCGGCCTGACAGGTATACACTATGTTTGAGGAGTATTCCTTTCATGTATGATTTAAGTGCTTTGCACACTGTATGAAGAGGCAGGTAAATGTTGGAAAAGGTAGCATTCTGGGTACAAAAAAAGCCCTTTGTACTCATCAATAGCTACCCAGGGGACTGTTTGCGCAAGGGTAGTGCTAACACCCATTATACTTTTTGTCTGTGGAGCCTGCATGGAAATTAGTAGTGGAAACAATGCCCTCTGTTCCATGGAACTATTATAGGTAATAATGTATGTGGGCTTTTAATTAAAAAAATAAAAAAATCAACAAATTTATTGATACAAATGCATTAAAAAGGACTAAATTAGAGGCAAATAGCGGCTATATGGTACAGGTGTGAATATCACAAAATAAATTACAGTAGGAATTGTAAAGCCCTGTCTCGAAACATGTTGGGTGCTTCTGCTATCTACTGTATTATTGACAAGTTTTACCTATTGTAAATTACTTTGTGATATTCACACATGTACCATGTAGTAGAGCTGCACGATTAATCGTTAAGAATGGAGATTGCAATTTTGTCCCCATTCACGATCTTAACAAAGCATTTTTGCGATTCTATGCAGAGTTTTCTCAGCTCAAGCTGACAGCTGTCAAACAAGAATACAAACAAACAGGCAGTCTGCCAAGTTTCACAACATTCCTAGCGGAATTAACTACAAATAATGTAATGTTTTGTTCTTTAGATCAAAAGAACGAACTTCAGTCTGTAAAGGAGGGTCACTTAACCTCCCTGGCGGTAAGATTATTTCGGATTTTAGGTGCTAAAAGCGGTACAATTGTTTTGCATGAAAATTTGGCGTTTTATATTGTAGTCCTGTAATTCTTAGCAATAACTCACTTAAATCTGTCCAAACCAGAGTCTAGCAGACATCCCGGGTATGATAAAGTTTGAAAAATGAAATCATAAATTATAATATAAATAATTTTAAATAATTGTACCAAATAATAATATAACAATAATAAAAATTATTCAATAATGTAATCAAATCAAAAACACAGACATTTGCTCAGTTGCAGAATTGTCACTGTCATTACTTTTCAATATTTGATGACGGATCTCCCCACAAATCGCTATCGCTCAATTCTGCGAGTGATTACAATTTATTTGCGCTTTCTAGCTGGTCTAAAATAATTTTTGATGTAAAGGGACAGTTTTGGTTGCTATGGACAATCTCCAGTTTCCAGGCATAAAGAACAGTTTTTATAATATAAAACTGCATGCAGGACACTGGGCAGACCACTAGGGACAAAGGGGATGTAAGATTACATTATACTGTATGTATAGTGAGTGTTTCACTTTTTGAATTTGGCGCCAAACTGTGTTCCCGTGCGTCGCAACACTCGCAGGGAACGGAGATTGGCTCCGTGATAGATCGAGCGAGACACGGCTCGCTCGTACAGCACGGGGACATCGCTGGATCCAAGGGAGAAGGTAAGTAAGCGTCCTCCTGGATCCAGCGATGCGGTCCCGAGTCTGGCTCGGGGTTACCGCTTTTGGTATAAAAATTCCACCCCGAACCAGACTCGGGAATACCGTCAGGGGGGTTAAAGACTAAACCTTTTTCTGACACTTTCAAGTTAAAATCATTATTTTTTGCTAGAAAATTACTTTGAACCTCCGAAAAAAAAAAAAGAAACATGATATAGATTGTTATATATATATATATATATATATATATAACAGAGACCACAGAGAATAAAATGGTGGTGGTTTCAATATTTTATGTCACACTGTATTTGCACAGCAGTCTTTCAAATGCATTTTGGGGGGGGGGGGGGGGGGAAATACACTTTAATGAATTAAAAAAAAAGTAAACAGTAAAGTTTGCCCACTTTTTTTTGTATAATATGAAAGATGATGCTAAGCTGTGAGAATTGTGATTCTAAGCAAAAAAATTGTGATTCTCATTTTGACCAGAATCGTGCAGCTCTGCCATGTAGCATCAATTTGCCTCTATTTTAGTCATTTTTAATGCATTTGTATCAATAATGTTGTTTATACTTTATTTTTATTTTTTTACAAAAAGGCTCACAGCTATTATTACCTATAACAATCCCATGGAATAGAGGGCATTGTTTTCAGTATAGGATTTTACGTAGCGAAGCAGTGATCTTTCATCTGAGTGGGTCTGTGGGCAGAGAAGTGTTTCCTTGATGAAAGCTTCTTGTGCTTTTATGTAAGTCATTAAGGACCATGCAGCATTTTTCCAGGGTACACAGGACATGGACATTATGCTTGTATTAGGAAGGTCAACAAGTCTGTACAAAGATCTTGCTAAAAGTAGATAGTAAATTTGGAGTTTGGTACAAATAGGAATGGGGGAAGTAGGACTGGGAGGAGTGTGTGTGGGAGCAGTAACGCGGGTATACTTGGGGGAAGGAATGACCAACCTATAAGTGATCCTAGGCAACTCTAGGTTTGTTTACGAGGATACTTAAAAGAGGGGTAAAGTAAACTTAAAGAGGAACTGAAGTCTGCTCACATAATTTTTAATAAAAAAATTGTTGCTATTCTGAAGCTTCCCTCCAATCACTTTGCATATTATTTTATATATACTGTGATTCTGTACTTGCCAAATATGCTGCAGAAATCTCCCTACTCTAAGACTGGCTGCATCTAGTTTAACTGTGGGCAGCTGAAGCTGCAGCCTGTTCACTTCCTGGATTTACACAGACACACCCCCCCAGCTCTGCAGCTCTCATTGACCCTCTTATGACTCATCCTCCCTCCCTTCCTGGCAAACTCTCATTAGAGAGAGACAGCATGTGCATGATGTCATAAACCTACGCCTTTTACCAGACAGGAAACAGGAACTGGGCTGTATAAGGTATTTACTGGCAGAAAAAAAAATGTTTTACTATCCAAAGTTAAAACAACAAAGGCAGAGAATTTAATAGATGGAAAGATAAAAAAAAGGACTGAAGTTGTGCTTTAAGGTTCCTGGGCCATACTAGCCTGTATCCAAAGAATACCTTTTTAGGAGGGCAACATGCTCATGTTCTCATCTTAAATTCCCCTGGATCTGGTGTGTATGAGGAAGTTTTGAATGTTGGAGCGGTTCCCTTGGTGGCACTCCTATTGCCAGGAGAGACTGGGATGTTCCCAATTTTTTAAAAGCAACGTTAATGCTTTTTTATTAAAAATACAGAATTAGAAAAAGGCCATTGTTATTGATACATAGAGTTTATATCTACATTCCTACCATAGCTAGAAATACACACAGTAAATAGGTTGATGCAAATTTGTATATTATGCTTCTGGCTTGTTAAAGGAAACCAGAACATCCACCAGAAATCCACACCAAAACATTAAAGAGCATGGAAACTCTAGGTAAATGGCGTTCCTGGTTGAAACAGAGCACAGGACTACAGCTCTGTAAGATATGAATATTATTTTCCCTATCCTTTCCTGTATGCAATGTCTGAGCAACAAAGTATCTACAAGAACATTTTGAACCTGTAACAGGATAAGCTGGTTTCCTATGAATTACTTTTTCCTGACGCACGTGTGTGTATATATATATATATATATATATATATATATATATATATATATATATATATATATATATATATATATATATATATACACACACACACACATATACATATTGTATATCTCACATTTTTATTGTGCTTGTTAACCCTAACACTTGAACCAAAACTGTTGTTTCTCAAAAAGTGTAATCTATTTCTGTATATTCCCTGCTTAACCTTACCCATGTATCCTACCAGCAAGGTGTGTCCACAGGCAGTTCTTCTAATATTACAACACTCACTCATTTCAGCTGTACTCTTGTCAACCTTTCCCATGCACCTCTGATTTGGACTAAAAGCAGTTGTGCCAAAGCACAATTCCATTATAGCAGTAAAACATTGATAGTTACTGCTGAAGTGTGTGCATGCTAACACGAATGTTAGAGACAGTTTTCTTTATCAAAATATTATCTAATCCAGGGGTAGGCAACCTCGACCCTCCAGCTGTGGTGAAACTACAAATCCCATCACTCCTCTGCCTCTAGGAGTCATGCCTGTGATTGTCAGGGTCTTGCAATGTCTCATGGGACTTGTAGTTCCAAAACAGCAGGCGAGCCGAGGTTGCTGATTGAGGAAAAAATGTGACTGATCCAAGTCTCTTTTGAAGCTTGTACACTGAACCTATCCTAGACTGCCAAGAACTGAGTGTGTCCAGGTTCATGCATTGCAAAGAAGTGACTGGAGATGATCAACTATGGCAGAGAGAAAAAGTAAAAAACAAACGAACTGTCATGATGGAAAAAGATGTGTCTGGCAGTCAGAGGATCTTTAATGGAGATTACAAGCACACTGTTCTTGCATTAGTTCACTATGGTGAGACTGTTAGTACTCGGAATAATGTTACAGTTTAATACTACTACTACTTAAACTAATGTTTAACCACTTAAGGACCGCCTCACGCCGATGTACATTGGCAGAATGGTGCGGCTGGGCACAAGCACGTACCTGTATGTTGCTTTTTAAGTGGCCAGCCGTGGGTCGGGAGCGCGCCACCGGTCCTGAGCTTCGTGACCGTGGCTGCGGGACCAGCGGACCTGATCGCCACTGGTGTCCTGTGATCGGGTCACAGAGCTGAAGAACAAGGAGAGGTCTGTGTAAACAAACCTCTCCCCGTGCTTCACTGTGTGGCTGTCACCGATCGCCTGTTCCCTTTTATAGGGAAGGACAATCAGTGACATCAGATGCCAGGCCACACCCCCTACAATAAAAAAAAAACACATAATGTCATATATAACCCCTACACTGCTCCCAGTGGATAACTCCTTCACTGCCAGTGTCATTTACACAGGAATCAGTGCATTTAAATAGCACTGATTGCTGTATAAATGACAATGGTCCCAAAAATGTCCGATGTGTTCGTCATAACGTCGCACTCACATTAAAAATCGCTGATCGCCGCCATTACTAGTAAAAAATAAATATATATATTAATAAAAATGCTATAAAACTATCCCCTATTTTGTAAACGCTATAACTTTTGCGCAAACTAATCAATAATCGGTAATTGTGATTTTTTTTTTACCAAAAATATGTAGAAGAATACGTATCGGCCTAAACTGAGGAAAAAAATGTTTTTTTATATATATTTTTGGGGGATTATTTATTATAGCAAAATGTAAAAAATATTGAATTTTTTTCAAAATTGTCGCTCTATTTTTGTTTATAGCGCAAAAAAATTAAAACCGCAGAGGTGATCAAATACCACCAAAAGAAAGCTCTATTTGTGGGGAAAAAAAGGACCGAGCAACTGTCAGTTAAAGCGACGCAGTGCCAAATCGCAAAAAGGGGCTTGGTCCTTTGGCTGAAAATTGGTCCGGGGCCTAAGTGGTTAAGGTGCCTTTTAAATAATCTGCAGTGACCAGGCCAAGAACAGGTACTAAAACACCTGATTTTTCATCACAGATTACTCAGTAACGGCATGAATGCAAAAGGCCCTTTTATCATTTCCCAGCAATGATCTTGCCTGATGTGTGACAGATTAACGTAAAGATAGATTATCACTTGTGCTGTTCTATGTGACAGATCCCGTTAGTGTAATGCATAACCTACAAACAATATACAATTAATCATACTTAAATTAGGCTGCACATAGTCGGTTTCATTTTTTTTTTTTTTTTTAACATACCTTAGAGAGTTGATAGTCTCATTATTGATGGAGAGGCTCTGGTCTGATGTACCCATCTGAGACTTGAAGAGTTTCAGTTCTGATGTTAGCTGATAAAAAAAAATATATATATATATTATATCATAATATATATGTATTACAATTATAAATACAACTTTCTTTATATGGGGCGCCTCAAGTCTGGCTACCGGCATCACCAAGGGGCTGCACATAAAATTGCATAAATATCCATCGTCAGCGGTAGCACACACACAATAGGATATAGTCAAAGACTATGATCATGATACAAGAGATTGTCAGATACTGTGTACATAATATAGGAGGTGGTCAGAGACTTGGGACATGATAAAAGAGGTGGTCAGAGATTGCAGACATAATAAGATTGATGCCTTAAATAGGGAAGAAAAAAAAAAAAAAAAGTTAGCAGCTACAAAATGCTGCAGCTGCAGGTTGTAGGGTTGGCTTCAAGAACCAGGGAGTAAAGCAGATTACACAGGATATTTACACTCCCAGGAAATTCCATGGATGAATAACAGTGCAAGGCTGCATAGGCATTGAGAAAGAAAAGTGGTTAGTCCTCTCTTTATAGAAACATTGCTTACCAAAAGCTAATTTTGGTATCAGCGTTGCTGTAACACCAGCCTAAAGCTGGCCACAGACCAGTACAATTTTGATAGAAAATGTTTCTTTTTGGAACACTTGTTCGCTTTTCTAATAGTTAGGGTCTGTTCACACAGGGGCAACACGACTTTGAGCGAGACTTTGTGAGGCAACTTGGACACGACTTGAGTATGAATCACAGCACGACTTGAGGCAACTTACAAGGCAACTTGAAGTTGCTTCCAGGAGAGGAGACTTTACCAGTGGCCAATCACATAATAATCAGCTCTGTGGGAGGGAGGGGTTTGCCTAGAAAACAATTTTTACTTCCTGGAAAGTTGCTTCAGTTAAGACAGGGGATCAGACTTGGAGGCAACTTCTATTGAAATCAATGGGTACAAGTTGCCTAGAAGTCGGATTGAAGTAGTACAGGAACCTTTTCTGAAGTCGGAGCGACTTCAGTAGTGTACATTAAGACGGCTCTCATTCACTTACATTGAATTTATCATGTTGCGCGACTTGAGGCAACTTGGGACGACTTCAAGTCGGATCCAAAGTTGCTCCTGTGTGAATGGACTCTCAATGGAGTCAAATCTATGACTTTTTGACTGTTGACAAAATAAAATTGGAGAAGCAAGAAGGAATTTTTTTTTTATCCTATATGAAAATCTACCAGTGTATGGCCAGCTTAATTGTACCAGTCTTGCTTCAGTAAAGTGAATTTGAAATTGTCTCATATGAGCTACAGCACTGTTTATTGGAGAAGTCTAACAGCATTGGTGATTGATACAGTAGTAGTGTGCACAGTCCACAGACCTTTCTGTGTATGAAAACTGAATGTTATTTTACCTGACAAAACAGTTGCCAAGCTTATACAAAAGTGTTGCAACTATTAAACAACAACTCCTATATTAACCATTGCTAATCTAAAGCTAATCTAAAGCTGGACAAACACTAGTAGAAATGTAAAAATCTTCAGTAACTATATATATATATATATATATATATATATATATATATATATATATATATATATATATATATTTTTTTTTTTTTTATTATTATTTATATTAATCTATTTGAGTATGGCTTAAGAGCTTGGGAGTCAGGACTCAAAAGCCACTTGAAATTTGACATTTCCTATCCTGTAAAGTGATTAACCTCACATTCTGTTCACCAGTTTCAGAGTGCATATAACAGCATCAAATAATAGAGCCATGAAGTTGTTTGCATTTCTCTTTAGAACAGGACTTTGCTGACAATATTAAAGCGGAGTGCCACCCAAAAGTGGAACTTTCACTTTAGGTACTTGTGACCACCCTGACATGACACATTTGGTATGTCATTTTTTTTTTTTGGGGGGGGGGGGGAGATGGGCTTTTACCTAGTTTTTACAGATACCCAGC
This sequence comes from Lithobates pipiens, assembly GCF_037356315.1. Taxonomy (NCBI): domain Eukaryota; kingdom Metazoa; phylum Chordata; class Amphibia; order Anura; family Ranidae; genus Lithobates; species Lithobates pipiens. The sequence goes on from NW_027507784.1 coordinate 286,891,791, forward strand.
TCCCACTTTCCCTCCTGGGGCATCAGCACCGAGCGAAAGTTCACCTATCCCCATTTCCTCCCTGCAATCTTCTGGGACATGTTCCAGATCCCAGAAGCATGCCTGCCCATTCATAAAGAGGAGCCAGGCTCGCACACACGCAGTGCACGCTCAGTTGGGAAGCCACAGCCAGGCGCCCACATCTTGCAATGCCAGTGCCACAGAGAGGGGGAGAGAAGCGGCTACATCGCTGGACCATGGGACAAGTGAGTGTTTGTTTATTAAAAGTCAGCAACTACACTTTTTGTAGCTGCTGACTTTTAAATAGATGCAACTCCGCTTTAAGAACTCTCAGTAGAAGAAAGATGCCATGTGCCATCAATTGTTTGACAAGGTAGCAACCTCTGACCTCCTGACGGTCAAGCTAAAGAGTGAAATTTAGACAAATTAGGTCATGCTAAAATAAAGTTTAATCATATATTTGTAGCCTGAATTATTTTAATAGTTTAAAGACCAAACTCAAATCCTATTATTTGCCCAATTGCTTGTGTGTGTTTCGCTTTACCCTGTTGAACTTCTGCATGTTCAAGTGTTCTTTTTCAATGACAAATTCTCTTTATATCTAGAAGTGTCACAGACAGCTCTCAAACAGCCACAATTAAAGGAAGCTTGGCTCTGTTTTCACTTCAGAGGAGAGCAATCATAGAAGTGCCACAGCCCATGTCTGCATGTATCTTCCAATTAGATGCAATTCCTCTGCCTTAGACATCCCGGATCCTGTGGAAAGAAGCCCACTATACTTCTCTGCAGTGAAATTAATCAAGGCTTCAACTTTCATCTTTGAAAACAAATGATAGAGAGAAAAGTCGGGGCTGTCAATTCACCCCACGTTAAAGGATACCTATCTCAATTATTGCTCAAGGGTCCTCAACTTTAGAATCATATTCAATTAGAATTTATGAGAATTTCTCCCTTGAGCTTTTTAACACCATGCAAAGCATCAGTAGACAAAGCAGCTTGACAATACCTATGTGTACGCTAAATCTTTTGGCCTTGTGAATAAAAGCAGGGGGGATTGTGGGTTGTATATTAAACACAAGCAGGTGTGTGTACTGCCACCACACTGGGTCACATCACCCTCTAATATAAAATGCTTAGCATTTTGCTCTGCAACAGCAGATGGCCTTTATCTAAAATATAGCAGCCATGGTTTCATTGATTCAAATTATCCTTAATTAAACGTCAGCATTTGATGTTAATGACACATAAAGTGTTTTATCCTGTACTTATTGTTACAGGGAAGAAAAGAGAAAATTACTTTATCTGACCTTGTGGTCATTTTTCTCAGCATTTTCACAAATGGCGCGCATTTTATTCTTGCATATGTTACGGATGTTGTCAACCATAATTGAGGTAGACTGTAGCATAGCTAATAAATTAAAGATTTTCTTGTAACAATGGAATAGAATTGGTATTGAGGCCAATTCACTGCCAGACATTTAAGGAAAAATAAGCAAATAAAAGTTAGAAGTAAATAAAATGGCGTGCTAAAAGACATGAGATGATTACATCCAATCTTGCTGATAATAGCCAAAATCATATCAGTAAACCATAGTATGTCAAACTAGATTGCTAGCTTATTTACTGTTTTTGATTGCTTTTGTACACAAAACAAATCATCTGCCATAAAAGCTAATTTGCCGACACCCAAATCTAACCAATCTCAGGAGAAAAAAATCAATAGCCAGAAAATGATTTTCCCAGCCTAACACTACTGTTCTTCCAAGAGAAGGTTGGCATGGACAAATCTGCCCAGCAAGTATTTCTCTATGCATATGATCATATAGTCAATTAGGCTGAAAAAGACATAGTGCCTTAAAAAAGTATTCATACCCCTTGAAATTTTCCACATTTTGTCAGGTTACAAACAAAAACATAAATGTATTTTGTTGGGATTTTATGTGATAAACCAACACAAAGTGGCACATAATTGTGAAGTGGAAGGAAAATTATAAACGTTTAATTTTTACAAATAAATATTTTTAAAGTATGGCATGCATTTGTATTCAGCCCCCTTTACTCTTATACCCGTAACTAAAATCCAGTGGAACCCATTGTCTTCAGAAGACACCTAATTTGTAAATGGAGTCTACCTTTGTGCAATTTAATCTCAGTATAAATACAGCTGATCTGTGAAGCCCTCAGAGGTTTGTTAGGCTACATTCACACTGAGGCGCCTCTAAACTGCCAGTAAAACATGTCAGGTGCTTTTGAAGAGCTTTCAATTCATTTCAATGGAGAGGGGTGTTTTTCACAGCCCTGCCAGCCCACTGCCCCAGTGTGAAAGCATGCATTGACTTTAATGGAAATAGATTTTCGTCAGCTTTTCAGTTGCTTTGTTTTTAGAGCGAAAGTGCCTGAAAAGCGCATCAGTGTGAAAGGGGTCTTAAAGAACCTTTGTGAACAAATGGCATCATGAAGGCCAAGGAACACACCAGACAGGTCAGGGATAAAGTTTGGAGACGTTTAAAGCAGGGTTATACTATAAAAAAATATCCCAACCTTTGAACATCTCACAGATCACTGTTCAATCCATCATCCGAAAAAGGAAAAAAAAAAAAGGAGCATGGCACAACTGCAAACCTACCAAGATATGGCCGTCCATGTAACCTGACAGGCTCTGCAAGGAAAGCATTAACCAGAGAAGCAGCCAAGAGGCCCATGGCAGCTCTGGTGGAAGGATCTGTCCACAGGACAACTATTAGTCATGCACTCCACATATCTGACATATCTAGCCTTTATGGGACACTGGCAAAAAGAAAGGCATTGTTGAAAGAAAGCTATAAGAAGTCCCCTTTGCAGCTTTCGAGAAGCCATGTGGGTGGGCACAGAAAACATGTGGAAGAAGGTGCTCTGGTCAGATGAGACCAAATGTGAAAGTTTTGGCCAAAAAGCAAAATACTATGTGTGGCGTAAAAAGAACACTGCACATCACCGTGAAACTTTGTGGTGGCAGTATCATGTTGTGGGCATGCTTTTCTTCAGCAGGGACAGGGAAGCCAGAGTTGATGACAATATGGATGGCGCCAAATACAGGGCAAAGTTAAAAGAAAACCTGTTTGTTTGCAAAAGACTTGAGACTGGGGCGGAGGTTCACCTTCCAGCAGGACAATGACCCTAAACATACAGCCAGAGCTACGATGGCATGGTTTAGATTAAAGCATATTTATGTGTTAGAATGTGTTATAATGGCCCAATCAAAGTTCAGACCTAAATCCAATTGAGAATCTGTGGCAAGACTTGAAAATTACTGCTCACAGATGCTCTCCATCCAATCTGACAGAGCTTGAGCTATTTTGCAAAGAAGAATGGGCACAAATTTCACTCTCTAGATTTCCCTTACACTTCACAATTATATGCTACTTTGTGTTGGTCTATTACATAAAATCCCAATAAAATACATTTGGTTCTAACATGACAAAATGTGGAAAATTTCAAGGGGTATGATATACTTTTTCAAGGCACTGTACGTCCAATAAGTTCAACAAAAGACAAATAAAAAAACAAAAAAAAATAAAAACCTGCATCTTCCAAACCATAAACATGCATTTGAGTGTGAGGAAAATATAAAAACCCCTTTAAAAATGTAAATACATGATCTCTTCCAGGGGGAAAAAAAAATCCTACTGAATAAATAAATATAACTGGATACTCCCCACCCCATCAGCACTGCATTCTGATGGCGGGAAAAACTCTCAGCTGTCTGAATACAAAAAAACACAGAGGGGAGAATTCCCCCCATCCACCCTAAATGGGTGAATGGGGAAAACAGGTCTTTTTTCTTTTATGAAAAAAAGGACTCATCTATGGGAAGCCTTAACACTTAAAGTGGAGCTCCACCCAAAAGGGTAAGCTTTGCTTATCTGCCTACTTCCCCCTTCGGCACTACTGGGTTTTGACAGTTAACCACTCTCACTTCTGGCTGAGTTTGTTGTGGCAAACTTAGCAGGAAGTTCAGCCCACCACCTCCTTCCCCCACAGCTGGCCCAACCAGAGCACAGCTAGCTTTTCCTTAGTGGAAATGGCTGAGGCAGCACCCAATAGCCGATTGAAAAATCAGTTTGGGTGAAGACACTGCTGGATTTCTAGATAGGCAAGTGTCCTACAATAAAAAGTACGCAGCTACAGCATTTACAGCTTGCTGACTTAATTTTTGCCTCAGGAGCCTGGAGCTCCTCTAAGAATATACTGTAAAATGCTCTTTCTGATGCGTTCTACAGAACTAGCAACAACACGCTTCCAAAGAAAAACTATTCCCCATTTATAAGGCTTTTAACTTTAAAGAATCCTTTAAAGAGCAGAAAATGCTCAATGTCTGGTTGTTATGCCAACAGCTGGCTTCAGAGAGTCGCTTAACAAAGTTAAGCAGGTGACTTTACCTGCTGCACACTTTTTTTCAGTTCAGTGACCAGGAATGGCTTGTTCATTAAGGGCGCACGGGTGCTGCACCCTCTATCCGTGTGTCCAGCCCCATGCAGGATGCATGATTTCCAATAGGGGGTTCTAAAGCACATGATTAGAGCCAGAAGCTCTAATGGGCTTAAAAAAAAAAAAGGGTGGGTCAAGGTAGCCAAGCACTGCGAACTGAGCCCACCCATTTGTTTGACAGTAACAAATAGTCTGAGGCTGTTTCCCAACTGACTGAAAGGTGAAGTGTTCCAATTGGTCACCAAGGAGGGAGGAGATGACGGAAGCCGCCATGATGCCTGCGGAGGAAGCAGGGGAAGCGCTGCTTGCCATAGATGGGGGTGGGGGGGGGGGGCGGTGGGTGCACTGTTTGTTGTCCTCCCTAAAGAAAAAAAATGCCACCAGCCACCACTCTCAGTGACTCAGTTATTTAAACTTGGACTGGCTAGGCAACCAGAATTTCTAGGAAGCCTTTTCTCTCCCTTTCTGTGTAATGTGCAATAAAGTAGCCACAGGCAGTGAAAAACAAAAACCCATGAACATTATGTCTGAGTGTTGCCCTCATTTGTCCTGCTACTCTACGAACAGCCATTTGAATGACCTATGGCAAACACTGCCTTCAGTACACAACTTCCTACCACTTAGACGGGAGAACACATATAATTAAGTTTCAAGTGAGCAGCAATTTTATCTCAGTTCTGAGACATAATCACACTTTGCTATTACTCCACATGGTCTCTGTGTGCAAAGTTATTGATGAACTTCCCAAAATGATTTATATTGTTTTAAAAGTGTTAGGACTAATGGGATCTTGGGAAGAAAGTAATTTGAAGAGCAGAATAAAAATTCATTAAAAAAATGTTTCAGTAAAACCTGCAAATAAATAGACACAAAATATGTTCAAATTCTCTCACATCAATCCCATTGCACAACCTTTGTCAGGCAGAGAGGAGCCAAGGTGCACACCAATACTGCAGTGCTTTTCAACAGCACTGTTTATTCAGACACTGATAAGATTATCATAACGAAAAATGTTTCCTTCAATTTTCTGATTAGGCTTCTTATCGGTGGCTCGGCTCAGTCTATCAAAGGCAGCTGGGAGGAGAGAAGAGCCAGTCTATTCATACCAGGAAAGAACGGGAAATGGAAGGTACGCTGTCTGTAGACTGCCTCAGCACATGCATTTATTATTCCCACTCTGGCTCTGTTTAGATCTACAGAGACATGGATTGCAGGAGGATACCGGGAATAAGTGCAGCTCCAAAAAAATGTCATCAGAAGCACCATGTAAAAGAGCATTTTACAGAGAAACAAATGATTTTCATTACCGTCAACAGAATTGTAACAAGCTGGAGATTTACATAGTTCTCCATAGCTTCTACTAAATTGATAAACTACACTTCTTGAAAGGAACCTGTCAGGACAGCAATATGGGAACTGCCATTAACGATTCATTTTTAAAAATAGACTGCTATCTTTGTTTCACTGCTTAGTGAATCAGGGACCCAGCTGAAGTATGAAGCCAGTAACATCAGGACTTCTGACCTGTATATATGTTTCAGGTCAGTAACTCAAACAGTGGGGAAAAATGAGCATGACAACCCGGGAGCTTGCGTGTTCACAATAAAGACATCAGTTGCAGCTCTTGTATCGGTTTCTTGGTGGGTTACCATTAAAAATTAATCTGCAAGAATAAGTAGATTATTAAAATTTGATATCTTCAAGACTAAGAGTACTGTTAGAAAATAGTACTACAGGCCAAACAGATCATCAAAGAATTGAAGAAAAGAACGCGCCTGGAGAAAAATTGTATTTCTGCAGTTATCGCCGCACCGCATCTGACCAAACTGTGCAATGATTTTCACTCAGGCATTGCACTTAGCCAGAAGATGCTTAGAGCCACCATAGAATCATGACACTCAAACCACATAAGGATCCCATTTTTGGTCCCATAATTGCCACACATACAGTAACTTATCACAAAAAAGTAAACATACTAACAGAACTTCTAAATACAAACCTAAACAATGACCTTCAAAGATCATGTTGAATTTGTGCCCAGAAGGCAACAGCGATAATGTCAGATTATATGTCAAACATTTAGGCTGGCCATACACGGTGCAAATTTCTTTTCTTGCAAGAAATTAGCTTGATTCCCCCATCAACAAAGACAGTGTTGATGCGGGAAACCTTCTTGCCTTGTCATTCTCTTCTCCCAGCGGGGAGCAGCGGAAGCAATCCTCAGTCACTAACAATAATTGCACTTAAGAACCGGCAGGCTGGTAGTACCAAAGTTGAACAACTCAGTACATTCAGCCTGGCTATACATGGTTCGAATATACCAACCAAGATAACAAACGTGTATGGCCTGCCTTAGTGAATTGCTGCTTGAAAAAAATGTTACTATTGTCTTTGGAAAGCCAGATATAACATGCATGTTATCTCAGCCATACAAGTTTTTTTTTGCCTTTACTATAGATAGCTTAGAAATTAGATCATTCATAATCAATTAAATGCAAGTTAAACATCAACAGTTTTGAGTTACATTCATTTTAAAACCATGTCAAAAGCAAGTGAAAATGTAAAGATTTTTCATATGAATATTTTCATCTGCAGATTGATCCATGTGGCCAGCATAAGGCTCGGTACACACCTATGCAGTTTGCTTTTGATCTGTTTCTACACTGCTTTTTGCTGTGCATTAAGTACAGTATAGAGTGCCCCAATAGCAAGCTAAAGAAAACTTCTGCCTTTTGAACCAATCACTTTCTGCCCAGGACTACATGTCCCATGAGGCATCGCTCTTCACAAATTCACAACTTCTCAGGCACTTACGGACATGTATGGATGATGTACTGAGCTGTACGTGTTCTGCACTGTATTGATATGTAAACAAATAATGCATTCTGTATGCAGGCAAACTAATCGGCTGGTAGATTAATCGATTATGAAAACAGTAATCAATTTCATAATTGATTAGTTGTCAATTAAGTGATTAGTTGTTTCTGCCCTAGGTCAATCCTGATGTATTGAAATGCCAAGAATACAAATATCACCCCCATCTGACCACTTGTTGGAAAGTAGTGTTTAGTAAGAGGTATGGTGAGTTTTTTGAAGCTGTAATTTTTTGCACAATTGTTAGGAAAATAAAGAAACAAAATAAAATTACACACCGCACAGACATACCTAAAATTTCACCTAACAAAAACATTCTGCTGTGCCACCCAAATGTGGGGATACCACATGTAGGACTTTCTCACAGCCTAGATTTGCATAATGAGGCTCAAAGTCCAAAGAGCACCTTTTGGGTTTAAGTTTGATTGAAGTTCGATTAAATTACACATCAAATTTCCGACTACCCATCACATTTATGGAGGCCCTGCAGCACCAGGGCAGTAGGAACACCCACACAATGACCCTATTTTAGAAAACAAAGACTCCAAGGTATTTTCTAAGAGACATAATGAGTCTTTTGAAAATGTAATTCTTGCCGTGGGTTTTGGAAAAAGCTGGAAAGGAAGTGAACATGTACTTTTTTTTTTTTTTACACAAAGTTTTCAATTTATATCTCCAACACACATCATAATTAGAATTACACCTCAAAACACATTCTGCTACTCCTGCTGCATATGGGGTTACTATGTGTGTAAGACTTTTTCACAGCCTAGCTACACAGAAGGGCAACAGATTTTTATATTAATAATCAATTAAAATATATGGGAAAAAAAGCCTGAAGCTGGCAGGAAGAGGCAACACTGCATTAGTGTGGCAGTGATCAAGCTGCAAAGCTGCTGGCAGCAATCAGGAACACTTCTGCTGACTTACACTGGTTCAGCGACACTGGGACTGGGGTGGCGAAAAATCAGACATTGTTGCTGGCTTACAATGGCATAATGATACTGCAAACTGGTGTGTGCCAGCTTATCACACCAGTGTAAGCCGGCATGGCCCGGTCACACTGGGACTGCTTCGATGGTGCCCAGTAAAACTGTAACTTGCTGCACTGGTGTTGGTGTGGTGGCACTAGTTTTCTGTGAACGGATGCCTGCAAGTATTGTTAGCTATTGCAGCTGATGACTTGTAGATCTCAATGAACTACAAGGAGGCTGGCGGTTCATTGATTCTTCCTGCATTCAGGTAACTGCCTGCTCATTATTTTTTTCAAAAGGTGAACGTATCCTTTAATCCATCTATAAATGATATAGAGTTGATTACATGTATCATTTCAGTGTTTTCAGATGACACCAAGCTACGTAGTAAAACAGTGTTCTTAGATGATGACTCCAGCTTACAAGCAGACCTTAAAGAGGAAGTAAACTCTCCCACTCTGATGCTTCTTTTCATTTAGCCCATTATAATAAGTAAATATCAAATTATAGCCACTGTAATCCAGCCCAAATTGCATATTACTCACTGTTTAAAGAAACTTTAAAAATATTCTTTCCAGGGGTAAGGCAGCACCATCTTAAGTATTGTTTTCTGAGTCCAGAGTGGAGTGTATTTCCACCCTTACATGAGCACTTCCTGTACTGTTAACCAAGCCTTCTTCTCAATCCAACATTTCTATGGCAACCCTGCTTCCCTGTTCATAGCCGACTTGTTTGATTTCATAGTATTTACTTGTGCTGCTTATGTAGTGTTTGATAAGACTGCAGTTATTTCTGTCCCACGCCATGCTTTACACTGTATGCGAGGTCACATGGTGTGTAGAAGGAGGTCACATGGTGTGTAGAAGGTGATTAGCAGCCTCCTGGGAGTTCAGTGCTGTGTGCCATAAGAAGTCCTTCTAACAGATAGATAAGACAGAGTGTGTTCCGTAAATCAGGGGAGATCTGGGCATGTGCAGTGACTTCATTATAAAGAACAAAAAGGAATACAACAATACTAAGCAAGTAAGGAGATATCTACAAGCAGTGTTCATTAGTGTTTTTTATGCTGATTTACATGGGACAAAGTTGTGGGGGAGGGTTTACAACCACTTTAATGTGCTGTTTGAACAATTATGTGGCAAATGAGGTTTTACAACATGCATACATCATACATTTGAGGAGTACAACTGGGGGAATCAATGGTTGAGAATGATCTTGGTGTTCTGGTAGATTATAGACTTAATAGCATGCAATGCCCAGCTAGAGTTTCTAAAGCAAGAACATGTTTTTCTTGTATTAAAAGAGGTATAGACTCCAAGGAAAGATACATATTTTTGCCCCTGTACAAATCATTAGTAATACCTCACAAACAAGGATATCAGAAAATTGAAAAAAGTGCAAAGAAGGGCAATCAAACTGATGAGAGACATGGAGGAGCTGACCTATGGGAAAAGATAAGCTGAGCTAAATGTATTCTATTTTGAGAAGAGGCGATTAAAGGGGGACAGGAACACTGTGTATAAAATTTCTAATGAGGAATAATTCAATATAAGGTTCATTACAAAGGACAAGGGGGCACACATTAAATCTAGAGGAAAAGAGGTTTAACCTCCACATATGAAAAGACTTCTTCACAGTAAAAGCTGAGAAAAATGTGAAATAGATTTTGTCAAGGTCTTGTTCTGGCCAGTTAAGTAGATTCCTCAATACGCAAAATATAACTTGACACATTACCTACACCAGTTCTCAAATTTTCCACTCGCCTACTCTGGGCTGGGCCTGGGGAGGAGCTGGGCTGCCTGTGAGCTGGGGCGAGCACCGCTGGCGGGGTTGATTGGGAGCCATTTTCCCAGCGATCACCCTGTGGTAAGAGAGAGCATGGAGGAAGAGGAGAGCCACAGGATCACAGAGCATGAATAGTCCACTGTAACAGCTTACATTACAATTGCCTCCACTCTGCTCGCTGTCATACACAACCCTGCCTCCTCCTGACTACGTGCCCGTGATAGACAGAATGCTGGGATGTGTTCTGTCTATCACAGGCACTGGGTTAGGAGGCGGCGAGGCTGTGTATGATGGCGAGCAGAGCGGAGTCAATCATAATGTAAGCAGGTGAGGCTGCAATGGTGGGCACAGGTGAGCCGGCATTGGTGAGGCTGTGCTGCGGGGCCCTGATAAAATTGTTAATATTTATTTTTCTAACTTAATTCTGCATAAAACATTTAAGTGTCATTTCATGAGATAATTTATGAGGGCATGCATAGGGGTGGGGCAACTGGTGGCGAGTAAGCCTTGGGGCCTGGTTAGTAGCTCAGGACTTGAAATTTTGAGCCCTGACTCACACCATTTTGAGGTAATGGCACCAAAGACTGCCTGGGAGATGAGGATTTTTTTTCCCCTGCCAATGGACCAAGGAAGGAAGGGTAGGAAGGGTTTTGTGTCTTCTCTGGATCAACTGTGTGTATGAAAGAGGCTTTCCATTTATTTATTGTAATTATATTTTCTGTTGGTTGAACTAGATACATTTGTATAAACAATGTTTAAAAACGTAATCTGATTTTAAATGTGGCAACGCTCCTATAAGCCATACGATGCCCTACTGTGCAAATATTACAATGTGTGATGACCACAAACTACTCTTAATGTCTATAAAACCAAAATAAAATAGACCAACGGACAAAAAAAGGTTAGTTCATTGTTACATACATACACTTTAATCGCTTGCTGACTGGCTCACGCCAATATATGTTAGCAGAAGGACATACACAGGCCTTGGCACACACACGTACCTGTACATTGCTCTGTAGGAAGCTTTTTGTGGGCGCGTGCGCCTGCCATGACCTCCATGAGTGTGATCACGGGTCCCGCGGACATCGAGGGAGGATACCCGCGATCGTCTCATAGAGAGGAAGAACGGGGAAATGCTAATGTAAACAAGCATTTCCCTGTTCTGTCTAGTGGCAGGACACTGATCACAGCTCCCTGTAATCAGAAGCGGGGATGAGTGTCATGTCACATGTAGCCCCTACCCTCCCACAGTTTGAATCACTCCCTAGGACCGACTTAACCCCTACTGCGCCACCTAGTGGTTGACCTCTTCACTGCCAGTCACATTTACACAGTAATCAATGCATTTTTAATTGCACTGATCTCTGTATAAATGACAATGGTCCCAAAATCGGGGCTAAAATTGTCCGATCTGTCTGCCATGTCGCAGTCACGATAAAAATCACTGATCGCCGCCATTACTAGTGAAAAAAAAATATTAACAAAAATGCCATAAAACTATCCCCTATTTTGTAGACACTATAACTTTTGTGCAAACCAATCAATAAACACTTATTGCAATATTTTTTACCAAAAATATGTAGAAAAATATGTATCGGCCTAAACTGAGAAAAAAAAAATGATATATTTTTTTAGGGATATTATAGCAAAAAATAATGCTTTTTTTTTTTTAAAGTTGCTTTTTTTATAGCGCAAAAAAAAAAAATTGCAGAGGTGATTAAATACCACCAAAAGAAAGCTCTATTTGTGGCAAAAAAAAGGACGTCAATTTTGTTTGGGAGCCACGTCGTACGACCGCACAATTGTCACTTAAGCACAGTGCCGAATCGCAAAAAATGCTCTGGTCTTTGGGCAACCAAATGGTCCGGGGCTTAAGTGGTTAAGCAGATAATGGAAAAGGGGGCACAATATGAGCCCACTTAATTGGGATTGTGGCCACTCCATTCATTATAGTGTAAATACTGTTATTAATGATATTCCTTGTGTTAAAAGCAGGTATTAAAAGTGTACTGCTACTTTAAATCCAGGAACAGCAGCTAGCCAATGGGATGCTGTGGAATGTGCTGGGATCTGGGAAGCTTTTATAGGGAACTGCTGGGCTGGGAATTCCCCCCCCCCTTTTCCTGCAAGGAGCACTGTCTGAAGAGCTCCCTCCCCAGTCGCAAGAACTATTATGTGGTTGGGTCACCTTGGATTCCTAGAGGGTGGGCGTTTTATTTCCATGTAAAAATTAGGTAATGCTGCTTGAGTTCTGAAAACTAAGCAGTTACAAGTTTTGGTTTTCATTAAAGTTCTGCTGTTTTGATGGTCAATAAAGAAAAATATATAGTTATTTTATTTTCCTATGTTAAACCAATAAAGTGTTGCGGACATAATTTGCCAAACTTTTGGTTGGTTATGTTAATTTGGTTGTATCTGGAGTAAGTGATGGTATGAATGGGTGACACTATTCATGTGAGCAGGCACAAACCTGCACAGGCGTTGTTTGACTTACTTTTTAATTAAAGTGATCAAACGGATCTGGTAAGCAGACTGCATTTTCAATCACGGTTGGGTGTCGTTTTTTGAAATCTCTGGTGGAGGTGTATACAACTTAACCACTTGCTTACTGGGCACTTAAACACCCTTCCTGCCCAGACCAATTTTCAGCTTTCGGTGCTCTCACACTTTGAATGACAATTACTCAGTCATTCAACACTGTACCCAAATGAATTTTTTGTCCTTTTTTTCCCACAAATAGAGCTTTCTTTTGGTGGTATTTGATCACCTCTGGGGTTTTTATTTTTTGCGCTATAAATGAAAAAAGACCGAAATTTTTGAAAAAAAACCTGATATTTCTTTGTTTCTGTGATAAAATTATGCAAATTATTAATTTTCTTCATAAATTTTGGCCACAATTTATACTGCTACATATCTTCGGTAAAAATAACCCAAATTAGTGGATATTATTTGGTCTTTGTTTAAGTTAGAGAGTCTACAAGCTGTGGTGCGAATCGCACAAAATTGATCACATCTGATGTACTGGTGGCCTATCTCACTTCTTGTGACCCGAACAAGCCAGGAAAGTACAAATACCCCCCAAATGACCCCTTTTTGGAAAGTAGACATTCCAAGGTATTTAGTAAGAGGCATGGTGAGCTTTTTAATGTTGTCATTTTTTTCCCACAATTCTTTGCAAAATCAAGATTTTTCATTTTTTTTCCACAAAATTGTCATTGTAATAGGTTATTTCTCTCACGTGGCATGTGTTTACCACAAATGACACCCCCCAAAAAATTCTGCTACTCCTCCTGAGTATTACAATACCACATGTGTGGGACTTTTTCACAGCCTGGCCACATAGAGAGCCCCAACATGCAAAGAGCGCCATCACGTGTTCTAGGAGCATAAATTACACATCTAACTTGTTGACTACCTATTACACTTTTGAAGGCCCTGATGACACGTGGCACTAATACGTGGCACTGATGACAGATGGCACTAATACGTGGCACCGATGACGCGTGACACTGACGACAGATGGCACGTGACACTGACAACAGATGGCATGTGAAACTGACAGGTGGCACTGATGACAAATGGAACTGATACGTGGCACTGATGACAGATGGCACTAATACGTGGCACTGATGACAGATGGCACTTATACGTGGCACTGATGACAGATGGCACTTATACGTGGCACTGATGACAGATGGCACTGGGGACAAATGGCTCTGGGGACAAATGGCACTGACAACAGTGCCATTGCGGAAGTAAACATCAGGACGTCCAGGGACAGCCTCCCGGACGAAAGCGCCTGCTCTACGGCCGTCATTCGGCTATAGGGCGGGCGCGAGGAGGTTGCCACATCTTGCAAGAGTACATATGCTGGTGGATTTTGAATCATTCCTTATTCTAATTTTGTGTCACATGAATGGGACTTTTTGTTTTATGTGGGACACTTGGTCACTTATGAGATTATAATAATTTCATTACTTTGGACTTAATCGTTCTGTATTCACGTGGTCACAAATATCAATAATTTGACAGATACACTGGAAGTATTAATCTGTAGAGATTGGTTCATGTGCTATCACTGTTATTTGCATTATATTTAGTATTTTTCATTCATTTCTTTTTGTTACAATCATGGTTCACTAATCAGGATTTCAATTAATTAATTTAAATTAATTAGAGCGCCTCACAAATTACTATAATGACAATATTAAGGAGCATTACACTCCTTATTAAGGGTGCAGCTTTTTTGTTATTTGTCATTTTTTTGTTTTTTCTTGGCACGGAGTTCACGCAGTTGATATTCAATTGTTTTACACATGAATGGGTGTGGCCTACAATTTCAAGGCTTTTAAAAGGTATTCACTTTGTCCAATAGGACACTTCTAGAGTGAATATAAACCTTTTTCTTTTATTAAAACAGCCCCCATCGAATGCCCCTATAACATGCCGCTTGCTCTGGGGACACTCGTGTGTGCTCACTCTCAAGCCCTGCTCTGTGTTTCCATAGGACATGGAAACACAGAGGGATATTGCGGAAAATTATATTATTACAAACAGCTGTGTACTAAGACAAAATAATTCCCTGCACTGTCCCCACATGGAGAGCCACAATATTGGATCATTTCCAACTAAGTATAAAGCAGGGGTCTCAAACTTGCGGCCCTCCAGCTGTTGCAAAACTACAAGTCCCATGAGGCATTGCAAGGCTAACCATTACAAGCATGACTCCAACAGGCAGAGGCATGATGGGACTTGTAGTTTGGCAACAGCTGGAGGGCCACCAGTTTGGGACCCCTGATAAAAAGGATATGTCAAGAAATTGTGCACTGTGAATATCAATGAAACTTATTTCCACAAATGACTACAGCACTGGCCAGCGTTAAAAAAAATCAGCAAGGTAATGTTAAGCATCAACTATATAAAAGCTGATCTATAGAGTTTTATTGTTGAGTTGGCAAGTTTTCATTTTAATTCAATCATAGGTAAAGGAAAAAGCTGCACATTATTCTATAGTAACTGAGAACTTTATTCATTTGTGTAGTGTTCTGCTTTGTTGCCAAGAACTCATTAGCTCAAATTAGAAGAAAAGTTCTAGTTGCTTTCGAACCTAACAGCTGAAGCATTGTAACAAGAGTCTGGTCGGTGCCAAGATCTCTTAACATTAAGGTAATGTTTCCTGTGTTGTTCCTTGGATTAAAGAATGCTTGCCCCCTACTGGATGATATTTTTCTTTAATTCTACTGTGCATAATGAGTTTGAGTACAAGATGATTAATACATGAGAGATAGCATCAGGAGTCCTTATTAAATTCCGCAAAGCCCCACTGGAAGTCAATGAACATTTCCCAGAGTTTATGGGAAGTGTGAAGTTAGTGTGTCATGCTCGTTTTATGTAATCATTTATCAAGTGCTTAAAATGAGTATGTGGTGCTGCAAAACAAACAGATATAAAAAGAAAAGCTTATTTAAAAGAAATGTATTAATATCAATGGCATGTGGTACAGTGATGTCTGCTGGTGGGCTGGAGTTTACCAGTTACAGTACGATTTGCAAATAATAACATTTTTGTACTCACTGCAAAATTATTTTCCCTGACTACATTGAGGGACACAGCTGCATTAATTAGACATATGGATTTGTAGAGTGATCTACAGCAGGAGGAGCCTGGGTTCACAAAAGAAAACAATCTGGGGGACCCCCAAGCTTGAAACTGGATCAAAACATGGCGGTAAGGGAAAGCAGTCTCCTGTCAAAGATTCTTAAAGTGTAACTAAACACAAAACGTATTTTTTTTCATTTTAAGCAAAACTTTGTTTTACCGTCCTGCATAGTGCACCGCTCCAATATGAAAGCACTTGAGCATTCACACTCAAAAGGCACTTTACAGGCGCTATGTTTAGTGCTATAGAGCCTGTAAAGTGCATCAGTGTGAAAGCAGGCTTATCTGCAAAAGTAAAAGAAAAAAAAAAAAAATCGCACATTTGGGCTTTTTCACAGAAAAGGGATAGAGGAGATATCTTCCAATGGAAAAACTATGGTAACAACCAGTGGAATGCTTACTTTAGATGTTTCTTCTCTCACTTCCAGTTTAGGCTATGGGACAGGAAGTGAAGGGAAATCTCCCCAATGGGCAAAAATAAATCTTACAGGGGATGTAACCCCCCTTTACTCGTTTTACAATGGAAATAACAGTTTTGCCTTCAGTTCTACTTTAACCACTAGCCGACCAGCTAACGCAGATATACTGTGGCAGGTTGGCAGCACAAATCATTGTATCTTTACGACGGCTCACGCAGTTGCAGGCGGCACACTCTCGCTGCACGAGCACCTAGTACAGAGCGGTGATCTGCCAGTGCAAACAAGCGGATCCCTATTCTGACAGGAGACATTATAGAGATTATGTCCCTGGCAGCCCATCCCTCCTACAGTTAGAACACACTGAGGAAACACACTTAACCCCTTGACCGCACCCCTAGTATTAACCTCTTCCCTGCCAGTGTCATTTTTATTTTGTAGCACTAATCAATGTAATAATGTCACTGGTCCCCGAAAAGTGTAATTTGGGGTGAGATTTGTCCGCCGCAATGTTGTAGTCCCGCTAAAAATCAACGCCATTACTAGTAAAAACAAAAAAAAATAAAAATAAAAGTCCCTAAACCTATCCCATAGTTTGTAGACACAATAACTTTTCCGCAAACCAATCAATATATACCTATTGCAATTTTTTTTTTTTTAACAAAAATACGTAGAAAAATATATAATGACCGGAGCTGTGTTTTTTTTAGGATATGTATAGTTGAAAAAATAAATTATATATATATATATATATATATATATATATATATATATATATATATATATATTTTTTTTTTTTTTTCAATTGTCACTCTTTGTTTATAGTGCAAAAAATAAAAACCACAGAGGTGACGAATGCCACCAAAAGAAAGCTATCTTTGAGAGAAAATAAGGACATAAATTTTGTTTGGATACAGCGCCGCACAACCACGCAGATGTCAGTTAAAATTGAGCAGGCAGATCTTCTGGGGCTGAAGTGGTTAACAGATGGGTGGGTTGAAAAACATCACCTCAGCTGTGTTCACCAAGCACACTATAGTCAATGCTATAGGACAGTGATGGCAAACCTTGGCACCCCAGATGTTTTGGAACTACATTTCCCATGATGCTCATCCACTCTGCAGTGTAGTTGAGCATGGGAAATGTAGTTCCAAAACATCTGGTGTGCCAAGGTTCACCATCACTGCTATAGGACAATCTTTTATTGTGGCATTCAAGACCATTATAACATTTAGTCATGAGACCTCATGATACCTGCATAAGATAAGACAATCAACCACGTAGCAAAATTCATATTGTCCTGACATGCTGACAAATATGGAAATGGGTTAAAGTGGTTCAGGTAATTGCTTGCACATTTTGGAGGTCAGTGTAAAGAAAATCTATGCACTATTAACCTGGATTAATATGCAAATCTTGGTATAGTCCATTACTGGAGGAATCTAATAACCCTTAAAAATAATCAGCTGTATATTACTGTATTTATCGGCGTATAACACACACTTTTTTACCCTAAAAACAGAGGGTAAACTGTGCCTGTGCGTTATACGCTGATATCTGTTTTTTTTTTCACCAACGGGGGCGGGGATCAGGCGGTCTGTCCACCTCTCCTGACCGTGGGACAGCACTGCCAGGACAACTCCAGATAACATTACTGCCAGCCGCCTCCCACACACCACTCCCCCATGCCATTGTATGGCAATTCACACCCCAACTAACGCCGCCCTTCTCCTCCCGCTCTGCCCCCTTCCTCAAGTGTAGCTTGTGATTGGAGGAGAGTGGTCATGTGACTGTCAATGATTCAGAGCAGAGATAGGTCACATGACCGAGTCCACGGCCCCAATGGAGGTGTTCAAAAGATCCACAGGTGACACAAGAGGAGTGGGACACAAGAAGGGGCCAGCAGCGATGGCAATGCAGGTATTCAATAGCTTTGATCCAGAGCATGCTGGCAATGCCGTCCCAGGAGACTTGGGGGTCTCCTGGGAGTGCAGAGGAGGAGGGGGGCTTTATAATGAAAGGGGCATGTGTACCATGCAGGGGGCTCAGTGTGCCATGGAAAGTTTTTCCCCTGAAACTTCCCTCTTAAAGTTAAGGTGTGTGTTATATGTCAATAAATACGTTATGTAAAATAACAACTATGAACTGTTTAAGAAATAAGCACGCAATCTTACTAGGAGGGAAGAACGGCTATATATCTATCCACGGACATCACTAGTACTAGGTATCAAGGACATGCGCCCCACCATCAATTTTTTGGTGCCCTGAGTCCAGAAACCACAACTGCCCACCCACTCAAGCAGCTTGCAACCCCCCCCCCCCCCCCACTGTGCTGCTTATCAGGGTAACGCAGAGTTGAGGGAAGCTACCTCTAGGTCACTCCTTGGCTCTCATATGTCACATGACAAGTCAAGAGGGAGCATGAGATGAATATGTGTATGGGGGGGGTGATCTGTGCTGGAAGGGGGGCACCTGGGGGGACAAAGATATGTGCTGGGAGTGGGGATTAGAGGAAATTAAGATTTGTGCTTGAGCAGTGGGGTTGATTTTACCAAAAGGAGGGGATCATTTTTGTTTAGAGAGAACTTTGCAGAGGAAATTGGTGCTTGCAATGAAGATCTTGCAGATTACTACTGAAATTATTTTTGGCGGAATTTTTGCTGAGAGTTGGCTGGAATTATGCACTCCCCTGGCCCCTGCACCTTATGTACTTGTTACCCCTGAGAGCCATGCATTACTTGCCTCTGACATTGGCTGTTTGTTATATGCAGCTAACCTCTGCATTGTGTGACATACACTTCTTACCAGTGGTGTATTTAGGGTTTGTGCTGCCATAGGCCTGTCTAAACTCAAGCACACCCTAATTAAAATATGACCCACCCCTGTAACTGTCAAGGCCACACTTATCCTGTTTAAGACCTGCCCTAGCTGTAAACGTCACCCCTTCCTCTTTAGGCTCCACCTCTTTCACTCTGTTCATTAAGTGGGTATCAAAGTGGCTTCATCAGTGCAGTCTCATCAGGGGCCACCAGTGAACCTATCAGTGTCCATCAGTGCTGCCTTAACCACTTCAGCCCCGGAAGGATTTACGACCTTCCTGACCAGAGTGTTTTTTTTGCGATTCGGCACTGCGTCAATTTAACTGACAATTGTGCGGTCATGCGATGTGGCTCCCAAACAAAATTGGCGTCCTTTTTTTTCCCACAAATAGAGCTTTCTTTTGGTGGTATTTAATTACCTCTGCGGTTTTGTTTTTTGCGCTATAAACAAAAAAAGACAATTTTTTTTTTTTTGCTATAATAAATATCCCCCAAAATATAAATATAAATAAATATAAATAATAAAAAAAAACATTTTTTTTCCCTCAGTTTAAGCCGATATGGATTCTTCTACATATTTTTGGTAAAAAAAAAAAATATCACAATAAGCGTTTATTGATTGGTTTGCGTTATAGTGTCTACAAAATAGGGGATCATTGTATGCCATTTTTATTAATATATATATATATATATATATATATATATATATATATATATATATATATATATATATATATATTTATTTATTTTTTACTAGTAATGGCAGTGATCAGCGATTTTTATCGTGACTGCGACATTTTGGAGGACACATCGGACAATTTTGACACATTTTTGGGACCACTGGCATTAATACAGCGATCAATGCTATAAAATTGCATTGATAACTGTAAAAATGTCACTGGCATTGAAGGGGTTAACCACTAGGTGGCAGTGTAGGGGTTAAGTGTTCCTAGGGGCGTGTTTCGGCAGGTGCATGCACATGGCGGGCAATTCAAAGTAACGTACGTGTACGTTACTTTGCCCAGCCGTGCCATTCTGCCGACGTATATTTACACGAGCCAGTCAGGTTAACAGTGCAGCTTAAGAGTGCCACCTTATCAGTGGCCATCAGTACAGTTGTATCAGTGCAGCGCAGCCTCGTCAGGGGAAACCGTTGCAGCCTCATCAGTGGCCATCAGTGTGGCCTTATCAGGGGCAACCAGTGCAGCCTATTAGTGCCCATTAGTGCAGCCTTATCAGTGCCCATAAGTGCAGCCCTATCAGTGCCCTTACCAATGCAGTGCAGCCCTCATCAGTGCCCAACAGTGCAAATAATCAGTGTGGCCTCATCGGGGCGACCAGTGCAGCCTATTAGTGCCCATCAGTGCATATATCAGTGCTGCATTCCCCTTGTGCTCCTCCTATCCCCCCCCCCCCCCCCGGGCCTGGGAGAAGATTCAGTGTAAGAAAGCCATGTGGAGGAGGGTAGGCAGAGCATTGGACTCTGCCAGTCAAATTAGCTGTAGCCATCTGCTTATGGGCATGCTAGTTGGCCACCCACCCCTTCCCCGTGCGCCTAAGCACGCTCCAGATACTGCTCATAATAAACAAGTGCCGTACTACAGCAATTCGGCCGCCGGGGGCTGCAATTGTGCAGGAAGCAGCCACGGCAGTAATCTGTCCCCACTACGAGAATACAGTGATTATTGCTACATCAGGCACTAGCGCTAATCACACATAAAATCTGTCAGGCTGGTTGTACCCAGGTTGATCATACAACTTGGTGCATTCAGTCTGCCCACACACAGTTCAAATCTCGGCTGGCTCCTGCTGAAACGGTCGAGATTTGAACCGTCTATGGCTGGCATTACACTGATCTGACCACAACAAAATCAAATCTCCTTAGCTGCTATGGATAGGTTTATCCTTAACATTATTGTATGCCTTGGGAAACCCAGCAGTGTATGCAAGTGTATATGCTCATGTAGATACAGGCTACAGATAATTACATTTGAATTGCAGAATTTATAATTATGAGGATGATTTAGGTTAGTCTGGATTTCTCTCTTTTCTATACAATCATACACTTGTGCTTAAATCTGTTTACTCCAGTGACATCCCGTCACCTCGTACACTGAAAAAAAATATGGATATTTCTGAGAAGTATCAAGAGGGTTGTCCTTATCCAGTGATGTGTAAAACTTACAGTAAATCAAAGCCAAGATCCCCAAAGCATGACAACAAATATCACAATAAAAGCACACAAATGACAGGATTGACAGCTTTTAAAATGACTAGCACCTGGAGCAGACAATGCTGAATAAAGTAGTATCAACTTAGCATCTGTCTGACTGGTGGCCTGTCAATAAACAAGCTGTGGAGCTTCGCTCTAATAACTGCTCCTTGAACATGCATTACTCTGCAGTAACCCTATGCATGTCACAAGCCTTTGTGGATGGCAGAAAGGATGCTGATTATAAACTGCTCTCTGAAATGGATATAGAGGAATCATCTATTATAGTGCCACATACATGAGAGAAACTAGAGGTTGCCGAGGGGCAAGTCATTTATCACCGACATGGCTACACTATCTACCTGGACCTGGATATAAATAGCTTGAGTGCTGACAAAGGTGGGGAGGACAAGTGACCAGAAGCGAAGGAAAAAAAAAGAAAAAGGACCCTTCATGGCCACCGCACATGTCAAACATGGAGTTTAAAAAAAAAAAAAAATGAAGTGGGGAGAATATGGAACGTGCACATCTACACATTGGTGTATGCTGGGTGAAAAGGGCAACATCAAATTCACTTTAAGAAGTACTCCATTTAGAAGAAGAATAGCCAAATCATACACGTAAAGGTCTAATGTCACACACATTCTTGTAGACTGCACAAATATAAGTGCAAGTTTTGTAATAGAATAATTACTATAAAATCGCTCCATCTAGGGGCCAAAATGCGGTATTGTTTTCTGAAATAGTGAACATTTTGAAAATTGCTAACCCATGTGGCTCTGTGCATTGTGGACCATGCATGTAAACAGTTTGTGTTTACAACTAGGAGCCTGCACCTTTCCTCTTCTGCTGAAGATCCTCCTAATCCTGTTCATTCCTACATGGCTAGCACTTCTTCTGCCTGGCCCTATGAGTAACACTTCCACTAACCAATGAAAGTAAAGCAGCAAGGGGGGCACAAGGATCACCATTGAGCATATGAAGGAGGTATACAAGACTTTAAAGGGGCAGGTACCACTGACCACCACAATAAGGTGCACTAACCAATGATCACAAATATTAAAATGAAAACACAACTGACCACCACCCAAGTGGGTCCAAACTCCTGACCACTGAAATCTGCAAGCAGTTCTGTGCATAGCCTAGTCCTGAATTTTGCACTTCTATTGCCATGCTAGAAAAACAATGTGTTAAACAAAAAAATATATTGGGGGCATTTTAGGGTACCAAAGAAATTCAAAACTTTTTTGTATCTTTTTTTTTTTTCTTTCTATAGTAAATATGATTGAATAAAAATGAAGTAAGAAGCATTTGGGTACAGCGCTGCATAATCAAGTAATTGGCAGTCAAACTGTCGCAGCACTTCACTATCACAGTTCATATTCATGTGGTTATTTGGTGCAAACTCAGAAGCATCACATGCACCAATGCCTCTTCATAAGAACCCTCACCATGAACATTTGAGTCATTTTTCTTTAAATGCTACATCTACCTGCCAAGATAGAAATAGAGCTGATTGTTTTTTGTGCTTTTTCAAGGTACACAAGCTTTGGAGTGCTCTTCATCCTTTTTTTTTTTCCACTAATGTAAAACAAGAAAGCAGGTCAGACGTTGGGATTTCACTGGCTGCATATTTGTTTTATGGCAGTAACTCACTAACTGGTGAAGCACATATATGAAAGACAGCCCCAGGTTTTGAATATTCTGCAATGGCAGTCTTCCTTTTCAGATATGCCCTTGCCCCAATCAAGGGAATAATGTATCAAAAGTGTGTATCAAAAAGCACACTTTTTCCTGTTGGACACAGCAACCTATCTGCTCCCAACTTTCATTTATGCAGTCCTGGAAAAAATATTAAACAGATTCCAATTGGTTGCCCTAGCAAATTTAAAATGTTTCACTTTTTTTTGCACATCTTTTACATACCAGACACCAAATAAAAGGTTCACTCTAGGTAACATTGAATAAAGCCCTGAAATGAATACAGAAAACATGCTGCACCTGATCAGTGCTTCAGTTTTCCTGTATGTGAGAGAAAGCAAAACAATTACTGTGGGTGTATCTAAGCCCTTGTACACACGGTCGGAGATTCCGACAACCAAATCCGTCGGAGTAATTCCGACGGATTAATTCCGGAAGAGGTCTGGAAGTAATGTTGCATACACACGGTTGGACCAAGTTGTCGGAAAATCCGATTGTACATAACGTGATGACGTTATTTCGTTACAACGGGACTACGTTCAGGCTAGTAGCCAATAGCTTTGGTCTAGGAATTTGATCTGAGCATGTGTGGCACTTTGTCCGTCGGAGTAGGCTACACATGATCGGAGCATGTCTGATAGGAGCATTTTGTCAGAAAATTTTACCGGCAAGTTGGAAAACTTGGTCCGTCTGATATTCCGACGGAAACAGTCTGATTCAGACCACACAGAGTCGGAATATCCGACAAAACGGTCCGATAGGAAACATTCCGTCGGAATATCCGACCAAACGGTCCGATAGGAAACATTCCGTCGGAATCTCCGACCGTGTGTACAAGGGCTTAGAATACCTCACTGAATAATAATAATAAAAAAAAAATAGATTTCCTAGCATATAAATATTGTGCACCAGTAACACTCAATCTTTTTGGAGGTAATCTACTAACCTGTGAACTCCTTTTGCATAGCAAATTCAGACACACAAGAGTAATTTCCACAGGCAATGGGTCCGCCTTGGAAATGCTGTCAATGTCACCCCAGTTAAACATCGGCTCATATATAGTGTCCTAAAGACATGTTGACCTCTCAGGTTTTTCACAGCTGATCTCTATTTTGGGTATACACTAGACCACAGTCGTTTTTACACTGGGGAAAATAATTATTTGATCCTTTGCAGATCTTGTCAGTTTGCCCACTTACAAAGAAAAGAAGCGTCTAGAATTTTTATCATAGGTGTATTTTAAATGACAGAGACAGAATATTGCCCAAAAATTCAGACAAAAAAAAATAAAAATAAAAAAAAACAATACAAATGCTATAAATTGAGTTGCAGTTCCCCAAATATAAGTATTTAATCCCCAAGCAATACATAACTTAGTACTTGGTAGAGAAACCCTTGTTGGCAAGCATAGAAGTAAGACATTTCTTGTAGTTGGTTACCAGGTTTGCACAAATCTCAGGAGGGATTTTGGTCAACTCTTTTTTACAGATTTTCTCTAAATCCTTAAGGTTTTTTGGCTGTTGCTTGATAAATCGAAAATTTCAGCTGGAAGACCCATCTTCAGTGTTTTGGCTATGGGAAGAAGGTTCTCATCCAAGATGTTTACAAAAGTATTGAGAGGCTCGTCCATTGGACTCTCAATACTACAAAGTTGTCCTATACCTTTAGCAGAGAAACAGCTCCAAAACATAATGTTGCCACCTCCATGCTTGCCTGTAGGGATGGTGTTCTTTGGGTCATAGTCAGCATTTTTCTTCCTCCAAACAAAGTGAGTCCAGTTAATGCTAAAGAGCTCAATTTTGGTCTCATCTGACTACAGCACTTTCTCCCAATCCTTATTTTAATCATTTAGATGTTCATGGTCAAACTTCAGATGGGTCTGTACATGTGCCTTCTTGAGGAGGGGGGCCTTGTAGGCGCTGCAGGATTTCAATTCATGGCAGTGTATTATGTTATCAATGGTTTGTTTGGTGACTGTGATCCTAACTGCCTTGAGATCATTCACAAGCTCCTCCTGTCTAGTTCTGGGCTGATCCCTTACTTTTCTCATGATTATCCTTACCCCATGAGGCAAAATCTTGCATGGAGCTCCAGACCGAGGGTGATGGTTATTTTGTATTTTTTCTATTTGCGAACAGCAGCTCCAACAGTCGTCTCCTTTCCACCAAGCTTCTTGCTGATGGTCTTGTAGACCATTCCAGCTATTTGCAGGTCTACAATCTTGTCCCCGACATTCTGTGACAGCTCTTTGGTCTTGGAAACAATAGTTAGGTTTGAATGTAAGAAAGATTCTGTGGACAGGTGTTTTTTATACAAAAAAAATTTGTTAGGAGCACCTTCTTAAAATGACAGAATTAATTTGTGTACAACATGAGCACATACTGTAGCCAGTCTGTGGGAGTCAGAATTATTGTTGGCTGGTAGGGGATCACATTTATTTTACTCACTTAAATGTAACTCAATTTATAACATATGTATAATGTATTTTTCTGGATTTTTGGTTGATATTCTGTCTCTATCATTTAAAATACCGCTATGATACAAAATTATAGACCCTTCATTTCTTTGTAAGTGGGCAAACCTAAAAAACCTGCAGGAAATAAAAAATATATCTATTTTCTCCACTGTATGGTTTTTTGCTCATGGTTCTTTATGTTTGCTATTTTTCTGTTCTCAATACTGCTCTTTCACACCAATGGGCTAATATATTTCAATCTCACATTCTATACAGTATCTATGATGTCTCAAAGTATTTACCTATAATGTAAAAGGCTTAAATTCTGTGAAGAGGATATGGTTGGCCCTTAAAGAATTTAAAGCCTCTTGTGTAGATGTAATATTTGTACATTGCAAGGATTATAAAAAAAGAAAATTGTTGCCGATTCCTACCTTTTGTTATTCTGAAGAAATCCTTCTGTTGCTCTTTGTGCCTTTGTTCTAAGTATAATGGGAGTGATTTCATAATTAACTGTCAGGTGTGCAGCTGCAGAGACCTAATGAGGAACTCTGCTGGGCTTGCATCCCTTTAGACGTGTTCCTATTGAAAGTATCTCTCCAAAAATAAAATTTTTGCTGCAGGGGATGCCTGATCTTCAGCAGACTTCTGTGAAAATTGGTGAGCCAATCACACAAGTAGTAAATTATGTTTCTGGGGGGGGTGGTCAGTACACATTCTGTGTACAGAATATCTCCAGATAGCCATATTGCAATGCATTCTCAGAAAATGACAGTGGCTGCAGTTTGAAAAGAAAAGGTAATTTTTAATAACATTCAATTACAATATGTTTAGTGTCGCAATTATATGGACTATATTCTTTTTTTTTTCTTTATTTGCTATTTTTTACAAAAGTGGCGTTACCCTTTAATGGAAAGATGAATAATGAAAATGTCTAGCTGTCAAAAAGTGCCCCCTAATGCACTAGACAACTCAAATATATTTGTAGGAGCGGCACTACTTCCAACTCCTTAGCTCTTGTACACACGGTCGGAGATTCCCGACCAAATGTGTCCTATCGGACCGTTTTGTCGGATATTCCGACTGTGTGTGGTCTCCATCGGACTGTTTCTGTCGGAATATCCGACGGACCAACTTTTCCAACTTGCCGGTAAAATTTTCAGACAAAATGCTCCGATCGGACATACTTCCGATCATGTGTAGCCTACTCCAACGGACAAAGTGTCACGTATGCTCAGATCAAATTCCTAGACCAAAGCTATTGGCTACTAGCCTGAACGTAGTCCCATTGTAACGAAATAACGTCATCACGTTATGTACAATCTGATTTTCCGACAACTT
Source organism: Lithobates pipiens (assembly GCF_037356315.1). Lineage (NCBI taxonomy): Eukaryota > Metazoa > Chordata > Amphibia > Anura > Ranidae > Lithobates > Lithobates pipiens. Next base: position 286,918,496 of record NW_027507784.1, read on the forward strand.
AGTCCGACCGTGTGTATGCATCATCACTTCCGGACCTCTTCCGGAATTAATCCGTCGGAACGGATTGGTTTTCGGAATCTCCGACCGTGTGTACAAGGGCTAAGAGTTATTTGTGAGACCATAAATAATGCATGCAATCAACCAAATGCCCATGAAATGCCAAATAACTAAATAAAAAGTGATACAAATAGCTCAAGTTCAGTCTTGTTCATAGTCCAAATGAGTGCTTGTGCTCCACAATCAATATATGTGATCCAACCTTATACCAAATAGTTCACTGAATAAATTTCTCTCCTCATGTAACCTTCTTATGTGTCACTCTTGATCCCAATTCCAGTGCTCACTAACCTGAAAACCATGACCCTTTATGCACAGTAAATATAGTATATCAAGCAGCACTCAATGCCAGTGCAAATCCTCCACTACCCCTCTGCACTCAACCATGGGAATACAGAGCTGGCAAGGCTCCTTTTCTCCCCCACATTATTCAGACACAGACAGAAACCAGTGAGAAAACCTCATTGTCCAACACTACTAAAAAAAAATCCCAAATATGGTTTAAAATATACACACACACAAACATGTACCTTCTTCTTAGGCACCTGATGCATTGCCACAAAGTTTCACAAGGAAACACTGCCACTCTATTCTACCTAGATCCGTCAGGGGGATGTAATGTCATCAGTTAGTACGACTAATCGGAAGTCCCACTCTGCACATTCTGTCATCGGACGTAGGCAGGAAGCAATCAAGCGGTCACCTTGCTTATAGTTCATATATTTGGTTGTTAACCAGTTTAGAACCAATTACAATACTACTGAAGGACTTAATTTGACTTTTATAATTATATGAACATGTGCGCTTGTATTGCAAATAGCATTTTTAAGTGTATCCTTAGATTCTAAAGTCAGGATAGAAATAACAGGTTAGAAACAGGAGTGTGAATGGGCTCTGCAACAAATGTTCATGTATAGTATGTAACCCTGTACAGTAACAGAGGTCAGTGGGTCAAAATATTCTTGGACTAAAATATCTACAGCTCAGTGTGTGATAATATATTCTCAGTTAAAACAAATTATATCTTACCTATTTAAAAATATAATTGAATATATATCTATCTATATATATATATATATATATATATATATATATATATATATATATATATATATATATATATATATATATATATATATATATATATATATACACACGCACGCTCGACACACAGCTATGCACCTACATGGTCTGTAAAGCTAGTTTAAGGCTAGTTTAAGGCTAGTTTTAGCATATTATTGAATGTTTCTGTCTCTGTCGATCACAATGTACGTGAGGTAATGAAGAATTTGTCATTCAAATATTATATATATATCATTTAGCTCACACTATTAGGAACAGAACTTTAGCTTTTAACCACTTTGATAAAAAGCATAGGCAAAAGTTTGCTACAGTGTGGCTCAATTGTTCTGGGAGGGCATCCATGGATGTCCTCCCAGAATACACCTTTCCACGAGCTCCACGGACACAGCCCGGTCACAGATAGAGGTAAAGTGCCAATCACAGGGGCCATTTACCATGTGATCAGCTGTGTTCTAGCACAGCTGTTCACATGTAAACATATTTGCCGGGGGCGTGGCTAAGCGGCACATGTAGACGGACGCATACCTCTCCTGCTCCGCCGAAAATCCTGACAATTATCCGGTCTTATAGAGGACATGCTCCGGAACGAGCCCCAGCGCAACCGCCACGATACCGCGGAGACGGCGACACGTCCCGCAGGGCTCTGGGACGCTTAAATCCATGTCCAGGAGTGGCAGAGAATCCCGGAGTATGCAGGCCGACCTGTCTCAAGATGTCGCCTTACCACAGCGCTCCTCCAGGGATCAGCACAGGGAGGCAGCCCAGAAACTCCTTTATGGTGGCAAAGCTTCAAAAGAGACGCCCTCCCCGCCCCCGCCCCCTCAGGCATCGGGGATGCCATGGGTGATCAATCGGCTGCGGATGATATGGTCCCGCTGGAGGATGCCGAGGGATTGTCCCCTGCTTGGAACACTGAGTACACCAAGGGACAGATTAGTGGGGCCTACTGCTATTCCCTCTCCATCCGATGGCACTGAACCCACTCTCAGAGATATTTTCTCTGCTGTGACTGCTTGTAATATGTCTATCTCAGCACTTGCTACTGAAGTGAAAGGGGTGAAAGCTGAAATTTCATATGTGCGGCAGGATATGCAAAAACTAAGAGAGTGCACAGCCGCCATTGAAGGCAGGGTGAGTGCTATAGAGGATGACATCCCCCCTATGCAAAGGGACTTGCAAAATAACTGTCACCTTACCGCGCAGCATGCGACTCGCCTGGATGACCTAGAAAATCGCATGAGACGCAATAATATTCGTGCAATAGGCATCCCGGAACGGGCTGAGGGAAAAGATCCTGTCACATTTATTGAGAACTGGCTGATTACAGTGTTTGGCAGGGAGGCTTTCTCTCCACTCTTTGCGGTTGAGTGCGCGCACAGAGTCCCGTCCAGACCCCTACCACCAGGCAACCATCCCAGGGCCTTCCTCTTTAAACTGCTGAATTACAAGGACAGGGACGCTATACTGTCTAAGGCCAGAATTATGGGAGGCACGCTGGCTAGCGACAATTCTAAAGTATCCTTATACCCGGATTTTTCAGCTGAGCTGCAGAAGCAACGTGCAAAGTTTATGGATGTGAAGAAAAGATTGCGAGAGCTTAACCTTCCTTATGCCATGCTCTATCCAGCGCGCCTCAGAGTTGTTGCACTGGGGGAAACTCATTTCTTTGACAGGCCTACCAACGCAGCTCAATGGCTGGACAGAGAAGATAGAGCCCTCAAAGCTAACCGCGTGCAACACAACGTCCTGGCCTGAGGAGAAGGCCCCAGGGATCTGGCGGCCGTCGACTGCCCTGCTGCAGCTTCCTTTGGCTCTGTGGTGGCCACTTGCTGGCTCGTTCTGATGGAGTTAATTTTCCTCTTTTCTTTTACATAACTGCTTTCCGTCCTGCATTGTGAGCAAGGCGACAGAGGGAGGTCTACGGTCACGGTATACCCTATACGAAATGACGTACTCCACAGGTGCCTTTGAAGTGAAGCTTCTAGTTGAACTAACCTGCGGGTTTCATGGGAGCTTCCTCCGCCTCCCCCCCCCCCCCAGCAGCGGCAGGGGGATTGTCTGGTATAAGGCCCAAGAGGCTGGGGACCCTGTTGGTCCCACGAAAGGAGCCAAGTTTGATGGCTGGTTGCAATCACAATGTGTTTAATAGTTATTCATGTTCTTGTTCTGACTCTTCCATACTGATGTTCCTAGCAGTCATGATATCTGACTACGTACAGCTAATTGTTTGCATGCTGGATGATTTTGATGCTCTGTTCACAGTAATCTTTTCTTTGTATGACGTCATAATTCTTTTAGCTATGGGGTGGTGCCGAATATCGTGTATTCTCCTGACATTAATTGTGGTAAGCCCATATGGCAGTTGAGCTAAATGTCCTCACTTGGAATGTGAGGGGCTTAGGTACCCCGGTGAAAAAAATTGCAGTTTTGAGACATATAAAATCAATGAATGCCAGTATTGTGTGCTTGCAGGAGACGCATTTTGCGGCTGATCCTCCTCCTTGCCTGAGCCCACGCATGTATGAGGTTCAGTACCACTCCACGTATTCCTCATACTCCGGGGGGGGGGTAAGCATACTTGTTCGTAAAGGTGTCCGGTTCCAATGCTCTAAGATCCAGATTGACCCGGGGGGCAGATATATTTTCCTACTCTGTAGGGTTCATGGGCTAACTTGTATACTGGCTAATATTTACGTACCACCGCCGTGATCGGCAGGGGTTCTTGGGAGCTTGGCAAAATTTATGGTGCAATATCAGGAGGTTCCCCTACTTGCAGTAGGGGATTTCAACAATTACTTAAATCATACCAAAGACAGGTTCCCCATACCCAATAATATAGCGCCAGGCGCTACGGGCTGTACACCCTAGTTCATTGTAACTACAAGTCGACAGGTGCAGAGGCTGTCGGTACTTGCAATTTTCCATTCACAGAGCACTGTGAATGAATGCTATAGGCAGGCTACAGCTAGTTAAAGAGGAAGTAAACCCTGATGAATTTACTTCCTCTTTCATTCCCTGCAAAGGTAAAGCATAATGGACTACTATGCATTGCATTGTAGTCCATTATGTATCACTTACCTAACACAGGTGCCAGCGAAGTCACCGCTGTCCCCTGTAGTCCGGCGCATCCATCTTCTCGGTGGGTCTCGCTGCTCCGCCGCTGTCTTTCGGCGAAGCCGCAATGACGTCACTCCCGCGCATGCACAGGGAGCAGCCACTCGTGGCATATCGCCGTAGACCGTGGCGCGCTCAGTGCGCCTACGTGCCGCTGTCTACGGCGCATGCGCCGTAGACAGAGGTGCCTGTCTTTCGGCAAATATCTCCTAAACCGTGTAGGTTTAGGAGATATTTCTTGGACCTACAGGTAAGCCTTAATCTAGGCTTACCTGTAGATCAAAGTGTGTTGTAAGGGTTTACAACCACTTTAAATATGTTACATGTTCCAACCTAAATGTATCATCATCCAAAAGGTGAACTTATCCTTTTTCCCATCCCTTGAATTTCTTTGTGGGGGTCACTGGATAATGTGTTTTAAGTATCCTCATTACCCAGGATCCTTCTCATCTCTTTATTATAATCTGATTTACCGAGAATCACTACCCCACCCCTCTCTAGTCTGCTGGCCTGACTACTATGTTCTTTTTCTTCTCCAATGACTATATTCCTTCCCAGTCCCAGCACAAAGTAGAGATGTCCATTATTTGATCCATTATTTTATGCCTGGAACCCTTGGTCAAACTAATATGAGTATTTGTTACATGAAAATAATACAAATGATCTCTATTTGCAAATGAGATCCTGCTGACGTTTACAGACCCCAATACTAGAGAGCTCCAAATTTGCATTGCCGCTTCTGTGACTGCACAGAGCAGGTACATATAACAGGATTGTTATTTAAAAAAAAAAATTTGACTTCAGTATCACTTTAACAACTTCGGGCCCGGAAGAACTTACCCCCTTCCTGACCAGAGCACTTTTTGCGATTTGGCACTGCATCGCTTTAACCAACAATTGTGTGGTTGTGCAACGTTGTACCCAAAAGAAATTTACGTCCTTTTTTTCCCCACACATATAACTTTCTTTTGGTGGTATTTGATGGCCCCTGTGGTTTTTATTTTTTGTGATACAATCAAAAAAAAGAGTGACAATTTTGGGAAAAAAAAGCAATTTTCTTTTACTTTTTGCTATAATAAATATCCCCCAAAAATATATAAAAAAATTTGTTATTTTCCTCAATTTAGGCCGATATGTATTCTTCTACATATTTTGGTAAAAAAATAATAATAAAATAAAAATCGCAATAAGCGTATACTGATTGGTTTGCACAAAATTTATTTTTACAAAATAGGGGATAGATTTATAGCATTTGTATTATTTCATTTTTTTTTAGTAATGGTGGTGATCTGTGATTTTTATCATGACTGTGACATTATGGCGGACACATTGGACAATTTTGATACATTTTTGGAACCACTGACATTAATATAGCGATCAGTGTGATTAAAAATGCATTGATTACTGTAAAAATGTCACTGGCAGTGAAGGGGTTAACACTAGGGGGCGGTGAAGGGATTAACTGAAGGGGTTAACGGTGTTCCATGGGAGGTGATTCTAACTGAAGGGGGGGGCTAGCTACAGGAAGTGACAGATCGTGATTCCTAGCTAATAGTCACGCCTGTCAGAGCAGAACAGGGAAGCGTGTGTTTATGCACACTTGTCCCTGTGCTACGTCTCCAGCTCAGGATCGCGTGCATGCCTGCTATCCGGATACCATTAACCAGCGCATAGTTGCGTGGTTTCGCGCAGGGTAGCCAACCTGCCGCAGTAAAACTGTGGCGGCTGGTCCAGAAGTGGTAAACTATAAGCTTACTTCCTGTATCATTAGTTTCAACACTCACAAATAACTTGCCACTCATCACTCCAATTTATTCTGCTCTTCTTAAAGCTTACTTAATTAAAAAAAATGATAAGCATCAAAAACAATGCAATGCTTTCCACTTATCTTTTTGGGTCATGTTAATGTGCTCAAAAAGGCTATCCTACCTAAACTGTTCAATCTTTTCGAAACTCTTCCAGTACCTGTTCTCACATGACACCTTTGAAGTTCATAGGCATTTACTAAATGTATATGGTACTATAAGGCACAGAGAACAGCAAGTTATGTGTTATTGGCTAAGGACAAGGGGTAGATTGGTTGCCCCTGACCTAATTAAATATTATGTTGCTACTTCTCTTCACCATATAATGTCTTGTTCAGTTCAGAAAGCTTCAACAGTTGGAAAGAGATACAATTTAGTCAAATGTACCCTACACATCCTAACTCTATGATATGGACAAACTCCATTCAACACCCATTCAACACCCTCTCAGAAGCCCACGACCCCTTTCACAGTGGGGTGTTTTTCAAGTGCTCTAGGGCTTGAAACAGCCTAAGCTAAGCACCTGAAAACTGCCTCCCATTCATTCCAGTGTGACTTTTCATACTCGGGCAGTGCACTTGCGGGTCGTTGCGAAAAGTCCTGCAAGCAGCATCTTTGGGGCAGGTTGGGGTGCTGTATTTAGCGCTCCCAAAACTCCCTGCCCATTGGAATGAATGCTCAGTGCTTTCAAAGAGCCACAAAACAGGATGTTTTTTTTTTTTTTTTGTTGGGTTAAAAGCACCCCGCTAGCGGCCGAAAAGCACTCCAAAATGTGCCGCTTAAACAGCGCTAGAGCGCCAATAAAACGAGCAGCGATTTACCGCCAGCTCTTTCATTGTGAAAGCAGTCTCAATGTTAGGCCATCCAACAAAGTTCAAATATGTATGTGTTCAAGGTACAACCCAATTACATTTGAGATCATCAATATTAAACGTCTTCATGGACCCTTCTCTATGATGGTAGATCAACACTTGTACATTAAGAAAATGGGCAGGAGATCTGAAGCATTCCATCTCCTTTGCCAATTGGGATCAAATCTGGGCTACAGCTGCTAAGTCTTCATTATGTGTAGTTTATAAATGAACAATTTATAAAATCGTAATGTTTTGATATGCAACTTCAGAAGGTTTATATACTGTGACAGAATGCAAGGTGAGATACACGATAATAGGTACATTTCACCTCGCATTTGTTTCATTGTAAGGGACTGAACCGGAATCCGGCCCGGGTTTTCCAGCCTCTGTGGCAGGCTAGGTTCTGGTCCGGATGTTCGGGTCTACTGGAATCCACAGTCAGCTGGACTTTAAATATCCAGGAAGAGAGCACAGCAGCTCTCTCTGGTTTTTGAGACTCAGGAAGGAACCTGAGTGAGAGGAGCTCTGGGAGTTGGATTAAAAGGTTTGCTTGTCCGTATGCTTTGTGGGTAACGGGGAATCAGCCCCGCACAGTATAGAGGAGACTATTTGTTTAGTTAGAGCCGGGCGGCAAGGATTTAATTTACTGTTTGTTTTTATTTTGAAAACCTCCTGCAAACAAACCTGGCATCTGCCAGAATTTTAACCACTACAATACAGGGCACTTTCACCCCCTTCCTTCCCAGACCAATTTTCAGCTTTCATCGCTCTCGCACTTTTAATGACAATTGCGCAGTCATGCTACACTGTACCCAAATGAAATTTTTATCATTTTGTTCGCACAAATAGAGCTTTATTTTGGTGGTATTTATTCAGGACTCCGTTTTTTATTTTTGCGATATAAGCGCAAAAAAAGCGGAAATTTGGAAAAAAAAAAACAATATTTTCTTTTTTCTATTTTAAAAGAAATCAAATAAAATCAAATGTTGGCATAAATTTAAGCCAAAATGTTTTTGGTAAAAAAAATTCCGTTAAGTGTATAATAATTGGTTTGTGTGATCACGGACATATGTACGAAAATTATCATATACAGATGTGTGCAGGTGATCACGTACATATGTGTGCAGATAATCATTGGAACATGTGATTTTAGTGAGACATATGTGGGGGACATGTGTTTTTTTATTTGGGGACATGTCTTTTTTATTATTTGGGGACATGTGTGTTTTGGGGACATGTGTGGTGACATGTGTATTGTGATGATGTGTGTTTACACTAGACTGGTGATCAGTTAGTAAAAAGCTGTAAAAACAGCCCATACTCACTGATCACCAGCCGGCTGCAGCGATCTGCTCTCCTCTCCTCAGTGATGACTTCTGTGTGAGGAGAGGAGGAGCCGATTGCCTAGCAACCGGCTGTTTGTTTACATCACATGACGGATGTGATTGGACATGACCGTCATGTTATCAGGGGGGCCAATCACAGAGCCCTCCTGCCGATCCGAGATGCGCCGTGTCCGGGTGACACAAGCACATCGGGATCGCGCCGCTGTGTGGGCACGCGCTTGCGCGCTCCCCCTCCTTCTGTATATGTACATTGGCCGGGTGGGAAGTGGTTAAGAAAGTGCCCGTTTGCTGACTGTCATTCAGAAAAATGTGATCCCCACAAGCTAATTCCCCTAGTACACACAATCCAATGGCCTCAGAATTTTACACTTTTACTCCTTGGCCTACTATTCCCAGGTATTTCTAAACATTTCAAAAGGTTGGATACACACATTTTCTGACCGTGGCTAGGAGACTTATCCCACTCTCATGAAGAACCAACAAAATCTCAAATGCAGCTTATGGAGGATCTGAACAGGAGACACAGAGAGGAGTTAAAGATGACAGCGGGAGCTAGTACTGCCGGGAACCACCAGTTTGCAGCCAGGAGGGCTGGTAAGTGACATGGGCAGTCGGGTGGACTTAAGAGGCATGCCAGAGAGGACTGAGAAGAAACAGTCAGAGCTGGCTGTGGAGCCAGTGAGAATTGCAATGTCATTGGCAGTGAAGTTGGGCAGCTGCAGCCAGGAGTACTGGAAGGGCCCGAAAGGGCTTACTGGGACAGCTACCACTAAAGACTTGCTATATCCAATTCTTGATACATTAAAGGGACCCGTGGTCCCTGCCTGCGAAAGGCAGTTGCTGAGGGTAGCACTTTCGCCTAGCAGTAAAAAGGGTCGCTGGTTCAAATCCCAACCACGACACTATCTGCCTGGAGTTTGCATGTTCTCCCTGTACCTGTATGGGTTTCCTCTGGGTACTCGGGTTTCCTCTCACACTCCAAAGACATTCTGCTTAATTGGCTTCTGTCTAAATTGTCCCCAGTATATGAATGTGAGTTAGGGACCTTAGAGTGCATGCTCTGAGGGTAGGGACCCATGTGGATGTACAATGTATATGTAAAAGTGTTGTATAAATTGACGGCGCTATATAAGTACCTTAAATAATAAATAATAATAGTGGCTATGCAAAGTCATTAATTGCTCATTGAAGTTAGGGCTCCATAATACACAGAAGAGAACACCTTCTAATTATAATTTTTAAGAGAAACTGATGAACAGGCTTTTTTAAATAAAAACAAAAAAACTAAAAACTAAAGATGTTGCCAGTGTAAAGGATACCTATAATGATTAAGTACAGAAGTTGCAGTTGCAGACCTCTTCTTCTGGAAATGATATCTGGCTACCACACTGAATTGATGCTTTCCTTCTGGACCAGTGGTTAAGAAAATATTAAAGCTACTGAATCAGCATGCTAGCCAGGCAACTAGCTTTTTGCAGCAATGGGAGCCTTCCTATTTCGGTACACATTCCCTTTAAAAAATAAAGAGCCTAGAAGATGGCCTATCTACAGGGCCACCATGTGTAAAGGCAGTACTGGGCTGGCTGACTAAGGGCTGCTGGCATGGCAGGTGCTTAAAATTTATGGAAAGACATTTGGGTTGGGGGTGGGGGTTAAAGTGCATAGAGAAACACTGGGGAGGGTGGGGAGCTCTGTCAGGTAGGCTTTTCAGGGCCCCATTGTTTCTAATGGCAGTCCAATCCAGTGGCGTTGCGCAACGGATGACACATGCCAGAGGGGTGACACCGGGGCCACTGCTACACACACTGTATTGTTTGCACTTGCAGAGCTGCAGCAAAGTGGTGCAAGCAGGGCACGCAGCCAAGTGGGGAGGCTGCCTATAACCCTCCCTGTCATTAAATCAGGTGAAGCTGTCCCTCGGGCATCTTTAATATCTCCTGAAGCAGCTGGAGTTGGTGGGCGGAGCTGGGGGTGTGGCTGCCTCCTCCACTCCTTCCACAGACTCCTTCAGTCTGGCTGATCACAGCAGTCCTGGGTGTCTTCATCTCTGCAGCTATGCTTTAAGTTACTGCACACTGTGAATACAGAGTCCTAACCTATCCCACCTCAACCTGCCCTATATCACCGTAATCTGCCCTATAGCACCACAACCTGTCCTATACCACCCCAGTCTGGCACTATACCACCCTAGCCTACCACTTTACAACTCTATACTATAATTTACAGGGGCCGATTTGGAGTGCGCCCGTGACCATGCACTGCCTGCAGGGCGCTGGGCCAAAAAGACAGGGGGGGGGGGGGGGGCAACACCATGTTTTACCACACCAGGTCACACCAACCCTAGTTACGCCACTAGTCCTGTCTATCTATGCTAAACAGCTTAGCTAAGGTACAATAATCAGGCTTAAGTATAAGGACATGGTGATGGCTCTCCCTGTTCTTTACTGTGAAAGTCACAAGTCCATTAGTGTCTTTACTGGGTTATCAAACAGCACATTTGAAAAGTTTATCGAACAAGGGACTTGTGTAAAAAGTCAATTTTCAGCTCTTCAGCACGCAGCTCCACACAGGGATAAAAAGGTAAAGATAAATACAATGTGAATTGTAAATAGACGGCACATGAAATAAGGTGAATGCAGAGGTTTTAAATGAGAACAAATCTCAATGCAATAGAGAAAAGTGATTTAAATACATAAATATTTAACAGGAACAGAAAAGACAGTGAAAATGGCCAACAGCACTGAAGACAAGGACAAGATTCAAGACCTATAGAAAACTCCATAATTCTCCAGAGCAAACAAAAAAAAGGAAACATTCTAGTTATGCTAAACAGACCTAATGGAAGTTATTCTATGTACAAAGTTTTTACCAGATAAAAGTGAATATAAAAAAAGCAAATGGGGCTAAAAAACAAATTAAAGCAAACTTGTGAGGTCATATAAACATTTAGGCTGCATTCACACAAGCGTTTTCAGCAGGAAAAACGCCCATAAAAAAAAAAAAAAGTTTAACAAGCAAAATCCCATTTATTTCAATGGTACCTGTTCACAACTGAGCATTTTGTCACCTGAAGTAAAATGCCTGAAGCTCAAAAAAGTACACGAGCTTCTTTTTGGGCAGATTACAGGCGTTCTCCACTTTTTACACTGGTGACCTTGTGTGGCAAAATTGCAGTAGAAACCCTAAAAACGAAACGCTCAGGTTTTAACGCAGCCTTAGGGCTCACTCACATGGACTGCAATGCACTTTATTTTTTAACCAGTTGCTGACTGCCGCACGCAGATTTACGTCGGCAGAATAGCACGGGTGGGCAAATGGGTGTACCTGTACGTCCCACACTCCCCGTGGATGGGAGGCGTGATCCCCCCCCCCCCACCATGCCTGCAGCGGTCAGATTCGTTAGAGGCCAAACAGGCCAATGTTTTATGGCCTGAGCCTGCTGATTGGTCCTAACGAATGAAATCCTTCCCGTCAGTGTAAGTGTAAATACAGACAGGAGGAAGTGATGTCATCTCACCTCGTGGAGTCTTTTTGATTCCAGTGAGTGGAGAGAAGTCGTCTTACCCTGCACAACCCTACACTAACACCAGTACACATAGCTACACTTGCCACGTTCACTGCCATCTGTATACTCATTTCAATTGGCTCTGCTGAATGCTTATGTGCTATACAAAGCTTCAGGACAAACTGGATCCTTCCTTAGGCTGCTTTCACACTGCAGCGGGAGCGGCGTCTATTTTTAGCGGCGCTTTACCGTCGTTTTAGCGGCGGTGTGCGGGCGCTAGCGGGGTGGTTTTAACCCCCGCTAGCGGGCGAAAAGGGGTTAAACCCGCCCGCAAAGCGCCGCTGTAGCGCGCTTTGCCGGCGGTATTGCCGCGGTGTCCCATTGATTTCAATGGGTAGGAGCGGTTTAGGAGCGGTGAATACACCGCTCCTTCACCGCTGCAAAGATGCGGCTAGCAGGACTTTTTTCACCGTCCTGCCAGCGCATCGCTCCAGTGTGAAAGCCCTCCGGCTTTCACACTGGAGTTAAAGGGGCCGGTTTTTTTCAGGCGTTACACAGGCGCTATTTTTAGCGCTGTAACGCCTGAATACCGCCCCAGTGTGAAAGCAGCCTTAAATTCCAGGAAGAGATCACAGCCCTTCTGTTTCCAGACGGTGCTGTGACCCAACTTCCCAATCCCAATGCAGTAAGCCGGCTGCATGAGAGGCATTTTCAGTATGTCATCTCTGGTACACCTACCTAATGAGCCCCCCGTGACACCCTTAATGATGTTATCCAGGTTAGCCCCAAACAGGCGGTCACCTTGAAAGGGCAGCGAGAGCTTTTTTTTAGAGGCTTGGTCTGCCGACCAATCTTAAGCCACAGCACACATCTAATCACCACCGCTGAAACAGAAAGCTTGGACAGCACAGGAGCTGCATCCAAGGCTGCATCACAAATATACTGTAGCCCAGGGACCAACTGGTCCGCTAAATCAACATAAGCAGTGGGAACCTGCTCACTACCCAGACCCTGGCGCAAAAGTTTGGCTCAGTTAGGGTCTGCGACACCAAGGCCGAGGACAAGACTGGACGCAATGCCGACCCAGACAGTATCACAGCCTCCGCTTTCCTGTCAGCTGGGTCTTTAAAGGACAAAGATTCCTCTGCTGGGATCATAGTTGCTTTATTCAACCTGGAAACAGGAAGGACCACCACTGGTTGGGTAGTCCACTTTTTTAAAAGTGATTCTTCAAAGGAGTAGCGTATTGAGAAATGTTTAGGGACCACAAAGGGTGATTTTGGTTGTTCCCATTCCTTATAGGTAAACCTATCAAAATAAGGAAACACCCTAGGTGTGCAAGGTGACTTATGCGCACCAAAGGACACAGATACATCTGTGGCACTGTCTGCCGCATCCCCCATCTTTAGAGTCTCCACCACCACAGTAACAAGTGCGTCCACCACCGCTTTTCACTCGCTGCAGAGACCACAGAGGACTCATCCTCACTATTGGATGGGTCAGGGGCCGAGATATTAAAACCCCCTGGAAGGACCATTGCATGGTCTCTGGTTCACTTTAAGGCTAATTGCCAAACATTTAAATGCAGAATTTAAGAAATGGAGTGAATATGCCATCTGTTCTTTTATTAGTTGTACAAAAAAAAAAAGGTATGACCATAACGTTCTTGAGTCATTCAAAAGGTACGAACAAATGTGACAGAAATAAAACTAGCCAGACACAACTCTGGTCTATATGTTCTTGCAATTTATTATTAAATGCAATAAAAAAATAAATAAAAAAAAGATAATTTAAGCTGAACACATAAAAAAGTATATGACAAATGCTGTAAAAGGTGGGAAAAAATCCTATTAAAGCAGACAAATGACATCCCTGGACCCATTATAGCATATTGATACAGCGTGACGTATTAAATGTGGCTGGCAAATAATAGGGAAATCTTTCTGATACGCAGACACATTTATACAGAGAGAAAGAGGCAGGATATTGTGCATGGCACTGGAGATTAATGGCAATTGGCTAGGCTAGAAAACGAAAATGATACATTAGACACAGCTTAGAGTCCGAAAGATTGCTTTACTTATACTTTTAGGTTTTGTTTACAAATTCTGAGGTAAAGCGCTACATAACCTAGCTGTACAAAATTGACTATCAAAAAACAAATTAAAACCAGCATTTCTAGGGAGTATAATTTAACATCACTCACAATCAAAAAAAGTAATACTGCCAAAAATTTATATTTGATATCGTTGGTGGTGGTTTGAATCCCTAAATCAGGAATACCAGAATTAGAGTTCATATGCTGAAACATGAATATATGTCTCTGAAACCCCCTTCCACAATGCTATTTTAAAGCATTAGTCCACCAGCTTAGAGGATGCAGCAGTGGGATGGACTAAGGGCACAGATATGCCCACTTTAAAAAAGACACAGATGGACTTCCATCCACTCAAACTTAATAATAGGTAATGAGTGGACAGACCCTTTAGGTTGGCGTTATTCCCACAGGCACTCTTGAGATCACTGTTGGGTCATGTTAAGATGGCCATACATGGATAAAAATGTGGCCAGTTTAGCCAGATTTAAATTAAAGTATAGAGTGGCTGGTTGTACAGAAGTCAACCCACTGAATGACTTCTGTACAATTAGCCTGTTGGAAACTTTTTGCACCAGCAACACTGATCAGTATATGCCGAAGATGGGGAAGTCTCCCCGCAGTAAGAACACAATAACTCAGTGGAAGCAGTTCTGTCATCCACCTCAAATGTGTGAATGGGGGATTTGAGTGATTTCTTATAATTAAACTGTTTGCAAAAAAAAAAAAAACTAAACTAATCTATGGGCTGCCTTAATTTTGCCCATAACACTGTTTCCCTAAAGCACTTTGCCATAGTGCATATGCTTCATATTCAGCTAAAGCACTGAGATCCTAAACCACTGTCCCCCTGAGTTATTCCCAGGTAAGAATCACACTATTGGTATTTTGGGCCCTTCTCTAACTACAAATTGTAAAATAGCTCAGAACATACAGACATAAAAAAATAAAAAATAAAATAAATCCTATCTTAACTTACCCTCTCCACGCTCAAATATTTTCCCTAACTTTCTCCTTGATCCAGTGGTCTACTTCAGGGCCACTACAAAGCAGGTGTGTGGGAATGCCACTACAACTAAATGGCACAGCATCACACCAACATGTGATGCTGCAATGTATGGTTCAGATCTATAAATCTGAGGACTGCCAACTGAGGCCTGGTAATTCCAAGTTATGTACTTTATGAAGCACTGTTAAGACAATCATTCCCTGGAGGCACTGAAGTACACCTGTTAGGACAGAAGTGTGGGGGTTGACATTGGTGGCCTCCTTTTGAAAATGATAATTGCCCGAGTCACTGACCTAGGGCAAACAGGCAGCACAACAGATAAAATCAAAATTCCTTATCTGCTTATCTTGAGTAAGTGGTAAAGAAAACACTGAATCCAAAGGCTCACCAAAACAACCAGCAAATACCATAATCCAGCAAATACCATAAACCACTGAAAAAGCAAGGGATGTTTGTTATTATACAATAATTATAATACAAAAATTGTGGTTGGTCAAGCATTGTTTACGTCTGCAACAAAAAAAGAAAAAGGTAATGGACCTTTTACTTTGAGCATGAACACGGGGGCAAGTCATCAGGTTCTACAAAAGCTTATATCTGAAAAAGTAGTCATTTTTCTCTTTCTGTCCCATTTTTGGTGAGAGATTCCCATCTTGGCCAAACTAAGGACGCATACATGCAGTAATGTGACTAATGAATATTTAACAGATTTAGCACTGCTTCGAATAAGAAGGCGATCATTGGGCAATACATTGGTTAACGAGTGCACAGAAACACTCTGAAGTTCACACTGCCGCATATATGTTGTCTTATTGGAGAATGGGTAATCTCAACGTAACCCGGGCGCTGATCACCCTTGTGTGTACAAAATTAAACAAGACTTCAACATAAGGGAATTGCTTTCACACATCAGCTTGGATAAGATCACATCAGCTGCTAGCACTTCAACAACACAAAAGAAATTAGGCAGAAGTCTCACTTGCAATCTACGTCCATCCAAATGCCTGCTCGTAGATCTTAGAGGGCAGTCATATATGCAGACACAATTTGACTGCCCTTCAGGATGTCTCAGTCATTCTTTCTCTCTGTGTATACATGTATACCCCTTGACATTTTACACATTTTGTCATGTACCAACCAAAAAATTTAAATATATTTTATTGGCATTTTATGTGATAGGCACAAAGTGTTACATAATTGTGAAGTGGAAGGAAAATTATGAATGGTTTTCAAAATATTTTACAAATAAATATGTGAAAAGTATGGCGTGCATTTCTATTCAGCCCCCTTTACTCTAATACCCCTAACTAAAAATTGCCTTCAGAAGTCACCTAATTAGTAAATAGAGTCCACCTATGTGTAATTTAATCTCAATATAAATACAGCTGTGCTGTGAAACTCTCAGAGGTTTGTTAGAGAACCTCAGTGGACAAGCAGCATCGTGAAGGCCAGGGAATACACCAGACAGGTCAGGTATAAAGTTGTGGAGAAGATTAAAGCAGGGTTAGGTTATAGAAAAATCATCCCAAGCTTTGAAAATCTCACAGAGCACAGTTGAATCCATTATTTGAAAATGGAAAGAAAATGGCACAACTGCAAACCTACCAAGACATGGCTGTCCACCTAAACTGACAGGCCGGGCAAAGCAATAATCAGAGAAGGAGCCAAGAAGCCGATGGTAACTCTGGGGGAGCTCAAAAGATCCACAGCTCAGGTGGAGGAATCTGTCCACAAGACAACTATTAGTCATGCACTCCACAAATCTGCCCTTTAAGGAGGAGTGGCAAGAAAAAAAAGCAATCGTCGAAAGAAAGCCATAAGAAGTCCTGATTGCAGCATGGGAGAAGCCATGTGGGGGACACAGCAAACATGTGGAAAAAGGTACTCTGGTCAGATGAGACTAAAATTTAACTTTTTGGCCTAAAAGCAAAACCCTATGTGTGGTGGAAAACAACACTGCACATCACCCTGAACACACCAGCCTCACCGTGAAACATGGTAGCGGGAGTTATGTTGTGGGGATGGTTTTCTTTTGCAGAGACAGGGAAGCTGGTCAGAGTTTATGGGAAGATGGATGGAACAAAATAAAGGGCAATTTTAGAAGAAAACCTGTTACAGCCTGCAAAAGACATGAGACTGGAGCCTGGATCAGAGGTTCACCTTCCAGCAGGACAATGACCCTAAACATACAGCCATAGCTACAATGGAATAGTTTAGAACAGTGATGGTGAACCTTGGCACCTCAGATGTTTTAGAACTACATTTTCCATGATGGTCAACTACACTGCAGAGTGCATGAGCATCATGGGAAAGTTCCAAAACACCTGGGGTGCCAAGTTTTGACATCACTGGTTTAGATAAAAGCATATTCATGTGTTAGAATGGCCCAGTCAAAGTCCAGACCTAAATCCAATTGAGAATCTGTTGCAAAACTTGAAAATTGCTGTTCATAAATGCTCTCCATCCAATCTGACAGAGCTTGAGCTATTTTGCAAAGAAGAATGGACAAAAGTGTCACTCTCTAAATGTGGAAAGTTGGGGGGGGCGTGGCTACCGCGCAGTCGGATGGACGCGTGAAGCACTAGCTCCGTACCACCGAGAGCCTTATAGCACAGACCGGGGGATCGTACGGACTCCTAAAGGCAGCACTTGGCGGCGAACTTCCTCTACACCTCGCCGGGATGACCCGTAAACTCAAGGGCATGCCTCAACTGAAGAAATTACCGCAGTTCTTCCCGCGGACTCCTCGAGGCCTAATCCAAGATGGCGCCGGCAGCGCCTCACCCTCGGCTTCCAGCGGCTCCGGATCGGAGACACCAAGCCCAGGAGTACAAAAACGCTCATCGCCTAGATCTCCGGGGATGTCTACTCCGCTCTCCCTCAGCCCAGTCAAATCAAAGCCGCGGATAGCAGAGACCCTTCACACCGAGCAGGTTAGTGGTGAAGGGGAACAACTGGATGACACCAGGGAAATTACTGACTCTATTGACATGTTCCCCACGTCCAATCAGCCTGTGTCCGACACCACACTAAAGGACATGTTGGTCTCCCTGCGCAGTACATTACATTCTGATATAATGGACTGTATGAGAGGATTTAAGTCTGATATGAACGAAATGGGCGCTAGAATCGACCACGTGGAAAACAAAATGGGTGAATTTGCGACCACCATCAATTCTGTAGTGGATGCTCATAATGATCAAACGGAGGAAGTGGCATGGTTAAAAGCGAAAATCGCAGACTTAGAGGATAGATCTAGGCGCAACAACATCAAACTCAGGGGCGTTCCTGAGTTAGTGTTGCCGGGGCAATTACTGCAATATGCCCAAGAGCTGATAGGTGCCTTCTTACCGGACGTGTCAGCTGCGGACCTGGCAATTGACCGCATACATCGCTTACCTAAACCGTCGCACCTTCCGGATAACATCCCAAGAGATGTTCTGCTAAGAGTCCATTTTTTCCAGGTTAAAGAAAAATTCACCTTAGCCTTCCGGACCAACAATCAACCACCAGAGCGCTACGCGAATCTACAAGTGTTTGCTGATTTATCACAACACACTATGCAGAAACGGAAAGCACTGCTGCCCATTACAAAGGCCTTACGCAACCACAGCATACTATACAAGTGGGGGTTCCCTTGCAAGCTTACCATATCCAGGGAAGGCCAAACGAAAGTGATTAACAACCTAGAAGAGGGCCTAGACCTGCTCAAGCAATGGAAAATAATCCCCTACCAGGAAGACAACACCTCCACTTCATTGTCTAAAGTACCATCGCAAGACAACTGGCAGGTGGTGTCGCGCAAAAAGAAGGTTGCGAGCTGCAATAATTGAAACCCCGGATCATATCATACCTCGGTATGAGATTTTTCTTTCACTTTGAGATGCTCTCGGTACCTGCGGGACTTTGCTAGTTCTCGTTTTTCCCCCTCAGTTTTATGGCGGGCAGTAACAATGCCCACAGATTCCACGTTGAATCGACCTTCTTATTTCCTTGGCGGACGCCAGGATTTCGAAACTATTCTTTTTCTCTTTTTTTACTTGTGCTTTTTTCTCTTAATTTTCTTTTTGTGTTTTATCCCCCCCTCCTCAAGTTAACCTCCTCCCCCCATGTGATGGACTACGTTACAGGTGGATCTCCCCGTCAAGAGATGAGGGTTCGCCTTAGATTGGACTTCTCCGCAAGCGTTGAACGGTTCTCCAATATAGGAAGGTACACAATATTTCACTTCATTGATTGCTCCTTCATCATTTTCTCTTTAAATAACTATTAATGCTGAACATTGTTTCGTTAAATGTTCATGGTTTGAACCATCCTGCTAAAAGAGCTTCAGTGTGGAAAGAAGCACAGAAACTGCGTGCTGATGTACTTTGCTTGCAAGAATCTCATTTCCAGGCTTCGGATCCTCCATCGTTTCATCATAAAAACTACCCACACCTTTTCTTTGCTTCTGCCTCCCAAAAACGCAAAGGGGTCATAATTGCCCTCAGAGACTCGGTTGCTTTCACACATAGTCTCACAGTGACGGACCCTGAAGGCAGGTATATCATATTGGTGGGTTCTCTAAACAACAAAATTTATACTATTGTATGTCTCTATGCTCCTAACTCCCACCAGACAAGGTTTCTCAGAAGATTACTTACGAAAGTCAATGAAGTGAGACAAGGGGCCTTGTTGTTGTGTGGGGACTACAATGTCACAGTAGATTTCGAAATGGATACCACCACCAGATCTCGTAGACCTCTTCCTTCATTGAGGCGTTTGCTGCATGAGGAGGGGTTATACGACGTCTGGAGATGTCAGCACTCCACTGAAAAAGATTATTCCTTTTACTCTTCTAGACATAATACATATTCGAGAATTGATATGATCTTGGTTGACAAATATTTATTGCAGTCGGTTTCCTCCTCCGCCATTCACAGCATTACCTGGTCTGATCATGCCCCTGTCTCAGCTGTGGTGGCGGAGGAGAACACTCACAACATGTCTAGTGTCTGGAGAGCGAATATGGGACTATTCAAATCACAAGCTCAGATGAAAGAGGTGACCAATAATATCAAGGAATTTTTCTTGCTAAACTCAGGTTCCGTAGATGACCCTATGATTCTTTGGTGTGCACATAAAGCCTTTGTAAGAGGTATCTTAATACAAGCTAGTGTGAGACTTAAAAAGCAGAGAACTTCTAATGTAGACCGTATATTGAAAGATATTGATCTTTTAGACCAACAAAATAAACAAACTCCTTCCCCTACGGTAGCACATAAGCTGGGTGCCCTTAGATCCGAGCTCAGACTCCTCCTATTAGAGGATCATAATAAATATATTAACCATCTTAAACTCACACACTATTCGGCAGGAAACAGGGCAGGCAAATTCCTAGCCCAACGTTTGAAAAATCATAGAATTCGTACCACCATTCCCTACTTAATCAACCCTTCGGATAGAAGCAAAATATATAATCCCAAGGGTATAGCAGATTCCTTTGCCCAGTATTATGCTTCCCTTTACAATATCAACTCTGACCCTAAAACTTTGCAACCGGTGGAAGCAGATATCCAATCTTTTCTGGCCGATATTTCTCTTCCCAAATTATCGGAGGAGCAACTTTCAACCCTTAATACTCCCATATCCCAAGCGGAAATACAGAGAGTCATCAAGTCCTTGCCTTTGGGCAAATCCCCTGGTCCTGATGGCCTTCCAGGAGAATACTATGTACAATTCGGTGACCTACTGACCCCTACTTTACAAACACTCTACTCCAAGGCGGCTATGTCCTCTTCATTTCCCCCGGAAATGTTAGGTGCATACGTTGTCACCATACCCAAACCAGGAAAAAACCCCGATACTCCACCTAATTTCCGCCCTATATCGCTTCTGAATACGGACGTTAAGCTGTATGCAAAAATCCTAGCCCAGAGACTACTTCACGTTTTACCCTCACTTATTAACCCGGATCAGGCAGGGTTTACAATGGGGCGACAGGCATCCGACGCAACTAGGAGGGTGATTGATGTGGTGTGCCACGCGAGGTCCTGTCGGACGCCTTCTCTGCTCCTTTCTTTGGATGCGGAGAAGGCGTTCGACAGGATACATTGGGGCTATATGAGTTCTGTTCTGCGCAAATTTGGTTTTGAAGGCCCAATCCTTACAGCAATACTTGCCCTTTACTCTACCCCCTCAGCTAAAGTTTATACCTCGGGTATCTTATCTGAATCCTTCAACATTACAAATGGCACGAGACAGGGGTGCCCCCTTTCCCCCTCAATTTTCAATTTATTGATTGAACCTCTAGCGGAAAAAATTAGGTCACACCCGGACATTCACGGTTTCACCTTCCGTGGCAAGGATCACAAAATAAACCTTTTCGCAGATGACATTATTTTGTTTCTTACATCCCCGAAGACGTCCTTGAAATATGCCCAGATGGTCCTAGATAATTTTAGTCGTATATCGTACTATAAAGTTAATGACACTAAGTCCCTTGTCCTTCCTCTAGCTATACCGCAAGAAGTTAAACCTCACCTACAGAAATCTTTCCCTTATTCGTGGAAAGAGGATAACATAACATACCTGGGCATCCAAATTACAGCAGACCCACATAGATTGGCAGATACCAATTATCTTAGATTGCTCCAAAAGCTGTCCGCTGAAGTTAAACGTATCTCTAAAACAGAACTAACCTGGTCGGGGCGTCTGGCCTCCTTTAAAATGCTACTACTCCCACAGATTCTCTATATATTTCGTACATTACCTATCCCCATTAAGACCACACATCTTAAATCGCTTAACTCGCTCCTCAACAACTATATCTGGCAACAAAAGAAACCTAGATGTTCTAAGGCTTTATTGGTAAAACATAGAAGAGCAGGGGGCATGGGATATGTCGAGGTACAGGATTACTTCCAAGCGGTCGTACTCACACAACTTAAAACTTGGTTTAACAAACAAGCATCTGTCCCATGGAGGGATATTGAACAATTCATGTCCCCGACGGGAGACCTTATTACGCTGTTGTGGCTAGACCGCTTGAAGCCTTTTCCTCTACATGGTTTACCCCTAACAATACAGGCGTCTCTTCGGGCGTGGAGAAGTCTCGAGCGGATCGAAAACACAAAATTGGGTGAAACCGAGATTCCTTTAGACATTGAGATACTCACTAGAGCTATTCCCAATCTTTCCCTCCAGAGCTGGCAAACAAAGGGTATTACTCAAATTTCTGATCTGCTGTCTGAAGGGAAAATTAAAGGCTTTAACACTCTTAGGGCGGAATTTGGTCTTGAGGCAGGGGAGGTGTACAAATATGGTCAAATTTCACATTTTTTACGTTCTTTACCAACGTACCAGTTGAACCTACCTGGAGAGATCTCGAAATTTTACATGCACAAATGTAATTCGGTAAAAGGAGTTTCCCTCTTTTACGGCCTTTTCCAGCATAAAAATGTTTTTACCAAGTCCCCCCCATATTTGAAGTGGGAGGGAGACTTGGAGAAGGTGTACACACCGAAACAATGGCAATATGCCATTAATTCAATTTATAAAGCTACTAGGTGCGTTAATTATTGGGAGCTACACCAAAAAATATCCCTAAGGTGGTACCTTACCCCGTATCGACTGTCCAAATTTTCTTCTAATCACTCTAATTTGTGCTGGAGGGGCTGTGGGGGAGTGGGCACTCTCAAACATGTTCTCTGGTCCTGTAAAAGCTTGACCAGTTTCTGGAATAGTGTGTTCAGGTTGATATCCTCATTCTCCGGAATTATCTCTTCCTCCGAGCCAGGTCTGGCTCTACTAAATTTGGGAATAGAAATTTATCCTCCTCAGTACCGTACGGTTGTAACACACATTCTCTTGGCGGCCAGGTCCCTTATAACTCGAAAATGGAAGTCAGACCAGGTCCCTAATCTTTCAGAAGTACTTACCATAGTTAAAACTAACTGTGTATATGAAACCCTATTGTTACAGAGAGTGGGAAATGGTATGAAACGTATGGATAACTGGAAATTATGGAAACTTAAATATCATTGAAATACCCCTGTATTAATGGTATATATTGTTACTATGCTGACACCACTAGGTCCATCTCCCTTTTCCCTCTTTTTTCCCTTATTTTCCCTCATCTTCCCTCATTTTTCCTCATTCTCCCTCATTTTCCCCTTACCCCTTAACCTTCCCTTCCCCTTCCACCTTTTCTTTATACTTTTTGAAGATTCTAGTCTACTCCTCTCTTGATAGAGCTGTGAATGGATAGACAGTAGTTACTGAATGAGGTCAAGTTACAATTTATATGATGACTGGCTAAAACTTCTGTGTTATCTTGAGACCTCAGAGGTTATTTTACTATACCTCTCTTCTTATTTCTTTTGTTTTGCATAAATATATGATTGCACCGTATGTTATTGTTTACAATGTAACTTCATGTCATTTTGCAATTGTGTATTCTTGTCTTTTTATTTCTGTTATGTGAAAATCTTTAATAAAAACAAATTTAAATGTGGAAAGTTGGTAGAGACATACCCAAAAAGTCTTGCAGCTGTAATGGCAGCAAAGGGTGGTTCTACAAAGTATTCACACAGGGGGGCTGAATACAAATTCATGTAACACTTTTCAGATATTTGTAAAAAAAATTAAAACCATTTATCATTTTCTTCCACTGCACAATTATGTGACACTTTGTGTTGGCCTACCACATAAAATCCCACTAAATTACATCTTTTTGGTTGTAATATGACAAAATGTGGAACATTTCAAGTTCAACAAAAGACAAAAATAAATGAAAAAAAAAACCTGCATCTTCCAAATCATAAACATGCATTTGATTGTGAGGAAAACAAAAACTCTGACAAAAGTATGAATATATTTGCTCTTACACAGGAAAAAATTCCTACTGGATACCTAAAGGTATCAGGGTACTCCCCCAAGAACCACCACCTACATCAGGGATATGCAATTAGCGGACCTCCAGCTGTTGAAAAACTGCCAGTCCCACCATGCCTCTGGGTGTCTTGCTGGTGGCTGTCAGAGTCTTGCTATGCCTCATGGGATTTGTAGTTCTGCAACAGCTGGAGGTCCGCTAATTGCATATATCTGACCTACATGGTAAACCAGTACCCAACCAGCCATTGCAGTTTTACTGTGGCAGAATGGCATGGGTGGATGTAACAATGTTACCTTATGGCGGCCGCGACAATCGGATTAGTTTCAGAACTGATTAGTCTCCAGGCCCATGATTTCTGGCCTGGACCTGCTGATCGGTTCTGATGAATGAAATGCTTCCCCTACCTGTAAGTGTAAACACAGGCAGGGGAAGTGATGTCATCTCCCTCTCTGGAATTATTTTCCGTTCCAGAGAAAGGAGAGGACACATGCAAACGTGAGTTGTACCAACACTACACTGACACAGTACACGTGGGCACACATTTCAACCCACCCCCGTTAACCTTTTCACTACCTGTCACTGTGTCACCCAGTGCAGTGTTCATATTTTTTTTTTGATCACTGGACTGGTGTCATTTGTGACAATAATCAGTGTTGGGGTACTTAGTAATAGGCCCAGATAGGTCTAGGGACCTCCCCCCTAATAAAGTTTTAACCCCTTGATCACCATCCGTCACCAGTGATCATGGGTGAGGCTGGTTAGTTTATCTTTTTATAGCAACAGGGCACCCACCATACATTACCTAATAAAATGTTTAACCCCCTGATCACCCGGCGGGTGATATCAGTTTTAGTGTCAGATAGGGTCTGCGTCAAAAGTCCAAAGAGAGGAGCGCCTCTGGTTGTAGATGTATAAAACAGTTTATTAGCACATTACATATACAGACAACTCACATTTTTTTGAAGTTGATCATAAGCAAGTCAAAAGCATCCATCATGAATGTCATCAGATCTGGCAAGGGCTCCTCCTGCTCACTAGTCACCCGGCCATGTATTGTAAACACTGCTGAATAGTGAAGACTGCCGCGGTGGAGAAAAAATGCACTCAAAATGAGGGCTGAAGCGCTGTGGTAGGCAGGCGAGGGGAGATGACATCATCTCCCATTTGGGGGAGTTTTGTGCTATCTTGACATTTCATGGCCTCTGAAAATGTGATAGGTGGTGAGGAAGTGAAATCACCATTCTTCGCCCTTAGAAGGCCTGAAGGTGGTGCTTGGTTTTCGGGGTCTTGTACACGGCTCCGTAAAAGTCTTACACATGTGGTATCCCCATACTTCGGAGAAGCAGCAAAATGTATTTTGGGTGTAGTTCCACATAAAACCATGGATCTTTTGAGAAATATATCATTTAGTAACAACTTTGTGTATTTTTTTTTTTGCTCATTTATCAATGACTTGTGACAAAAAAATTAAATATTCAATGGGCTCAACAAGCCTCTCAGCAATTTCCTTGGGGTGTCTACTGCCGTTTTAGCACCTCAAAAAATTAGATAGGCAGTCAAACTAAAAGCTGCGTAAATTCCAGAAAATGTACTCTAGTTTGTAGACGCTATAACTTTTGCGCAAACCAATATATATATATTGGTTATATATATGTATATATATATATATATATATATGTGTGTGCTTGACTTTTTTTTTTTTTTTTTTACCAAAGACATGTGGCTGAATTTTGGTCTAAATTTATGACTAAAATTTCATTTATTGGATTTTTTTATAATACAAAGTAGAAAATATATATATATTGTTTTCAAAAATTTTGGTCTTTTTCCGTTGCTATCACAAAAAATAAGTGCAGAGGCAATCAAATACCATCAAAAGAAAGTTATTTTTGTGGTATTTCTGATGGTTGGAAAAAATAACTCTCAGCTGTACGAATACAAAGACACAGCCACAGCAGGGAGAATCCCCCCCCCCCCCCCCATCCACCCTAAATGTGTAGATGAGGAAATTGGGCCTTTTTTGTTAATGAAAAAAAACTAAGACTCCTCTATGGCCAGCCTTAATACATTTTCAAGGCACTGTATATCCATATCCTGAATGATAAACAAAACGGTAGGAAGCTGTATAAAATCTAACATTGAAAAAAAAAAAAAAAAAGAATGCAATGATTTGCAAATCTCATAAACCATATTTTATTCATAATGGAAAACATATCAAATGTAAAAACTGAGAAAATTTAAAATTTTAAGAAAAAATAAAATAAGGTAATTTTGAAACGGATGGCAGAAAAAGGTCTCAAAAAAGTTTATCACGGTGAAGCATACTCTCTTCTTTTAAAAACACTTTAAGGGGGTAAAACCTTGAAACACAAAGAGCTATATAAAACTTTTTTTTATTTTTTAAATAGAGTAAAAATTTAGTTTTATTTCTGTCTGTGTCTCTGTTAGGTGGGTTGTCCATTTGTTCTGCCCATGTGATGTAAATTTATAGAACAAGAGAGAGTTAGGCTGGTCATAGATTCATTTTTTTTTCATCCAACCAGCAGGATTGTATTCAGACAGTGGAGAGACTGCTGCTGTTAGAATACACTAACCAGTGCTGCAGTCTATAGCCCTCATCACCGATCAACTGGAAATTTTCAGACAGGGCAGCTGAACAGATGTCAATTTGTAGATTAACTTCTGTTCAACTACAGTGCCCATGCATGGATCGCAATTCTATCAGTCTGTGCTGAACCAACCAAATTTTGATCCATGTATGACCAGCTTATGTCTCTCCAGCAGGGTCACAGAAAGCAATAAAGCCAGCAAAAGATTTCAACCATTCCCCAATCTAAGTGGAAAAACAGCCATGGATGGGGATATACTTTAAACAAATCTTTGAAATATCTTAATAAAAACACACGCCATATTATAATTATTGTGTCCTAAAAGACTCCAGAGAACTTTAATTATTTTTATAAACACAATGGCAAATTATTATGACAATCTCCACTTACATCTTCAGATACACCAGAGACTGCATTTGCTATTGTTGAGTGTATAAGATGCAAACAATACGCAGTTCCTTTGGAAAAACAGGAGCATATCCAGGCTGTCTGACACATAAGTGAAAAGCCTGAGCTGTTAAAAATGCAAAAAGCTAATTGGGTCAAACCTTTCGAGAATCCAAACTTCAACCTTGGCTAATTGGTTTGCAACAACAAAAGCTTTCTATTTTTATCCCTTTGAAAAAAAAAAAAAAAAAAACGTTTTAGGCTAAACAAAACAAAAAAAGAATGACTTCAAGGTCAGGCAAGTAAAAACATTAAACAATTCAGGTTTCCGCAAAGTCTTTCCCAGGCTGGATCGGTTTCCCATATTTCGTTAAAAAGAGCAATTTTTCAAGCTTATGTGGAATGTCACCATTTCATTCTCAAATATCATCTTCAAGAGGAGAAGGCTCACTGTCCCCATTTTCAATCTCTGAAGCTAATACAGAAATTTATATTCCTCACTCCAACCATGCTCTCTTAAATTAAGAGGCGTAATTACAAACAGCGCTTGCTACAAACGAATGAAAACACCAAGGGATAGGAGTCTGTCAATGCCAGGCATGGAGATTGCGGATCCCCCTCCTCTGCTCTATCCCTCTGTCTGGCAACAAGGCAGCTGCTGTCTTCTGTTCCATTAGCAACAATTGTTTGCAAACCCTTCAGCCAGCCAGCCGCCACATATACGCAAAAATAAACGTTAGTAGGATTTTAGATTGTAGAGAATTTAGTTTTTTTTGCCAGCTTCACTTTTTCTACCTTTGTAATACATTCAGTTTTACTTAGCTGCAAATGTATGAAAAGACTGAATGAAAATTTTAGAGAAATTTGCGTAGGACAGAAAGCATACAATATGAAGGGAACACTGAGACCGTCCCACAGGTTGCATCTTTTTCTCACGCAAAAGATGTGTTTGGTTGTCTATAGAAAAATGTTAATTTAACATGAGCAGTAAGTGTGATGGAAGAAAAAGATAGAAGGAATGACGATGATGTGTTTTATACTGAAATATATGCTCCCCCAGGGCTGGTTATAGACACAAGAGGGTGTTTGGTTGTGCAGATATATCCTGTCCACCATCCAGCCAGCATCTCAGTCAGGCCTTCCAGGAACACTAAGGCCGCGTACACACGCGGGGACTGTTCGCTCAACTTTGTCCGCTGAACAGTGTTTCGGCGGACAGTCCGCTCGTGTGTGGGCTTCAGCGGACAGTTTCAGCGAACAGTCTGCTGAACAAAGTTTTTCGGAATTTCCGAAAAACTGTCCGCTGAAACTTTGTTTCAGCGGACAGTCCCCTCGTGTGTAGGCTTGTTCGTCAAACTAAGTTCCGTGCATGCTCAGAAAGGATTTACACGCCGAAGGTTGTATTGCAGTGTATAGGACGTCGTATTTTTCGTCCCGTCGTACGTGCCGTTCACGTCATCGCGCAAGTTTCAGCGGACTGTTTGTTCGCCGTGTGTGGCCAAGTCCGTCCATGCTAATTTTGAGCGGACTGTCCGCTGAAACTGTTTGACGAACAAAGTTGAGCGAACAGTCCCCGCGTGTGTACGCGGCCTTAGTCATATTATTGAGAGGTTATGGGATCAGGAGAAAGATGATAAATGCTGCCTTGGCCAGCTTACTAGGCAAAGAATAGTGATTTGGACAGATTTTGTAACCTTTTTGAACAAGTGGTTCTCAACCTGTACAGGGTGAGGACTTGGCACTGAGGTGGTCAAGTGGTTTCAGACCAAAGATTTTAAAGTGGTTGTAAACTCTCCCCCAAAACGTTGCCCCATGTGAATCAGCATAAAAAAAAAAAAAAAAACGAACACTGCTTTTAGATATCTCCTTGCTTGCATAGTATTGTTGTAATCCATTTTGGTCTTTAGAATGACGTCACTGAGCATGCCCATATCTCCCATGATTTAATGCACACCCTGTGTGCTTGTCTCTCTATTATCAGGACTTCCTACGGCACAACACTGAAATCCCACGAGACTGCATAATCACTCAGAGCTTCCTACTACCATGTGACATCACATGGAGTGGAAAAAAAGGCATCGGACAGCATTAGTGACATAGGCAAACACTAGATAATCGGCACAAGTAGATACTATGGAATAAAACAAGTCAGAAGCCAAGAAGGCTTGGTTAACAGTACAGGGAGTGCTAAATGTAAGGGCGGAAATACACCCTACTGTTAACTCAGAAAACAATACTTAAGATGGCACTGCCTTACCCCTGGAAACAAGTTATGTAAAGTTTCTTTAAACAGTAAGTAATTTGCGATTTGGGCTGGATTACAGTGGCTATAGTTTGATAATTACTTATTATAATAGACTAAATGGAAATAAGCACCAGAGTGGGAGAATTTACTTCCTCTTTAATAAGGAGACATGAAATACATTTGAAAAATGCATGTTAGAAGGAAAGTCTAATGTGTAAGCCCTTGTACACACGGTCGGAGAATCTGTCGGAATGAGTCTTATCGGACTGTGTGTGGTATGCATCGGACTGATTCCGTCCGAATCTCCGTCCGACCCAATTTTCCAACATGTTGGAAAAGCTTCCCGACCAACTGGGCCGGACGGACCTAATCCGATCATGTGTAGAGCATTTTCATCGGACCAAGTGCCACGCATGCTCAGATCAAATTCCTACATCAAAGCTATTGGCTACTAGCCTGAATGTAGTCCCATCGTAACGAAATTACGTCACCACGTTCTGAAAGATCAGATTGTTCACCAACTTGGCCCGACCGTGTGTATGCAACAGTTTTGGACACAATCCGTCGGACTAAATTCGACGGGCAAAATCCGACGGATTTGGTTGGCAAAATCTCTGACCGTGTGTACGTGGGCTAAGGCTCTGGGTTAATCCTGTAAAGACTACGGAAAGGCCCAATAAATGTACCCCTACTCATTCACCTCCCAAAAAAGTGTCAACAATAAATAGAAACAGTACACAGATTTTTGACAAAGTCCTTTAGGCCACTTTCACATTGAGGTGCTATACATGCGTTTTAGCACTAAAAATAGCGCCGGCAAAGCGCCTCTCCTGTCACTTCAGTGTGAAAGCCACATGTTTTCACACTGGAGCGGTGTGCTTTCAGGACGTTAGAAAAAGTCCCGCAAGCAGCATCTTTAGGTTGGTGGAGGAGCAGTGTATACACTGCTCCATGTCCGCTCTGCCAATTAAAATGAATGGGCAGCGCTGTTGAAGCACCTGCAAAGTGGTTCGGCAACGACGCTACATGGGTTAAAAGTGTCCCGCTAGAGCCGAAAAGTGCAGCTAAAACGACGATAAAGCACCTCTAAAAACTAGCGGCACTTTATCGCCAACACTCTCACCGCCCCAGTGTGAAAGTAGCCTTCATAGAAATGAAGCATGTGGGGGGGGGGGTGTGGCTAGCCACGGAGCAAGATGGCCGTTTGGTCCATAAGCTCTGCTTAGCCCTGGGACAAGCAACCCTCTGCCTACTACAGCAGCCTTTCTCCCCACTCTCCAGCACTGGAGGGGAGCCAGAACACTGGGGAACCCAGCAGTATGTCAAGAAGGAAAAATTGCTGCCCCTATAAGTCATGCCGCCTCACAGACTTCTATACACAGAAAACCATGCAGAGCAGCCAAAATGGCACCAGAGTGGTGTCTCCCCCTCTACCCACACTACAAGGACATGGACAGCACTGAGCCCGACTCACCATCTCATCAAAGCTCACCTTCTGACAGAGGTAAGCGTGCAGTGCGGTCCCCAGCACCCTCTCCCTTCAAAGTCCCGCTGTATAAAAAAACAGGACTGTGATGGGCTTGATGAAAATGAAGGCACACAGGAATCCTTGGCTGTACAGCCTGACAGAGCAAACGCAGAAAATGATGGTACTGCCACTGCAAAAGGACTCCAGAAATGAGTTCTGCTCATCTTTATACTCCCTCCACTCCAGATTGGATAAGGTAGAGGAGCGTACAGACAAGCTAGAAAGACAAATCACAGAACATGCCTCTGCTCACCATGAGGCCTCTGAAGCATACCACCAGCACACTCAGGAAACGTGATTATTAAAAGCTAAGGTGGCCTACCTGGAGGATAACTCCAGGAGAAAGAATATAAAGTTCAGAGATATCCCTGAGACCATCAAACCTCCAGATCTCATTCACTACATTCAACAACCATTTGTCAAGATTATTCACCAACTATCTCAAGCTGATATCGCTAAAGAGCGCTTACAGGTTCGCTAAACCAAATCACCTACCAGAAACGATCCCGCAAGATGTACTGGTGCACATTAATTTCTTCCAAGTTAAGGAAAGAGTCGAGCCTGCAGCCCGCACTAGTGCTACCCTGCCAGACCCTTTCTCCTGCATTTCACTTTACACGGAAATATCCTGCAGTCGTCCGAGATCACCTATATTGCAACATTGGAAAGAAGCCCTGAGACTTAACTTAGAGCTCATGTGTGCGCAGGAAACCCACTTCTCCACTATCAAACCTCCATCTTGTTCTCAAATAATTCCTGCACTGCTTTTTTTGCCAATTCCCCAAAGAAAAAGGTTGGAGTCCTCATAGCTATACATTCTACAGTAGCGTTTCAACAAATTCACTCTAAAATAGACAAGTTTGGCAGGTATATTATACTACACGCCTTCATCAACAATCACACTAATACTATTGTCGGATCAGTTAAGATGATGATCTGACATTACTTACGTTCAAATCAATAGCCTGAAATTGTGCCCAAGTCAGACCAATGTAGTGCAGGAACCATTTTTAAAGTCCGACTGACACAAGTCGGACCAGTTAAGATGGCTCCCATAGGGAACCATTGATTTATACACGTCATGCGACATGTGCTCCCAGTCAGAGCCCAGCCCAGATCCTCCTCTTCTCAGGTCCCTCACTGGTGCTTGTTGCCCCTCACTCCTGCTGAGTGCACCCACAGCAAGCAGCTTGAACCGCTGATCTGTGTGTCAATTTAAACACTGAGCCGTGGTTTGGCCCCACCCTCTCTCTCCTCATTGGCTCGCTGACTGACAGCAGCGGGATCCAATGGTGTTAAGCTGGCGCCTCAGTCAATGAGGATAGAGAGTTCTGGACAGCCAAGACACTCCTGCAACATTGCTGGATCAAGATGGGGCTCAAGTATTAGGGGGGCTGCTGCACACAGGTTTTTTTTTTTATCTTAATCACAACCACTTTAAGGCCTCATGCACATGGGTTCCTTGGGAAGTACAATGTAAGATTAGGGCAAATTTAAGTGCCTGGGAGACACTGGTGCTGCGTACAGCTGAATATATAAATCAGCGGCTGCCAGAGGGTGTACACCAATAATTGGGTAAATATATGCATGCCTTTACACCCATGTACAGCTGTTGATTTTGATAGGTACACCACCTGTAGATCCAAAGAAAGAAAAATATGCATGAATTTTACATTGCACTGCTTGTTAAAAAATATTTAAAGTGTATAATATCCAT
Organism: Lithobates pipiens; assembly: GCF_037356315.1. Lineage (NCBI taxonomy): Eukaryota > Metazoa > Chordata > Amphibia > Anura > Ranidae > Lithobates > Lithobates pipiens. The sequence continues at coordinate 286,950,725 of NW_027507784.1, forward strand.
AATCCTGGCGCAGGTGCATTTTAAATATATAGGCGAGTCAAGCAGGTTGCAAATATGGCATTTGCCTGTTTACTCTTATTCTCAGACAGTGGGGATTATCAATAGTTCTACCTGTTCAGATATCCTTGAGACTGGTGTAGCACCCTTCTAGCATAGCGGAGGCTGTAAGGCAAATTTAGTTTAGTTCCTCTAATCAGTGGAGCAGTTGATTGCTTAAAGCTACTATGTGTTTCACAGACTGCGGTTGTTATTTCCCCCCCCCCAACCTGTCTTCTAGAGGTTTCTATAAGTATAGTGGAGGGGAAAGCAGCACAGTCAGCATGAACATTTAGTAGACTCCAGTCAAGCCCTGGGGGGGTTGTACCCAGAAGGCAGGGAGAGAGGCAAGAGACCTGGGTATCAGGCGGCTACAGTGTTTGAGAGTCCAGTCCTGCAAGAAGAGACCCCTGTGGGTAGAAGTGCTAGAGAAGCCTTGGTGAAGACACCAAGGTCCTAGGAGGCTTAGTTGGGGGTTGAGTTCTGAGACCCAGCAGTGACGGACAGGTGGGTGGATGTGACGTGGTTTGCGCATGTGCAGCACGGTTCCTACGTCCGCATTAGGTCTAGGCTGGATGGGGTGTATTTAAGATCGCTGGCTCCAGCTACTAGACGCTGCTGGAAACCAGGGACGTATATAAGCAGTCACTAAACACTAGGTAATTACCCTAAACCTTTGACTATGGAAAAACCATTACTATATATGTATGCTATTGTTCTGATCTAGGCTGTTACCATCTCAGAACATATATTGAGCACTTTTTGCTATGTTGATGTAGTACTAAACTACTCTTGCTGTTTTTTTATACTGCAAGTGTTCTCCTTCCTTTTTGAATAGTTTTTATTATCCCCTTTATTTTTGCTTTTGATATATGAATAGTCTTAGAAATAAGCATTGGCATGTTTAGACAGCGTTCGTCCCTCGGTATTGATTCCACTGCAGAACTGTGTTTTTGTAAGTTGACCCCTCTCTTTTAAGCCTTTATATGCTTATCTTGGAAATTCATTCCCTATTTTTTCACATCCAAATTAAATCTGTCATACTTAATTTTTCTTAGTCGGCCCTGAATGCCCCCTATGGTCACCTGTAGCACATGGTTTTCCACTTGCAGATAGGCACCTGTAACTTTTTGTAGTAAGCCGATTAACATTTGAAGAGACCTAGGTAAGTAGCATTGCTCTGGTAATAAACATGCACATGTATATATTAAAGCTGTTATGTATTTAAAATAAAGAATTATGCATGTGATATATGATCCTAAACTAACTGTTGATGTAATCATTATATGTATATGTTTTTTTTTTTCAATAGAAGGCTTGTACCTCTAATTGGACAGCATCCCCTGAAGCAGCCCGACATATGGGCGCAATATGTTGGGAACTCCATTCTATAGTGCTCTATCCATAAAACCTTGTTGATCTGTACTCGCCAACCGTTATGTTTTAACAATTTTTTTTTTTTTTATTTTGATCTTTAAAATGAAATCATTCTTATTATACATTATAGTTGATACTATTTCAATTTATTTTGCACCTCAAAAATCCCAATCCCTCTTACATCTGCAGTAACAAGTTTTTCTCAAGTACTGGCTATGTAGAAGTCTAAATTGGCCCTCAATGTCTTTAAACACAGTTATAACAAAAACAGAATCTCCTGAATCCCTCTAGGCACATATGCTTTCAACATATACTCAGTGTAGAGATAAATACTGAGTATGCATGTATATATAGAGATGCTGTCATTCAACAAAAAAATAAAAAATAAATAAAAGTACTGTAAATATTGAATATTTGTTTCTCCCCCCCTTCCTTCAGAATTTTACACCGATTAACCGTACAGCCGATAACTATTGCTGTTTCTAGAAAGCACTAAAATTTTAGGACTGTAAACAGCTGTTACCAGTTTTTATAAAAATGGGAAACAATACAATGATGTTATGTTATGAAATGGCGCTCATTTTTTTTATTTGAATACTGCCCTCCACCTCCACAGATGATCGTTTTATGTTTGTTTTGCTTCATTAAAAAATTGACAAATTTGTTATAATTTAAAATTGTAAATGTTTGCAATGTGCAGCCTCAGCTGCTACATCGGCATCGTATTTCAGAACATGGATTCTGTGAATATTTTCCCTTATTGTGATTGGTAGAGAAATGGTGTCGCAGGTGGAGTTTGAACTTGGAGATGTTGAAAGAACATAATGTGCAGAATACATATCAGTCCTAACAGCAGTGACTCCGTTTGCCTTGGAGAGAAAGTGACAGATTGCCATACAATGAACCCCTAAACAGATTGCAAAGGGATATCTGCCTCCTGTCATGTGAGAAAACTTTATCTCAGCTGAAAAAGTATGACACTTCTAAACTTAAAAACAGAGAATCTGTAAAACAGAAGTGGCACTGGCATCCATTTATACAGCCAATATCACAGATTTATATACATAAAATACACCACAAGCGTTACTGACTCATTAGGCATATGCCTATTTTGGGTTCAACTTTTCCGGTAAGCCTTGTGGTGGACCATCTACTAGCAAATTGTGTCTGCACACGGTATATATTTCAAGTCACTATTGCATTTATGTTGATGGACTTTGAATATTAACTTATGACTTTATATTTGTTCATTATTTTGCTTCATATGATGGTTTTCATAATTGAATGTCAGTTATCTCATGATTTTTAAATAAACTACATGAGTACTGCGATTTTTCAGATATAGAGCATATATATATATATATATATATATATATATATACACACACACACAATTTTAAGAGACAGTGCAGTTCACCTACTTTATAATATCACAGATGTCACTGTGTTAAGAACAGAAAAAACACAATATGGGTCACTTACCATCAGCAATAGTAGATATGCCTGGGTAAAATTAAATAAAAGTAAAATGTGCATTTCTGCAATATGTGTATATGTCCCCAAGGTTCATCTTGCCAGAAATCCAGTGACCACCTAACTTTCTTTCCTGGGCTGATAACGTTGCCTCAGCTGCAGCACTAAAATCCCAAGTGGTGTTCATGGGCATGCACTGTTTTTCTCTGCTGGACTACAGAACTAAATTTCTCTTATGTTATGGGGGTGAGAAACGGGGGTGTTCTGTAGTTTAGCACAGGTCAACATAGGCACGGCTGACAGCATTGCTTGGTATTACAGTGAGGTTTATGCAAATATACCCCTCCAGTCACCATAAGCATTTCATTAGGTGGAACGAAATGCATTGGGGATGTGGCCTGGCTGGAGTCTGGGCTGAGGCGGTCATTTATCTCACTTCATGCACATGGGACTGCGGCATGATGTGTTGCTTATTGATCTGTTCCTTTGACGTTGCTGCAGCTTGGAGCTAGGACAGGCTCCCTATTCCAGCCTACACTTACAGCGGTCTAGTTGGACTTCACCTTGCTACCTGAGAAGCACCTAAATTTTGTCTTTTCGGGTCATTATTTGTTTTGATACAAATGTTTTAATTTTTTGGAAAATTATTTTTATTGTTTTCAATAACACATTAATGTGAACAATAAAACATTCAAGGACCGCCCACCACAATACGATGGGCCATCCTAAAAAACAAATCAAAACAGATAATACTCAAAAAGAAGTGCATTACATTTAAACATTTACATGAACATTGCCTGTGAAGCATGCCAACCTGACCCACATCACCTTCCAAGAGGAGACATAACACCCCCTCCCATAATCAACAGAACTATAAGGATCCATGTTAAGAATTACCCACTCTTCAAAAGTTACATTTTGTTTGTCCCACAATTCACTATTACAGGAAGATCACCTACTTGCCTTGCGCACAGCCGCACCGGAAGGGAGATCAGCCCCCACCCCCGTCTCGGCAATCGTCTGGGACATGTCACAGGTCCCATATGATTGCCCGGGTAGTCACGGCGCGGCTCACACATGTGCAGTGGGTGCCCGGCTGAGAAGCCACAGCCGAGCATCCACAGTTACAATGCCGGAGCTGCAGAGAAGAGGGGGAGACGAGCAGGGGGCTTCATTCTCCCGCATCGCTGGACCCTGGGACAAGTAAGTGTCAGATTATTAAAAGGTAGCAGCTGCAGTATTTGTAGCCGTTGACTTTTATTTTTATATCACAACTAATCTGTTACAGTGAGAGTTGAGCCCATCCACCCCCGCCCCAGACCTTATCAAACTTAAGAAGTGCCCCTCTGCTTAAATATGTGGCTTTATAGAAGGGTAGGACCCTATTCACTGAAGCCTTTGAGGACTCCAAGATAGAGGAGTAGAGTTCTTCCAAGTCAGAACTATATGTTTCCTAGCATGAAAAATAAAAAATGAAGGTCTATATAGCTGTAGTAGGAGCCAAATCATCCAATGTCTTAATCTTTTCTGAAATTGTGGGTATTTATTTCAGTTATTTATATAGTGCTGACAATTTACGCAGCATGTTATTTCACATTCACATTAGTCTCTGCCTTCAAGGTGCATACAATCCAAGGTCTCTACCTCACACACAGATAAGAGCCACTTTAGACAGGAGCCAAATGACCTACTAGCTTGCGTATATATAAAACCTGTGAGCTGCTATGACAAATCAGTATTAATTAATCGCTTATTTAGCTGCTCCCACCTAACACTCACATATGTGTTATAAAATCAAATACTTATAACAAATGATGTAGTGCTTAATCAACCAATATATACTAAAGTTATTATAATACATATACCACCATATGTTACTACAAAATGAGTTTAAAAATGTAATTAAAAGTCTCTAGTTTTCCATCACTTAAGGCACACCACAACTCCAAGTGCTTCCCTTCCATTAGATGTGCTCCCCCCTGATATAAATGACCTACATAAATATACAAGGTCAAATAAAGCATGTATCCCCTTGAATTGGGATGCCTAAATGCCCCATACTACATCAGCAATCTTTCCAGGCTAAACACCTCTTTGTACACTGGAATATGGCATCAATCTCTCTGTGGATTTCGGCAGCATTTTGCCTTTAATATGGAATCATTTCTGTCTATCTCTCTACTCAGCCACATATAAAAGAAGAACAGTGGATGGAAGGGCTGCAGGCCCAGAGCCTTAAGAAGCATCTCCCCTTTTCTTATCCAACAGCTCAGCAGAAGGCTGAATACACCTCCCCAATGGTGACCACTCTCTTCTCACACCTGACCGGGAACTGAGTGACCACGTGATCGCTCAGTTCTCCTGCATAGAGCCCATGTGGGATCGCTACAGCATCACACTGATGCGACTGCAAGAAGGTGAGTATATAATTTATGTTTTTTTTGTTTTTAAACAACCCCAAACTTAAAGAGGTTGTAGATCCACTTTTTGGACTTCTACCTATAGGGTAAGCCTAGAATAAGCCTTACCTATAGGTAGTGGAAATATCTCATAAACGTGCGCTGTTTAGGAGATATTTCACTTGTAGCCCACCAAAAACTCCGGCGCATGTGCAGGGAGGAAACAAAACAAAGTTCCGTTTCTTCCCTAGCCTGTGCCGTTAATCTCGGCTCCCCGTGTGTATGTGAGGGAGTGACCACATGCCGCTCTGGGGAATAACAGAGATGGAGTCCGTGGGTCGGAAGGAAGAGGGGCCAGAAGATGGACGCTGCCTACAGGGGGGACATAGCTGGATTCTTTTGCAGGTAAGTGGCACATAATTGGCTAGTATGCGATGCACAATAGCCCATTAAGCTTTTCATTTGCAGCGAGCAAAAGAGGAAGTACAACCCATACGGGTTTATTTCCTCTTTAAAGTGCTGTGCAAGCTGTTGGCACTATATAAATCCTGAATAATAAGAATAATTTATACGACCAGTCCATAGTTTATATAATAAATTTATTACATGGTACTTAGGGGCCATAAAATGTTTTGTTTTCTATTTGATAAGGAACCTGTAGTCAGAAACACGCAGCAGCTGTAATTTGTTAATTTATTAAATAAGCACAACTTTCATAGTGCTACATTGTGAGCTGCCGACTCCCATTTCAGTTTGGAAGCTACCAGGGGGAGGATGGTGGTGTGAGCAGAATATAGGCTGAGGTGAGCTGCATTTGCTTGATAAAGATTCTACACTCACTAGGCGTTCGTTTTTAATTGCAATTGCTCAGTCTCTGTCATTCAAATATGGTAACAGTGTAACAAAGCTTGTGACACTAAATAAGGAAAAATCTGTTTTACCTTGGGTGACCATATTATTCACCTACTACACATTCCTACCTCTGAACAAAATGAGAAAATCAGCTTTTCTACAGAATGCATGCTTAGAACATCTGCAGAATTGCCCAATAAGCTTTTGCTTGCATGATGCATCTGTTTCAACGGATTACCAAATTAAAATAAATAAAATGTGTATCCACGGAGTGCGCATGCGCGGAGCATCCAATATGGCCGCTTGAGCCGGAGCTCCGCCGAATCCAGCGCCCACGACACACACCGCGCACCGCAGACAGCCCTGCCAAGGACGACAACGAGCGATCTGACACCCCTTCATCCCGGGGAAGCCCTCCGTATGCCCGGAAAGCCGGTCCGCAGAGACCTGGTGCCGCTATTCGACGGGACTCCGCCGACAGGGTGTACCAAGATGGCCGCCGCGGCCCAGCAACACGCCTCAGGGAGAGAAGCACATCCTGAACCAAGGCAAGTGATTGCTCCAGCCTCTCTCACCTATACCCCATCCCACCAAAGTGGAGCCCTGCAACCCCCCACCCCATCTCCAGCCTCCACGGAGTCCCTGCTCGGCAGAAGTTTCGGGGATCCACCATATTCCCCAGCGGGCCCTACCCTTAACCCACCACCAGGGGGATCTTCTCCTTTCCCCCTGTCAGAGTCTGGCACACATACAGATGACCTTCTCCTAAAAATGTCAGCTCTCCTGGAAAGGGGCTTAGCATCTACGGCCGCGAAAATTACAGGAGACATTAAAACGGACTTTCAAAACCTGGGTGCCAGGATGGAAGCGATAGAACACAAACTTGACATGACAGTTTCTGTAACCAATCAAAATTCAGAGCATATTCAGACTCTACAAGATAGGCTGGATACCGCCATACTCAGAATTGACGAACTGGAAAACAGATCCAGAAGATATAATTTCCGGATCAGAGGAATACCGGAATCCATCTCTGATGTGGCACAAGCTACCCAGGATGTCATCAAATCCTTGATTCCAGACATACCGCAGCATCGCCTGGAGCTGGATAGGGTCCATAGAACCCTTGGACCTCCTAGAAAGGATGGGTCCCCCAGGGACATCATAGCCAAGCCGCACTTTTACCTGGTAAAAGAAGAAATCATGAAACAGTCCAGAGCGACAAAACATCTCTCCTATCAAGGCCATTCTATCCAAGTCTTCGCCGACCTTTCCCCCTCCACAATCCAGAGAAGAGGAGCTCTAAAACCTCTTCTACTGGTGCTCGCTCAAAAAGAAATCAAATATTGGTGGACATTCCCCTTTGCCGTCAAGTTCCAGCACAAGGGCAAGACTCATTTCTTCACCAATTTCCAAGACGGAGAAAAGATTCTCCTATCCCTGAGGCTCATCACAACGGAAGCGGACATGGACACTTCAAATCCGAATTATAATCCAGCTAAGCGTCCACCCCCTTCTCGCCCACTTACTCCCCTGTGGAATAAGCAGCTGTCAAAAAGAACAAAGGACCACACTCAGACCTGAGGCCTGTCTTCTTCTATGCTTTACAATTTTTCTAACCCAATCTTCACTTCAAGATGGAGTGCACCGAGGAAACTTTCCCTCACCGGACGGGAGCTCCGGCTCCTCTGACTTTCCTTAGACGTTCTTCCCCTAACTGCGGGTCCCACCTACGATCCCCCCTCTGGCTGACTGGCTCACACGATGGCCTTCTCATGCTTATAGCCAGGGAACATAGTTTGGACTTCGCCTAGCCTCTGATCTCCACAGAGTCCTTGTTTTCATCGGACGACGCAGAGTCTTCCTACATGTCGGAGCCATTCCAAGATGGACATTCTGCCTTATTCTTTATAATTGATGCCTGTCCTCCCTCTTGCCTCCAGCTTTCTGTACCTCCCTCCCACCCTTCTCCTCCACCCGCCGGTCCCCCTTCCCCCCCCCCCTCCATTCTATCCCTCTCCCTTCCCTCCCCCCCCCCCCTTTTTTTATTTTTTTTATTTTTTTTTCTGAGCAGGAAACTCTCCTTCGCCTCTTCATGACAATACTATCATGACCCATGCTCAATATAGAGGCCCGCAGTGGGGCATTGCCCCTTCCGTAGTTCTTCCTTTCCTACTTGCTTGTTTCACGGTTTGGTTTGTTGTTTAATAACTTTGTTTATATTGCCAAACAGAGCGTTAGACTCTGTCATAGACCTCAACTATGTATTTTTTGCACTTGGTGCTTACTTTATAATTGTTACTTGTATTTTGATGTGTCGGGCGCTGGATTTGATCCATGTGCCTCCACCTATCCCACGAAACTCCAATGTTTTGTGGGCAAGGGTGCCTGCCCTTAGATGAGCAGGCGTTTTCGGTTGGGGTAACCTCCGATTTGGTCCCCGGGGGCTTGCCCCGAATCACCAGAGGAGGTCTCCTCAGGATTCTTCCTCTTCTTCTCTCTTCTCTCTCCTCCTTTCCTTTCGCTCTGATTCTTTATCTCTTCTTCGTGTTCTATTTCCAAGATTCTCAGTGGTCACTCACTATTTTCTCTCCCACCAGGCTCACATAATTGTTTCTCCTAGAGATACGATCCTGCTCGATGGTTTACAAATTGGGACGTTAGACCCCCGGGACCCCCTGGAGGCTCGTGTCGATGGATTGGTAAGCATCCCTTCTCTTTGTTTTCATGGCTGACCACCTGGGCTCTAAACTCAGAATAGCTTCTCATAACGTTCAGGGTTTGAACTCCCCGATTAAGAGGAGAAAGATGTTTGACAGTTACAAGTCCCTGAAATTAGACATGGCTCTACTCCAAGAAACCCATTTTCCGGATCGGTACAGCCCAAATTTCTTACACCAGCATTTCCCCCAGTTTTTTTTTAGCAAAATCGGAAAACAAAACAAAAGGAGTGGCAATTTTATTTGCTAAATCTAGTAATTTTGTCTGGCAGACGGATTTCAAAGATCCAAAAGGGAGATTTATCCTCGTTAAAGGGACAATAGATGGTCAACTTTACTCCTTCGTGTCTTATTACGCTCCTAATAAGGGACAACACAAATTTTTTCAACCCATGATGGCCACTCTTGCCCCCCTTCTGGAGGGCAACGCGGTCATTGGGGGAGATTCTAATGTTGCTCTAGACCAAGGTCTGGATAAATCGAATCCGTCCAAAAGTAGGCTCACTCGTCCCTCTAATAACAGCCTTAAATTCGCTAAATTAGTCCATACTCACGGATTGGCAGACGCATGGCGTGAAGCCAACCCGACAAGTAGAGATTTTACCCACTTTTCCATTCCGAACCAGTCCTATGCTAGGATAGACCACATTCTATTGCCTACATATTTACTGCCCAATCTTATCAACTCCAAAATTATAGACACTGCCCTTTCAGACCACTCTATAGTCACTATCACTATGCAGAACCCCACCCATAAAGCTAAGCATTTTCACTGGAAACTTAATGAGTCAATTTTAACAGAGCCCTCTAGGGTGGCCGATATCAATAAAGCGCTTCTTGACTATTTCGACCTCAACAGGACGGAGGGGATTTCAGCGGAAACCTTATGGGCTGCCCACAAAGTCTCAATAAGGGGGAAAATTATCCAAATAGCATCACAGATCAAACGTGAAAGAGAAGCTGACATTCGTAGGCTTGAAACCACATATGCTGATCTCAGGGCCCAACACAAAAGAGATCCCCACAGAATCCCTACCTCTCTTCTAGATTCAACTAAGCTAGAGCTAAATTTGGCCTTGACGGCGAGGGCTGAGAAACATTTGAGATGGACCGGGGCCAAATTTTACTCACATACAGACAAATTGGGACAAATGCTAGTTAATAAACTTTCTCCAAAAATGAGGTGCAGGACTATCCCCAAAATCAGGACTCATGATCACATAACCACTTCTGACCCTACTAAAATTATCTCTGCATTCCGAGAATTCTATGCCAAACTGTATAAAGACGACTGTCAGGGACTTCCTAGTCTTACCTCTAACTTTTTGGACTCTTTACCCATCCCATCCCTTTCGGACGAACATAAAGCAGTTATGGAAGAGAGGATTACCGTAGAAGAAACCTTAGAGGTAATAAAGAACTTAAAGAAGGGCTCAGCCCCTGGCCCGGATGGTCTGTCGGTGCCCTATTATAAGTCTTTTGCAGAGACCTTGGCCCCTTACATGACAAATTTCTTCAACGAAAAGGTGTCTGGTTCTCCTCTAAACCCTGACTTAAACTCAGCTTTCTTGACAGTGATCCCAAAACCAGACAAAAATACAGAAGAAGTAATTACAGACCCATTTCGTTGATAAATAACGATCTCAAAATCCTCACTAAAATACTCGCAAATAGGCTGAACTCCTTTATCCGAGCGTATGTCCATAAAGACCAGGTCGGCTTCATCCCAGGCAGACAGGGTCCTGACCAGACTAGACGCACCATAGATGTGATCTCCATTCTCCAATCGAACTGGCCAGGGGGCCCCAAACAACAGGGAATGATACTTTCATTAGATATACAAAATGCCTTCGATTCGGTCTCATGGCAATACCTTTTTAGGCTCTTGGAGCGATGGGGGTTTGGAGAACGCTTTATGGGACTGGTAAAAGCTCTATATTCTACGCCCTCAGCTATTATCAAATCACAGGGATATCTATCCACCCCTTTTAAGATAGCTAGAGGTACTAGGCAGGGGTGCCCTTTATCCCCATTACTCTTCGCAATTGCGATCGAGACTCTAGCAATAGCGATCAGGACGAATCCTGACATTAAAGGGGTACTCTGTGGGCAGCAGGAACACAAATGCGGACTGTTCGCTGACGACTTAATACTCTTCATCACCTCCCCCCTTATCTCCCTACCGAATTTATGCAATACCCTGTCCTCCTTCGCGAAAGTTTCAGGCTTGGAAGTAAACTTTTCTAAATCCCAAGCCCTCAATGTCTCCCTCCCCCCATCTATGGTGGCTTTACTTAAATTAAATTTCCATTTTGACTGGAATGATCAGGCCATTAAATACCTCGGCATAAACCTTACTCCCAAATTCGAAACTCTATATGAAAAAAACTATCCCCCCATGTATCGCAAACTCGAACAAGATTTAAAACTTTGGTCCACACAAAATATCTCCTGGCTGGGTAGAATTAATGCCATAAAGATGACCTTGATGCCAAGACTCTTGTACCTATTCAGAGCTCTCCCAATCCCGATACGGTCGGACCACCTCCGATCTTTTCAAAGTAAGGTCCTGAAATTTATCTGGGGAGGAGCAGGTTATAGACTTCCCCAACAAACGCTTTATTTAACACGTAAAAAAGGGGGCTTCGGCCTCCCACATCTACATAAATATTTTCAAGCGGCCAGACTTGCGCAAATCTCAGTGATATATTTTAATGGGGAGAAGCCTGACTGGCTACAAATAGAAAGATTAGCAGCCCCGCTCAACACTCTAGACTTCCTACTCTGGACCTCACCTAAATGCAGACCTCCAATTATGGCTCCCACACTCTCCCACTCCTTTGCCTTATGGGACAAATTAAAGCTGAACCCAAATATCATCTCTAGCATGACCCCTCTGTCACACATCTTCCGGAATCCCAAATTTCCTCCTGGGTTAGAGATCCAAGCATTCCAATGGTGGCTGGATAAAGGGCTGTACCGAATAGGCCACTTCTTTTCCACCAATGGGCCAATTTCTCTCGCTCAATGTATTAGCAAACTGGACCTTCCGAGAACGGAAAGGTTTAGATTCGGACAAATCAGCCGCTTCCTACACAGCTTATGGCTAGACAAACCAAATCCGCCTAGTTTCTCTGATTATGAGCTCTGGTGTGGTCAAGCGGTGGAACAAAGGGGGGGGATATCCATCATCTACGCTTCACTTCTACACCCCTCGGGGAAGTCCTCTTATATGACAGCCTGGGAGGAAGATCTTCAGTTTCACTTGAGCCTGGAGTCCTGGCAATCTGCCTTTTCCATGGCCTTCAAAGGAATAATAAATACTTCCCTAATGGAAGCAAGCTTAAAAGTAATTTCCAGATGGTACCTTACTCCCGCGAGGCTTGCTAAGATGTTTCCATCGGCTGACCCCTTGTGCTTCAGGGGCTGTCATCTGATGGGCACAATTGCACATGTATGGTGGGAGTGCCCTAGAATTAGACAATTTTGGAAAAAAATATTCAACATTATCAAAAAAGTGACCGGACACGAACTCTCCAGGCTCCCCGAAATTACCTTACTAAATGCGCATCTTCCTCTCATCTCCAAATATAAGCGAAAGCTGATTCACTTTATCCTACTAGGGGCGAAAATGACCTTAGCTAAATCTTGGAAACAACCTGGGGTCTCCGTTAGGCTAGCCATTAGAAAGATCTCTTGGATCATGTCCCAAGAAAAATTAGCGAGCTCCCTCATGGACACGAAGCAAAAATTTGAACTAACCTGGGAGCCTTGGGCCCACTATGTGGGGATCTCTCTTGTTCCTGGGATCCCCTCAGTACAAACACGAAACTAGAGTGACCACTGAGAATACTTCGACTACTTTCTCCTTTCTCTTCCTTGCTCTTCCACCTTTCCTCTTCTTTACCTGTCTTCTCGGAGGGCTATCCTCCACTTCCCTCAGGGATACTGATTGACCTCAACAACAATCCTCCTTTGTCGATCGTAGTTATGACAGGGGGAGTTTGGGAGCTTTAGCCCTTTAAGGGGGGGGGGCCCTGTTCCTGTGCAGTGTGATCCCAATAGGGGCACGGGGACAGGTTATCCCCCGGCAACTGGCCCAGGTTGGGTGCATCCTGGGCACTTGAGCTTATCTAGCCTTGGTTTAATACGCCTTTATCTTATTTCTAGCGGACTCCCAAGAGGTCCCCTCCACACTTTTGCGGTAAGGACGTATGCTTAGACCCGATGGAGCTGTTTCTCTATAGGCGTTTTTTCTCCTTTTGTATTCAAATCCTATTCTTCCTTAAAAGGTTTAGAAGGTTGACTTGATTTGTTTATGGAATTTCGATATCACATTGTTGTTATTCAAGCTTTTTTTGTCATATATGATGTTTCGGTATCTCTGTATTCTTTTACTTTTGAACAAAATAAAATACTTTGAAAGTAAAATGTGTATTCACTGACCAAACCATTACTACTCACCTCTCAGCCTCTGTGTGGATCACCCTCCACTTGATACGTCAGCTTTTATCCTCTCATCCTAGCTCCTATCAGACATTTTTACAAATGTATATTATTATCCACTATGACTTACTGCTCCATTGAGATATTTGATTCTACGATTATCTTTTTTTTTGTTTATCTATTATGCTCCACGCTTATTATTCCTTGTTTATTGAGTCTTTGACATAAATTACCTAGATACCTATTATAACACTACTTTTTTTGCAGTTGGAATGAATACTGGCACTCCTGCATATTTATGAAGTAATAATGTTTATTTCCGTTATCTACGCACAATGTAATTTTTTGACACACTTGCTTTAAATAAGTTTGTGATTGCAATGCATCGGAAAATCTCTAGAACAAACATCTCAACAAAACTGACAAATAAATGTGAAAAATAAACTACATGTTCTAAACAACAATATTTATTGTTCCTTAAATGTAGATTGTATCTTTTTAAAGCCGTATTAAATTCTAAATCAAACATGGAATATATGGCAGCTTACCAAGCATTAGATAGCTGCATTTGTTTTCTTAAATTTTCTACCCTTTGTTTTCACCTGGTGATCTGGCCAGTAACATACCCCCTGTATTAGAGTACCCCTAATGTGGATGAGGGAGCACAGGAGGCGTCCTTGGACAGCAGCACTATCAGTTTAGGGGAGATTAACACACTAACAAATCAAAGCTAAACTCTGTCTCACACTTTATGGTCAGTTACAACATACAGCTTTTTTTTTCCCTTTTGGGATAAAGGTTTTACATAAATAATAGCTGATCATTTAACCCCTTGTCCACTGGACACCTTTACTCTTTCCTGCCCAAGCCAGATTTCAGCTTTCAGTGCTGTCGCATTTTGAATGACAATTGAATGGTCATGCAACACTGTACCCAGAAAAAAATGTGTTTTTTGTTTTGTTTTTTACACAAATAGAGCTTTCTTTTGGTGGTATTTAATTACCACTATTTTTTTAATTTATTTATTTTTTGTTAATCAATAAATGAAAGACTGAAAATTTAGAAAAAAAAAACCCAAAAAACTTTGTTATACAATTTTGCAAACAGGTCATTTTTCTCCTTCACTGATGAGGCTGCACTTATGGGCACTGATGAGGCTGCACTAATAGGTGGCATTGGTGGGCACTGTTAGGCCGAACTTATAGGTGACACTGATGAGGCGGCACTAGTAGGCACTTATTGGCAGCACCAATGGGCACTGGTGGGACTGCACTGATAATCAGTGCCCCGATTGTCAGTGTAAAGGGCCTTTTTAGAGAAGCCGGTTATTGTCTCTTTTCTTCTCTCCTCATGCTGTCAGCATGAGGAAAGGAGTGCCGATAATCAGCTTCTATTTGCATTCATGATCAGCTGTGATTGGATACATGGTAAAGAGCTGCTGATCGACTCTTTACCTCATTAAGTGGGCGTAATCACGGGAGGGCACCATATGAAGGCCTCCCAGAACTAGTCAGCTGCTCTGTAGCGGTCATTGGGCTATAGTGCGGTCGGCAAGTGGTTAAACATTCCCGCCACTGTTAAATGTTTTTTCTCATCTATGTAACTAAAGTATTCTACTAGAGTTTGTGTTTTTCAAAAACAATAGACTTGCTGGCCGAAGCAGCAGATGAATATATATATAAAAAAAAAAAAATAGCAAACATGTTATACTTACCTACTCAACGCAATGGTTTTTCACAGAGCAGCCCCAATCATCTTCTTCTCAGGTCTCCTGCCGACACACATAGCCCCTCCCCCTTGATCAGTGCCCCCAGTATCAAACCACTGCTATGGGAGCACTGGTGCATGCTAGCTCCTGAGCCCCACTTTATGCATCCGTAAGACACATAGAGCCACAGTTTGGTCCCACCCCTTGCTCTCTTCTCATTGGGTCACTGCCTGTGATTGACAGATCAAGATACCCAGGCCCGACCTAAGCATAGCCTCCAAGATCAGATGAAATCGAGCAATATTAGGGTGATGTGCCCATAGGCTTTGGAGTCAGACATATTGGGAATATAAAGCTTGAATTCTTTGTTTCAAGCCGATAAGGTACTGCTTTGCAGCAGTCTAGAATGAGGCTGAACATAAAGAACGGCCTTGAATGAAGCCACCATCTTTCCCGACAACCTCACGCAAAGTTGAATAGGAGAAAAACATCTTGCGTCGACTACCTAGATCAGTCCTTTATGGTGCTGATCTTAGCCTGGGGCACAAATACCCTTTTCTAAGTGTACCTAGAATCTTCTTTAAAACTACGATCATGTTTTAAAGAAGATTCCTGCTAGGTTCAGAATCCGACCTAGATATTGCAGGTAGTGGAATGTGGTCACCATATTTTTGTTCTAAGTGGGTTTCCGACTGGTCTAACAAGAACAGATTGACTAGGTAAACCATAATCGTTATACCTTGGGCCCTCAATCTGGCTAGAAGAGGAGCCAGAACCGTGTACTTGAGGTGTAGCAGCTAGATCGGAAAGTAGAGCTACACACTGAAAAAGATTTTCAGAGATTTTCCACTTTGAAAGAAAATATCACTAGTGAGCGAGGAAATAGGCATATGGAGATATCCATCTTCATGCAAAAAGGGAGAGATTATATTAAGCAATTGAATTTTAGATTTTTCAGATATAGAATGTCAATTTGGATTCAACTAAATCCAAATCTCCGCTCTTTTATAGGGCCACCATGAACTCTTTTTGCCAAAAGATGGTCCAATGCTAGAGAGAAAGATTTATTTTTCTCTGGATCCTTAGGAATGTTGGAACTCTGAAAAATAGGGGATGGAAATTCTTGGAACACCAGTTTAAACCTTGGCGCTATTGATCAAGTCCCCTATTCTTGACATTCCTTCTGCCAGATCCCTGAGAACTGTAGAAGAATTCTCCCTATTGAGCAACCTGACGGCGGAGGCCATCGTGACTGCCTGGAGGTTGATGCCCCTGGCACAGAAGAAGGAACTTTGAAACGAAAAAACACAATTAGTCCTTCACTTAAAAGGCAAAAGGGGTAGATTTATTCTGCTAGAAATTCTTTGAATATATCCAAAATATCTCCAGATAGCTGTCTTACTGCAAAAACGGAAGACTAGCCAGTCTTGCATGACGCTTGTTGAACGCGCAATTTGTCATAGCAACTATTGAAAACATAAACCTGCCTCCTGGTCCTGCTGAGCAGGATAACCTTAAAAACCTGTTAAAATTGGTTTCTCATCGATTAACCAATTACTGTCAGTGCAGGCTGCAACACTCAACCTGCCAGAGAAAAAAAGTTTTTTTTTTTTTTTTTTTTTATAGGAATTAAACCTTTTATCCATTGGATCCCCAAGTATTTGAGTAATGCCTACCAGACAATTCAAACTTACTCACAAAGGATATAGTAGCGTTAACTGCTGGTATACCCCGCTTAGTGAATTTTCTCTACCATAGGATAAAGTGTGAAAACTTTTTAGAAAATAATGGAATGCTTATCTGGGTGCCGTGATGTACGATAAGAAAGAAGGGCGTTTCGGGATAGCCGTATCTGACCAGAGAAAATATGCTCAAAGGGTGAATATAGTTCTGGCTGATGGCCGTCTGTGTAGGGCATGGAGGCAGTAAAGCAACAACTCTAAAATGAAGGCATCTCTAAGCACAGCAGCATTAAGACTTAATTTGCCAAAGGATTAAAAACACTTACTAGAGGTAGAAGTTAAAAACTCATCGTGTGTGAAAGAGTCTAGCTTGGGGGGTGGTCCGCGGATGGTTAGGTCCACAGTAGCTGTTGATCCCAACTGTCCAGCAGAGGGAAACCACATGATCAGAAACCAGGAGAGATGGCCGTGTTCGAGTTTACCAGTGTAGGATGCCGGACTCGTAAGTGACGTCACCGGAAGTGCCCCCAGTGCCAGCACGTACCGCGTGGGCTGGAAGTGATGTCTGTTAGGTGGGACATGTTTCAGAGCATCTGATAGGCCCCTTCTTCATGTCAATGGAGACGAGTCTCTGCTGGAACGCAAATATAGAGAAAATGGGTGTGACAAGGTGTGGATTACTGGGCGTAACGCCAGGAAAGTGGAAATAGATGTTAATCACTAGGTTAATACCAAGAGCTAGTAACAAGTGGAAAAATTAACTTATAATACAAAAACAGCTTTTTAAATGTCTTCTAATCTCCAGCCAGCTCTTGGTATTAACCTAGGTGTTTAACATCCATTTCCACTTTACTGCCATTCTGTACAGTAATCCACCCCTTGTGAAGCCCATTTTCCCTATATCTGCATTTCAGCAGACTCATCTCCATTGGCATGAAGAAGGAGCCTATCGGATGCTCTGAAACGTGTCCTGCCAAATAGACGCCACTTCCGGCCCATGTGGTTCACACTGGCATTGGGAGCACTTCCAGTAACGTCGCCTAGAAGTCTGGTATACTCACACTGGTATACTCACACAGCCATCTCTACTGGTTTCTTATCACGTGGTTTTTCTCTGCTGGACAATCGGGATCAACAACACTTATTGCAGACTTGATCATCCAAGGACCACCCCCCAAGTTGGACTCTTTCACACACATGATGAGTTTTTAACTTCTACCTCTAGTAAAGGTTTTAATCCTTTGACAAATTAAAAGTCTTAATGATGCTGCACTTAGAGAAACCAATGGCTCAGACTGCTGTGTCAGCCAATGAGAGAGACCCGGGGCAGCTGAGGCCCCCATTGATAGATCAAGAGGGGGCTCAAGTAGGTATTGGGGGGGAGGGGGGAGCAACACAGGTTATTTTTATTTTTTTTACCATAGACTGCATAACAAGTAAACATGTTTAGCCTTAACCACTCTAACTATTCACTGCCACACTCTATATTGCAGGCCACAAGATCAAATACTGAGCTTTAGTTCCTGTTCATTGATGTCCCAGTGTGGCCCTAACCGGTGCTGCCAAGTTTTCTTAAGAAAAGATTCTCCAGCTAGCTTCTCTTATTCCTGCACATGCACATACATATGAGTCTTGCATACTCATGTCAGGCTTCAGGAGTCCTGGGGACTATTTCCATCCCACGGGAATGAATGGGGACACAGCAGGCATACAATGAAGATGAGAAAATAAGAAATTTTCTTTGGGAAGGCTATGTGGAGCTGGGCAGGGCCAGGGTAAACATTGCTGGATTAGGGTTGAAGGTAAGTTAAACTATGGGGTAATTCCAACAGACATTTTCACTTCTGGATGTTTGAATTGTATGCCGCTTTTATAGGGCTTAGATGCAGAAGCTCAGGGAGATAAATGCTCTTTTGGACATAATTTTGTGGTTAGATGCAACAGTGACTGCAGTACATTTTTCAACCAGTCTAATCAGAGTGATCTCCCAAAGATAGTACTTTATAGGGTATCTGAGAGCTAAAATATTCTCCCCAACTCACAAAACTACTTGCCAACCTGCAAGTTTTTCATGCCATTTTCTAGAATGCAATATTTGTTTGTTTGACCCTTGCATCTCCATGATGCTGTATCATATCACTGCATCCGACAAAGCTAGAAGAAAAAAAAAAATTCCCTTTAGCCAACATATGTGTAAGCATAAATTTAAGAAGCCTTGCTAAATAAAGCATTGATCTTTAACTACAACATATACTTGCAGCGGTCTATTGTTTTTATATCATGCCTACAAATTCCCTTTAGGCATGTCTGCTCTTTTAGTTTACTAACATCTTTGATTTGATAATGTTTTCTTGACTGGGTTAAATATAGCTCTAGATTAAGAAAAAACATACACCATATGGTCTTGATCAAGCTGATGGTGAAGGATGGAGGCCTGTCATTTCTCTGATATGACTTCAGATGCCAAACATCTAATTGAAACACAATTTGCATTGTAAATGAGTGTGAAGTAAAACCCATGACTATCAATCAACTGTTTCAGCGCACAATTCTAAGGAATTGTGAAATGATACAATAATCACTGTAGCTATCCCAATAAAGAGTTGGCTACCATAGCATTTAATTAGTAAAAGTCCATCAAGGAGTCAACCAGCGCCAACAAATAACCAGGACAATCTCAAGAAATAAACATCCGTTGCACATCAGGTGCCATCTTCCCTGTGCCTTGTATGTCAAATTGTAAATTCTACTACCAAGATGTTGAGTATGTGCTTTATCTTCAAAGACAACTGTGAATTTCATTCTTGGGAATCAGATCATTTGGCTAACCATATGCAAGAGGATAAGCGATTAGGATGTAGAAAAATGCTTTATTTCTCCATGATGTCACTCACATTAAATAGTTTATAGAAAGACATAAGGTCATAATGATTCAAATCATTCATAAATGACATAATGCAAAGTGCTTTGATGTACAAAATGGTTGCTTTTTATTGTTTCCAGGAACAACTTTATAGATTTTTAGCAGTTTTCAGCATTTTCTTTTTTTTTTGCTATAGGTATATTGACATCAAAATAACTAAATCTAAATTATGCACAAGCTTCTCCCTAACTTATAAATCCTTTCCCAAATTTCAACCCTCAAAACTGAATCTAACCTTTAGCTGAATAGAGCAAGTATTGATTGGCTTTTGTTTCCATCATAACTTCTTTATTCCCCATACAAGTCTATAGTAATTCAAAAGCAAGTAAATTGTAGGTCACAAAGAAGTCACCTGCAGACCAAATGCACCTGTCCGAGAATTCTGAATGATCTCAGAAGCATCTCAAATTGACATCAAATCAAGTTGTGTTGGCCATCAACACAAAGCTTGTTGAAGCATTCAAAATGCAACACTCTATTTCTTACACCTATGTGAAAAATATAAAGTCAGTGTCTATATATTAATGTGACTATGATGCATTAAACAGATCATCCATAAACCACAAAGTCCAAATAATCCGTGAAAAATAGTTCAAAAAGTGTAGTCAAAGTATAGTGATCCAATCCTTCACCGTAAAAAACTCCACAATGACGTGCCCTTACCAATAGTAGAAATACACACACACCAGATAATGGTGCCGTCTATAAAAAAAAGAACAGCTAAATGTGCTCGGTATTACACCTCCTTCCAGGGATACATTACTCCATTCCTTCAGTATTGTGTATGGACTGTTAAGGTTGGTCTCTTTCCAGTTACGTGTCATGGTAACATTCCCATCCAGATCGAATCACCAAGAAAAAAAAACAATACTGAGAGGAAAAAAGCATTTGATCCCTTGCTGATTTTGATTGCCATAAGACAAAGAAATGATCAGTCTATAATTTTAATGGTAGGTTTATTTTAACAGTGAGAGACAGAATAACAAAAAAAATCCAGAAAAACACATTTCAAAAAAGTTATAAATTGATTTGCATTTTAATGAGCAAAATAAGTATTTGACCTTTGCCAAACATGACTTGCGCTTGCTGGCAAAACCCTTGATGGCAATCACAGAGGTCAGACGTTTCTTGTAGTTGGCCACCAGGTTTGCAAACTCAGGAGGGATTGTGTCCTAATCCTCATAGCAAATCCTCTCCAAGTCATTAAGGATTTGTGGCTGACATTTGGTAATGCAAACCTTCAGCTTCCTCCACATATTTTCTATGGAATTAAGGTCTGGAGACTGGCTAGGCCACTCCAGGACCATAATGTGCTTCTTCTTAACCACTTCGAGCCCAAGGACATCATATGACATCTTTGACATCAGTGGGAATATCTGAATGATGACTGCAGCTTTTTCACCTGGCAATTCTGTGCACAGCAAGAACAAACAATCATATTGGCAGTTCAGCTTCTAGATCGTTCTTACAGGCAATGGGAGGGGGCATCCCCCTCCAGTGTTTCTCCGGGCTCTCCCATGCCATCGGGGACCCAGAGAAAGAAATGGCTACCGCCGGATGATGATGATCATAGAGATTACCAAATAGTCACCAGTCATCTCTGTGACCGACGGAGGCCCGGGCGTAACATTATGATACAACGTCTGGGCCACTTTTTAAACAAAGCCATGATGGCGGCTGGAAAGCATGGGATCATGATTCTTTTTTTTAATCTCATGCTTTCCAGCCTGGAGGAGAGATGTGGGGTCTTATTGACCCCACATCTCTCCATAAAGAGGGCCTGTTACACACCATTCCTATTACAAGGGATGTTTACATCGTTTTTTTTTCATTTTAGGCTTCCCAGCCTAGAGGTGAGATATGGGGTCTTATTGACCCCATATCTCACTGTAAATAGGTCCGATCATGCCATATTCCTATTACAAGGGATGTTTACATTCCTTGTAATAGGAATAAAAGTAATCCATTTTTTTTTAAAGTGTCAAACTAAAAAAAAAAAAAAAAAAAAAAAATTAACAAAAAAATTAAAAATGTAAAGTGCCCCTGTCCCCGTGAGCTTGTATGAAGAAGCGAACGCATACGTAAGTCCCGCCCACATATGAAATCAGTGTTATTTACTCTGCGTATCTTCCTCTTTCACATTATGCAAAAAAATTGGGCTAACTTTACTTTTTTTTTTTTTTTAAAGCATGAAACTTTTTTTTTTCTGAAAAAACGTGTTCAAAAAATTGCTGCGCAAATACCGTGCAAGATAAAAAGTTGCAATGGCCGCCATTGTATTCTCTAGGGTATTTGCTAAAAAAAACATATATAATGTTTGGGGGTTCTATGTAATTTTCTGGCAAAAAAATTATGAACTTTACATGTAGAAGAGAAATGTCAGAATTGGTCTGGATGCGAAGTGGTTAAACTAATCCCTTACATTAAACATCCCTCAAAACTATGGACTTACCTTTAAAATATTAGCGATAAAGCCTGTCTATCATGAATCTAACACTACCTGCATAAGGATGTTTGCAAGAACAACTATTGTGGCAAAATCAATCCCGGGCAAGGCTCAAAAAACAATATGTAATCTCAGTCCTCCCCTGCGGAGTAGCAGTGCACTTCATATTTTGTTAGCAAATAGGAGAAGAGAGGTTAAACTGGGACATACCCTCCGATTTCCTTATTGATGCCAAGGCCAATAGCAAAGGGTCCACTGGAGAAGGAACTAGAAACCACCCACCATGATGCTACCCAGCCTCAGTGGGGCACTGTGAAAGGACAGCATGAGAATGACTGGTCACATGTCCACAGGTGTAAAATTCCACAGGCTGTCCTTGCCAAGTCTGTTGTAGATGAACCACTAAGGAGACTAACAATCTAGAATATCCAACCTCTCACCCAGCCAGCAATGTGGTTTAAGGAAAAAACAAACAAACACAGGAACAAGAATTTCCAGGGGGAAATGTAAGTGCCAACTCCTAGATGCTAGGCGACTAGCACAGGCAGCACCTGGGCTGTCTTTAGTTTTGTTTTTGTTTTTTAACCTCCTACTTCTGCAGGTGGCACTATAGAACGCAATAATCTAAAGCAGAGCTGTGCCCTACAATGAACTAAAGATAAAATTAGATTCACAGAGGGAATGTATTTGGTAATCACAAAATAGCTATACCAACAAAAATGAATTTACAAGCTATGAACATAATCATGAACACAAACAAGAGAGGGTCCAACTGTGTATTAGTTAAGATCGCTGTTTACATCAGCCAGAAGTATCTGTAGGCTGGAATACAGTGGGGACCCCAGGGAACCAGAGCTACCCAAACAAATATCAACAAAACAAAAGAACATCAACTTAAAAAGGAAAGATTTGTGTGCATTTGATTATCTTTCTGTGTGATGTTTTGCTTACAAATATGTATCTTTTTCCAGCTAGGTATTTCAAGAAAAGTGACAGCGTCAGTGAGGTTACGGCTGTTATTGCATTGTGAGATATTCCTGGAAGTTTTCATGCAACTTTCACATTCTTCTTGTTGAGTATTTTATGGATTTATTTTATAAATTGATTTTTAAATGGTTACTGTATGTGATATTTGTACATTCACTTAAATGAACGCTCAGATTGTTTTCAAGTAGTTAATCAATAACTCACATTTATATTATTTAAATTAAGGGAATCACATTTTATGTATAACTAAAACACCAAAAATGTTCATATTTGCCAATTAAGTAAACCTGTGCTTTATCTATGCAGGACACAGCAACATGGTTGTGTTGATGTCTGTCTTATACACATGGTAACAATTCCTATTCCTCCTGTCCCCAACCCCTGCATTCATCTGATGCCCGTGTGTACAGCTGTCTGGCTGACAGAAGCAGGACTAATGTCCAACGTTTGTTTAAGGGACATGCTGGAAAACCAGCAACTGATCAGCCATTGGTTGTGAGCGTTGATCAGTGTGTTTTGGCGGTGGGGGGCACCCCCCCTGTCAGAATACAAAGGCACAGCGGTGGAAATCGCTTCACTAACATTTAGAGTTGCACCAATACTGATACTGAGCATTTGCATGAGTACTTGTACTCGTGCAAATGCTAAGAAAGTGGAAACACACAATCATTTGTGTACTTCCATGTGTGTTAAAAACATGCAACATGATTTTCCTAAGGAAACTCTCACCAAAAAACACCTATTATAACCCAGGTATATTTGCTGCATGTGGAAGCCTGAAGTTGTGATCTTCCCCATGACATTCATGCTGCTTACAAATGAAGCAATAGGTTGGCCACAAGAGAAGATGGCCTGAGCAAGATCTGCAAGCTCAAGCCACCTCAAGTACTTTTAATACTCAAAAATATTATTTTTCAGTGGTTTAAAAAAAATAAATAAAAAAAAATGACATGTACCCACTGCCACAATTATGCGCTGGTCAGTCATGAGTGTGCTACCCTGTTACAATAATATTTCTATGCGCACACAGCAAATAATCAAAAATGAGCATTTAGGAGGGAAAAAACCCACAGCAGTAGTCATTAAAGTCTCCTAGAATTCAGAAAAATTGAATTCTTTCACAAGCTCCCTAAGCATAATATATAGTAGAAAAAGGGATGAAGAGTCTACAATGCACACCAACACTAAAGCATTATAGTTGGGGGTAAATTCTACCTTGCCAAAAAAATTTAATTTTTTATGTTGTGCATTAGAGAAAATGAGAGAACAGAAACTAATGTCCAAAGATTTCTCTCTTGCAATAATAGGTATATTAAAATATGTTGGTTTTAAAAAAGCAAGGCCCATCCATGGTCAAAGTCGATTTATTATGTAATCCCTCCGCTGGCTCCCACTTACCCAACAAATTAAATTCAAAATACTGACAACAACTTTCAAAATCTTCCACAATTTAGCCCCAAGCTACATCACTAGCTTTGTCTCAAAATACCAACCTATTTGTTGTCTTCGTCCTCTCAAGGCATACTGCTCTCGAACTCCCTCGTCACCTCCTCCTCTGCTTCATCCAAGACATTTCCAGAGCCTCTTTCAACCTATGAAACGCCTTACCCCAAACTGTCCGATTATCTCCTACTCTATTAGTTTTTAGATGATCCCTGAAAACCCTCTACTTCAGAGAAGCCTATCCTACCCACACCTAATCAACTGCATTTTCATTTTCTCCATCAGTTCATCCACCACAGTTATGGCCCTTCCTTCTAGATTGTAAGCTCTGAGGAGCAGGGCCCAATGATTCCTCCTGTATTGAATTGTATTGCATCTTTACTGTCTGCCCTCACGTTGTAAAGCTCTGCGCAAAATGCTGGCACTATATAAATCCTGTATATTAGTGGTAATGTGCCAAATGTTGGTTCCCATACTACAGGTATATCAGCAAACCTAATTTTCAGCAATACATGTTAATAAATATACAAGGAGGCAAAGAAATCCCACTTTTTCATATCCCCCAAAGAAAAAGCTGCAGCTGACTGACCCTCATGAAGATTTAAGAGGCATTTTCACTTTAAAGGTATCATATTGACCATTTCCATTTAACACCACACAGGAAATAAAATAAAAAAAGAGGAAACGTGAGATAAAACGATAATGTACTGGATGAGTTATTTTAACGGCTCAGTTTTTATTTGTGTAAAGGATTGTGGCTTTCTATAAAGTCAGCCGAAACCATCAAAGGCCGGAGAAGAATGAGAAAATTGTGATGCATTATCAGCCGGATGCAGCAGCTTAGAAACAGTAAATTGACATTTTGCAGGATTATTGTCTGCCGCCTTGATTAAGTTACTTGCCTGCCTTTATTTGTTGGCACTAATGATCATTTCAGGAGTTATTTGTGAAAAAACAATTAGTAAGAGTACAAATCATTGACATAAGCATTTCAGTACCGGCATTTGCTAGTGATGCGTCTAAAGTTAAAATAAAGAGGAAGCCCGGGGAACTAGAGCCAGAGCTGAATGCCTGCCAAGGACAGCAGTATTAGCACAATTACCCAGAATCCTTCACTTGAAAGCTAATGAGGAAGATTTAATCCTGTACACCTTGGCACTGGCTGGGGTCTGGCTGGACCACCCGTACACGTTTATTTATTTATTTATTTTTTGTTTTGCATATCAGCAATCTTAAATATAAAGGACCCTTACAACAGGGATGAACGATGTTAGCTAAAAGAGCAAACAGACACTGCTACAATATATGCCAGGGATATGCAATTAGCGGACCTCCAGCTGTTGCAGAACTACAATTCCCACGAGGCATAGCAAGACTCTGACAGCCACAAGCATGACACCCAGAGGCAGAGGCATGATGGGACTCGTAGTTTTGCAACAGCCGGAGGACCGCAAATCGTATGTCCCTGATATATGCTAATGTACCCAGATCTATAAAGAAACAGATAATATTTTCTAACAGTAGCCGTGTTGCATGGTATCAATGCTCTCAATTCTATCATGATACAGAGGAAGCCTAGGGTACTGGAGCCAAAGATGCACTCGGGTCATGGAAGAAAGCTTTAGCAAATAAATCCCAGAACTACTTCTACTTTTCTCTCCAGAAGGGAGGAGACTCCTTTGTACCATCATCATCCAGGGCTACCATCTACGTTTAGATGCTGGCTCAGAGATGACAAAGTTATGCAATTCTAAATGAAAAAAAGGAAGGATAGGTATGGCACTGCTCTTATTAAGAGATAGATACTTGAAGGGTGTGTATACCATAAATATAACACAAAAAGAAAAAAAAAACACACCCAAGTATCTAGAGGTTGCAAATTACCTCTTAATAAGAGCTGCACCATAGCTATCCTTCCTTTTTTTCACATTTCTCTAGATTTACCTTAGGGTAAATTTATTGATAGAGGCCGCAGCTCTTCAGATATTTTAGATTTGATTTTCATTTATACTATAAGCGCGGGAGTCAAATTGTTCATGCAATTCTAAGTGCCTGTGCCGCTCTTGGTGGTATTTACAAATTACACAAATCAACCCCTTATGGAAACCTCATACTTGCTATAAAGCTACAGCATTGCAGCCTGGTCACTGAAGGACAGGTGAACGAGGAAATGCTTCTTCCTATCTGCAGCAGACTAAAAATATCACAACATACTCAAAGTCACTGGATTTGAACTAAAGCATAGCTTGAGTAATAGCTTGAGTAATATTTTTGTAATTATATTGTTATTGTATGTTGTGTACTCTGTGACAAAACATTAAAGCGGTATTAACCCATTCAGATCTGCGCTATAACTGAATAACGTCTACAGCGTGGATCTACTTTGCCGGTGAGGTCGTCCGTTGATGTCCTCCCCTTTCAAAGCTGGCCATGCCCCCTTAAGAGGGGAGCGTGCTGTGATCACCTGAGTCAATGATCCGAGTAAGGGGCCGATTCCGGCCCGTTACCATTTGATCAGCTGTCAGCCATTGACAGCTGATCACGTGATGTAAACAAAGGATCGGTAATCTTTTTTTTTCTTCTCACGCTGACAGCATGAGAAGAAAAAAAAGTTGATCACCAGCTCTGTTTGAAGGGACATCAGTCCCAAGGAGGAAAAGGCGAAGCTGCCTCATATGTGCCCACAAGTACCGCTTGCCAGTGCCACAAATCAGTGCCCACAGTACCACAAAACAGTGCCCACAGTAGTGCCAGCAATCTGTGCCACCTATCAATGCCAACCAGTGGTGCCAATCAGTGCCACCTATTAGTGCCCTTCAGTGATGTCACTGCCACCCAGCAGTGCTCACCAATGCCACCCATCAGTGCAGCCTATCGGTGACCCATCAGTGCAGCCTATCGGTGACCCATCAGTGCAGCCTATCGGTGACCCATCAGTGCAGCCTATCAGTGCAGCCTATCAGTGCCCATCAGTGCAGCCTCATCAGCGTACATCAATGAAGGAGAAAAATTACCTGTTTGCAAAATTTATTAACAAAATATAAAACAGTTTTGTATTTATTTATTTTTTTAAGTCAGTCTTTTTTTAACAAAAAATAAAAAACCCAAAGGTGATCCAATACCACCAAAAGAAAGCTCTATTTGTGGGAAAAAAATGATATAAATGTCATTTGGGTACGGTGTTGTATGGCCTCGCAATTGTCATTCAAAGAGTGACAGTGATAAAATCTGAAAATTAGTCTGGGTAGGAGGGGGGTTTAGGTGCGCAGGAAGCAAGTGGTTAAACCCAAACCCACAACCAAACATGTAACATATTGCAGCCTACCAAACATTGGATGTGGTGACTGCATCAGTTTTTTTTTTCCCACTTGGTGATCTAGTCCCACATCTCCAGTATTAAGTAAGACAACTCTTGATGCATGCATGTACGGTGTCAATGGGACTATTTAAACTGCAGAAGTGCTGTCTGATCTACAGCTATGTAGATTTCTGTTAATGATCTGGCTTGCCCTGACCTTGCTTGAACACTACCTGGCCTGACCTTGGCCTGTTTCTGGATTTTCTCTGCTTTCTGCTCATCTGCCTGATTCTATGTTGCTGACTTGTGCTTGTACCCTGACCATTCTCAGCTTGCTGTTTATGCATGTATCTGACCATCTGTTGCTGACCTGGCTCTTCTGACCTTGCATCCCAGTTATCCACACTGGAGTGCTGCCAGTTCTCCCATACCTGCTGCCTGTCAAGCACCTGCCGCATGCTGTCTGCCCAGCCCTGGGTCTGTTGTCTCTGCTGCTCAAGCAATCTTACCCAGTCTCTGGCAATGCACCTGCTACCCACAGCCATGGCTGATGGACATCTTACAGGCAATCATACCTTGCTGCGCTCTCGCAGCCAGTCCTAACATCAATGGTCTCAGAGGGGCTGTATGAGAGGCCTCCCTCTATATGTCAGGCTCTGCCACAAGGTATGTGGTAGTTTTTTTTTTTTTTTTTGGGATAAAGGTTTTACATAATAAAGCTGATAATTTTAACCACCCCTGCCAGTGGAAAATGGTTTGTCTCATTCATGTAAACTGACACATTCTGCTGGAGAGCTTGAGCTTTTGAACACCACACTTGCTGGCTGGATCACCAGATGAAAATAGAAGAAAGCCTTAAACAGAAAACTATTACAGACACCACTGCTAAGCATTGGTAAGCTGCAATATAATACATATTTGTTTTTGGGTTTATTACTGCGTCATCAAGGAAAAAACAAACATTCTCAGTAAAAAGATACCTTGAGTTATTATTCGAAGACTGACCAAAAGATATTTTTGAGTTGCCTTACATATGTTTTCATGATTCTGGTTCATATTTTAATTGCAGTACAGATTTTCAAACTATCCTTTTGGTGCTCATGCGTATGTGAGGAAATGTGATTGAGGTTTATTTTATTGTCACTGTGCACATTCAGAGCAAACTGACAGATTCTCTTGCTAACCCACTGCTGCTGATAAGTCACCTTTGCTGTGCTCCTCAGAAGTTTCTTTTTTTTTTATCACAGTCTTCGAAAACAACTGAAGGTCATTAACCCTACGTACACTATACCACGGATCGACAAAGGACTAGACTCCAGGGTAAGGCTGCAGAATAATGAAGTGGTGAACACAGGGAAGGTAAGCATGGGTGGCAAGAGAACCTGTAATTTCCCCTTAAATAGTCACATATTCCCTTTAAAGTGGACCTATGCCCAGAGAGAGCACACTAAAATATTGTTATATTCTGAACAGTAAAAGTATGTTAACCACTTGAAGACCAGGCCTATTCGGATACCTTTTCTACATTTTTTGCTACAAAATTACACAGAACACCCAAACACTTTTTTTTAGTAGAGGCCCTAGAGCAGGAATATGCAATTAGCGGACCTGCAGCTGTTGCAAAACTACAAGTCCCATCATGCCTCTGGGTGTCATGCTTGTGGCTGTCAGTCTTGCTATGCCTCATGGGATATGTAGTTCTGCAACAGATGGAGGTCCGCTAACTGAAAATTCCTGCCCTAGAGAATAAAATGGTGGTTGTTGCAATTTTTTTTTTTTTTTTATATTACATGGTATTTGCGCAGTATTAAAAAAAAAAATACAGTTTTTGGTCACATATAAAAGATGATGTTACGCAGAGTAAATAGACACCAACATCTCACGCTATAAAATTGTGCATGCTTGTGGAATGGCGACAAACTGCAATACTTCAAAAAACTCCAGGAAATTAAAACATGTATACAGGTTACCAGTTTAGAGTTACTGAGGAGATCTAGTGCTAGAATTATTGCCTTCACTGCAACATCCGCAGGAATACCTCACGTGCGGTGTGAACATCGTTTACATGCATGTGCGTGACCTACATATGCATTCCCTTCTGCGTGCACACAGAGGGATGGGACACAACTTTTTTTTTCATTTTTACACTGTCCCTTTATCTCTTGTGATAAAAATAGGACATGACAGTTCTTCTTTATGGAGACATCTGGGGTCTATAAGACCCCAGATGTCTTCTCTACCCTGGAAAGCACGAAATAAAGTAAAATGTTGCGGTTGTTAAGGTGCTTATCTAATAGATACTTGAAACTATTGATGCTCCCCACTGAGACCACCGCCTGTGGAAGGAATTCCACATACTTGCCGCTCTTACAGTAAGGAACCCTCTACGTAGTTTAAGGTTAAACCTCTTTGTTTCTAATTTTAATGAGTGGACACGAGTCTTGTTAAACTCCTTTCTGTGAAAAAAGTTGTATCCCTATTGTGGGGTCACCAGTATGGTATTTATATACTGAAATCCTATCCCCTTCGTAAGCGTCTCTTCTCCAGAGACAATAAATTCAGTGCTTGCAACCGTTTCTCATAACTAATACCCTCCACACCCTTTATTGGCTTTGTTGCCCTTCTTTGTACTCGCTCCTTTTCAGTACATCATTCCCGAGGACCGATGCCCAGAACTGGACAGCATAATCTAGGTGTGGCCGGACCAGAGTCTTCTAGAGCGGGAGAATTATCGATTTAGCTCTGGAGTTGATCCACTTTTTAATGCATGTCAATATTCTGTTTTCTTTGTTATTAGCAGCATGGCATTGCCTACCATTGCTGAGCCCATCATCTACTAGGACCCTTAGGTCGTTTTCCATCTTAGATTCCCCCAGAGGTTCTCACCCCAGTGTATAGATTGCATTCATATTTTTGCCACCCAATGATAGCTTGTAGAATCTTGAATGATTTATTGTACAGAGTACAGCCTTTTTATACACTTTTAACACAAGGGGCTAGATAATGAGGTAGGGCTGGGCACATGGATACTCCCCCCTCCTCTCTAGCAACAACTTAAAAGACAATTATATAATTAACATGTTAATTAACACAGCACTTAAGGCAGCCTAGGTGACCAGAAACGGTCCGTCTCCGGAGGTCAATGTGATCAGCTCTTTCAAAGATCATGTATTGTTCAGAATTAACAACCAAGAATAGTCTTGGCCAAATCCAAGAAAACCTTCTCACAATAACAAAGTTAATTAACACAAACACTAGCCCGATTTACAATAAACACATTACAGCAGACAGACAGGTGGCTAGAGTTGATGACATCAGCATCGACTATGAGCCCCAACATTATGAATTAGTCAATATGGCAGAGTCTGTGTGTCTTGGGGGGGGATATGGACTCGAATCCAAAGTAACACCACCTCAAGGGTAACCAGGCACACAGCTCACAAAGAGTACAGTTCCCCCAAATGCCAGGGCCCATGATCGGTAGTCAAGAGGCTAGCATTCAGTCCCCTCCAAAAGCCTCTGTCCTGTTTAGGTCTGTCACACTCCCCATTTATCACCACCCTTTGAACTCGCCCTTGTAGCCAGTTTTCAATCCATGTACTCACCCAATGGTCCATGCCAACGGACCTTATTTTGTACAGTAAAATGTTTATGGGGAACTGTGTCAAATGCTTTTGCAAAATCCAAATACACCACGTCCACGGGCTTTCCTTTATCTAGATGGCAACTCACCTCATCAAAGAAGGTTAATAGATTGGTTTGGCAAAAACGTTTCTTTATGAATCCATGCTGATCCACTGCTAATGATACCGTTCTCATTACTAAAATCTTCTATGTAGTTCCTTATCATCCCCTGCAAGAGTTTACATCCTATTGATGTTAGACTAATGCCGCGTACACACGTAGCCAACTATCCGGCGGACTTAGTCCGGCGGACTTCCCGCCGGACTTTCCGAACGGGCTGCTTGCCCACACACGGCACATTTTCAGTGGACTAATACGGCGTACTAAGTCCGCCGGACTATCAGCCGTACTTTTGAAATGAACGGACTCGCCCACACACGCGGAGGAAAGGGGGCTCATTTTGAGCGCGTCTCCAGGTAGACGGGGCCAGTGAAGGAGGCGTCGCTGGCCCTGTCACCTAGTATGGACTTAAAGGGGAACCCCAACGCCGAAAAAAATCGGTGTGGGGGTCCCTCCAGGTCCACATCAGACCCTTGTCCGAGCACGCTACCTGGCCGGCCAGGAAAGGGGGGAACGAGTGAGCGCCCCCCTCCTGAGCCGTACCAGGCCGCGTGCCCTCAACATGGGGGGTGCATTGGGGAAGGGGGGGCTGCGTGGCCCCCCCACCCCAAAGCACCTTGTCCCCATGTTGATGAGGACAAGGGCCTCTTCCCGACAACCCTGGCCGTTGGTTGTCTGGGTCTGCGGGCTTATCGGAATCCGGGAGCCCCCTTTTCACCAATATACCCCTACCCATTCACCTGTAAAAAAAAAGTGAAGAAAAAAAAAAAAACACAACACACAAGGGTTAAAATAGTTTATTGCACAGCTCCGGGGGTCTTCTGTCTTCGGGGGTTTTCTCGCCGGACTCTAGAAGAGCTAGAAGAAGGCGCGGTGGCCCGGCAAGAAGAACCGAAGAGGGGGACAAGACCCTCTAAGTCGGAAGAAAAGGGCGGCGGCGAAGAAGAAAGCCGGGATCCTCCGCTAGCAAAAGAGCTAGCAGAAGATAGCGGAGGATCCCGGCTTTCTTCTTCGCCGCCGCCCTTTTCTTCCGACTTCGGGGGTCTTGTCCCCCCCTCTTCGGTTCTTCTTGCCGGGCCACCGCGCCTTCTTCTAGCTCTTTTACAGGCGATGGCCCGGTCTTCTGTCGCTGCTTTCGCCGTCTTCTGCTCTTCTCTTCAGATGTTGCCTCGTCGCATCCTCCGCTCACAATGGCACGGACGTGACGCGCGGCGACTTATATAGGGACATCACCGGATGATGTCCCCGCCTATTAGGATGTCACAGTCCCAGCATCCTCTGGGATGTAAAAAATTTAAAAAAAATTTAAGCACCCGCTTTAAGCGAGCTCGCGAAGCAAAGAAAACACATACGGAAGTCGCGTCCGCATATGTAAACGGTGTTCAAATCACACATGTGAGGTATCGCCGTGATCGTCAGAGCGAGAGCAATAATTATAGCACTAGGAAAAATTATAAAAAATCTGCGCTTAGTAAAAAAAATTAAATTTAAATTAAAAAACAGCAGCTGAACACCATAACCAGGATACTGGGCACAACAAGATAAAAAATAAATAGAAGTGCAGCGCTTACCACTAAGTGAATTTTCATATAACTGAGTAAAATGAATAAACTATCATAAAAGACCTAAGTGTTGGTGAATCCAGATAAAGTGAAATCAACAATATAAAGTGTTGTACAAAAAATTAGTTAGTTGTCAGAAATAGCATCTTTCAGTAACCCAAAAGTCCAGTGCATTTAAACCTGTGAAAAGAAATTCAAAAGCATAAAATAGTGTCCTATTTAGGTGAACAAGAATGTAGTTAATCCTGTTTGTTCAGGAGAGAGTGCTTGACCGCGTGGACCCTTCACAGCTACAAATCAAATAAGAATTGGAGGCTTACCAGATCACCGATTAGTATGCACAAATGCGAATACCCAAACGATTCGAAGCGGACAGCCAGACAACGACCCAGTCACTCAGACGTTCCACTGTCACCGAGTCGATTCGAGTCTCCTCGCTGGACGATTTGCACAGACCGTGTAGAGTTTTCGATGTGGGAAGCCAAAAATCAACCCACACCTTCGAGTGTTTCGTAGTTCCCAGGTCCGTTCCGGTCCTTTCGAAAATCTCGGGATATCGTGTCACCATAAAAACAAAAATGAACAAGTGCACCCGATCGTGTAATAAAGTTTAAACACGTAGAATTTATTTATTATTCAACCGAATAATGTTGAGCGCTACAAATGACTCCACCGAGCCATACAAAAGTAGACGTAACTTAAAAAATAAACAATTTTGCTAGCAAAACAAATGTAAAATCAACGAATGCTAAAAGCACAAAGGGTGAGCGTAACTACCCTAGTTCATTTTTTAAGTTACGTCTACTTTTGTATGGCTCGGTGGAGTCATTTGTAGCGCTCAACATTATTCAGTTGAATAATAAATAAATTCTACGTGTTTAAACTTTATTACACGATCGGGTGCACTTGTTCATTTTTGTTTTTATGGTGACACGATATCCCGAGATTTTCGAAAGGACCGGAACGGACCTGGGAACTACGAAACACTCAAAGGTGTGGGTTGATTTTTGGCTTCCCACATCGAAAACTCTACACGGTCTGTGCAAATCGTCCAGCGAGGAGACTCGAATCGACTCGGTGACAGTGGAACGTCTGAGTGACTGGGTCGTTGTCCGGCTGTCCGCTTCGAATCGTTTGGGTATTCGCATTTGTGCATACTAATCGGTGATCTGGTAAGCCTCCATTTCTTATTTGATTTGTAGCTGTGAAGGGTCCACGCGGTCAAGCACTCTCTCCTGAACAAACAGGATTAACTACATTCTTGTTCACCTAAATAGGACACTATTTTATGCTTTTGAATTTCTTTTCACAGGTTTAAATGCACTGGACTTTTGGGTTACTGAAAGATCCTATTTCTGACAACTAACTAATTTTTTTGTACAACACTTTATATTGTTGATTTCACTTTATCTGGATTCACCAACACTTAGGTCTTTTATGATAGTTTATTCATTTTACTCAGTTATATGAAAATTCACTTAATTATAGCACTAGACCTCCTCTGTAACGCTAACCTGGTAACCGTAAAAAAAATTTAAAGCGTCGCCTATTAAGATGTTTTAGGTACCGTACTTTGTCGTCATTCCACGAGTGCGTGCAATTATAAAGTGTGACATGTTTGTTATCTATTTACTCGGCGTAACATTATCTTTGACATTATGCAAAAAATTGGGCTAATTTTACTATTTTGTTTTTTTTTTAATTCATGAAAGTGACCCTTTTCCCCAAAAGTTGCGTTTAAAACACCGCTGCACAAATACCGTGTCACATAAAATATTGCAACGATCGCCCTTTTATTCTCTAGAGTCTTTGCTAAATATTATATATATATATATATATATATATATATATATATATATATATATATATATATATATATATATATATATATATATATATTTATAAAATGTTTGGGGGTTCCAAGTAATTTTCTAGCAAAAAAAAATGGATTTTAACTTGTAAACACCAAATGCCAAAAATAGGCTTAGTCATGAAAGGGTTAAATTGTTCTTTAGGACACTCCATCTGCCTCTGACATTGGTGCCAACATGCACCATGACAGACGGGTCTTCCCCAGCCCCTCCCAGTAATCTGTCCACCAGATCTGTGATGTCCCGAACCCGAGTGCCTGGTAGACAACATACTGTTTGGCGCTTCAGGTGTTCCAAGGTAATCCAAAGGTTAACTCTGGAGGGCATGCAAGGGAATAAATGTGTCTAGCAAGTGACTGCAAGTGTTCATGTGATGTTTGTACTTTATAAACACACAAAGGTTTGTGCTGTGATTGGACACAGTCATACAGGTATACAGTCAACATCATTGGCTCTAACCTGCTGACAGACTTGTGATGTGGCCAATCACAGCACAGATTAGGTGGGGGCACGTGCAGCATGCCCAAAAACCAGGAAGTAAGCTACAACGTACATGTGTCACCCAGCTTGGAGCTGCCGCCCACCCGCAGTAACTGTACTGAGGGTGGGAGGCAAGTGGTTAATATTATATGTCCAGAAGGTAGGATTACAGTTTTCACTCACTGTGGGCTGGTTTATACTAGTTGTGCCCTCTGAAGTGTGAGCCAATGTGTATTGTTCTTCAGAGGCTACTTAACAAGTGGTGAACAGGTGTTATGTCACTTCCTCCTTACAACTTATTTTAAGCACTAAAAACCTGTAAAAAAACTCATTCATTGCATGCAGTTGTGAGGCATCCATATTGTGGTGCATGGGCCAAATGGATATTTATTGCAATGTCATGATGCATGTTTATACCTCCATCTGCTGCTTTTTGTAGTTTTAAGGGCAACCATATGTTTTTACCCCCCCCCCCCCCCCCCCAAAATGAAAACATAGGCCTTCCATAGATACACTGGTAGCCAAAAGTTAGACCTTAAAGTTGGAGAAGGGGAGAAGACAGGTGGTTCAGTTGTGGTTTTAGAGCCCCCCCCCCCCCCCACAAGCTTCAAGGGTTACGTAGTCACTGTGTCCTGCAGAAGTAACAGGGTAGACAAACAGGAGTGGTAGATTATGTATTATATACATCAATATTGTTCCAACCAAGCTACACTAAAGAGAAAGGAATGTTGAAGGCAATCTGGATGCTCATGTAAAACCCTCTGGGGTCCAAAGAGCCAGGGGACTGGTTGCTCTGAGTTCCTGGAATCCGAATCTTCTCCCTTGTCCATTGTCCAGACAATGCACTTATTTCTAAATCTTTAGTTAAACAATAAAAACAAGAAAATACATGACCCATGTTAAATAAATCAAGCGGTAGAGTTTACCCTTTATTCCAGTTTCTTCCCAATCATGGCAATACTCTCACATGTCGACATCAGCCTATTCCCAGGACTCAGCCTGAGAGCCCAGCTGACAAATTAAGGGTTATCGGTCATGTACTATCAGTATCATTCAATTAAACTGCTCGACAGTACCTGATTCATCAAACTGATTAACTGCCTGGAGACCCCAAGAGCTCTAACAATCCAATGTATTTGGTAGGGGGGGGGACCACAGACACAAAACAAGCCTACGCCGGTTTATGTGAGCTCTTTAAGGTCTGTGAATGCAGACACCACTGTGCAAAGCCATTTTTGCAGGTTTATTTCAGCAGTAAACCTAGTAAGCACAAAAGAACACAGTGTTTTCATTGTGTGGCAATTGTTCCGGTTACAGGTGTATTACTGTAGAATGTGTTGTAAACAAAAATAAAACAGGAAAATGTGTAGCTTATGTAAGATGAATGTAAGCATGTGTATGGATAGCAAGGCTATACATTGTTCATTGAGAAGGGTAATTTGAAGGACTGTTTTTCTTACTATTAATACCTCACTGTAATGTTAACAGCGGAACTCAAGACAAACTGCTACATACTGAACTCCAGGCAAACTGCTAAAAACAACATTCAAATACATACATAGATTTAGAATGTTTAGGGTTCCCAGAATCCTGAGCAAGGACTGTGGCATCATAGGCAGAACTCCAGAAGCAAGGTACTAATATTTACTATCTTTTTTCCTACGAGGTTTTTTTTGGGGGGACTGGGTGCCCTGAAGTAATAAGATGATCTTGCATTTTAGGGCAATTTTATTTTAAATAAACATCTAGAAGTTGAAGGTCTGCACATCAAATTTCTGTACTTTACATTTGTTCTAAAAGCACTAAACTTCAAAATTTCTCTAAATGCTGTCAGACCATCCTTGGGACCAGAAGCAGTCTAAAAACTTAAAGTAGTTGTACTTCTATCATTTACTTTGCATACCATATATCAGCATGGAAAATCACAAATGAAATGAAAGTAAAATATAGAGCGTAAGAATCGGCTCCCTCGGTGGTATCTTGGTTCTTGTGATGATTAATGGCAAGCCCTTAGGACAATCATCACCTAAATACAGTTATATTGATGTCACCTAAAGTGTACCTGTCATGCAATTTGATAAATTAAGGCATGATAGAACAGCCTGGAGAAAAGCCTGACAGCACTGTACACTTATTAGCAAACGGTGCTCTGGAGAAAAATTAGCTGTACAGCCATACCCTCTGCTCTTTGTCATATCGCCTTACTACCAAGTCAGTTGCTTGTGCTGGGGGGCGACTCAAATGTAATTAGTCAGAGCCAGCAAGAAGCAAACTTACACACATTCTATAAAAGCATGCATATTCAACTGCAGCAATATTGCTGCACAAGCTTAAAATGATGTTCATACAAAAATATTTTATTCTCATGTTTTTCCTTTTCTCTCAAGTCAAAAAAATAGCTTCTGACCTAATAAAGTTGGTTGGCCCCTTTTAGCTAAACGTTGGGGGAGATTTACTAAAACTGGTGCAGCTGTGCATTGTAACCACTCAGGTACTAGGTTTCATTGTCAAAGCTTAAAACAGGAGTATGGGTTAACAAAAAAAATATACTCACCTAGGTGGATGCAGCATAGGTTCGATGCTACATCTATCCCCCACTGCCTCTAATATTGAGCGATCAAAAGATCACTGATCGCTCAGTTCTCACAGTGTGTCGTGAACAGAGAGCTGGTACCTATCATTCACTGGCTCTCTGCTCTACTCCTCCAACGTTCACTGGAGTGCTGTGCTGTGGAGGGGGCGGGAGCATTTGGCTCAGTTGGGATCTTTTCAGAGCCTGGACTGGCTCTGTGATGTCGGCTGAAGATGGATCACAGGAGTGCAGAAAGAACTGCACTAGGGGACACATGCGTGGCTTCTGATCATGGCGGACGCGTGAGACTCTGGCTCCGTCCCCCGCTGACTTTCCGGGACTCCCGCTGCCTGATAAAAAGCACCAACGGCGACAGAAGTAACCTTTCCATAATCACACAACTGCCATGCATCACATTGCCAAAATAGGAGATCAGAGGCATATATACACCACTTTTCCCAGGTCACGGACTTCCTGCACTAGGGATCACTACCTACTCAGGCCTACATCCCGTACTCAAGATGCCGCGCCGGTCCCACCAGAGCACCATATGCCTAAGGCAAGTACCCTCTTCGATATCTCCAGCACCCAGGCACAGGGATCTCTCACCCCCCTTACAGTAGACATATTAGATGCAAAGCTGGATTCTCTGCTCCAAAACCTCACTCACAATATTGCACAAGAGGTGGGGAAACTCTCTAAGGAATTGAGAGGGGAAATTGTACAATTAGGAGAGCACAGTGATATCCTGGAGACAAATTTGATGAGCTTATAATACAGTATGTACAGGTCCTGAAAGAGGACAATGCAGCTATAAAACATACCGTCACCCAGCTCCCAGCTCAACAAGACGACCTGGAGAATAGGGAGCGCAGACAAAATCTGTGGATCAGGGGTATTCCAGAAACAATGTAAGACCAGGACCTCCATCCCTATCTGAGCTTATTCAACAAAGTGGCTCCCAATATCCCTGTTACTGACTGGCGATTAGACAGAGCTCACAGGTTACAAGCGCCTAAACCCCCAGCTCGGGCAAACCCACGGAACATAATTGTTTGCTTTTATTATTACGACAGCAAAGACTCTTTAACCACTAGAGATCCGCGCTATAGCCAAATGACGGCTACAGCGCGGACCTCCTTTGCCGGGACAACGTCTATTGACGTCGTCCCATGCACGAGCGGCCTGCGCGCCCCCTGAGGGGCGCGCGTGGCGCGGTCTGTGATCGGCGAGTCTATGAGACTCGCCTGATCACGGATCCGAGCAAGGGGTCGATCCCAACCCCTTACCACGTGATCAGCTGTCAGCCAATGACAGCTGATCATGTGATACAACGGAGCCGGTAATCGGCTATTTTTCCTCCTCGCGCTGACAGCGCAAGGAGAAAAAAAAAGCCGATCACCGGCGGCCGTGATCGGGACATCAGTCCCGATCACAGCCAGCTTACCAGTGCCCACCTGCCCCCTGCCAGTGACACCTGAGAAATAAATAAGTGCCCCCGTCAGTGCCACCCATCAGTGCCCATAGTGCCACCCAGTGCCACCCATCAGTGCCCACAGTGCCACCCATCAGTGCCCACAGTGCCACCCATCAGTGCCCACAGTGCCACCCATCAGTGCCCACAATCTGCATCAACAACGGTGCTGCACCCCAGTGCCACATATCCGTGCCCATCAGTGTCATCTACCAGTGCCCATCAGTGCCACCTATCAGTGCCCATCAGTCCCATCTATCAGTGGTACCTATCTGTGCCCCTTAGTGCCACCCATCCATGCCATCTTATCTGTGCCCATCTTTGCCCATCAGTGCCACCTTATCTGTGCCCATCGGTGCCACCTTATCTGTGCCTATTAGTGCCGCCTTAGCTATGCCTATCAGTGCCCACCAGTGCAGCTTATCAGTGCCCACCAGTGTAGCCTATCAAACACATACTGGAGCCTTGGTAAGATAGACATCTTAAGGACATTGATCTGACCTAAGAGAGAGAGGGTAAAAGTGTCCCACTGGGAAGCGGTACAAGATCTTCGGGGAGGGGTGGAAGGCCCAATTTCCACAGGAAGATATCACTTTCCTGGAGATCACGTATGGAATACTGAACGCCATCGCGAGAGACATAAAGGTAAAAGGGAAAACCCCAATGATACACGACTTTGTGAGCTTGTAGGTGAAGTGTCACCGGGAGAAGGCTTCTACGTTTTGCAAGAGTGATAGGGAAAAGATCACTGAAGATCTGGATCTTGGATCCTTTAAAATCAAGCCTGGATCTATTGTGGGTAGCAATGGTAAACCACTTGCTTACTGGGCACTTAAACCCCCCTCCTGCCCAGACCAATTTTCAGCTTTCAGCGCTGATGCACTT
Source organism: Lithobates pipiens (assembly GCF_037356315.1). Classification (NCBI taxonomy): domain Eukaryota; kingdom Metazoa; phylum Chordata; class Amphibia; order Anura; family Ranidae; genus Lithobates; species Lithobates pipiens. Next base: position 286,991,103 of record NW_027507784.1, read on the forward strand.
TGAATGACAATTGCGCGGGCATACAACACTGTTTCCAAATGAAATTTTTATCATTTTTTTTCCCACAAATAGAGCTTTCTTTTGGTGGTATTTAATTCCAGCTGGGAGTTTTATTTTTTGCTAAACAAACAAAAAAAGATGCAAAAAAAAAAAAATCATGTTCGTACCAACGCGCACCTGCGTGCGCCAGTTCGCACCAACGCGCACCCGCGTGCGCCCTTTCGCACCAACGCGCACCCGCGTGCGCCCTTTCGCACCAACGCGCACCCGTTCGCACCAACGCGTGCCCGCGTGCGCCCGTTCGCACCAACGCGCGCCCTTGGATACCGGCCAGTTCTTAACATGGGAATTCTGCGGGCAGGCCTCCCATATACCACTGGACCACCGGGACGACCATGACACATAAATACAGTAAATGGGATTCCTGAGGGGAGAAATTCTGCAAACCTTGTGCTGCATGGAAACATAAATGAGACACAACTTGCTATGGTTGATTGAAGTGTAAATGCAGCCATTTTTTTAAAGTTTTGGAGAGACTTGGGGAGGAGTAAACTGTAAAATGTGTATTGTTTTTCATGAGCCTAATGGGCTTGGGAAATCTCTGGTTTTCTGTCCCAGTGACAATAATAATAAATAATATACGGCCACGCATTTCTTCTTAATTCCTGTACAGACAGGTAAGTGGAAACTTCATCATTGGGACCCAGACTGCAAGATCTTAACCATTTGCAGGCTGCCCAATGCACATATATTGCGATGAAGCGGCCGCCCTGCACCGAAGCACGAACATGTATGTACCAGCATTTCTGGGTGGGGGAGGGAGGGGGCGTGGGGTTATCCATTCTGGCCAATGAAATGAATTGCTGCCCAAGCTCTTGGTGCCTAAAAGGGAAGGCTTCTAGGAGAGTTTGCAGAACGACATGTGTGTGCATGAGGCCTAAAAAGTCAGCAATGACCACTTCCATTTCTCTATAAATATTAAGAAACTATACCACAAAAAAAACACAAAGTGCAGACAACAGCAATGACATAAAGCGTCCAAGCCCCTTATTCCTCGCCTAGGCTGTCATCAACATATACCTTAGAGTCCATTTGACTACGGTTGTGTTTACACCACAGATCCGATGTCAGATGTGGGCGGTAGCTGCAACAGGCCCCATGCTAGCTAGAGGTCGACCGATATGGGTTTTTCTCTGGCCGATGCCGATATTTAGAAATCATGGTGGCCGATAGCCGATATATGATATATTTTTTGGGCCGATATGTTAGGCCGATTTTATTTTATTTATTTATTTTTTTCCTTTTTTATTTATTATTATTATTTTTTTAATCCCCCTTGATCTAACACACCTTTCCCACTGGGGCGTTTTTCAGGCGCTTTTGGGCTAAAAATAGTGCCTGTAAAGTGCCTGCAAAATGGCTCCCCTGCAGTCTGTGTGAAAGACAGAGTGCTTTCACACTGAGGCGATGCACTGGCAGGATCTTAAAAAAAAGTCCTGCAAGCAGCACGTTTGGAGTGGTGTATACCGCTCCTCCACCACTCCTGCCCATTGATATGAATGGGCACCACTGCCGAAGCGCATGCAATGCGATTTGGCAGCAGTGCTTCATGGGCGCATTTAACCTCTTCCTTGGCCGCTAGCTGGGTTATATGTGCCCCATTAGCAGCCAAATAGCACCGCTAAAATGATGGTAAAGAGCTGCTAAAACTTGCGTTTTACCATCAACGCTCCAGTGTGAAAGCAGTCTTCATAAGTGATACAGAACATTTCTTACATTTAAACATTTATTAAACAAAACAAACCTCCAAATCAGTTTACTTGTATGTATGATTTAGATTAAAAAAAAACAAAAAACTATATATTAAATAAAAACAGGTAGTCAAAAAAATGGGCTAACTTTACTGTTTTTATTTTATTTTTAAATAGTGTATTTTTTTTCCCAAAAAAATGCATTTGAGAGACCTCTGTGCAAATGCCGTGTGACATAAAATATTGCATCAACCGCTATTTTATTCCCTAGGATCTCTGCTAAAAAAATATATATAATTTTTGGGGGGTCTAAGTGATTTTCTGGCAGAAAATACAGGATTTTTACTTGTAAGCAACAAGTGTCAGAAAAGATTTAGTCTTTAAATGGTTAAACTGAGAACTTCTACACACAGAGATGATTTCATTCATTCAAGTGTAAACATTGTATCTTTCTGTTCTTTTCTTGGCAGCCTGCCCAGAGAGGAGGAAAGACGTTTCTATGACAACTCAGCAACTTACACTGACTTCTATACAGAAGTCATTTCAAAGTCCCGCTGTTCTAAATCGGCTTTTTATCAGCACAATCGGCCGATGCCGATTAATTAAAAAACGGCAAATATCGGCCGATATATCGGCCGGCCGATATATCGGTCGACCTCTAATGCTAGCTATTCACCAGCCTACCTTATCATGCAAAAAAAAAGAAAGAAAGAAATGGTCATTAGACAGATATCCTTGTAAGAGCAGCAGGTGGTGGTCAGGACATAGAGATACCTGCAGACCTCTCTTAGCCCTTGTACACACGTGTTGCCTTATGAGGAGTTTATGAGTAATCTCCATTAGCAACTGGGAATATTTGTATTATAGATGTATATATTAGGATAAGAAATAAAGAAGTAGTTTTAGCTTAACCTGCCCAGATGGTTTGATTTACAGGAATAGACGTCTGGTCAGCGTGTATAATTCAATTAAAAATACCTTTGTCTTACAGGTATGCTAAGTGTGGGTGTGAGGGAGATGTCCTGCTGTTTACCTAATGTAATAGTCAAAACCCACAAACAGATACCATTTGGGTGTGTAGTCGGTACGGAGCCGAATTCATTTGCTAGATAAAGGCTTGTGTATTCTTCCGTGCTAATCAGCCATTTATCCATTTCAAAGGGTGGTTGATGTGCTTAAAATATTTCTTTGATCTGTTCAGGAATGGACAATTTACCCCGGCTAGGACTATGCATAGTTAAGTGTCCTATTCAAGAGCAAACTTCCTCTTTAATTAAGTGGGCTTCAGACTAATCATCACTAACCAATTAAACCCAAAAGAGGAGGTGTTATTGAGGGGAAATTAAGTTATGAGAAAATGGACCAATCTTGCAAGAGATAAGCCCAGGGGAGGAGAGGGCTAACCGATCAGTGTGGTCCTATGCAAGTCAATGAGAGATGGCCCTTCTTAAGGGGACCCCAAACCCAGGATAATGGCAGATGAGAACTGACCAGAGCCATGGACCAATATTAGGTAAAATATCAGATCATCTCCCAGCACTTACAAGGTATACCTGCTTGTCATATGTCCTGTTTTGTATTGTAATGAATGTATTGTACTCTTGTTGTATTTTAAACTAATATTTTACTCCCTCACTTAGACTATAGATATTTTCTGTGTATTAGATAGACCTGTAACGTACTCTAATAAATGGTGTTATGTTAAACCTTCCTTTCCTTTGTCAATAAGAATTCTCTTTTCAACCCATATCATATCTTCTGATTAATAAATCAGAAATATAGATTTTGAAGGTTAACACACGGTTGGACATTCCGACAAAAAAATCAGTCGGATTTTGTCCAAAACTTGTGTTGCATACACACGGTCGGACAAAGTTGTCAGAAAATCTGATCGTACGTAACATGATGTTATTTCGTTACGACGGGACTACGTTCAGGCTAGTAGCCAATAGCTTTGGTCGAGGAATTTGATCTGAGCATGCGTGGCACTTTGTCCGATCGGAATTCTCTACACACAATCGGACAAAGTCCGATCAGATCATGTTGTCTGAAAATTTTGTAGTCCAGCTCTAAAACTTTGTCCGTCGGATATTCGACGGAAACAGTCCGATGGAGCCCACACACAGTCAGATTATCCGAAAACACGGTCAGATTGGACATTTTCCGTCGGAATGTCCGACCGTGTGTACAAGGGCTAAGAAATTTAAACCCAGTGGGGTGAAGCAACCCAGCAATACCTACAAAATATCAGATGAAATTACTCTTTAACCGCTTAACGACTACTTTCGGTACTTTGACGTGGAATAACATTGTTAAAAAGTAAAATAAAGAAGAAAAAAAAATAAAGTGCCCCCATCCTGTCGAGCACGCACGCAGAAACGAATGCATACGCAAGTCAGACCCGCATATGAAAATGGTGTTCCAACCAGACGTGAGGTATTGCCAGGATCGTTAGAGCAAGAGCAATAATTATAGCATTAGACCTCATCTAACTCGAAACTGGTGACCTGTAGAAAACTTTAAATGTTGCCAGTGGACACTTTTAAGTTCCAAAGTTTGTCGTCATTCCACGAGTGGGTGTAATTTTGAAGAAAGACACGTTGGGCATCTATTTACTCTGCGTTACAAAAAAAATTGGGCTAACTTTACTGTTTTTTTTTTAATTTAAAAATAAGACGTGTATCCCCCCCCCCCCCCCCCCCCCAAAACAAAATGTACTTGTAAGACCCATGAGCAAATACGGTGTGACAAAGTATTGCTATGACTGCCATTTTATTCTCTAGGGAGTCTTAAAAATGAAAATATAACGTTTGGGCGTTTTAAGCAATTTTCTAGCAAAAAAAAATATTTTAACTTGTAAACAACAAATCTCAAAAAAAGAGGCTTGGTCCAGAAGTGAATAAAAATTACAAAAAAAGGACTGTTCCTCTAATATTGTGTTAGAATTTCCCAATAGCTGTAATGAGGATGGGACCCTTCCTTCCTTACTATTAAGCTCAAAGTAGTACCACTTGCATTCGTCATTGCCGAAGTGTTGAGTATTTCCCATGACTGGATTACACATAGACCGCTGTACAGTAAATCAGAGAGTGATGAGTTTTCTTTTATACAGTAAGTGGATCCTCAGGGTGAAGATCCAACATTTACTAATGCTGCAGGCGTATCAATTAAAAAACAAATACATCAAAACTTTAGCAGCCAAAAGGTCACCCAGCTAAAATGCAATGATTAAAATTCCTGTGTAATTGTGGCTGCCATTTCACGGAGATCAGAAAATATATCCATTTTAATACCTTAGAGGTTTCCACATATTGGATCGTTTTGTGAAGCGGCAATCACGAAATCATTTCTGCAGCCACTCCTGGCTGTGGCTAATTAGGGTGAAGTATGTTAATGATAGAGCGCTGCGGCCTACAGACGCTTAGCACTGCCATATTAATTGTGTTTGGGGAAAGAAGCATGAGTTGTGCTTATCCAAGGTAATTAGTGATGGATTTGTTAATTAATACTGGAAAGTCAAACTGCCTTTGTCTTGTCTGCTGTAATTAGCTAAAGAAGTTGAAACTTCTTTTCTCCTTTTTTTATTTGATGGTAAACTGACTTGATAAAATCAGTCTAGTCACGGTATGTTGTATGATACTGCTTGGTATAGATCCCATCTGTACTGAAAGGAAGAATTCCAGTAAGCAACATAGAACCAACATAGAATTATTCAGAATTTTCACAGGGTATTTGATAAGTCAATCACATTCCATACAATATTTGCAGTGCATGCAAGTAAGGGCTGTTGTACATGGTATTAAGGATCAGGATTTGTAGGGTGTCTAGAAAAACTCTTGGGTAGAGTGATTAAAAATTGAACTAAATGTTGCAGGGAAGTTTAAATGCGAGTTTGTGGTAGCATTTGCATTCTTTTATGTAGTGTTTGTCCTATTCAGTCACATTCAAACTGCATTTCCTTAATGCGCTGTTAGTGTATTGTAAATGCTGACAAAAATATATGCAATATGCATTTAAATGGTATATACCTAAATGGCTTCTTTATACACTTCCAGAACAGGCCTTTTCTAGCACTGTTTACACATAACAATCAGTATTTATTATGTATTTATTATTATTACTTAGAACCCCCAAACATTACATATTTATATTTTTTAAAGCAGAGGGCCAAAAAAAATAAATTGGTGGGTTTTCCTTTTTTTTATGTCACATGGAATTTGTGCAATGGCTTTTCAAACATTTTTTTTTTAGGAAAAAGATAAACTTCATTTAGAAGCAAAAACATGCATAACCCATTTTTTTTGAAAGATATAAAAGATGATGTTATACTGAGTAAATATATATCAAACATCTGACATTTTAAAATTGTTCACACCAATGCAACAGCAACAACAAACAATGTCAATTATCAATAGGCGATGCTATAAAAGCCTTTACAGGTTGCCACTTTATGTTTACAAAGGAGGTCTGGTGCTAGAATTACTGCCTATGATCTGACATTTGTGGTGATACCTCACAAGTGTGGGACAAACGCTGTTTGCATGCGTGGGTGACAGCCGCCCATGTTCACCTTTGCGTGCAAGCACAGGGTGGGTGTGGGCACTTAATTATTTATTTTTTTTACACTGTTGCCTATTTTTTTTTCACTTTTATTGCTGTCACAAGGAATGTAAACATCCAAAGTCTATAGGACCCCAAATCTGTCCTCTGTACCAAAAAGCATTCAAAACATTATTTTTTAAATTTTTTTAAATGGCACCGTTGATATGCAGGTAAACCGGAAGTGATGTCATCTCTTGCTTTTTACTACAGCTGATCAAATCAGAACATGGCTTTGATCGGCTGTCTGACCAGCGATGCACCAACTGGTCACTCAGTTCTGCTACTGGGAAGGGAGAGCCCGAGCAAGCTGCGGAAAGCTACTGCTGCATTTCCCCTCCTGCTGCTTGTAAAAGCAGTTCAGCGGCAAGTTAGCCGCTAGGATTGTTTTCACAAGAGAGCTGACCACCGGCTCTAAAAAAAAACAAGACCAAGGTGACACCTGCAGCTGCAAGCATCATCCAGGTATGACCACCGAAGGGCCAGTGAAGTACAGGTACATTGCTAGTCGAGAAGTCGCCATAGAAATGAGTGGTATTTATTGATGTGCACAAGCAGAAAAGGGACAGCCAATAAGTTTGCAGCAATGACTGTTCGGCTACATGGAGAGGCGTATAAGGTATAAAAACTGAGAAAAAAACAGAAATCTAAAAGTCTTTTTTTTTTCTTTTTTTTTTTTTAGAAAACTTGTCCATTTTTATATAGTAATAAGTTGTAAAAAGTCACATCTCATTGGAAATTTTTTTGCTACCTGTACCCCCACCTGGAAGAACATGAAGTGAGGAACACTTTCAAAAATAAGAATTGTTCAACCTCCTCCACTTCTGCAAGCAAGATTACATCAGATTAGCGTAAAATGATAAGAAGGGAGAGGGCATTAAAAGAATTTGCTATATACTGTATATAAACCACTGTATGGTGCTGAATTTCCACTTCAGATAGGACACAACATAAACAGAAAATTAAGAACTGACAATCCTTACTAACATACACAAATGGAAGGCGTGCCAGACTGAAGAATGAAAGAGTCAAACTGTATTGCTGAGGCAGATACTACTGGCCAGTAACTCTCCTGATCCAGCAAATACTGTAGCTTTCCTACACAGGTTCACACAGGAAAGCTCTATTTTGAGTCCATTTAAGATTCTTAATTGAATTGCAGCCCTGAGGAAGGGGTAGCATTTTTGGACTCCTAAAATGTGCTGGATGTTTTTAGTACAAATACAATCATTTGGACACTTAGCCTTTAGTTTGGTGATTCTTCCAATTGTTTTTTTTTTTTCCGGGTAACCTGCTGGGGTTCTCACTGGAGGGTAGCCTTGTCAATCTAAAATAGCCTAACCTGAACCAGTGGGCTCTTTGAATGGTCTGGTCCTCTCACTACTCAGTCACAGCATCTCTTGGATGCTTTTTTTTCCTTCACTGCAGTACCCTTACTGATATAGTTCTCATTCAACATCATTGTTCATTTGCTGCCATTTAAGTGAATGTCTGACAAGATTAAGAATTGACTGGCAAAGGTGGTCTTAAAAAGCCTCCCTTGGCTGATTAATGAACTTAGTATGGGCACCTTAAAAGGAATAATGAACAGTTGAATTGCCACAAAAAAGCAACCAGAGCTTTATTCTGTACTCAGTTATCCAATTCCAAGGCAAGTGTCATCATAAGAGACTAATGTGTCAACTTATGCGAGTGACAAATCCTGCAGCAAAGTTTTGAGAGTGTAACAAAACATAATTTGTGCAAATGGTACATATGCCTGCATGATGCCCATAAAAATGGCAGCAAACAGAAATCAGGAACATTTCTAAATTAGACATTTTCTGCCAATTTAGCCTGCAAGAGCACTTCATTTGCTTGACAGTTATGTGTGTATGAAGCGAGAGTCAGTCATTTTAGCTAACAGTGCCAGCGCATTGTGAGTACAGCACAAGAGTGGAAAAATTTGTTTCCCAGCAATGTAAATAAATCCATTTGCCTTACATAGAAAAAAAAAAAGAAAAAAAGAAAAGGATAGACGCATGACCCTCTTAAAGCAAATTCCCACAATGTTTTCACTCTGTATGCAAGTTACAGAAAATTTTTCTTCACCAGTAACACAAACTTGTCTGAACATTAATTCAATGAAAAACCATATATTCAGCACTTTATAATAAAAGAGCAAGAGGAATTAATGTTACAAATCAAATGCTACTCTTAATAATCACATCCTGCCAATACTAGAAAAAAATATTTGTAACCCAAATAAAGTATCATATTCACACAAACCAGGTACACAATCAGGCTTTGGCCACAAGATCTTCCTTCCCTCTGGATGAGAATCATCTCCCAAAATATTACTAGTAGCAAGGCTATATACACCATGGCGTGATGAGAGTACCTGGACAGAGGAACAGAGAAGTGCCAGGGGGTGGGGAGTAGGATTGAAGGCCTTGGGAGAGTAAGAGTCCATGCATACTGAGCTTAAAAAAATGCAAGTTCCTTAGGCAGAAAGATGCTCATATAGATAGTTTTTGTACAGGTGTTTATGTGCATTTAGGCTTCATGGACACAGGATGTTTGAAAACCTCTTCTGAATGCTGGAAGCTAGTAACCAACGTTTAAAAACATCTGTTTTGCCACTTGTTTATGCGCATTTAGCGGCGTTCATAAGCGTTTTAGTTTAGAAGCGTTTTTTCCCAGATAACATATTTTACTGATCAGTATACCCTCACAAATGCCTACAATGCAGGAAAAATATTCACAATATCCACAACATAAAAAAAAAAACATCCAACTGCTCCAAACGTCTGTTTACCAGCAGCAGTATACATGAGGCCTTAAAGAGGAAGTAAACCCTGATGGGTTTACCAAGTCTTTGTCTCCCTGCAAAAGTAAAGCATAATGGGCTACTATGCATCGCATAGTAGCCCAATACTTGTCACTTACCTGACACAGAAGCCAGCGATGTCACTGCTGTCCCCTGTAGTACGGAGCATCCATCTTCTTCTGGGTATCGCTGCTCTGGCCACTCATATCGCCTGAGCAGCAATGATGTCACTCCCGCGCATGCGCACGGGAGCCACCACTAATGGCATATAGTGCACCTGCGTGCCACTGTCTGCAGCGCATGCGCCGTAAGACAGCAGTGGCTACCTTTTGGTAAATATCTCCTAAACCGTGCAGGTTTAGGAGATATTTCTTGGCTCAATTTAGGCTTACCTGTAGGTCAAAATGGTTTGTAAGGGTTTACAACCACTTTAAGCTTAATGTACACAGGACGCTGAGGCAATCTCTTCTGAATGCTTTGACAGCTTGAAACCGGCGTTTAAAATGCCCATTTAGCCACATTTGCATGCCGCGTTCGCGCCTAGGAGAACTTAAGATAATATTACAAGACCCTCCCAAAGAACAAAAAATAGTATTATTTAACTACTTCAGCCATTCTGTGAGACCAGAGTGTGTACCAGCAGTGTACATGTATCTATTTCAATTTCGGTGCTTTTACTATGGATACCATAATGAGCATATGTGAGGAAATGCTCCTGACGTTGCTGTAGAGGAGGCTGGAAAGACGTCGGAAATTACGTGCGAGGACCAGAGTTTATTGTTACTGGACTCATCCATTGATTGCGCAGCACGTCTATAGGATATTTTTCCAACATGTATGTACAGCTGTGTAGTTTATTATATATAAATATATATGCACATAAATTGGGGTAGGCGGAACACTAGTGGAGGTGGGTCAGTCAGGCCTTTGCCATTGACCTTTGGGGACCCGCTTTTCTGACCTTTAACCTTTGGGGGAGGTCCCTAGTCAAATCCCTAACCGAGTCATAACCTTGTTCTTTAAGAGGAAACCATAGCCGTAACCCCTAACCTTGTTCTTCAGGGGGAAATCCTTACACTAACCCCCTACCAGGAAATCCAAACCCTAACACTATCCCTAACAAGAAACCCTAACCTTGTTCTTCAGGGGGAAACCCCAACGGGAAACCCTAATCCCTAACCGAAGCCCTGACTGGGTAAAGACACTGATTAGATAAGTTAGAACTTGGATAAAGGGTGGGTGTCCAAGATAACAGGTTGGGGTGAGGGTAAGAGACAGTCCTGTGAATCATTGTCAAAGCTACCTAGAATTTAACATGAGGGCAAAAAGCAATTAAAAAAGCCAGATATTAAATTTAATGCAACCATGTTTGATCAAGTCTGGGGTCAAACTCAATGGTGGTTTATCTGGTTCATATCTAACAACATACAAGTCAAATTCCAATTCTACTTTGGCTAACAGCAATGCTAGTGGTGAATTGGATTGGATCATGAGCTCATTAGGGGTATATAAATGGACTATGAAGCATTACAAGCAATTACAAGTTAAAAAAATTAAAAATAATAAAGGTTTTTTTCATCATTTGCTATCCTTTTTAAGTTTTGTAATGTAAAAAACAAAAAAAAAAAAACACAGGGCACCTTTAAAAACGCTTCTAAACGAAAATGTGGCTTAAAGCCGGTACCATGTTTAGCATCTGAAACGTCAGAAAAGTCAGCGTCTGAACTCTTTTGCCTTCAAATAAAAGCCTATGTACACATAAAATAACATTGGATGAGTTCAGGGGCAGCTAAAAAAAGCATCCAACTGCCTCTGAACGTCCGTTTAGCAGCGGCAGTGAACATGAGGCCTTAGGCTGCTTTTACAGGAGATTTGCCTATAAAAACAGCTCAGTGTTATCCTATGTGTCCATGCACATTAGGATGTTTATAGGCATATTTTAAGCAAAGCATTTAGAGGCCAAAAAATTATCTTCTGGGTTGTGTTTTTAATAGGAGTTTTTTGGCAGAAAGAAAACAGTGTGCATAACCCTTAAGTGGCGAAACCAAGAAAATAATTAGGCCCTATTTACACTTGCTTACCTGTGTTTAGCTTTTCTCTAAAAAAAAAATGTTATTCCCTGTGTGTTCCTATGTTTAGATGTTCCTGCCTCATTCAAACAATTGCAGAGGCGCATACAGCATGAATATGCTGTTTGATTATGTGTAGGGAGCTTCGTGAAGCTGTGTACAGGCAGCCTTTCTTATTAAAATGGCATGCAACGGCTGTAAGGACACAGTCACACATCTTAATTTGACAGGCACGCAGGGGTGGGTGTGCAGCCCCAAATGCACAATGTCTGTCAATGCGCATGCCTGTTAAAAAACAAAGATATGTAAATGTTCGTACAACCACTGCGCTTTCATTCAGCAACATAGGCTGCTTGGACACAGCTCCAGGTTTAGATATTTTCTCTAAATGCATATAAAACACAAGTTTGACAGAGCCAGTGTGAATAAGACCTAAATATCCTTTGTGCAACAATACTTTCTAATGTTAGCATAATGTAAGTATCAAAACAATAACACCTCCCCTTTGCAACCACTAAAATGTAACTTCAAAAGTTGAATTCAATCTTTATAAATCTGCAATGTTTAAAGTGTTTGTTAACCCAAAAGTACAAAGCTGTGCCAGCCCCTTTATTATAGGCAGGCATAGCACACTGAATATGTATTTTAGAAAAACGAGGCTTGTAAATACAGATTTAGAACGATCTTCAGGCCGGTCACATGACTAGCGGACGCTGTACAGCTCCGATGGATGGCTTCTGCAGGAGGGGCTGAGATCTCCCTCTGACATCAGCCGGAGAGATCACATGGCTGCTCAGCCCCTCCTGCAGTAGCCTTGGAAACTGTCCAAGAGTCACGTGATTGATTGCACTAAATTGCTATCTACAAGCCTCCTTTTTATAAAAGATTTATACAGTTTGCTATACGCAACAATAATAGAGGGGCTGGCAAAGACCATTTATACAACTTTATTTGGGGGGTGCCGACTTATAGAATTTAGATCTACTTCAACTGAGATTTTCATAGCTCAGCAGATGGTGATCCCAGAACATCAAAGAGAGGGTGAATTATATTATAGGAAAATGTATTCACACTATTGCATCTCTGTGTGGGCATGGCAGCTCATTTGACTGGGCAGTTGTGCCTGCATTTCGTACAGGAAAAAGTTTGCTGAACTATTTTGAAAACAAAGTGGTCGGGAAATCCCTTGGTGTTTTGCACCATGGCATTTCCCGGCAGTCCCCACACCTGTAAATGTGCTGTGTGGTGGTGCAAATAAGGGTGAATGCCAGCCCCCCCCCCCTCGTTTTTAAAGAGAAGTACGTTTTGGCTGTAGGTGCGGAAACTCAACCTGCAATAGTGCGAACCAGGCCTAAAATCATTTTAATCCACGGTTTGTTTAGTGTGCCTCTCAGGCTCGATTATGGGGAGTAGTGTTTGTGATGCTGCAACCACTGCAGAATTGCCAAGCAAGGGGTGGAGCGCATTCCAGCTCCTGTAGCCACTAGAAGAGGAGAGGAAAGATCCCTGATGCCGCACATTCACGGAGTCCTATGGTGGTATAAGAGACAGCCTCAGCCTGGTCTTCCGCCAGGCCATGACCCCAACGTGTTTCGCTCTACCCCCTCGGAGTTTAGTCATACGGATCCAAGATAATTTTACTTTGAGTCACTGACCCAGAAAAAGTTTTTACATTAGGAGTTCTGCATACTTAGACTCTATACTAAAGAGTAAGGGCCAAGTTGACGAGAACAAAAAATATCAACCACCACAGGGAGCTGAAACCAGGCTCCTAGACTGTTGCAGAAAAAAAGAAGAAGAAGGGGGGGCCTCTGGGTGTAGATTTTTTTAAAAAGCAATTTATTCACAGGTAAAACAAAGAGATTATGCACTCACATTTTCCAAGGCATAAAAAGGCATGTAGAATACAAATGGGGCGGTTTTTTTCATCTGATTCGTCCGTCACATAGGATCCGGTCACAACCCCGCGACCCGCGTGTCATCACTAACCAAGCCTCGCTTTGGAAACAACATCCTCTGCGTCCACCAAGCCGGCATATTTGAAACAACAAACTTGTGGTAACGCCAGGAGAGGACAATATGACAACCGCGGACCGGATCCTATGTGACGGACGAATCAGATGAAAAAAACCGCCCCATTTGTATTCTACATGCCTTTTTATGCCTTGGAAAATGTGAGTGCATAATCTCTTTGTTTTACCTGTGAATAAATTGCTTTTTAAAAAAATCTACACCCAGAGGCCCCCCCTTCTTCTTCTTTTTTTCTGCAAAGATTCCAGAAGTCACTGCCAGCCAACATTATACATACTGAAATGCTGTGCTCATCTTTGTGTATGTGAGTGCAATACCTACCTTTCTGACATTTCTTTTATCCATATCTTCACGTATACTAGGCAAAGCCTGCAATACATTATACAATCTTCTTGTAAAATTTTCCTTTAGATTTACCAAAACCATATAATACAAGGTCAAATCTAAACACTTTAATTTGTATGCAACCAGGCAGGCCATTGCACTACATAGTTGAATGTAAATCTAAAAGAAATTAAAGAAGAAAATTGTATAATGTATGGCAAGCTTTAGACAATTGTTTTCTTTCTCCTTCCACCTCTTTTTTTGCCTTACATGTACTGGAAAGATGACTCCAGAGCTCGCACGAAGGAGAGTCTGTTGATGATGCAGTGTTCTTTTCTAAACAGACTTTACTTTGATACCTTACTCTGTCTAATAGTGTTGGCCAAACAGTTTGAGCTAAGCAAAAATGTGGCCCAAACCGCCTTTCCAGTGAAAAACTCGAATATGCGGGTCGTTCGATATAGTGTTAATATAGTGTGTGAATATAGTGTGTCAGTGTAGTGTAGTGTTTAACATAGCATTACATAACATTTAGTGCTGTATTCCCCCTTTTTTTTCGGTTGCTGTGTGTTTGTCCCTTGCCTGCCGCCTTTTTTCTTTTTTTTTTTAATTGTCAGCAGCAGTTTTTTTGACTGTGACACTGGTGTTACCCCTTTTTAATAGTTTTTACATCTCTGTTAGCGTCAGTACTTAAAGTTGGGTAATTCCCACGTTTGGGAGGCCAACAAGGAGTTGCAGACATTCCCATGCCACTATGAGGGGGCCAGCTGCGTCTGTGCCAACAGGCAAAGATGGACATGGTCGGTCCTCAAGCAGGGCACATTTGTCTCTAATTAGTGATGTTGACCGTGCTTTCCAGCCATAGGATGTAGAAGAGGTAGTGGACTGGCTTACTAAACCATGAGGGATGGGGGAGGATGACGTGGAATTGAGGTATGGATTGCAATATTATAAGACATAGCTGTTGAATTTGTAGATATATAACGAAATGTAATGTGAAATCTATGGAAAGAAAAGATGAAAAAATAAAGGATTTATTTAAAAAAAATCCTCACTCTCTATCAACCAAGCAGACACTGGCGAGAAATCCACTGCAGCTGCCAAAGCGGCTTATTCTGCCTCCTTGTCCACAGCTACTCCTGCCATAGCCGCAGCAACATGCATGGAGGAGTCAGCTAAATTATTTGAACACAGTGTCGGCCACTTGGTTCTTGAGAATGCACAGACATTACTTGATTCTGATGTTGGTTCTGAGGTAGAGGAAGGGAGTAACATGAGCCTACAGAGAGGGGAGAACTAACAAATTGGCAGTCATGATCCCCCAGCCACAGTGTATTGCCAAGTTGGCTCCAGTGATGAGGATGGGAGGGATGATGATGATGATGATGAGGTCACTGACGCAACTTGGGTACGAAATAGAGCAGAAAAGGAAAGTGAGGGGGAGAAACAACCCAAGCAAGGCAAGATGTCCTCCAGAGGCAGCCATCATGGAAGAGCAGAGATCAACCACCCTATTCCAGTGGATTGTTGAGCTGTTATTTCCCGGCCCACTTCCCACAGCTCAGCTGCGTGGGCATTTTTTTAGCACATGTGCCATTTGCAATCTCTGCCACAAGCAGATCAAGTGTGGGGAAAAAGATCAGCAATTTGGTTACCACATGCTTGACTAGGCATTTCACCGGTCATCATTGAGCCCATTGGCAAGAGCACCTGAAAGCCACACACAAGGGACATAAATCTTCTCCTCCTCACCTTTCATGTCTACCCCTGCTATATCTCATGACCTCTCAGCAGCCACCACTGACAGGGATGATGGTATAGCAAAGGGTGTCACTGGTCCTTGCAACATGTCTGCCAGCAGCACACCACCAGCTGTAAAGTATAGCAGGCACATTTCTCTGCCCCTGCTGCTGCAGCGGAAAAAAACAAAAAACAAACACTTCCTGCCACCCACCTGCCCAGGGTCTAAATTCCAGCTTTTCCAAATAAAGAAGCTTGCAGGGAAAATCTATTTAAATGTCTTCTTTTTTTTTTCTTTATAAAATATCAGTTTTGCTGCAGCGGGTTCTATACACGGTACAGATGCGCGCCCCACCACCCCCCATCAGGCACTATATTTAAAATAATTGGGTGTTCGGCCAATCGCTAATGTCTAATAGAGGAGCATTGTACTAGTTTTGACTCCGTTTTGTGCTAGGCTACATACACTACTCCTCCTAGGGTCTGCGTTTGTGATTTGCATTTTCCACTTGTTTAACTGATTATGGTTACAAGGATTTTAAATTTGGTGTGATTGCCTTTTGTTGTGTTTTCGCTTGCTTTGCTTCTTCAGTAATAAGTCACTTGTAGCGCCCAACCCCAGTATAACCTATTTGCTTACAGTTTTTTTTTAAGATGGTACCCAGAATCCTCAGCTTCCTAGCTTACTTCAAAAGCTTTTTCTGTACTGTCCGCCTCTTCTTTTGGACTGTGTAATGACCAGCATCACCCAACCCATCCTCTCTGGCCTGGATGTCATTAACAAACTATACCACCTATAGTGTAATTTACAAGTAAGCACAGGCCAAAAAAATAAACAGGGAGGGGTAAACATTTGTCATGGAGGAGTTGGGCTTAGGGCTGTTGTACTGCGGCCCAGCAAGATGTAAAACAAAATTAATGAACAGGCTATGTTCCCTGAATGTGTTTCAATGTTTCATTTTCAGTTCTGACTGGTGAGCATTTTTAACATTTATATCTCAACTTAATGCAAGAAGTGAAAGCATGCCAAGAAGCCTATATAAATGTATGACAAAACTTCAAACAATGCCATATTAAATATAAAGGTAGGTGGGGGCGGGAAAGGTGTTACACAAGTCATTAAGATGACACTGACAAAAGATCAAGCACTTCCTAATCTGAAAGGCTAATTGTTTAACTCAATTTGTATGCCATGTAGATTGGATTATAGGGCAGATTTTTCTTCTCTTCCTAACAAATTAAAGTTATATTTCAGGAAAATGGAATCCTCGCTTTTCTCCCTGGGGCACAGGAGCCATTAGCAACGACGCAGCTCCTGGAGGTTACCCACAAACCTTATGCTAAATGAGAGACAATGAAAACATGACAGACTGTACAATATATACAATTCTGCATCTCAGTCTCTTCCCCCGCACAGCTAAAAAGCCCCAAGGGCAGGCCTTGATCAAACCAATGTGAATTATACTGAGCCAACACTGGCTCGTTCTTGAACACAAAAAAAAAGGAGAATTGAGATAAATTGGTTAAAGATATATTTAGAAGCATTACATATTTACATGTATTAAACATAGCTACTATCTTACAGATTCACAGCTTGGACTCATCACATTACCAGTAATGGGAAATTTAGATACCTAGGGGTTTATAACACAGAACCCATAAAGGAAAATTAACACTTTAGTTACCCCTTTGCTGGGAGGTGGGGCAGGCTTTATGAGCATGTGATCGGAAAGTTCCCGATCACAAGGACCGATTAGGCGCATTCCGCAAATTGGTCTGCAAATATGCAGTGCAAAGGCCCTCCCACCAAGAAGCAGCAGATATGCATACTGTCAGTGTCAGGGTTAAGAGAACAAAATAATTAGGGAAACAGCTTTTGAAGTTAAGCAAATAAGTGATTTATATGTGACTAGAGAAGCCTCCAAAGAAGAGCATTATGTCCCAAAGAGCAACTACATCAGGGACTAGTGTCAGGATAGCTCCTACTAAAGGTAAGGAAACTGGAACCTTTACAGGTAGGTGTGGGGGAATGGAGATACAAAAGAAACAAGTGAGGGAGATAGATTGTCCCCAGTAGGTCAACCGATTTTCATAATCATGATTTATGACCAGGAACATACAAGTCATTAGGAATTTGCCAAATACGTTACAGTATCTCACAAGAGTGAGTACACCCCTCACATTTTTGTAAATATTTCATTATATCTTTTCATGCGACAACAATGAAAAAATGACACTTTCCTATAATGTAAATTACTGAGTGTACAGCTTGCATAACAGTGTAAATTTGCTGTCCCCTCAAAATAACTTAACACACAGACATTAATGTCTAAACTGCTGGCAAAAAAAAGTTAGTACACCCCTAAGTGTCAATACTTTGCGTGGCCACCATTATTTCCCAGCACTGCCTTAACCCTCTTGGGCATGGAGATTGCCATCAGAGTCCTTGTCCACTCCTCCATGATGACATCACGGAGCCGGTGGATGTCAAGAGACCTTGTGCTCCTGCACCTTCCATTTGAGGATGCCCCACTAATGCTCAATAGGGTTTAGGTCTGGAATCATGCTTAGCCAGTCCATCACCTTTACCCTAAGCTTTTTTTTAGCAAGGCAGTGGTAAACTCGGAGGTGTGTTTGGGCTTGTTATGTTGGAATACTGCCCTGCTGCCCAGTCCCTGAAGGGAGGGGATAATGCTCTGCCTCAGTATGTCATAGTACACGTTGGCATTCATGGTTCCCTTAATAAAATGTAGCTTCCAGTTCCGGTAGCACTCATGCAGGCCCAAACCATGACACTCCCACCACCATGCTGGACTGTAGGCAAGACAGGCTAGTCTTTGTACTCCTCACCTGGTTGCCACCACACACACTTGACACCATCTGAACCAAATAAGTTCGGGCTTTCTTGCACATCATCTTAAGAAGAGGCTTCCTTCTGGGACCACAGTGATGTAGATCAATTTGATGCAGAGTGTGACATATGGTCTGAATACTGACAGAATGACCCCGCCACTCCCCCACTCCATTTAACCTATGCAGCAATGCTGGCAGCAGTCATATGTCTATTTCCCAAAGACAACCTCTGGATAGGACACTGAGCATGTGCACTCAACTTCTTTGGTCGTCCACGACGAGGCCTGTTCTGCGTGGAACCTGTCCTGTTAATCCGCTGTATGGTCTTGGCCACCGTGCTGGTGCTCAGTTTCAAGGTCTTAGCAATCTTCTTATAGCCTAGATCATCTTTATGTAGAGGAACAATTCTTTTTTTTTTTTTTTTTCAGATCCTCAGAGTTCTTTGCCATGAGGTGCCATGTTGAACTTCCAGTGACCAGTATGAAAAAGTGACAGTGATAACACAAAATCTAACACACCTGCTCCCCATTCACACCTGAGACCATGTAACACTAATGAGTCACATGACACTGGGGAAGGAAAATGGCTAATTGGGCCCAATCTGGATAGTTTCACTTAGGGGTGTACTCATTTATGGCTGTGTGCCGAGTTAGTTTGAGGGGACAGCAAATTTACACTGTTATACAAGCTGTACACTCACTACTTTACATTGTAGCAAAGTGTAATTTCTTCAGTGTTGTCACATGAAAAGATATAATAAAATATTTACAAAAAACGTGAGGGGTGTGCTCCCTTTTCTGAGATACTTTATATATCTTGAAGGTGAAACTAGTGGAACTATTGCAATGAACAGTAAGCAAGGGGACACTGGAACCATAAAGAGAAAGTAAAGGAGAACTAAGGGCTTAAATTAGAATTCCAAGATATCCCAACTAAACTTAAAAATACCCCCTTACTAACACGTATTCTAACTAACCTGTATAATAAAGATGCATATATTTAACATACTTTCAGGCCACTCTGGTCCGGTCATGTGATCTTCCCTGTGACAGCCTACGGCCGGCAACAGGGGGGAGAAGAGTGCGTTTGACAACTGCTGGTAAAGCTTAGAGCAATGACGTGACGCATAGGCTTCAGTCATTTATCTGTTGCCAGAGATCCCTTCTCTCTCATCTCCTCTGCAGCTGCTGTTGGATGACACATGATAGATAGAGTGGCATGAAATTAGGTAAGTATATGCAAATTTCTTGCACAGGTTAGTCAGCTTAGGTGGTTATGAGGGGGGAGGGAGTATTTTAAGCTTAGTTAGGGTTAAACTCGGAATTGTACTTTAAAGTTGACCTTTCTCACCACTGACTAATCACTTCAGCATGCAGCTCTATGTTTATTAGTTAAACAAATATGTTTTGCTTTTACCTACAGTTAATGTTTTAATGGTAATGTAACCAGGGCCTGACAGCTGCAACCTAGAAAGTTCCCGTCATATGTGCCAGGGGACAGATTCAGAGTTCCAGGCAGAGTTCCAGTAAAGGGAAAAGGATGCATCTGCCATTAGTGAAAATGACCACATATACAGATGCACAAATGAGGAAAAAAATGTTTGCAAAGAACAACCAACCTACAATTACTTACAAGTATCTGTGTGCGGATTTCAATCATTAAATATTTCTAAAGGTACCTTTGTTTATTTTTTTGATAAGACTTAATGTACACGGGACATTTTTACAACCTCTTCTGAACGATTTAACTTGACAAATAGTAATCCACGTTTAAAACGTCCTTTTTGCCGCATGTACATGCTGTGCTTAGCCGCGTTTGGCTGTAAACGAAACACGGCTAAACGTGAGTTACCGTGTTTAGCACTTTAAATACCTCCAAACGCAGCATCTGAACTCATTTTTTTGCTTTCCAAAAAAGGCCTTTAAACTCAACTGCCTAAAAACAACATTAAAACAAATCTGTGTACATGTACTGATAAGATAACATTGAATGAGTTCAAGGGTAGCTGAAAAAAAAGCAGACAACTGCCTCTGAACGTCTGTTTATCGGCAGCAGTGTACATGAAGCCTAAGGGTAAAGTTCATCAAGTAATTGCAAATGATCACCTTGTAAAACAATCCATTCCGTTTTAAATAGAAATGAAGGACAAAACATTTGTGTATAGATATACAAAAAATATATAAAAACTTTTTTTTTTATAAGTGATCACATTCCCTCTGTTCTTAGCTACATAAGAGTGGGGGCAGGAGAAACAGCAGGACACCGATCTTCCCAGTAAAGGGCTTTGCAGGGGGTGGGGGTGTCCGGAAAAAGTCTGATCAATGAAGGAGAGCAGGGAGCGTTCCCAGCATAGCTAGAGAACTGACCGCAGTGCGTTTACCAGCTTAGTTTGGTCTGTAAAGCAGAGTCACTGGTAGGAACATCAGAGATAACACACAAAGGAAGCAATATAAAGAGAACAAGATAGTCTTTCTTACAGTTACATGGCACAAGAGGAACATATCAAGAATATGAAACATTGGGTTTACATATTCTTTAAGGCCTCACTGTCATGGATGTAGGGGGACATGTGAGGGTCATGTTTGCCTGCACAGGGATGCACAGGAGTTCCATACAGTCAGCCCTATTCATGTCAATTGGAATGCAACAGCTTCATGAACATGAGGGTGGGGGAGCAGTTATTAGAAGAACACACAAATTATACAGGGGGAAACAAAGGACATAACAGACCAAAATGTTTGGTCTAATGTGCTGATGATCATTTATTGATTCAATAAAGCAACACTAATTCAGAAATGTCAGAAGCACAGCTAAAGCAAATGTCACAATATATCTGTTCCCCAGAAATTTTTACTACTGTAGTTCCTTTCATACTCACAAGTTCAGCTCGTTGTTTCTGCATCCCAGCTTCTTCCAGGGCCTTAGATAACTGTGCCTAAAACAACAAAAGAAAGGAATGTCAGGAAAGCCTAACCCTGTGACCTATGACACATAATCAGTATAGTACATTTATAACATTTGAGGAATATAGAATACAAATACACCAATAAGAATATTTTTTCAAATATGAAAAACAAAACAGCGAGCACTGTAAAGGATCGATTTCAAAATATAGAACGTGTACAGAATAAGTGCAGCACTAATGAATGATCACAGTGTGAACTGAGACTGGAAAGTGTATAAAAACATTTACACGAACTGTAAAACCTCTAAACAAAAAGTGATAAATACAATAGTGACAATGTGCAAAAAAAACCCTTAGATGAAATAGTGTCCAAGGATAATGTCCAGATTGCATATCACTGGTGAAAAAACATTGGTGAAAACCATAAAGGTACACAATATAGTGATGTAAATATCCCAAAAAACTATTTAAAACCAATCAAAAAGTGGACATCATTGTGAGTTGAAAACAAAATAAAAGAATGTGCTAGAAAACTTGCTGATAGAAGATCCACCACCAGCAAATCCAAAGGCTTACCGGAGAAATGGAACTCGAACAGGTACACACCTAATGAATCAATCAAGCTTTTAATGTAATACACCAAAGGGAAGACTGCCTCAGCAGACATGACCTCCAATTGGATGGTAAATTCCAAGGATAGACCTCAGTGGGAATGGTTTCAAACAGGAAACTTGACAGATGATTTTTACAGTATAATGCGATTATAAAAAAAGAGAAGGGAGGCACATAGTGTAATTCTGTTTTAAAATAAATGGGAAAGATTTAATATAAAAAAGTTAATACACTCACCATTTGGTAGATAAAAAAGTGATTGTGATAAAAAGCAGTGTCTTCAGCAGAGCGTTCCAACATGTTTTGTCTCATAAGACTTTATCAACACGAGATGAAGTCTCACGAGACGAAACACGTTGGAATGCTCTGCTGAAGCCACAGCTTTTTATTACAAGTGCTTTTTTATCTACCAAAATGTGAGTGTATCAACTTTTTTATATTAAATATTTCCCATTTTAAAACGGAATTACACTATGTGCCTCCCTTCTCTTTTTTATAATCACATTATGCCAGAGAAATCATCTATCCGGTTTCCTGTTTGAAACAAATCCCACTGAGGTCTATCCTTGGAATTTACTATCCAATTGGAGGTCATGTCTGCTGAGGCAGTCTGCCCTTTGGTGTATTACATCAAAAGCTTGATTGATTCATTAGGTGTGTACCTGTTTGAGTTCAATCTCTCCGGTAAGCCTTTGGATTTTCTGGTGGTGGATCTTCTATCAAAAATCCTGTAGTTGCTGACTTATAATAAAAAGGACACTTACCTGTCCAGGGATCCAGCGCTGTCCTCAACTGGGCTAGTTCTTCACTAGCCTTTGGGTTCCCAACATAGGCATCCTAACTGTGGGCAGCCAGCTATGCTGCTTTCCGCTTCACAGCCAGCTGCCCACTGCACATAAGCCGTGCTACGTTTTGTTAATGGTCCCGCAGTCTTCAGGGACCTGTGATGTGTCACCATTATATTAATTAGGGTCTCTGCTTTCGACAAATATATGTCAATATTCTGAGGTTTTAAGTAACTTTCTAGCAAAAAATTTAGCTTTCTGTATGTATGTAAAAAGTGTCGGAATAAGCCTGAGGGTCAAGCGAATAAAAAGTGCCCAGAGGGTGTGGTGAATTGATGCATTCACTGCACCAGTCAGGTGGGAGAGAGATCTATCCAACAATAGGAATAACCAAGAAATGTCAAAAACAAGCATGTGATTAAACTTGTATTGAATCAGGTGATCCATCACACAACCATAAAAAAAAAAAAAACAAGTGTCAATTGTATCACAGAGGCATATACTGCAAATATAAGACAGTCCACTTATGCCTTATTTGTGTAATTCAACCAACTGTTACAGATTATCAGATGTTTTTTATGGGCTGCAAAACAGGAACAGTCCGCATTTTCAGAAAAAAACTTCTAATAAAACAGTTCAAGATGAAAACAATTTCACATTTATCATGTCATTTAGGCAGACAATGCAGCCATCTTATCTAGAAACTCAATGTTCAAAATGTCTCTAGGTGTATTTTTTTTTTTAATTAGAGAATTATTTCACAGATTGAAAGGCTTGCGTCTAAATAAACTTCTTTGCAAATTAATTTTCATTACCATGCATTTAAACAGTCACTTTATCTTTTAAGTAGGATTCATAATGTGGGGAGATTTCAGGAGTCTAATGAGGATTTTGAACTACACATAAAAGAAACAGCTTCTATCGATATGGAAAGACACAGCGATTTTGGGGACAATTAACATCCTTCTGAAATATTCACGAATGCACTAGGAGTCTTCTCTATTTGAACGCTAATTTCTGGCAGTAAACAATAGAAGTTAATAAAAGCGTTATCACTTTCAGAAGACTTTATTTCCATTATGCATTCCCAGATTCAGAAGCACAATCTCCACCCTTCAAATAGATTGAAGTTGTGCATACAAGGACATTTTATTAAAAGGCTATTTACCATAGACTCATTAGCGGAAAGGCTAGAACAACACAAAAAAGGAATCATTTACTGGATAAACGAAAAAAATTATTGGGTTCTATAGAAGATTTGTGACCGTGACAATATAAATAAAAAAAAGAACTGCAGCAGACCTGTCAGCTTGCCGATTCAGGGAAAATGGACAGTATCTTTGAAACCGGGTCCAGCCTGATTCACCGATATGCACCTTGTCAGGCTTTATCACCACCAGGGACAATATTGGGTGTTTCAAGGTACTGAAGAGCATGTGACCTGTTCCACATGGCAATACTCAGGTCTAGCAGTCAACTTCCAAGTCTGAGCATTCAAAAAGGCAGACATGTTATTGCTCCCTCTAGCAACTGACAATGGAGATTTTATGGCCTGCTGCAAAAGAGAATGGAAAGGCTAGGGAGCACTGGCAAGGTGGATATAAGTGAGCTAGAGAGGCTCATTTGCAAAGACACTGTAATTGAGCCCTGAATGAGCAAGGTAACAGTGTTCCTTTTAATGCCTCCATGAAGCCCTTATAAAGTTTTCCCTTAAAGACCAGGCTAGACAAAGGAATTAAATACAAACAAATTAAACACTCCTATCGGTGTTCGTACTCTCGTGTCATGTGGATGCTCAAAAAGCCAATAAAGACAAAAGTACCTAATCAAATACATGAAATCAATCCTCCCACATCTATGTGTACAGTATGTGAATTGCATCTGCTTTCTATTGAACCAAACACAATTTAGTGGTTGACTTACTGGTAGGCCAAACCCCTAACCCCCAGCATCCTTTGAAAACTGAAAAATTAAAGGAGCTCGAGGACATGCATCAGATAACTGCAGAAGCATCTGATTGACTGTTTCGGTATTTTAGCAGTGGGTGGGGCAAACCAGTCATCCATACATATACATCAAGAATGGAGGAATATGTTAGAGACGGAATGAAAATGCCTGTTAACCACATTGGATGTCATCTCTTCTTCCCATCATCTGGAGGTGAACCTCTGCCTGTCCATTTATCTTCCGTACCATAAAGTTACTGCTTGCTGGGTGTTAGTTCACTTTTTTACTATTTTAGGTTTTCAATACAGACAAAGGTTACAGACATTATACAAGCAGCAGTTTAGAAGGCATAAAACAGAGGTTGACCACGACAAAAGTGTAACAATTGGAGATATTGTATTGTATTTGAAGGAACATTATGTCAGTATCCTACCAAAAAAAAAAAAAAAGTTAGTTATAATTGTATAAGTTTTGCGTCATTATCACCATTTCCTATGAATCACAAGAAATTGTGTTGTGGAAAATGTTATGAAGATATATTGGATGTATTTTAATATGTATTGTCATAAGAGTCTCCCCAGTTTTTTTTCTCCCCCAGCCCACTCTAAAGAGCTGACTGGGGCAGATGGATGCTTGTTGAGATCCGTTAGGTAGTGGAAAACTTCCTGTTTGGAGAGAGGCGTTTGCAGAGGGAGGGTATGTCTGTCAGCGAAAGGGCCCCTGTGCATTGCACAGACGATCGTCTGGGGGGATATGTTTGCTCTGCAAAGATCGGTTATGGGCGGATGTATGCTCATTGTCTCTGCTGTGTCTGATCAGTACATGTCGAGATTTGCAGCGTGCATCTGCAGATAACCTTCCATCCACAAGGAAGGGTAGCATAATCCAAGTATGCATTGTTCTCTGGAACAATGTATATTAAGGATTTCTATCAGCAGAATTGTAGTCATCATTCATTGGTTATTGTATAAATTGATTTATTCTGTGTCATGTATTTATTTGGTAATGTCCTGCATTGTCTACATCCTGTGTGGTCATGTCCTTTTATGGTCATTCACGTCCTGTGTTCATTTTCCTGTGAGGTTACAAACGGTGTAGGAGAGGTTTAACTGTTGGAGGCAAACCCTCCAGGTCAGTGATGGCGAACCTTGGCACCCCAGATGTTTTGGGACTACATTTCCCATGATGCTCCACTACACTGCAGAGTGCCTGAGCATGGGAAATGTAGTTCCAAAACATCTGGAGTGCCAAGGTTCGCCATCACTGCTCCAGGTTGTGGCTTCCCGTTTATGTGTAAAGAGCCAGGCTCACTACCCACAGGGGAAGTGATGCTGATGGAAGTGAAAGCGTAAGAAGGATGGTCATGTCTATTTGGATGAGTGGGTTGAAAGGTAAGGTATCATATCTTTAAGAAGAAAATAGGTGCTTATATGAACACAATAGATGCGGCTGTGTGCATAGCATACAGCCAAAATTCTACCACAATTGGGAAATAAGAGTAGATAAGAAGTTAGATCACCTTTTCATTTTTTTTTTTTTTCTGAAAAGCTGAACGTATACTTTAAATAAATGTCTTTATTATGTAACCTCCTGTGTTATCTCTGTCCCAAAAAATGTATCCTGTTTTGATGAATTTTGTTTTCTGCTGTAACATGCAAATTGTAGAGTCCAAAGTTTGTGCACACAGCAGCAGTACATTGGGATGAGGTGAAACAGGAGGACCTCAGAATGAATGTGGAGGCAAAAAATAAAATAAAAATTCATGAATTGCTAGATGTTAAAAAGAGTAAGCATGGACCATAAAACTATGTTTGAATTCATGCCATGAAGACTATATAAGGCATTCTGAAGGCAAAAAGCCCTCACTTTTTCTACAGTATCCAGTGTAGCTAAAGCACAAGTCTTGAAAGCATCCTCGAGACAGGCAATGGGTTTATTTTGTAGAAGAGCTAATATTTTCTGCTTTTCTTTACAGCACAGAGCGCAAAACTGGGGATATTCTTAATAACCAGAAATGCAAAGTTATAACAAACACTCTTTAGTTAAAATCAGAGGTGATAAATCTGCCTGGTATTTGTTATTACAAAGAAGGTCACAAAACAGAACAACCTACCATCATCTGCTCATCTTTACCTACATTTGCATTTATCAACTGAATTTGCCACTAATGAAATACAGTTAAATCTTGGTTTGAGAGTAGGGATGCAAAGGATCAAAAAACTCATGGATCGGATCGTTCCTTGGATCAGAGTCACAGATCAGATCATTTTCGGATCAGCAAATAATTGAATTTGCAAAAACCTGTGAAATTTCCACCACCATATAGTCCCCACTGTAATATACATCTCCCCCAATGTAATATTGGCTGAGCATGGCTGGGTATCGCTGAGGATGGCTGGGTATTACAGAGTATTTCAGGGTATGCCTGGGTATGGGCAGAGTATTGGCAGAGTACTGGCAGAATATTGGCAGGGTATGGCAGAGTATTGGCAGGGATTGGCAGGGTATGGCCAGAGTATTGGCAGGGCATTGCCAGAGAATTGGCAGGGCATTGCCAGAGAATTGGCAGGGCAATGCCAGAGTATTGGCAGGGCATTGGCAGGGTAATGGCAGAGTATTGGCAGGGTAATGGCAGAGTATTGGCAGAGTACGGCAGAGTACTGGCAGGGTTTGGCAGGGTATGGGCACAGTATTGTAGAGTATGGCAGGGTATTGGAAGAGTATGGAGGGATGGCTGTGACTGCACTGGTCACAGAGCAGCACTGTGGGCTCTACAGATGCAGCCCACAGCGCTGTTGCCATCCGGTCTCTCCCCTCCACTGTACAGATCAGTACACAGAGGGGAGAGAGTTACTGGCGTCAACATGACGCCGGTTTGTTTGCAAGTGATCGCTCTGTCATTTGACGGAGCAATCACATTGTAAACGCTGACGGGTGCACCAAGATGGCCACCGCTTCGGGACTAGACCGAAGCCACGGGCTTTTCCAAGGCTGAGAACGCGGAGCATGGCGTGTGCTGATCCAAACGGGGTGATCCATATTTAAGAGTAACTTGATTTGAGCGCGTTTTGCAAGACAAGCAACATTTTTTTTATAAATTTTGACTTGATATACAAGTAACATCATGTCACAACTGAGTATACGAGAGAAGAGTGGCGCCTCTAAGTGTAGCAATGTGGTTACATTTAATGAAAGTACAACATTTAGCAACTCACATGGCTGATGATTAAAACAGGCAAATCTAAGCATGCAGACATCCAGGACAAAGCTGTTCACATAGACGGTCCTCCGCACCACCATCAAATCCCTTCCACGCTGCGCTCCATGACCGTTTCAAGCTAGTCTTCCCAGTCATGATTGCAGACTGCCAGCGGTGCAAAGGACAGTCTATGTGGACAGCTTTACCCCAGATGCCTGCATACTTGAATGTGCCAGCTTTAATCATTAACCATGTGAGTTGCTAAATGTTGTACCTTCATAACATGTAACCACATTGCTACACTCTGAGGCGCCTCTCTTCCATTTTACACTCTGTAGCTCTTGATGGATTTTGCTTCTAATCCCCTTGTGGAGGCTGTCATTTGCAAATGGACATTTTATGGTTACACAACCAATCACATTGCTATCATCTTTTTATATGGATTTTAAACTGAAAGACCTATGAAGAAATCGTTGTGGAATGAATCATCTGAATTTCCATTATTTCTTATGGGGAAATTTGCATTGATATATGAGTGCTTTGAATTACAAGCATGTTTCTGGAACAAATTATGCTCGCAATCCAAGGTTTTACTTATTTAAAATTGAAAGACACCAATATTTTTTTTTTGCAGTTTGCAACTGTACATATAAAGCCCTGTAATCATGGTGTTACCAGATATAGTTCTAGAGAAATAGCCAGGAGTCATGTTAGTCCAGATCTTGTGAGTGCCATTCTAATTAACCACTTAAGGACTGGGCCTCTTTTTTAGATGTGTTGTTTACAAGTTAAAAACAAGTTGCTAGAAAATTACTTAGAACCCTCAAACATTATACATATATAACATTTATATGTTTATTTAACACCATAGAGAATAAAATGGCGGTCGTTGCAATACTTTCTGTCACACTGTATTTGCGCAGCAATCTTACAAGCCCACTTTTTTCAATTAACAATAAAACAATAAAGTTATCCGAAACTTTTACCTTTAAAAATCTCCATAGGCAACAAGTTGCTTGTTTTGCATTACAGAGGGCTAGAATTATTGCTCTCGCTCTACCGATCGCGGCGATACCTCACATGTTTGAACATAGTTTTCATATGTGGGTGCTACTCACATATGTGTTCGCTTCTACACGCGAGTTTGGTAGGACGGGGTTGGTTTTTTTCTTATTTTACACCGTTTAAAATAAATAAATATTGTGTCCCTTTTATTTCTATTAAAAAAGGAATGTAAACATCCCTTGTAATAGAAAAAAAGCATGACAGGACTTCTTAAATATGAGATCCGGGGTCAAAAAGACCTCAGATCTCATATTAACACTAAAATGCAATTATAAAAAAAAAGTAAAAAAAAGAAAATGGCCCTTTAAGAGCTAAGGGGGAAGCGACGTTTTGACATTGCTTCCACTGTGCACTATCATGGAGACAGGTGGGGGACATCTTCCGCTCACTCGTCTCCATGCACAGCCACGAGAGGACCGAATCTCCTTCGCCGTTGCCTCCGGTAAGCGGTGGAGGGCACCGGATCATGGCGGGAGGCCCTCTCCCACTGCCGATAAAAGTGATCTTACAGTGAATCAGCCACAGAGATCACATTTTTCCTGTACCGGACCGCTGGCCATAAAAGTGATACCGGAGTTATAGCAGCTAGCTGCTGCCATAACAACGATATTCGTCCTCAAAGTGAGTACATACATCGGCGTGCGGAGGTCTGGAAGTGGTTAATCATATTGGGAAAAATTCTCTATAAATCTTGTCTCTACCTGGCTTACTTGTTTTCAATTAAAGTGGTTATAACCAGCAAACAACTGAAGCTAGCTGGGAGAGTACCATAGTCATACAGTTAGGCGTCATGTACACTGCTGCTTGTAAACACGTTTAGGAGCAGCTGGGCTTTTTTTTTTCAGCTGCCCCTGAACTCTCGCCTATGTTATCTTATCAGTACCTGTATACAGGGTTGTTTATAGTCGTTTCTAGGCAGTTGAGTTTAGAAGCATTTTTTGAAAAGCATAAAAATGCGTTCAGGACGGATTTTCAGAGGCATTTGAATTGCCAAATGCCTGTAACAGCTTGTAAATGTGTTGTGTAAATGCGGTAACTCGCATCGCATTTAGGCACATTTCGTTTTCAGGCATTTTTCATTCTTGACTATTTGCAATATATATATATATATATATATATATATATATATATATATATATATATATATATATATATATAGGAAGTTGTAAAATGTCCCGTGCACATTAAGCCTTACAAACACTTTATGGCCAGTTTGGTCACACTTCAGGCATCCTACTAGTACCAGGATGTGGGATGTAAGGAATAACAGGGCCACCTATAGGAAACAAATGTAGACACAGGGAAAATGTAAAGACTTTATAAAGATCATGTCCTGTATACACCCAAAGGTTCTTGGATATATACACACACACGTATATATACCCAAGAACCTACTTGTAAGTTGTTGAAATTTGATCAAAAAGGACCTTCAGTAGTTTACATTTTTCCTGCAAGGCTGGTCCCAAGCAAATATTTAGTAAAGCAGAGGCATTTTATTGATGCCAAAGACTGCAATTATAATCTTCCAAAGGGTGGCATCGCATGAATGCCAGCTACATTTCTGCACATACTAAACTCTGTATTTTTACGGACATCACAGGCCAGTGATGTACAGTACAATAGTGTACAGCCCATATTCCACGTTTATCTTTGGAAACTTTGTTAGCATGGTCCTTCCTGGTTATATTCTAACCTCACAGTCCCGTACTGAACAAAATTTTGCCAAGCCCCCCAGCAATAAATCAAAATAATTGGTATAATATTTCTCCATTAGCTAAAAATAAAAAAGCAGTTTAATAGTGTAAACTGGAGGCCTCTGCAATAATCTAAGACAGTCAATCATGAATCAGCTTTACTCACCCTAGCTCTTTAATTAAATCTGATCACACGATTATGCGGTTAATTGGCCAGTTGTAACTACATATACTATATGTATCGGCATGGTGGCAAGGCAGCCACATTTTTAAAATATGTTTTCTTCTCAACATTTTTTTTATTTTTTTTTTGTATTAAAAGAAAAACACATAAAAATGCTATATCATGGGCTTTAAATGGAATACAAAATGGAAATTGAGGATTAAAGAACTTATGTTCATGTTTTATAGATGATTCTGTCATTACTCTAAGGGACAAATCTTAAATTCAGATCTGGCAAAGATGGAGCTGTCAACATCAGACCGAATCGCCAATTAGTGATTATAATTATGGGCTCAGAATTCTAAAACCTTCATGACCCACAACTTTCCAATCTGATTAGTAATTAGTGTCTAACCTGAAGGCAGATTTGTTTGGTGCTAGGATGCAGGCTATGGAGCACAGTGAGGAACTAAAGTGGAGATACATTGCAAACATTTGTCCAGTTACGCCAAAGCTGTCAATATTATTAATTTCAAGGACAGCATAAGATAGTAGACATCACTGATAAATTCAACAATTTAAAATTAAGTGGACAGAAGATACAGACTGCCTAGGCTGCTATTTTATAATTGCACCACATAAAACAAATGACTACAGGCCCATTTGAAAGCACCGTGAAACACATGTTAACTCTAGCAAAAGGGTATAAAGGCAGGCCTTTTCCTGAAGGCCTACAGTGGGCATAGGAAACAAAAAAAAATCACCGCCTTTCAAATAATCATATTTTATTGCTTTGCAGCTTGCAATGAAGACAGACAGTTTTTGTTTTATTCAGCTGTATTTACTGAGTGCAACTTAAAACATCTAAGTAAAAAGGTACAACACCAACATGTCAGAAAGCATTAAAAAAAAAAAAAAAAAGGAGTTGGAAAAAGGACCCCCCCCTTCAAACTTAATCAGGTGTAGCTAATCACCTTCTCAATAGCACACAGACCATTAACTTTCAACTGTGATCAGCTGTGGTCATTTTGATTAGCTTAGCATGAAAAGAGCTTTCCTGGAGCATTTCTGTCCCTGTTAGTGCAACTGAAGCAAACAACCAACTATGGGTGGCAACACACTGTCAAAAGATCTCTGGGATAAAGTTGTGAACAGGCACAAGGCAGGAGATGGATACAAAAAAATGTCAAAGGCTTTATCAATGCCTAGCAGCGCAGTGAAGTCCATTAAGAAGTGGAAGGTATTTGGTACAACGCAGACCTTCCATGGGTCAGGACATCCCTCCAACTGGATGAAAGAGCAAGGAGGAGACTGGTCAAAGAAGCTTCCAAGAGGCCTACAACAACTCTGAAGCAGTTTCAGGAATTTATGACAAAGAATGGTCATTGTATGCATATGACAACAATATCACATGCATACATCTCCACAAATGTGGCTTGTATGAACTCAGTATTCTCTCTCCTCCAAACACGCCAAGTTGTGTTTCTACCAAATAGTTCTACTTTGGTTTCATCTTACCATATGACATTCTCCCAATCCTCTTCTGGATCATCCAAATCCTCTCTAGCAAACCTCAGACCCTGGACACGTACTGGCTTAAGCAGGGGGACGCGTCTGGCACTGCAGGATCTGAGTCCCTGGCGGCGTAGTGTGTTACTGATGGTAGCCTTTGTTACGTTGGTCCCAGCTCTCTGCAGGTCATTCACTAGACCCCCCCCCCCCCCCATGTGGTCCTGAGATTTTTGCTCACCGTTCTTGTGACCATTTTTAGTCCCAACGGGGTGAGATCTTGTGTGGAGTCAGTGAGTTTATATGCTGAGCATTACCTCCCTATCACATCTGAGCAGCCCATGTGACTATTAAGGCAAAGGCAGCGAGACATTGTCCCGATGCGCAGCTGCAGAGATCGGGAAATGTCTCACTGCCTGTGATTATCGAAGCGCAGTGCCGACTTTCTGGCATACTCTGCGCATGGGCTGTGCGCAGAGCCTGTGTGTATACACAGTTGTAAATGTCAGCCGACTCCCTTCCTTGTCCGTCATACCTTCTAACCAACCAAACACAATGGGGATATAACATGTAGATTGATGGAGGTTTCACCCTCTTCATATTCTAATAAACTTGCTGGAGTGGCTTGAAGCCCAGCCTGTGACTGGCATAAATTCGCCCACACCATGTTATTGCCAAAAAATAATAAAGATTTGATTTCAAATACATTTGTATATTTCTTTAAAACAGTTTATTGATATTTATTTTTAGCATGCTGGAAGAGGAAGCATCCTTAGCAGTTAGTGCTAAAGGTGAACTTGTTTCAGCAACAAATATATTAAAAGAAGAAAATATTAGACCCAGTTACACAAGATGCAGGCGAATGTGGGTGCAAAGCCCCAAATCTGCATTTTTAAACTGTATTTGACAGCCCTGCACTGTAAATTCAGCCTTGTTTAACCCCCCTGGCGGTGTTCCCGAGTCTGGCTCAGGGTGGAAGTTTTTTACCAAAAGCGGTAACCCCGAGCCAGAGCCGAGACCGCATTGCTGTATGCAGGAGGAGGTTTAATTATCTTCTCCCTTGGATCCAGCGATGTCCCCACGTTGTACGAGCGGCTCGTCCTCGGCTCGATTCATCACGGAGCCGATCTCCGTTCCCTGCGAGCGTTGCGACGCACAGGGATGGAGATCGGCACCAAATTCAAAAAGTGAAACACACAGTATACATACAGTATAATGTAATCTTACAGATTACATTGCTGTATGTAATTATTTCACGTGCCCTTTGTTCCTATTGGTCTGCCCAGTGTCCTGCATGCAGTTTTATAATATAAAAACTGTTCTTTATGCCTGCAAACTGGAGATTGTCCATAGCAACCAAAACTGTCACTTTACATCAAAAATTATTTTAGACCAGCTAGAAAACAGCGATAATAAATTAGAATCACTCGCAGAATTGAGGGATAGCGATTTGTGGGGAGATCCGTCATCAAATATTGAAAAGTAATGACAGTGACAATTCTGTAACTAAGCAAATTTCTGTGTTATTGATTTGATTACACTATTGAATATTTTTTATTATTGTTATATTATTTGGTATATTTATAGTTATTTATTATATTAAAATTTATGATTTCATTTTTCAAACTTTATCATACCCAGGATGTCTGCTAGACTCTGGTTTGGACATATTTAAGTGACTTATTCCTAAGAACATACCAGACTACAATATAAAACACCAAATTTTCATGTAAAATAATTGTACCGCTTTCAGCCCCTAAAAGCCAAAATAATCGTACCGCCAGGGAGGTTAAACAGCCACAGTTTGATTGGGGTCTGCAATAAAAATAAGTACTTTGGGTCCCAATCCCACCTGAAGTATTTAGGAATCAAATTCACCCCCCACCCCTTAAAACTGTTAGGGGCTCTTGGTTATCAAAGATTTATTCTAATATCTGGTTTTGGCAGTCACCGACTCGTATCTGGTTTGGGCATGGTTATGCCTTTAAAATTACAACATTACCCCAAATACTATATCTCATCCAGGTGATGCCTATAAAGATACCTTGGTACTTCTTTGCAAATATACAAACCATGCTGTATATGAAATAGCAAGCTTGCCAGGGCACAAATTAACCTTTAACTCTTCCTAAAGCACGTGGGGGCATAGAACTCCATACTAGAAGGCTCTACATTATCTTGGGTGGTGACATCATGTTCAAACCTATAACTGAATTGTAGGGATGTGTAAAACAACAATTCTCACAGACAGCATTCATTGTCCTCCCTCCCTTGGACTTCAGTCAAGTATTACAGATCTCTAAAAATACATCCAACCATAACTACCATTGCAATTATCCATTAAACCTTTTCCCGCAACAGGATGTCACCCCACCTATCGCATTTGGTACCCTTATTACACAAAAAAATGAAAATGGAAATGACAACATATTTTACGCCTTGCTGAGACAGGTAAATTGTAGAGCTGCATGATTCTGGCTAAAATGAGAATCACATTTGTTTAGAATAAAGATCACAATTCTCGTGGTGTAACATCATTTTTCACACTATACAAAAAAGTGGGCTAACTTAGTGTTGTGTTTGAAAGACCGCTGCACAAATACAGTGTGACATAAAACATTGCAACAATTGCAATTTTTTTCATAGGGTCTCTGCTAAAAATATAGATATCTATATATAATGTTTGGGGGTTCCAAGTAATTTTCTATCAAAAAAAATACAGATTTTAACTTTTTAAGAAACAAGTGTCTCATTTTGTCTCTCATAGTTGAGGTATATCTATGATGACAGTTACAGTCCTCTCTCATCTTTTTAAGTGGGAGAACTTGCACAATTAGTGGCAGACGAAATACTTTTTTTGCCTCACTTTACAAGCTTCCTAAGGCCCCCATGGAGGATTAAGTCCATTCATAATAATGAAAGGGGGTATCTGACTTACAAGTGACACACTCTAAAACACAAATTGAAAGGGGCATTACACTATCCCACAAATCCCAATTGCCAACTGTTTCAAAAACAGGGTAACAAGTTACTTTTGCAGTGGTACCGAGACCCAGTGTTAAGTAAAATTTACCTACAGGTCTTGAAAATGTGTTGGCAATGTCAAAATGAAGCAGGTACACTTGTGCACATCTTTTGGCAATGTCCTGCCTTATACCAATTCAGGACAGGTGTTACAAATGTGATACATCAATTGAAGTCTGTGAACGATATAAGAGATATAAAAATTTGTTGACAGTACACATGTTAAATGTAGCACACACCTGTATCCTGGAACTGTGGAATCAAACCTCTTGGTTGGGCCACTGGTTCACTAGACTGAGCAGAATTAGGACTATGGAAGAATTTATTGTCAATAAAGAGGCCAAATATAGAGACACCTGGCCTCTGTGGATGGTGTTTTTCTTGAACAGCACAATACGCTGAATCCAACATGGTCACTTGTTTATTGATGTTGGATAATTTCTGGCAACCTGGGGGACCATGAGCAATTCCAAGGCTTCTTATCCCCCTTCCCTGCCTACGGAGTGTTTTTTTCCCCTGCCTTCTCCACTCAATTCCACCCTCTTATTTTTTTAGTTCTATCCCCTATGCCCTTCTACGCGGCCTCACTGCAAAATTGGAAATTGTTTGGGATGATTTGCCCCAGGGACAACAGACACATTTCATTCAGACACCTGAAATTATGTGTAGATCAGTAATTTAATTACTGAAATTATGTGTTGAAAAAAAAGCAATGTTTGTAAGTCTCTTGCCAGGAATGTGCTAACCTCAGGAAAGGCAGGATACTCAAATGGCGCATGTGTAACATTTGTTTTTTAACCTACTTAGGTATTTTAATAGCTCTGTGTTAAAGTTTACAGTCAGAGGTGATTGTAAATGCTTCTATATATTTATATATGAAGCAGAATGTCATACAGGACTGAGCTGTATTTATTTGCACAATGTCTTAAAGTAGAAGTCCAGTCAGCTGCGCCCCCCCCCCATCCTCCAGCACTGGGAGCCAATCATACAAAGGAAAATATAAAACATCAATACATACAAGAAATCTCCAGATTAAGGTTTACTTTTCACTGTCTTCAATCCTCTTCCGAGAAATAGTTTCAGAGGAATAGTTTAGGGATAATCAAGTCTTTTAGGATCCTGTTATAGCCATTAGAGTAGCTAGTCCCTGAAAATCTGTCTTAGGGTCTGGTAGTTCATGCTCTGTGATATAACAACCAAAGTTTGATACTATTTGCCCACACAACACAAAGTGTCAAATATTGATTTGTACAAACTTTGAACGGATTCTGCACGGAAAATTTAATTGGGATTCAGGGCAGTACAAGAGACCACCCTTCCACGATAACGCTCATGTATGTCTTAACAAACTGAACATCATACACTAGGGACGAACAGTTTCACTCAACTGAACCTCTTGCCAGGGAAAAAAAAACACAGTACGTAAAAGAAGCAGTTTTGTGTTTACATTTACAAAGATCTACAGTGCTTTGAAAAATATTCATACCCCTTGAAATTGTCCACATTTTGTTATGTTACAACCAAAAAGTGTAAATGTATTTTATTGGGATTTTATGTAGACCAACACAAAGTGGCACATAATTGTGAAGTGGAAGGAAAATGATCATTTTCACAATTTTATTTACAAATAAATATCTGAAAAGTGTGGCTTGCATTTGTATTCATTCTGCTTTAATCTGAAACCCCTAAAATTGAATGGAACCAATTCCCTCCAGAAGTCACCAAATTAGTAAATAGAGTTCACCTGTGTGTAATTTAATCTCAGTATAAATACAACTGTTCTGTGAAGCCCTCAGATGTAAACAAACAGCATCATGAAAGCCAATAAACACACCAGGCTGGTCAAGGATAAAGTTGTGGATACATTTAAAGCAGGGTTAAGTTATAAAAAAAATATTGCAAGCTTTGAACGTCTCACAGAGAACTGAGTATGGAAAAACTGCAAACCTACCAAGACATGGTCGTCCACCTAAACTGACAGGTCAGGCAAGGAACGCATTAAACAGAGAAGCAGAGCTAAGGTGGGAAAATCTGTCCACAGGACAACTATTAGTTGTGCACTCCACAAATCTGGCCTTTATGGAAGAGTGGCAAGGAAAAAGCCATTGTTGAAAGAAAGCCATAAGAAGTCTTGTTTGCAGTTTGTGAGAAGTAATGTGGGGGACACAGCAAATATGTGGAAGAAGGTGCTCTGGTCATGATGAAACCATAATTGAACTTTTGGCCTAAAAGAAAAATTCCACGCGTCTGTAAATGACTTGAGGCTAGGGCAGAGGTTCAACTTCCAGAAGGGCAACAACCCTAAACATACAGCCAGAGCTACAATAGAATAGTTTAGATCAAAGCATATTCGTGTGTTAGAATGGCCCAAAGTCTAGACCTAAATCCAATTAATAAATTGTAGCAAGACTTGAAAATTGCTGTCCACAGACGCTCTCCATCCAATCTGACAGAGCTTGAGCTATTTTGCAAAGCAGGATGGGCAAAAATTCCAAACTCTAGATGTGCAAAGATGGTAGAGATATACCCAAAAAGACTTGCAGCAACAGGTGGTTTCACAATGTATTGACTCAGGGAGTGCTGAATACAAATGCATGCCACACTTTTCAGATTTTTTTGTAAAAAACATTTAGCATTTTCCTTACTCTTCGCAATTATGACCCACTTTGTGTTGGTCTAGCACATCAAATCCCAATAAAATATTTGAAAGTTTTTGGTTCTAACATGACAAAATGTGGAAAATTTCAAGGTGTATAAATACTTTTTCAAGGCACTTTATGTTAAATCTTTGCTTGGGGAACTGCTACTATCCAACATACTTAAAGCAGAACTAAACCCCTCAATTGAATAGTTTAAATTCATTCCTGATTGGCTACGGAGTCTGCGGCATCTGACAGCTCCATTCAGAGTCTCTGTTGGGACTGGACTCTGCACTGGTGGCTTCACATGTAAGCTTGTTAAATGTGACATTCATGAGTGCAATTTTATCGTATGATAACATACACTCTCAAATAAATCCCGCTATGACATCCATGGTTTGTTGCCTTTCTCCTCTTCCCCTTCTTCCATTGCAGCTTTCGGGTTCCCAGTCCGTCAAAAGAGGCAGCCTCCAGCCAGCTGTGTAAGCAAAAAAACTATCCACTAATTGATTATAGCCCAGACTTCTGGGGCTTTATATATACATGCATATATCTGTGTAATTTTATATCATCACTTATTGCATTTCTTGAGTTGTACCTACTCATCTGATGTTGATAAAGTTCTTCATACAACATTTAAAGCGGTAGTAAATTACACCTTTCAAAAAAAAAAAAAAACATTTTCTCAAGACAATGGCATACTGTGTTAGTATGCATCACATACTGGCACAATATGAAATACTTACCTTAGAACCGAACCTTCCACTGGTGCGCTGTTACCGCTATCAGGGCTTCCATCTTCACCTAGTCTTTCTTCAGGATTTGAGTGCTCCGGCCTTCTGAACGTCCGTGATGACATCGCGGCCACGGCACAGAACTCTGAAGGGATGGTATAGGTATGCCACCCCTTCAAAAAGCATGCGCCAGGGACATCACCGACTGCATGCAGTGTAATATCTCCTAAACTGTGCAGAATAAGGAGATATTCACTGTACCTACAGGTAAGCCTTATTATAGCTCTGAAGAGTTCAGGAGGAGCTTGTTGTAATAAGTATGCAATGCTAGCACAGAGATTTCCCTGCTGAGCCATTATATCCCTCCACCCACCCACACTGGTCAGCGCTCACAGGCATCGACTGCAAGCTCTGACCGGATGCCAATTGGCTGCTGTTCTTCCACTATGCCCATTAACAAAAGCCAGGCATTCAGACAACTTATGTCGGGGAAGGCTGCTGTACACACAGGCCAAATGTCAGATTTCTGTTGAACTGGATAATATTCAGCCAGTGTATATCAGGCTTAAGGCACAACTGCAGCTAACTACTAGTCTCAAGAGATTTGGAGCAAGATTTAGTCAGGCCATTACTGTGCTGTGCACTGTGCTCCTTGTTAAAGTTAAAGTTGTACCATGAGGACCTGCATTGCAAGCATCTACCCGCTTCTCATTCATAGTGTAGATCTACACCTCCCCTGCTGCTTCTTAATTCAAGCTGCTTTAGATGAGCAGCTTGGACATAAGGAGGTCAGGCCTTGTCCTCTACAAAAGAGCAGAGCAAGAAGTGGTAAAACTGTAATGGAAAAAAGATCAGCTGCAGCTAACCTACAGGCTATACTGGTGACAAGTCATGTGCCCCTCTGCTTGCAAATTATTAACATAGCTTCCACAGTACAAGACCCTTTTAAGCTGATAATTTTTCAATGTATATCTTGGAAACATTTAGGAGAATACAGTTTTTTTTTTTTTTTAAGCCATAAAAAAAAATTGATTAGGAAGCCACTCGATGCACTAAAAATGATCTGTGACGCGGCAATCTGTAAAAACAATCCAAGCATGACAAGAAATTGCACCAGAGTGATTTCTTGGCGGTAATAAATTTCACATTACACTGCATTAGTTGCATTGGTAATTGAATACATATTAATTTAGGGGCTGCTCAGAGTGAACCATTTAATTGATTTCATAGAGGGTATTGTAGTCATTAAGTAAAGTTTCATTTGTTGTGGGAAGTCACGAATCACTCAGAGAGCTGGAGTAAACAGTGCTCCCCCTCAGAGCAAGACTGAACGCCGGGATTTAACGGAGCAGTCAGGAAATGACATCAGCATTAAATGAAAGCGATTACCGTTGTGCATGAAATGTAATTAGAGCTCAATTACATAGTTAATTATTCTATT
The DNA here is from genome assembly GCF_037356315.1 of Lithobates pipiens. Classification (NCBI taxonomy): domain Eukaryota; kingdom Metazoa; phylum Chordata; class Amphibia; order Anura; family Ranidae; genus Lithobates; species Lithobates pipiens. Next base: position 287,030,996 of record NW_027507784.1, read on the forward strand.
AGCTAATTGACTGCCACAATAAAAATAATACTTGGACAAATAATTGAGGCATTTGACAGCTCACAATCTCTGCTTTCACAGTTTATCTAGAGCCGTAAACGGGCACTATTGTTTTTGTAGCCTTCAATACAGGATCAGAGGCTCGACTTGTTTGATTATCAAGAGCGTCTATGCAGCTCATAGCAACTACATTTTGGCTGTTCTTGTGTATACTAGCCAAGCACATGAAGAACAGGTCCATCACACGCTGTAAGGCCATGGACAAAAACAAATACAAAACAAACCTTCAGTTTACCAACTATAACATACACACAGCTGCATTCCATTTGCAGTTCTTTGACATTTGTGTCAACTGTAGATAGATTTGCAGCACATGAAGGATGTGAGAAGCAAAGACTGGAAAAACACATAGCAGTTTATGAACTACCCAGTCCTTATATTGCTTTTATGGGTACAATCTATGTAGAACAGGCATGTCCAAAGTCCGGCCCGCGGGCCAATTGCGGCCCGCGGCCCGGTTTTGAACGGCCCGCCTGGTTATTTGGACATACATATCTTTTGTGGCCCCCGACGATCTCCCAGCGCCGGGGCCACAAAAGATATATATCAGCCGTCACTAAATGGCGGCCCGCGGTCCGAGTCCGGACCGAGCAGCGCTTCTACCCGGACCGCCATGCCGCCAGTGTAGCAAGCGACAGCAATCACTGGTTTGCTGGGACCGCGGGTTTCCCCAGCAACCAGTGATGCTGCGCGCATGCGCCCGCCCCCTGCTCCTGGGCGCGTCTCTCGGAGCTGAAGAGACACGGGCAGTAGGGGTGTGACGTCACGTGCGCGCCCCGCCCCCCTGCTGCCCGCGGTTCCCGGGTCCTGGATCTCATCGCGAGGCAGCTTCAGTTGTGCCCACACTCCTGCAGTTAAGGTATGTGGGCACATTAGTTATCTATTAGTGATCAGTGTTGTGCACACTGTTGGGCATATTTTAAGGGGCTTTTTTTTGTAAAGGGCACGCTGATGGGAAAATTTTATGTTAAAGGACACTCTGATGGGCACATTTTATTTTAAGGGGCACGCTGATGGATATATTTTTTATGTGCACACTGATGAGCATGTTTTGTTAAGGTGCCCCTTAACAAAATATGCCCATCGATGTGCACATTAAAAATATACCCATCAGCGTGTCCCTTAAAATAAAATGTGCCCATCAGAGTGCCCTTTAACATAAAATTTTCCCATCAACGTGCCCCTTAACATAAAATAAGGGTCACGCTGATGGGCACCTTTTATGTTAAGGGGTAATCCGATGGACAAATTTTATTTTACGGGGCACGCTGATGGGTATATTTTTAATGTGCACATCGATGGGCATATTTTGTTAAGGGGCACGCTGATGGGTACAACAAAATGTGCCCTACAAAATATGCCCATCGATGTGCACATTAAAAATATACTCATCAGCATGCCCCTTAAAATAAAAATTGTCCATCAGAATGCCTCCTAACATAATAGGTGCCCATCAGTGTGACCCTTATTTCATGTTAAGGGGCACGCTGATGGGCAGATTTTATTTTAAGAGCAACACTGATAGGTACATTTTATATTAAAAGGGGCACTTTGATGGGCAAATTTTAAGTTAAGGGGCATGTTTTGTTGTGTCCATCAGAGTGCCCCTTAATATAAAATGTGCCCATCAGCATGACACTTATTTTATGTTAAGGGAAATCCTGATGTGCACATTTTATGTTAAGGGGCACTGTGATGGGGACACCTGATGTAAAGGGGCACTGTGATGGGGACACCTGATGTAAAGGGGCACTGTGATGGGGACACCTGATGTAAAGGGGCACTGTGATGGGGACACCAGATTTAAAGGGGCACTGTGATGGGGACACCTGATTTAAAGGGGCACTGTGATGGGGACACCTGATGTAAAGGGGCACTGTGATGGGGACACCTGATGTAAAGGGGCACTGTGATGGGGACACCTGATGTAAAGGGGCACTGTGATGGGGACACCAGATTTAAAGGGGCACTGTGATGGGGACACCTGATTTAAAGGGGCATTGTGATGGGGACACCTGATTTAAAGGGGCACTGTGATGGGGACACCTGATTTAAAGGGGCACTGTGATGGGGACACCTGATGTAAAGGGGCACTGTGATGGGGACACCTGATTTAAAGGGGCACTGTGATGGGACACCTGATTTAAAGGGACACTGTGATGGGGACACCTGATGTAAAGGGGCACTGTGATGGGGACACCTGATGTAAAGGGGCACTGTGATGGGGACACCTGATGTAAAAGGGCACTGTGATGGGGACACCTGATGTAAAGGGGCACTGTGATGGGGACACCTGATTTAAAGAAGCACTGTGACGGGGACACCTGATGTAAAGGGGCACTGTGATGGGGACACCTGATTTAAAGGGGCACTGTGATGGGGACACCTGATTTAAAGAAGCACTGTGATGGGGACACCTGATTTAAAGGGGCATTGTGATGGGGACACCTGATTTAAAGGGGCACTGTGATGGGGACACCTGATTTAAAGGGGCACTGTGATGGGGACACCTGATGTAAAGGGGCACTGTGATGGGGACACCTGATTTAAAGGGGCACTGTGATGGGACACCTGATTTAAAGGGACACTGTGATGGGGACACCTGATGTAAAGGGGCACTGTGATGGGGACACCTGATGTAAAGGGGCACTGTGATGGGGACACCTGATTTAAAGAAGCACTGTGACGGGGACACCTGATGTAAAGGGGCACTGTGATGGGGACACCTGATTTAAAGGGGCACTGTGATGGGGACACCTGATTTAAAGAAGCACTGTGATGGGGACACCTGATGTAAAGGGGCACTGATGGGGACACCTGATTTAAAGAAGCACTGCGATGGGGACACCTGATGTAAAGGGGCACTGTGATGGGGACACCTGATGTAAAGGGGCACTGTGATGGGGACACCTGATTTAAAGGGGCACTGTGATGGGGACACCTGATTTAAAGGGGCACTGTGATGGGGACACCAGATTTAACTTGATCTGGGATCACCAGATGTAACTTGACAATAAATATTGTTGAAATGCTAAGGAAATTGTACATTTCTCATGTTTTTGATAGATATACAGTTACTGCAATATTTCTGAGTCGTAGCACAGACTTGAGATTCGGACCTCGGCCCAAAGAAAATTTTGGCGACCGGACCTCCTTTAATTTTAATTCATTACCCCTGATATATATGCTTCGGAAGGTACAGGGAGGACAGGACCGAGCGCCGTACACAGGAGAATTTCCTGTTTACGGACGGCCTCTGTAATAGGAAGTCCTTCTCCTGCACTGCCATTGGACGACTTTTCTGTCCATCAAAGGAGGCGGGACTTTCTATTAAAGAAGCCGCCGTGTAAACAGGAGATTCTCCTTTGGCGCTCGTCAGTGCATTCCTGGCAATGGTGCTGTGTTCCTGGCAATGGTGCTGTGTTCCTGGCAATGGTGCTGCGTTCCTGGCAATTGTGCTGCGTTCCTGGCAATGGTGCTGCGTTCCTGGCAATGGTGCTGCGTTCCTGGCAATGGTGAGTCATTCCTGGCAATGGTGCTGCATTCCTGGCAATGGTGCTGCATTCCTGGCAATGGTGAGGCATTTGGGGAGGCATTCCTGGCAATGGTGAGGCATTTGGGGAGGCATTCCTGGCAATGGTGCTGCGTCCCTGGCAATGGTGCTGCGTCCCTGGCAATGGTGAGTCATTCCTGGCAATGGTGAGGCATTTGGGGGGGGCATTCCTGGCAATGGTGCTGCGTCCCTGGCAATGGTGCTGCGTCCCTGGCAATGGTGCTGCGTCCCTGGCAATGGTGCTGCGTTCCTGGCAATGGTGAGTCATTCCTGGCAATGGTGCTGCATTCCTGGCAATGGTGAGGCATTTGGGGAGGCATTCCTGGCAATGGTGAGGCATTTGGGGAGGCATTCCTGGCAATGGTGAGGCATTTGGGGAGGCATTCCTGGCAATGGTGCTGTGTCCCAGGCAATGGTGCTGTGTCCCTGGCAATGGTGCTGTGTCCCTGGCAATGGTGCTGTGTCCCTGGCAATGGTGGGGGAATTCCTGGCTATGGTGGGGGAATTCCTGGCTATGGTGGGGGCATTCCTTGCTATGGGGGGGCATTCCTGGCTATGGGGGGGGGCATTCCTGGCTATGGGGGGGCATTCCTGGCTATGGTGGGGGCATTCCTGGCTGTGGTGGGTGTGTTCCTGGCAAAGGTGGGTCTGCAGATGTGCACTGATTAGGCTGCATTGGTGGGCACTGACCATTATTTTGCTTCACAGTTCTTTATTTAAACATTTTTTTTTCCTGAAACTTCCCTCTTAAAGTGAAGGTGTGTGTTATACGCCAATTAATACAGTATGTACAAATACGCCCAAGCTCATTTCTTCCCACACACAGCCACAAAGGCAAGAGAATTCTTGTTGGGCAGTGTATTAGAGCTCGAACGAACACACTTAGACCGAATTTTAACGATTCAAAGAATGTCAGGCAAAATGGTCGGCCCTCGCGCATGTTCACTTCATCAAATCCGGCCCTCTTTGAAAAAAGTTTGGACACCCCTGATGTAGAACCAGCAGTTGTGAGCACAGAACACATGTAGGTACATTTTTAAAGGATTAGTTCACCTTTTAAAAAAATAATAAAAGCATTTATTTTTACAGGTAAAAAAAAAAAAGTGCATTTATTATTTTGTTATTAGGAACCTGCAAAGCATTGCCCCTTGTGATCTGCAGATCGTGGGTGCAATGCTGGATTCCTGCAGACTGTCTGTGTAAATGGTCTGCTCAAGCTGTCTGCTCATACCGGCAGCCAGTTACACACTGACAGGAAGCATAAACTACCTAGAGTGCTTATAACAATGCCATGGTAGTTCATTGAGAACTACAAGCCGACAGCAACAAAGGGTGTTGGTACTTGTAGTTCTCCCAATCACAGAACTCTGTGCATTAATGGCGTGACCAGGTAAGCAGAAATGGGAGGAACATGTGACATGTTCCCAAAGGTGAACATATCCTTTAAAAATGACATGAATGTGTATTTTATACAATTGGCCATTATGTATGCAGTATGAATACAACAGTTTTTAACCACTTTCAGACCGGACCATTTTGCTGGTAAATGACCAGAGGTCTTTTTACACTTTGGCACTGCGCTGCTTTAACTGGTAATTGCGCGGTCATGCAATGTTGTACCCAAACAAAATTTGCGTCCTTTTCTTCCCACAAATAGAGCTTTCTTTTGATGGTATTTGATTGCCTCTGCGATTTTTATTTTTTGCGATATAAACGTAAAAAGACCGCAAATTTTGAAAAAAAATGATATTTTCTACTTTTTGTTATTAGAAAAATCCAATAAACTCAATTTTAGTCATACATTTAGGCCAAAATGTATTCAGCCACATGTCTTTGGTAAAAAAAAAGTCAATAATTGTATATTTATTGGTTTGCGCAAAAGTTGTCACATCTACAAACTAAGGTACGTTTTCTGCAATTTACGCAGCTTTTAGTTTACGACTGCCTATCTCATTTCTTGAGGTGCTAAAATGGCAGGGCAGTACAAAACCCCCCCAAATGACCCCATTTTGGAAAGTAGACCCCCTAAGGAAATTGATAAGAGGCATGTTGAGCCCATTGAATATTTTATTTTTTTGCCTCAAGCGATTGAATAATGACAAAAAAAAAAATTTTTTTTTTTTTTTTACACAAAGTTGTCACTAAATGATATATTGCTCACACATGCTATGGGCGTATGTGAAATAACACCCCAAAATAAATTCTGCTGCTTCTCCTGAGTACGGGGATACCACATATGTGGGACTTTTTGGGAGCCTAGCCGCGTACGGGGCCCCGAAAACCAAGCACCGCCTTCAGGCTTTCTAAGGGCGTAAATTTTTGAGTTCACTTCTCACTACCTATTACAGTTTTGAAGGCCATAAAATGCCAAGATGGCACAAAACCCCCACAAATGACCCCATTTTAGAAAGTAGACACCCCAAGCTATTTGCTGAGAGGCATGTTGAGTTCATGGAATATTTTATATTTTGCCACAAGTTGCGGGAAAATTACAAACTTTTTTTTTTTTTTTTTTTTTTTCACAAAGTTGTCACTAAATGATATATTGCTCACACATGCCATGGGCATATGTGAAATGACACCCCAAAATAAATTCTGCTGCTTCTCCTGAGTACGGGGATACCACATATGTGGGACTTTTTGGGAGCCTAGCCGCGTACGGGGCCCCGAAAACCAAGCACCGCCTTCAGGCTTTCTAAGGGCGTACATTTTTGAGTTCACTTCTCACTACCTATTACAGTTTTGAAGGCCATAAAATGCCAAGATGGCACAAAACCCCCACAAATGACCCCATTTTAGAAAGTAGACACCCCAAGCTATTTGCTGAGAGGCATGTTGAGTCCATGGAATATTTTATATTTTGCCACAAGTTGCGGGAAAATTACAAACTTTTTTTTTTTTTTTTTTTTTTTCACAAAGTTGTCACTAAATGATATATTGCTCACGCATGCCATGGGCATATGTGAAATGACACCCCAAAATAAATTCTGCTGCTTCTCCTGAGTACGGGGATACCACATATGTGGGACTTTTTGGGAGCCTAGCCGCGTACGGGGCCCCGAAAACCAAGCACCGCCTTCAGGCTTTCTAAGGGCGTTACAGTTTTGAAGGCCATAAAATGCCAAGATGGCACAAACCCCCCCCAAATGACCCCATTTTGGAAAGTAGACACCCCTAAATTTAGGGGTACACTAGTGAGACTAGGTAATAAATGGCGGGTGCCCTGAAACTATAAAAAAATAACTAACCAACCAGCGTCACCTGTAACAGTTATATGGTGATCACTGGTGAAAGGGTTAACTAGGGGGCAATCAGGGGGCTTTATGCGGTAGTATATGGGGGTCCCTGGCGCTATAAAAAGCTGCGGCGAACCTAAATACCTACCTGCCTAACTAGCGTCACCTGTGACACTAATACAGCGATCAGAAAAACGATCGCTTATTAGGCTGGGTTCACACTGGAGCGATGCGGGAACGCCACGAATGCGCGGCGGGTTCCCGCATCGCATGCCTCCCGGCGGCAGTTCACACTGCCCTATGCGAACTGCTGGGAGTGTCAGTGAAATGTTACTGACACCCCCAGATCAGTTCGCATATCGCAGTGCGATCTGCAAACTCGGATCGCATGGTGTGAACACCCATGCGATCCGATTCTGCTGCGGGCCAAAAAAAGGGTCCCGTGCGAATTTGCGGCGGGTGCGGCGGGTGTGGCGGGTGCGGCGAATGGCTGAACTCGAATCGCACAGAGATCGGATGTGATTTGCACTGCAGTGCGGTGCGAATCACATCCGTTCTCATAAACCGCTGCAATGTGAACCCAGCCTTAGTGACACTGGCGACGGGGGGTGATCACGGGGTTAAACCTTTATTGGGGGGGTTAGGGGGGTACCTTAGAACTAAAGGGGGCTAACCCTAACTGCCCTAACAGTTATTAGTCACAAATGACACCCGCCGGGTGATCAGGGGGTTAAACCTTTATTAGGTAATAAATGGCGGGTGCCCTGAAACTATAAAAAATAACTAACCAACCAGCGTCACCTGTAACAGTTATATGGTGATCACTGGTGAAAGGGTTAACTAGGGGGCAATCAGGGGGCTTTATGCGGTAGTATATGGGGGTCCCCGGCGCTATAAAAAGCTGCGGCGAACCTAAATACCTACCTGCCTAACTAGCGTCACCTGTGACACTAATACGGCGATCAGAAAAATGATCGCTTATTAGGCTGGGTTCACACTGGAGCGATGCGGGAACGCCGCAAATCCGCGGCGGGTTCCCGCATCGCATGCCTCCCGGCGGCAGTTCACACTGCCCTATGCGAACTGCTGGGAGTGTCAGTGAAATGTTACTGACACCCCCAGATCAGTTCGCATATCGCAGTGCGATCTGCAAACTCGGATCGCATGGTGTGAACACCCATGCGATCCGATTCTGCTGCGAGCCAAAAAAAGGGTCCCGTGCGAATTTGCGGTGGGTGCGGCGGGTGTGGCGGGTGCGGCGGGTGCGGCGAATGGCTGAACTCGAATCGCACAGAGATTGGATGTGATTTGCACTGCAGTGCGGTGCGAATCACATTCGTTCTCATAAACCGCTGCAATGTGAACCCAGCCTTAGTGACACTGGCGACGGGGGGTGATCACGGGGTTAAACCTTTATTGGGGGGGTTAGGGGGGTACATTAGAACTAAAGGGGGCTAACTCTAACTGCCCTAACAGTTATTACAGTCACAAATGACACCAATGCAAAAAAAAAAAAAAAAAAAAAATGACATTGGTGTCACTGTGACTGGGGGGCAGGGGTAATTGGGGGGGTGATCGGGGGGTAAAGGGGGGTGTGAGTGTGCCTGGCATGTTCTACTGTGTGTGTAGAGTGTTGGTGCAACTCACCGATCCGCTCTCCTCCGTGTCGGAACGAAAAATACCGACACGGAGGAGAGAATACATCACTTCCTCTCCTGTGTTTACATTACAGGAGAGGAAGTGATGTCACGGGGGATTCCTATTCGTCGGGAGCGATCGCGAGGGGGTGGCCATGAACGAATGGCCGTCCCCTCGTCCGGGATCGCTCCCGCACGAATACCGACCGCCGCAGGCACCGGGCGGGGGCCCGATCGGGCCCCCGACCCGCGGGAGGCAAGGGACGTACATGTACGCCAATATGCCTGCCCGTGCCATGCTATCGACGTACATCGTCGTGCGGCGGTCGGCAACTGGTTAAGGAGGCGGCACTAAATTCCAAAAAAATCATAACCGTGACTACATCTGTATATACTGAAGGTTCCAATAAATGCAAATATTCAATACATGGAAGTTGTGCATCTGTCAATGCATATACTGCTGAAAATGTGTCTAACATGCATATATCAATCAAAATATGCAACATAAATAGATGGCCAACACATTTCAGTAAACAAATGACAAAATCTAAAATGGAGCATATAAATAATCTTTTTTCAGTCCAAATGAGCCAAAAGAGTCACCCTGACAATCCTGATAAAATAAAAATAAAGTATGAGACTTCTCTCCCATTGCAAAGTGACCCTGGTGCTGAAGTGGAGAAAAAACACTTACCAGAAGACAATGATCTCCATTTACAGAATGGCCATAAGTATTTCACCATCCAGCACAACTTTTTCCAAACACCTTTGATGATCAGCATCCAGCTTTCCCCATTAGCAAGTCATATGCGTACATGAGAAGAAATGCTCAAAAAGTTGAATCTGCAAAAACCGGGGATCCACTAAGAATGGCAGGTTATGATGAAATACGTAGGGGCAGAGCCCGGGCACAGTGACATTATACTTGTCTGATACAATCAGGATTTCTGCTGGTTTTATATATTAGGTGCTTTTGTTTTGCAATGAAAAGTGAATATTTTAACATTTATCAAAAAAGTTGGTTTTGCGGAGTCAAACTATTGTGAGCATGTTTTTCTCCTGTACATATATGATCTGCTGATGTGGAGAGCTGAAGACTTATCATCTGAGGTGTCCGAGGGTAAGTTGCGCTGAGTGCTTATGTTTGTCATGGTCACTCTATGAATGAGGATAATGGAGTTCTGGTAAGCAGGTTTTCTCTATGTGAGCATCTGGGTCACCCATGCAATCCTTTTTAAATCATAATCACAACAGAAACTACCCAAATGACCCTGATCAAAAGTTTACATACCCTGGTGATTTTGGCTTGAAAACATGCACACAAGTTGACACAAATGGGCTTGAATGGCTATTAAAAGTTAACCATTCTCACCTATTATCTGTTTGCTTGCAATTAGTGTGTGGGTATAAAAAGTCAATGCGTTTCTGGACTCTTGACAGACCCTTACATCTTCCATCCAGTGGTGCACTGACACTGACATTTCTGAATTCTGAGTCATGGGGAAAGCAAAAGAATTGTCAAAGGATCTGCGGGAAAAGGTAGTTGAACTGTACAAAAAAGGAAAGGGATATAAAAATATATATTTTTTAAAATATAATATAATAGAATAATATCCAAGGAATTAAGAATGCCAATCAGCAGTGTTCAAACTCTAATCAAGAAGTGGAAAATGAGGGGTTCTGTTGAAACCAAACCACGATCAGGTAGACCAACTAAAATTTCATCCACAACTGCTAGGGAAATTGTTAGGGATGCAAAGAAAAACCCACAAATAACTTCAGGTGAAATACAGGACTCTCTGAAAATGTGGTGTGGCTGATTCAAGATGCACAAACAGGTGGCACTTGAAGAAAGATGGGCTGCATGGTTGAGTCGCCAGAAGAAAGCCATTACTATGCAAATACCACAAAGTATCCCGCTTTCAATACGCCAAACAGCACAGAGACAAACCTTCTGGCACAAAGTCATTTGGAGTGATAAAACCAAAATTTTGATTTTTGGCCACAACCATAAACACTTCATTTGGAGAGGAGTCAAAAATGCATATGATGAAAGGTACACCGTTCCTACTGTGAAACACTGAGGTGGATCGCTGATATTTTGGGAATGTGTGAGCTACAAATGCACAGGAAATTTGATCAAAATTGCAGATGAATGCAGTATGTTATCAAAAAAATACTGGAGAATCATTTGCATTCATCAGCCAGAAAGCTGTGCATGGGACGTACTTGGACATTCCAACATGACAATGTTCCAATCCACAAGGCCAAGTCGACCTGTCATTGGCAAGAGCAGAATAAAAAAAAAAAGGTTCTGGAGTGGCCATCTCAGTCTCCTGATCTCAGTATCATTGAGCCACTCTAGGGAGATCTCAAAATGTGCAGCTCATTCAAGACAGCCCAAGAATTTAGAGGAACTGGAGGCTTTTTTCCAAGAGGAATGGGCAGCTTTACCATCTTACCACAAAAGACTTCAAGCTGGCATTGATGTTAATGGGGACAATATACAGTATTAAGAACTGGGGTATGTAAACTTTTGATCAGGGTCATTTGGGTAGTTTCCGTTGTGATTATGATTTTATGCTATCATTCATATTCACAAAAAAATGGCCAAAAAAATCATAAATTCTGCCAGGGTATGTAAACTTATGGGCACAACTGTATGTGTATTTATGACAGATGCATAACTCTTATTTAACAAATATCACATTTATTGGGACCTAATGGTGTAGTAACTACGAGTATGATTTTTGGGATTCAGTGCTGCCTCTTAAACACAAGGCAAGCTGCTAAGTCTCTGTTATTTCTAGCTACAAGTACAATTTATTTTCTGATATTTGATAGTATGCACACAGGCCAGTTAAAAGGAACAGATTGGCGTTTAAAAGCCTATATGATGGATTATATAAAGACCCCGCTGCTATGCTCAGCTCTGATCAAGAACATATACACAAGTTTCTACTAATAATCAGAAACCTTCCTCAACAGTGATCAGAACCAAATTTTGTCTGGACAGCTTCCATAAACTGATGCAATTGGGTTTTAAAATAAGTTTTCTTAAAAAAAACCTCAACAAGAATTGTTGGCAATGATGGACTTTTTAGGCATAGATATAAATATAACAAAAGAAAGGGGGAAAAGAAGTAAATAAATGTAAAACAATTTTTATTTTTCTAAAAAGAAAAAAACAAACAAACCAGATCTCAATACGTCCTATCATGTCTAGCGTATTAGAGGTACATCACATTCTGTATATATTCTCATAGGTATCCAACATAAGGACATTAAGGAAAGATTGACTATCAATACAGAAAATAATTTGCATAGACAGGATAACAATTAAGAATCAGCTCAAAAATTGTACAATTAAATTCCCAGAATAATTAAAAATACAAAGAAAGATAATAAACTTTTTTTCTCCCCTCCTTCCTTCCCCCTTGTTAACCCTGGGAGCAAGATTATTATCTTTCTTTGTATTTGTAATTATTCTGGAAATTAATTGTACAATTTTTATGACTAATTATTTTGTCTTATTACAAACTATCTTAATGCTATGTTTTTTCTATTTTTAGAAAAAGTATAAACTCCTGAGGAAGCATCATGATGAACGCGAAACATGTAATGTAGAGCATCTAAATATCTTTGAGCTGATTCTTAATTGTTATCCTGTCTATGCAAATTATTTTCTGTATTGATGGTCAATTTTTCCTTAATGTTCTTTTGTTGGATACCTATGAGAATATATACAGAATGTGATGTACCTCTAATACGCTAGACAGGATAGGAAGTATTGAGATCTGGTTTGTTTGTTTTTTTCTTTTTAGAAAAATAAAAATTGTTTTAAATGTATTTACTTCTTTTCCCCCTTTCTTTTGTTATATTTATATCTATGCCTAAAAAGTCCATCATTGTCAACAATTCTTGTTGAGATTTTTTTTAAGAAAAGTTAATTAGGACCACCCTGTGGCAGATACACACCAAATTCAATTTAAATTACGTTTGTTGCACACCCTCAAAGTCTATTCTTGCAAAACAGGCAATGATTGTGCTTCCATGCCTAAATTGGGCCCAGTCATGACCAGCATGAATATAAACGTCCAAAATAATATTTGGACATTTTCAGATAAGATCTGGATAAATTAGAAATTCGGAGACAAAAGGAAACCCTGTGCAATAATAGCACAAATATACACATCTATGGTTGGGTGGTGAAGTCAGGTAGTTCACACAAAGATCAAGACTGTGTTTCTTTGACAATTATCAGCATATGTATGGCTAAAACAAGTAACCAGTGTCATATGTAGAAAAGACTAGCAGACAATTATATTTTAGTTTCCAGATGTGAGATCACTGAAAGATGCTGAACTTCACACAACTCAATGAAACAAACCTGATAAAGGGCTGCAGGCCCGTGGAATTGTCCATGGTGCTGAAATGACTCTGGATGCATTTTATAGCTATACCAGACAATGACAATCCATAGATCTTTATCAAAGAAATGCTACACAATCAACACATATTTTGCAACCATTGCATGTCTTGACTGACATATACTGTAATATATATATATATATATATACACATATACACACATATATATATATATATATATATATATACACACACACACACACACACACACACACACACACACACATATATATATATATATATATATATATATATATACAAAAAAAAATATATATATGCACTTTTTTTATTCCACTTGCCTGATAATGCGAATAATGATTAGTCAAATGTAGGAGAACCAACTAAACTTCACTGCTGGTTTTAGAATAAAGTGTTCTTTCCAATTCCCTAGCAAACACAGCAATTATAGTCTGGCTGCGCAAGTCCACAGCAACAACTTGAGAAGATTGAGAGAGAGACCGGAGAGAAGAAACTGAGGGTCTGGAGATACAAGCTAGGCTGTGATGCAGCTATAATGATGCAATTATTAACCCACATCTTCTGCTGGTCAAACTTTGTTTTCTTTCATTTTTATTTTTCTAGGTTTTATTTTTATAAGAAACCTGGAACATTTTTATAGATAGAAAACACTCATTAGAGAACTGCTGAAACAAACAACTGGCCGAAATAGAACCACAGAACATTGGCATGAAAATTCTGAAAAACGGTTAGATTAATGGCACAAATATAACCCTGTTAATCTGAGTGTCCTTAAAATTTTAAAAGAAAGAGCCGATTCATTTTAGACTAGCGGGGGCTGATCCATGGGAGGAATAAAAATCAAGGGCACGCGGCCTGGTACGGCTCGGGGGGGGGGGGGTGACGCTCGCTCGTTCCCACCCCTTTTCCTGACCGGCCGGGCTGCGTGCTCAGATAGGGGTCTGGTATGGGTTTCCCCTTAAAATCCCTACCAGACCTAAGGACCTGGTATGCCTCCAAAGGGGGAACCCATGCCGTTTTTTTTTTATTTGGCGTGGAGTTCTCCCTTTGGATTCATACCAAATACAGTGCCTGGTATTGGCGGGAATCCAATTTGGATCCCCGCACCAGCGTCAACCCGGCCAGCGATGCTTGACGCTTATCGGGAAAGGAAAATAAACATTTTTCCTTTCCCGATGCGAGCCGGCTCGGTGCTGGCTCCCGCGATGGGGCTCACAGGATGTCAATCTTGCCGATAAAAGCGGTGAGATTGACACAATATCGCGGTCACCTACTGTATGCCTTGGCTACTCTTCTTCAGCTGAAACTGGGGTTTCAGTCAAAGTGGAGGAACTTATAAATAGTTCCATATCACAATCTATTTTAACACAAAACCTTTAGACCTATCTCAAAAAGCTAATTTTGTGAGTCTTAAAATCAACCCCATAAAGGCCATTTAAAGTTTCTACCACATCCTACCACAGGGGACAACCTCAGCAGCCAAGTTTGCCAACACAAATTACTTTAATGGATGAAGAAAGAAATGGCAAATGACAACTCTTGCGAACTCTTAACACAATAAACTACACTATTATACAGCCATAAATCCTCAGCAAAGTTTTCAGCAAAGTAACCAATTTAAAGTTTTTATTATTTATTAATCGCCAATATTTCACAGGGATAATTTCACCCGCTGAAATGTGACAAAAAGGAGTAAAGAGTATGCCTAAAGTAGCTGTCTAAAAAGCAGAAACTGACAGGAATTATGTTTTGCCTAAAAAAATTAAAAAAATAGAAAATATTGACCCCATAGCCTTCATCACAGACATTATTTCACAAATATACAAACATATGGAATCAAGCTATACCACAAATGTGCGGCAACAGCCATAGCCAAATGTTCATAGGGCAGTTTGTTTAACAATAATTTATAATCCTTTAATTATTCTTCAATGCTATAATGTGGCTCAGCTTGGAGCTAAATGTCAAGATTTATTTTTTATAAGCTGCCATGAACACATTAAAAGAAAAAAAAAAGAAAAAAAAAAAAAACTTTTACTGTATGTCACTTTCATTTAAGAGCTGTGCCCTTGCTACTAGTTGTCCTCAGTCATCTAGCCACCTCATTCAGCAAACTTTCTATGAGCCAAGGCTGTCATGGACCTGCCCCCTGCAAGCAATGTCATAAAGCCACCCGTGCTTACACATTACCGGGGGACAGAGGGTGCTATTAAGCTAGAGTTTAACATTTTAGTGGACTAATTTCAGAAAGTCTCTCAGCTGTAATATATATGTAAGCAGTTAAAGCTCTGTAATGTAGCCAGTTGTGTGATGCAGTTAGCACGGCCAGGTTTCCAGGTTTTCCTTTTCTATATACTAGAAGGAGCAGCGAAAAACTGCTAAAAGGCATTCCCTCTACTCTCCTCCTGTGAGCAGACATAAAAAACAAAGCATATCATGCTACTATGCAAAAGTAATGCTTACAGGCATTTATTACATCTTACAGAGTTAACAGTACACAAGGATGTCAACAGTTTTTTCTTTCCAAATGGTTGAAACCATGCTTGTTCAGGTGTTCCGAACATCAGCACAACTTCCCAGACTGAGACATTGGCTCAAAGATGATTTTTCGAGCCTGTATTGCAGAGTGCAACAAACTAAACATCAAGTGAACCAAAAAAGTGCATGTGAACACAAAGGTGCACAGGGTATGTTACTGGCACCCTCTCAAACAAGAAAGGACCATGTTCCTGACCCCCTGGGGTGTAAGGCTGCTGACTGGGGGAACAGCACTCTAGTCCACCTAGCCAAAAGGACTGGCTGACCCCTCTCCTAGTGGCCAAAGCTAACCACCGAGTATTAGGTTAGGGGCTCTCCAGAAGACAGACCACCCCAAAAGCAGTGTGGAAGGAACCTCAGGGCAACACTTCGAACTTGAACTCTAGACTTCAGGCTAGGCCCCATAACCCACACCATAATATCCTTGTGCAGAGAAGAAAAAAAAAAAAAAAAACACACACACACACACAAAGTTGAGTGATGAGCACATGAAGAAAATAAATTGGTAGACAATGGTTAAACCTCAAGGCCTGGTAACTATTGCCCTGATCGTGACCAAAAGTGTTAAAAAAACTGGTGGTGTGGTGGCCTGGTGCAGTGAGGTCCCAAACCCATAATGTTACTCTGGCACCCATGGCTCTCAGTCTTTCCAACCCTCAGCCAGACAAGGTCTACTATACAGCCAGCCATTCTTGACAATAGGCCTCATCCGTGCCAATAGGCCAATGACGTCGGAGCACCCGCCTGTACAATGATGAGAACAGATACTACATTTTATCTTGGCCAAAAAAAAAGACCCCTTAAGCCCCTTTCACACGGGCTTTCCGATAAGGTCCACCTGTCAGTTTTTCAGATGGACCTGGTCAGACAATCCATTCAGCCCTATTGAGCGACGGTTGTCAGTGGTGATATATCCGCTGACATCCACCGATATCCGATCCTGTCCGTGAAATGGAGACAGATGGAAACCCTATTTTCCATCCGTCTGGAGAATCGGATCGGATGAAAATGGACAAGCAGTCCGTTTCTATCTGATCTCCATAGAGGATAGTGGGGACTTGACAGGTTCATCTCCGCACAGTAAGCGGAGACAAACCTGTCATCCATTTGCTCAGTGGATCGATCCCTGCTGAGCAAAGCGGAGTCCGTACACAGACAACCCCATGTGAAAGGACTGAAAGAGTTTATCAAATGTCTAACAAACCAATTAAAATAAAATGAGCTCCCTAATGTTGTATTCCACCGTGTGACTTGCTATAAAGTTAAAATGTTGCAGTCTTAACACTGGGAGAGAGGAAGTTGAGAAAATGTTTATTCCTGCCTGCAGCAAACTGCTTACATCTCAGTCAAGGCAGACACTTTTCTGGAGTCCAAGGACAGAGTTTTAAAGTGAAGAGTATTTTTGAAAAATGCTACTATTTTATATTGTGACAGGTCATGAAATAATTGATGCAAATGTCTTAAAGTGGATGTAAACCCTCACATATACCCAGTCCAGTGAAGTGAACAGCCTCAGATGATAAACAGAGATGAAACAGATCTCCCTACATAAGTTTTATTTGCATATCTGCTGTCTTAAGCTTTGTACACTAGATTAGAAAGTATACATTGTGTTAGAATTGTTTTTCCTGTTCCACCACTGGGTGGGGTGTCTCGGCTGTCACACAGTGTATGCCCATTGGAGGAAAAGCACCCCCCCCCCATATACACACACACACACACACACACAGAGGCAGAGTAACAAGGAAAGATGCAGCGTGAATAGACCAGCTCTCTGCTAATCTATATGCACCCTCCCCAACACAAATTTCCAGATGTTTTTATCTCCTGTGTCAGAGAAGTTGTCAGTAGTTATCATGCTGATAAACAAGGAACAGAGCAACAGAAAGACACAGGACTCTTGAGAGAGATAAGTAAACACTGTGTGTGTGTATGTATGTATATATATATATATATATATATATATATATATATATATATATATATATATATATATATATATATATATATATATATATGTGCCCAGCTCAAATTTCATTAATGAGATTTACATCAACTTTAAATTAAATATGGGTTCTCAAAAAGGATGAATTGATAACTAAATGAAATAGGGGTGCCAAGGAAAAAAAAGAAAATCATAAAAAAAAAATAATTGGACAATAGAAAAGAGGAAATCTTGAAAGAAAGGCAAAATCTATTCAAAACTGATAATATCTAAAGCTTTAAATAACAAAATTAAATTGTAAGATTTTTCCCAAAAATCTAAAGCTAAATCTATTTCTTCTTTTAAAGATACATCTTGCAGTCATAATCCAGCTCATTCAGTTCACCCTAATTTCACCAGTATTTTGAGCATCAGTCCCTTATTTGGCACTGAAGGAAGTGACAGCCAGGACTTATGTTGGGGTAACACTAAACTGCAGGTTCCCCCGATGTAATAAAAAGTCTAATTTCTACAAAAAGCATACCAGGGTTGTAAGAGAGCTATCTTATAAAAAAAAAAAAAAAACATGTGAAGGAGATCATTTAGCAGTCATATCAATTTCCAACTTAAAAAGCTGTGCTGAAGGTTATCTCAAGGGAAATCCGGCACAGAACACTTGTTTTATGACATTTCAGCATTTTGATTCCTGAAAGCAAAGATGCCTGTGCAACAGAAAAACAAACCATCTTCAGAAGCATCCATGTCTAATTAGGAAGACACCACAACCATGCTTCCACCGGTGTGTGCTGATAGATAAAATGCAACCAGGAAAGGAGAGATATTAGACGAGAAAAAGCGATAAAAGAATTTAAAGCTCTGTAAAGCAGATTTGAGTATGTCTTACATCTGTAATTAAATCCCTTTGTTCTTTTTATGTGTTTTGTTTTTTGTTTTCATTAAATATTTAATTGCTAGCTGCTAGCCCGGATTCCCCCGCCCCCAAAAATAGGTGGACTGAACATCTACAGAAGAACAGGGGTTTTCCATAGTAATGGTAATAAACCATTAGATCGACATATCACAAAATGGCTATAACCTACAAGAGTGTGAAATAGGATTTAATGTGGTCCCCCCGGGCTTCATTTAAAGTGTCACTAAGACAACATCATAAAAAAAAAAAAAAAAAAAAACTATCAATAACAGGTGTATTACATTTGTTCTTAAAGTGGTTGTAAACCCTTACAACACACTTAGACCTACAGCTAAGCCTTAATCTAGGCTTACCTGTAGGTCAAAGAAATATCTCCTAAACCTACACGGTTTAGGAGATATTTGCCGAAAGACAGGCACCTCTGTCTATGGTGCATGCGCCATAGACAGCGGCACGCCGCAGTTAACTGCGATATGCCGCGAGTGGCAGCTCCCGTGCGCATGCCATCGCGGCTCCGACGAATGACAGGAGCAGCGAGACCCACAAAGAAGATGGATACTCTGGACTACAGGGGACAGAGGTGACTTCGCTTGCTCATGTGTCAGTTAAGTGACACATAACAGACTACTATGTGATGCATAGTAGCCCATTATGCTTTACCTTTGCAGGGAATCAAAGAGGAAGTAAACCCATCAGGGTTTACTTCCTCTTTAATCAGTCACTATGAGATTTGTTTTCTGTATACTGCAAAATACCTAGTTGCTTGCTGCTCTCTATCACCTTCTGTTCATATCCCCAATTCAGCTAGGGATTTTGCAGCTGTGGTGCCATCTCTGCATATGCTCAGTTCCCAGTGAGTTTCTATGCTGACCATCTCCTCCATATCACATCTGAGCAGCCCAAGTGACTACAGAATCACACATGTGTCTATACACAGTGGTAAAGGACAGCCCACTACCTCCCTCCTCCCCCATGTCCAATAAGCAGATAAATACAATGGGGTGGGATATTACATGTAGATTAATGGAGGTGTCACCTCCCTCTTATGCCAAGACACAGCCTTAACTGGCAGAACTCTGCCGCAGCATGTTTTTTTTTACACACAAAAAATAAAGATTTGATTTCAAATATATATTTGTATGACAATTCAATTCACATTCAATAAGCCTTTTTTTAACCTCTTGCCCACTGACCAATTTTCAGCTTTCAGTGCGCTCACATTTTGAACATTTACCCAATCATGCCACACTGTACCCATATGAAATATTTTTCCTTTTTTTCACACAAATAGAGCTTTCTTTTGGCGATATTTAATCACCACTGGGTTTTTTATTTTTTGCACTATAAATGAACAAAGGCAGAATATTTTGTAGAAAATTGAATTTTTCTTTGTTTCTGTTATAGAATTAGTTATAGAATTAGTAACTGTTCTTCATAAATGTTGGCCAAAATTTATACTGCTACATATCTTTGGTAAAAATAACCATATCATTGTATATTTATTTGGTCTTTTAGAAAATTAGAGAGTCTACAAGCTATGGTGCTAATCACTGAAAATGTATCACACCTGATTTACTGACGGCTTATCTAATTTCTTGTGACACTTACAAACTAGGAAAGTACAAATATACCCCCCCCCCCCCCATGACCCATTTTTGGAAAGAAGAACGAGGAGAGGTCTGTGTAAACAAACCTCTCCCCGTGCTTCCTAGTGTGGCTGTCACCGATCGTCTGTTACCTTTTATAGGGAAGGACAATCAGTGACGTCACATGCCAAGCCACGCCTCCCTACAATAAAAAAAACACATAACGTCACACACAACCCCTACACTGCCCCCTAGTGGTTAACTCCTTCACTGCCAGTGTCATTTACACAGGAATCATTGCTGTATAAATGGCAATGGCTCCAAAAATGTGCCAGATGTGTCAGATGTGTCCGCCACAATAAAAATCGATCGCTGCCATTAATAAAAACTATCCCCTATTTTGTAAATGCTAAAACTTTTGCGCAAACCAATCAATCGCTAATTGCAATTTTTTTTACCAAAAATATGTAGAAGAATACGTATCGGCCTAAACTGAGGAAAAAAAATGTTTTTTTATATATTTTTGGGGGGATATTATAGCAAAAAAGTAAAAAATATTGCATTTTTTTCCCAAAATTGTCGCTCTATTTTTGTTTATAGCGCAAAAAATAAAAATTGCAGAGGTGATCAAATACCAATACGCAATTGTCAGTTAAAGCGTTGCAGTGCCGAATCGCAAAAAGGGGCTTGGGGGTAAATGTATATTTAGCCAAAACGTTTATTTTAAAGTGGTTGTAAACCTCTTACAAGAAAACTGAGCAAAGTACATATTTCTATAGTGTGTACTTGACTCACACCTGATAGTCTGTGCGTACTCCAAATGATCAAGGGGGGGTGAGGGAGGATAGCTCCAGCACAAAGCCTCAGCTGTGCATGTTTCCCTATGAGACTGTGTGCAGTGTGTGGCATCAGATCTTCACCCCCCTACCCCTGGAAGCTCAAAAAAGCTGTGTACATGTTGGACATTAAATGGGTGTATTGAAGAGCAGCTGCAGACAAACAGGTACAGTTTATGTAGCAGGATATGTTTTATCTCTATTTATCACTTAAGGCCAGTCACTTCACTGAGCTTATGTAAGGGTTTGCAACCCCATTAAGTTTAAAATTAGAGTAGAAGATGGTAAAACCCCAAATCAGTCTTTTCCTATAGCCAGCTGAAAAGATTTCCATCATATCCTGTTCTCTCTCTAAGCAAAGGGGTTGTCATCAGAACAGGTGACCCCATTGGAAGATTTATGTAGCTGGAGTTAAATTTCAAAGTTACCCGTGTTCATATCAAACATCTGATTTGGTGCAGAATTCTCAACACGATAAAGATTATTCTTCAAAACATTGGATTCTTGAAGTGAATTAAATTTACTTAGCTTTACACTTTAGAAAATGAATCCAAGGTTGGATTAATTTCATCTCACTTCACACCGCACTCAAGTAGGGCATCTTACTTAACAATTTATGTCACACGAAACAATGAACATACTTATGAAGCACTAAGCATGTGTGAATTTCTCATGAAACCTATCCAATCTAATTATAATATTTAATGAGTGAAAGCAGACAGTGAACTGAACTATTTAAGAGAGACATCATTTTAATTCTGCTAAGCAAAGTATTTCATAATGAAACCCATCTGGCAGTTATCCTCCTTTTTCCTTCAAACACCTTTGGCTTGTGGTTGTTTCGAAGTCAAAACCAATACTTGAATAGAAAACATTTTTTTTTTTTCCACTGACCATTACTGTTAATAATTTCTCATTATACATGTATTTTGGGTAACTAATAGTCAAATAATGATTACATGTTATTCTAATACAGCTGTTTTTGAAGAGTCGAGTCCCTTGAAGCCTCCACAAATGAACCATGCACCAAACTTGGCAATGGAGTTTGTGAAGACAAATCTACTAAATGGAAATTTGATTAATGGAGCTCCAGTATATATATACACACACACATACATACACAGCTCCCCCAGCAGAGAGCTGCTGACTGTCAATCAGCAGCTCTGTGCTGGAGAGCTGTGAGAACTGAGCCATTGGCGGCATTTGATGGCTCGGATCTCAGTGCAGAGGCAGTGTAGAAATGATGCTGCATCAATGCATTCACCAAGGTACAGCGAGTATGAAAATGGGGGGGGGGGGGGGAGAGACATGCTTCCCTTTTAAAGGGAAAAGGCAATCACATGAGCCATTTAAAGGAGAACACCCATCAGCTCAGCTGATCCTGTAGGTCACAGGACTGCAGTTTGTTCTGCACCCCTGTGACCCGTTTTCAGCAGACAGCGGGCTGAAGCTCGCTGTTGGCTGACTTCATAGACACGGTCAAGGCTTGGGAAAGTTTGAGACCATATGGTCTGGATTCACCCACATGCCTGGACCAGCACCTGGCTCAGCAGAGCACTCTGTGGTGACTGACAACTCACCAGCTCACTGCTCAGGGTGCACTGAGAACCAAGCGATCAGTGGTGTTTGATTGCTCCATTCTCAGTCTTAGAGCCGAAGGGGGACTAAGCATGATTACCCCGCCCCCCAGAAAAAAAAAATCCTGTTTTAATCCTGTTTTTATCTTTTATAAGGTGTTCACATTCCAGCAGCCACAGGCACCCAGGGGCAGCATGTGCTAATTTGTAGCAGACATACGGGGGTGCCATTCATTTTGCCTCCTCCCCCACGCCCCCCAATCTGACAAAGGACCATGCTATTTCCAGGCAGCTGTAATTTTTCAAATGAATGGACTGCTGCACCCATGCAAAAGGGGGAATTTTATTTTCTGGTCCCAGAGATGCAACATGAAGTTAGGGGGAATCTCCCAAAATGTGGGGAATTCCTATGTTTAGACAGCTGTCCATGGAACATTTGTTTCATTTGAAGATTTCTCCTCACCTCTTGTTCTAGGAACAACTCCATCTCTATGTCAATGGTGACCAGGGCAGAAAAATGGCAGCTCTCTCCAATGAAACGAAGCAGCGGCAATGACAAAAAAAATAAAAAATTCTAACCCTTTTACACTGAAATCTAAAAAAAAAACGTCAAGAGATAACACTTTAATGCTATGACTTTATAGTATTGGTGTGCTACAAATAAATGCAAGCCCTTCACCGTTAGAACACCACAATACTCAATCAAGAGTAAATTATGACAGGGGAACTGTCGCATAATGCAAAACAATTATGAGCAGATTTAAGATGGTAGCATCAGAAAAAACACACTCAAAACACATATGTGCATGTAAATAGGTACACAATTTCACACATCTATTTTTTTTTTTTTTGTTCTCATTTCAATTTGCATCTGACGTCTGAACCATTTTTATGTACTAGGAAGGAGGAAACAAGTGAAGTCTGATTGGATGTGGGAGGGAAGCTAATATACACAGAAATAGGGTTGGCGCAGAAAACGAGACATTTCCTATGGATCTATTATTCTCTTCAACAGCCGCACAAATCTGAAACTAATATTTGCACATGAAAATGTTCTGGATGCCGCGCATCTGCAGCTTCAAAGTAAAATAAGTCATCGCTGAAAAGACTCGCAGGTACTTGAGTGTTTGGAAACAAACTAGGCTGTTAGGATATGAACTTGCAGGAAAACAGCAAGTTAACATTAGCAAGAATAAAAAGTTCTGCAGACTGAATAAAAAATAAAAAACCACAGTAGGGCCACTAAGATATAAACTGGCATATCAGATAACTTGTAGGAAGTAAATGTGATACCTTTTATATTGGTCTATAGTACAGTATAGAGATTAACCAGCACTAAAATTCCTAACCACTGCTTTCCAGGCATCACTTTTATTAACAGGGCATTTAGGTTGTGCAATAGAAAGTGCCCAAGACAGCATATGATATGATCTTGAGGGACAGAATTAGGTAGACCATTTTCCAAACACAGTGGAAAAATAGAGAGAGACATGTACATCGATCAGCCACAACTTTATGACCAGTGACAGGTTACGTTAATAACATTGATTATCCCGTTACAATAGAATCTGCTGGTGGGATATTAGGCAGCAAGTAAATGTTGTCCCAAAAGCTGATGTGTTAAAAGAAAAAAAATGGGCACCTCCCTTTGCTGTGTATGGGGCTGCATAGAACAGTCTGTGTACCCATGTTGATCCGTGTCCACAGCTAAAAGAACCAACAATGGGCACATGAGAATCAGAACTGAACCACGGTAATGGAAGAATGTTGTGTGGTCTGATGAATATATTTACTTTTATGTAGATGATCGGGTGTGGGTGTGTCCTTTACCTAGGGAAGAGGTGGCACTGAGATGCAGTATGAGAGGAAGGCAAGCAGGTGGAAGCATTGTAATGTTTTGAGCCATGTCCTGCTGTGCAACCTTGGACCATGCCATTCATGTGGATGTTACTTGACCCATAATAAAAACCTAAACATTGTTTCTAAGTACACCTCGATGGAAACTATATTTCCTGATGGCAATGGCCTCTTTCAGCAGGATAATACACCCTGCCACATTGCAAAAATGGTTTGAGAAACACAAGTTTGAGGTTTTGATTTGGCATCATATTCTCCAGATCTCAATCTAATAGAGCATTTGTGGGATGTGCTGGAAGAACGAGTCCTTGTCATGGAGGCCCCACCTAGCAAATTACAAGGCTTAAAGCTAAATTCAAGCACTTTGTAAACAGTGAAGGCACTCTATTTGTTAAGTCTTATGAGGGTCAGGACACCTCCTGGACTTATCCATTAATTACCAATGTCTATGTCTACACTTCCCCTGTGCTGCCCATTCTTAGAAGCTTTTGTTTTATGTGACTAAGATAACATAATAAAAGGCTTCTACGATTGGGAAGGAGGAGGAGAGGTATATCAGCTGCATCAACCTCACTGTTGAAAATGTTGGGACCAGAAGGTCCAGCATTGAGCTCCCGGAACTACAGTGATAGCTGTCAGGAGCTCCATAATCCTGAATTCCTGAAGTTCAGCTTTAAGACCCCTTTCACACCACACCGCCCTTTGCGTCTGCGGTAAAACGCCGCTACTTTTAACGGCGTTTTACCGCCGGATTTGCAGCGCATTTCGGCCACTAGCGGGGCGCTTTTACCTCCCGCTAGCGGCCGCGAAAGGGTTAAAACCGCCGGCAATACACCGCAATGGCGGCGTTTTGCCGGCGGCATTACAGCGCTGCCCCATTGATTTCAATGGGGAGCAGCGGTGGAGGAGCGGTAAACACACCGCTCCTTCACCGCTCCAAAGAAGCTGCTGGCAGGACTTTTTTCTGACGTCCTGCCAGCGCACCGCTGTAGTGTGAAAGCCCCGAGGGATTGCAGGCGCTATTTCTAACGCTATAGCGCCTGCAAAACGCCCTGGTGTGAAAGGGGTGTAAAGGATCTGCAAAGCCAATGGCTCCCGCTGTTGTTAAAAGCCAATAAGGTTTTATTTTATTTTTTTAAAACCTGTGCTTTAACAATCACTTTAAGTGAAATTATCCTTTGAATCTCCAACTACCCAGACCACCTCCTCACTGGCAGCCACCTATCTAAATACTTTCCTTTAGCCACGTTCCTGAAATCTTCACTGTGCAGCCCCCTCTAGCCCATGTCAAGACACTACAGCACATATGTGCCATTTAGCTCATACATTTAGCTAATCTATACTTGTGGCAGCCTCCAGCCATACAGAGGAGTACTAATATAGCCACAGGAACAAACGGTGCAGGTGAAGTAGCTGGACATGACCAGGGACACACTGAGGATTTTAGCAGCTGGGTACATATTTAGGTAAAAACCTGTGACTCAGAGGTGAGGTGGTAGGATGGGGGGAATTAGAATAAAATCTTTAATGTCACACCATAGTTGACACATGAAACACCATCTGTTTTGGAAGAAGAGGGCATATCAAGTTGGTTGATCCCCTTAATTCTTCAGTTGTCTAGTGGGGTGCTTTAGTAAATGGGGGTTGAGGAAAGTGGCATTCTGGAGTGGGCTGCAAGCACTAAAATTTTTACACATCAAAGTCAAGGGTGCCAAAATGTAAATAATGGAGTAAAAGTAAAAGCCATAACAAAAGCTATAGAAATCACCAGCATTCAGTAGTTTTCTATTGAAGATTAAAAAATAAAAAATGAGATGTTCAATCTAAAGTAGTATTTATATTTTGAGCCAGTTTTAATAAATCAGCCCCAAGCTTAGTAAAACATAAGAGGGCCAGCCATTACTGTAATTACTGGTAGCAAGCAGCTATGGCTTCCTAAAACTTGGTTTCAAATATCAAATACAGAAAAGCAAATCTCCAGCCAGTACATCACAATCTGAACATGGTGTTTAACATTTCATTTTCGAGTGCTTCTTAATATGCCTTAAAATGTGCGTGTCTACCCTAGGTGATATTGCAGTCTGATTTTTAATAACGCAGCATTTGTAAAACGGCCATGCAATTGGCAACTGCCTACATAATTCCCTTATAAATCACACTCCGTAATTTAACAGATATGATAGGGGAATTTCGTCCAAGCTGGAGCTTAAATGAGGCAACTGGAGGAAGGGAGGGGAGAAAAAAAAAGGATGTTAAAATAAAAATAACCTGCACTAGCATTTGGACGGCTTGCTGAAGTCTTGGAGAAAATATTAGTTTCAGTGTTTTAATAGCATAAGCATTTTCTGTCCTTAGACATTACCAGCTTTATAGGGTTGTGAAAGCAGGGAGGGGGTGTTAACTCTTCCTATTACTAGGGATATTTTAATGGCTTTACCACAGAATAAGTTAGCGTGGATAGTAACTGTGCACAACATCAAACGCTCATTTATCATGCTCTTACCAGCTAATTTTTGCATGCGTAAACAGTGCAGAATTTTCATTTTCAGTGCTGCATCTGCAATTAATTTTTATTAATACTACTATTATAATTATTCCAAAATATATCCACCCTAACTTTTTTCATAATAAACAGGGCTCTCTGTGCTTATTAAACTACATAAACATATTTTTGCTTTCATTTCATCATTTATAAAAAAATAAAAAATAATAATAATAAAAATGAGTCACTATTTTGTTTATCACTAAAAAATGAAAGCACTCAAAATAAAAAACAAATATCCATTGAGAAATGTACTCACTGGCCACTTTATTATTAGGTACACCTAGCTGGTACCAGGTTGGGCCCCCTTTTACCTTCATTCTTTGTGGTGATTCAACAAGGTGTTGAAAACATTGCTCCGAGATGTTGGTCCAAATTGACATGATAGCGTCACATCCATGATGTAAATCAATTGTTCCACCACATCCCAAAGATGCACTATTGAATTGAGATCTGGTGACTGTGAAGGCCATTGGAGTACAGTGATCTCTTTCTCATGTTCAAGAAACCAGTGGTGAGATGATCTGAGCTTTGTGACATCGTACATTATCCTGCTGGAAGTAGCCATCAGAAGATGGGTACACTATAGTCAAAGGGATGGACATGGTCAGCAACAGTACTCTCTCCTCTCCCCTGAGAGAACCGGTAGTCTGTGGCATTTTAACGATGCTCAATTGGCACTAAGGGGCCCAAAGTGTGCCAAAAAAATATACCCCACACCATCACAGCACCAGCCGAAACCATTGATACAAGACAGGAAGGATCCATGCTCTCATGCTGTTTATGCCAAATTATGACCCCACCATCTGAATGTTGCAGCTGAAATTGATAATCATCAGACCAGGCAACATTTTTCCAATCTTCTATTGTCCAATATTGGTGAGCCTGTGCCAATTGTAGCATTGTTTTTTTTTGCTCTTAGCTGACAGGAGTGGCACATGATATGGTCTTCTGCTGATGTAGCTCCTTCCACGTTCAAAGTCATTTAAATCTTCTTTCTTCCCCATTCTGATACTCGGTTTGAAGTTCAGCAAGTCATTTTCACCACTTCTAGATGTCTAAATGCATTGAGTTGCTGTCATGTAATTGGCTGATTAGCAATTTGTGTCACCAAGCAATTGAACAGGTGTACCTAATAAAGTGGCCAATCAGTGTATATTCTTGAGAATCTCTCTTTCTAAAGAAATATTAAATTGGAACTCAAGGTTAAGTATATGGTTGAAATACATATGTGTGGAAAATATTAGGTGATGTGGTAAATGACATTGGTAAAGCCAGTTCTTGCAGATTAATAGCTCAGAACAGGTAGATTAGTGGAGGAGTCCAGGAGACGTGAGGTTTGCATGTAAATATGTAAACGGATGGGAGTCTGCATTTAGTCAGAACTCTCCAGTGGCACCGGTTGCTGAGTACAGACTCTTGACAATTGTTGGTCAAAGCATAGCAATTTTTTAGGCCACACACAGGAATTAGCAAGAGTATTAATGAACTATTTCTCTTTTAGTGAACACCAATGCTTTTGTGTGGTCATAAAAGCAGCCTTAGGTGAGGTTCTCCAGGAAAACCCTGTGAGCGTCCACATCAATGCATGTGTGTTTGAGTAGCAAATGTGTACACATTGCCACGAGGGTACAATCTAATATGATATCCAATATACTGTATGTGACAGTGTGGATTATTTTGACTATTTAAAACAAAGAGCGTATACTATATCTTCTGGACACCACAGACTTTATTCCACATGGTGCCAGTATTTTACAAACAAATAAAAAAACTGCATATCACAGTGTGGAGCCTGCTATATCCTACAGAGTGCTATATAATATGGCAGAGAATACTCTTGCTATAAGAGCTGGAAGACGGATAGCCCAGTCACATCAAGTGACCGGGCTTCTCCTCTATAACTTGTATTCACCCTTTTATGGAAATGAATGGTGCTTGCTTCCTTTGGTCCAAGCAAGTGAAGAACTGTGCTATAAACAGACGTTGGTTGTTCGAACGCCAAACTGCTTTTCTTAAAAAAAAATTGGATCCCAGCATGTGTGCCCATCCCTTCCATTACATCATGCTGACTGACCACAGTATAACCAAAGCAGCATATAGGAACGTCCTAGGACACATATGTAAAACACAAGGCCCAGGGGCCAAATCTGGCCCACCAGGCCATATCATTTGGCGCTCCCATTCAGTTTTGCAGCTGGACCCAGCTCTCACTCTCTGCTCCCACTCCCCACTGTCACTTGTAAATGCAGAAGCCGCACTCGTTAACTGTGCATTCTGTACATAGCATACCTCTAAACCCTGCACTCTGTACACAGCATACTCCTGAATAATAAAAGGGTAAGATACATAGTCTTACAGACGCAACTGGCCCTTTGAGGGCAAGTATACTGCTAATACGGCTTACAATGAAATGGGGTATGACGCCTCTGTTCTAAGGTATCAAACACTGCGTTTATTTTCTACCAGGTTCAAGGCTTGTTGGAAAGGGGAGATGTGATTTTAATGTGTTAGTGATCTAATTTATTTGAAAAACTTGTACATTGGAAGGGATCTGATTAGGGTCAGTTCACACCATATAAATGCAGTCCGGAAGTGTTCCAGATGCTTTTCTGCATGCGTGTTTTTGATGCGTTCCAGTGCATCGTTTACCCCCTTTTTTTTCTTGACCCTAAATAAAAAGATGTGCGTTCCAGTGCCTTTTACAGGGTTCCAGTACAGGAAAAATGCAGTATGTTCTACTTTTTCTGGAACTGCAAGCACTGGTTTGAACTATGCCATTGAAAACCATATAACCTACTTTCCATGCATTTTTAATGCAGAAAAATGCATGTGGTGCGAACTGGCCCTATATATATATATATATATATATATATATCAGGGCTCGACAAAACCCGGTCGCCAGGTCGCATTGGCAACTAGAAATAGCGACCTCGCGCGTGGGGCAGCACAGCTGGGGGTATCCTGTGTCTGTGGACCCCCCCAGCGTGATCGCGTCGGGCCGTTCCGCCGGCGGCCGAAAATTTAGGCCGCGGCTTTGAGGCCTTCTGCGGTCCTATGATTCCTTATGGAATCTGGCGCCCTCTTGTGGTCGCCGTTGGTATGACAAACCAGCAATGTTAATGAAGATTCCTCTGCCTGTATTATATTACCGGCCTCTTCTTCCCTTTATTTAGAACCCCCTAAACATTATATATATTTTTTATTCTAACACCCTAGAGAATAAAATGGTGGTTGTTGCAATACTGTCTGTCACACCGTATTTGTGCAGCGGACTTACAAGCGCACTTTTGTTGGGAAAAATAATTTAGTTAATAAAAAAATAAGACAACAGTAAAGTTAGCCCAATTATTTTTTATATTGTGAAAGATAATGTTACGCCGAGTAAATTGATACCCAACATGTCACGCTTCAAAATTGCACCCGCTCATGGAATGGCGACAAACTTTTACCCTTTAAAATCTGCATAGGCGACGTTTAAAAAAATTCTACAGGTTGCACGTTTTGAGTTACAGAGGAGGTCTGGGGTAGAATTATTGCTCTCGCTCTACCGATCACGGCGCTACCTCCTATGTGTGGTTCGAACACCGATTTTATATGCGGGCAGGACAGGGCGCGTTTAAAAATTATTATTTTTTCTGCTTTATTTTAACTTTTTTTTTTTCCACTGTTCTTTTAAAAAAAATGTTGTGTCACTTTTATTCTTATTACAAGGAATGTAAAAATCCCTTGTAATAGAAAAAGCATGACAGGTCCTCTTAAATATCAGATCTGGGGTCAGAGAGACCTCGGATCTCATATTTACACTAAAATGCAATTGAAAAAAAAATTGTCATTTGAAAAAAATAAATAAAATGTCCCTCTAAGAGCTATGGGCAATGACTTGGAGACGGGGGGGGGGCGGCGACGGCGCTGCTATCTTCCCCTCACTCGTCTCCATGTCAGGCCAGGGACAGGTCCGGATCGTCGTCACGGACCTGGCTCCTAACTTTTTAAGCTGGCTCCTAGATTCCAAGCAAATTTGTCAACCCCTGATATATATATATATATATATATATACACATATACACACACACATATATACATACACACACACATACACACACGCTTAAGTAATATAGGTTAGATGTGCATGGCCATACGAGACATAATACTAAAAATGAAAGCAAATATTCTTACTGAACAGTTAAACCATTCAGCCCCGGAAGATTTAGCTGCTCAATGACCAGGCCATTTTTTGCGATACGGCACTGCGTTGCTTCAACTGACGATTGCGCAGTCGTGCGATGCAGAACCCAAAACAAAATTGCCACTCTTTTCCCCACAAATAGAGGTTTATTTTGGTGTTATTTGATAACTTCTGTGTTTGTTTTTTGCCACTATAAACAAAAGAGCGATAATTTTGAAAAATACACAATATCTTACTTTTTGCTATAATAAATATCCCAATTTCTTGGGATATATATATATATATATATATATATATATATATATATATATATATATATATATATATATATATATATATATATCTATATCTATATCTATATCTATATCTATATATTAAAAAAAACATTTTCCTCAGTTTAGGCCGATAGGTGTTCTTATACATATTTTTGGTAAAAAAAAAAAAAAAAACTTGCAATAAGTGTATATTGATTGGTTTGCGCAAAAGTTATAGCATCTAAAAAAAATAGGGAATATTTATATCATTTTTATAATTTTTTTTTTTTTTTTAATAGTAATGGTGGTGATCTACGATTTTTATCGGGACTGCGATATTGCAGCAGAAAATTGGACACTTATGACACATTTTTTGGACCATTGACAGTGACCAATGTTATAAAAACGCACTACTTTACTGTATAAATGTCACTGCCAGGGAAGGGGTTAACACTAGGGGCCGACCAAGGGGTTAACTGTGTTCCCTATGTTGGGGAGGGGGATGGGAATGACTGGGGGAGGAAAGAGAGAGATCAGTGTCTATACTTGATATGAACAATCTCTCCCATCACCCCTGAGAGAACCAGGGTCTGTGCGTTTACACACACAGATCCCGGTTCTCGTTCTGTCACGAGCGATCGTGGGTGCCCGACGGTCATCGTGCCTGCCGGGCACTTGCATCGGCTCTGGTGGGGATTTGCATGCCTCCTAGTGGTCAAAAGGTGAATCGAACATAGTTATGTCATTTTGCCCAGGGGAGCCAACCTGCCGCGGTACAAATTCGGCGGCTAGGTGGGAAGGGTTAAAGGTTTTCTAAAATCAGAATGTGGTTATGCTATGAAGCCATATTAGATACAAAATGGGCCAGCTGCAGGACAAAATCACAACTGAAACATTCACCCTGAAATATTGTATCATACAAATCAGCACCACTGGAACATCAACGATAATCTGCACAGTGGACAACGGTTCTCTAATTCTTTACCTAGAATAGAAGTATGCTGTGCATGCCAAGTGTCATTGTTATCACAGCAAGTTTTCACAGACACCGCTGACAAGGGACAGCTTCAATTAAGGACCAACTAGTGCTGTGTTTCCGGCTATTTAAACAGAGGTTTAAACAAAAATTAGAGAAGATCACAGACCATAGACTCCTTTGCTTACTTATTTGCAGATCTAATCTATTTTTCCTAATCTCATTAGTAAGAAGTGCACAGTGGCAAAGGCCATCAGATAACTAGCAAACAAACAGCCCAAATGTTGGTTTCCATATCTAGCTGTACTCAGTCTAACACTGTGAGGGCTACCAAAGATCCACGGGCCAATTCCTTTTGTTGCAGACAGTTGCGCTTCAACTGGAAAGGTTAGAGAACCTGCTTCAGCTGCTACTGTTCCTTTAGAGATAAGCAGCACCCTGGCTATGCCATACATATGAACACATTTTTATAGATGGAAACGATTTAGAGGAGACGATAGGTTACTCCATATTGTTTTCAACAGACAAAAGTAACAAATGCAGGATATAGATATCTAAATATTTACATATAATTAAAAAAAACATAAACAAGCTATCACTAAATCCTGTATCTGCAGGCACTGTGGGTCATACTAAAGCCCTGTACACACAATCAGAATACCGTACATAAAAATACCGCTTTCAAAGCGATTGTACAATAATCTTATATTATTATTATATGTCTCACCTCCAAGCTGTCATTTCCTGGTCTTGACAGGTGACTCCAAACAGAGATAATACGGGGTGCTCTCTATCCAGTACACCCATGTTCCTTGGTATGGACCCGTTCTCTTAAGACTGAAGCGCATGTGTCTGGCACCAATGCTACTCACCGTGTCCATATGGTGTAAATGTGTCCTGAAATACTCTCTCTCCTCACCATGTCCTCCTCTATCTAATATATTGTTTAATCCAGTCCTGACAAATAGTTTGTCCTTTGTACGCCTCTTGCCATGGAAGCAGACCCCTCTCTTCCAATTATAGAATATGGTACACCCGGTCACTCGCAAACTATATACTTTTGCGACACTGCAGGAAAAGTTTTTTTATCCCTCAAAACGTATTCTTTTACCTACAGGTCAGACATTTTTTTTTCAATGTCCCCGTCTCTCACCCTAGCTGTACCTACACTTTTTGAACACGTGTGCTGAGGGGACACACCAACTACATTTAATTTCCTCCATATACCATAATACGTAACTCCAATATACTAGATGACACCCACTTATACATGCGTACATAGAACGTACTTTTGGGGTGTCCTACTCCATTGCAGTTATGGGCAAAAATCTGGTCATCAACTCTTAAAGTGTGTGGTGCAGAGAAAGACAGTTGTGAAGATCCAAATGTTTGGTATAGGACCCCGAAGTGTATCCATCATACAGATCCTACTCTTTCAGCAAAGTGTTGGAGGTGTGGGATGGAGACAGGCTCAAACTTTCATATATTTTGGTCTTGTTCTCTTGTTCAGGCATTTTGGTCAGAAGTAATGCAAATATTTCAGAGCGTGATAGGCTTAGCACTTCTCTTAGATCCTATCCATTATTAGGGCTCCCTTTTCCAGGTGTTACTAAACCAATTAAGCTTCTGATATCATATATCCGTCTAGCAGCTAAAAGGGCTATACCGTATTGGTTGTCAACTATTCCTTCTTCCCAGTACAATTTTTGAAACTTGTAGCAGAAATCAGGAGGATGGAATACCTCAAAGCCACTGTTCATGACACAGTTTCCCAGTTCAACAAAGTTTGGAAGCCCTGGGATCAACCTGAATATGGGGATCACATAGATTGATCTTATTAATGCCTTTTTTGTATTGCATATTTTTTTTTTGTTTTATATTATGTTCTCCTGTATGTCGTCCAACACTCTAATATATATGCCCAATACTGTGTACTTCTGCCTTTATTACTCTTTAACGTCATTAATTCCATAGTACGTTCGAAATGTTCTGATACTGTTTTATGGCTTTTTGTTCTCATACCCTGATATTGTGTGATGTAGGTTTTATGCACTGCTGTATATTTGTTGTTCTTTCCCCTTTTGAACTAATAAAAATACAATTAAAAAATGCATTCAAAATGTAGCAAGAATGCATCAATAACGTTACCCTTGTGATGAGAGTTTTCAGTCACATGACCTAGGAGAAACACACCATAAGAATCACATGCGTTTTCTGCACCTTTGTCAACATCGGCAAGATGCTGAAAACAATTTTAGGCCACCAAAAAAAAAAATTGGTGAATCTCTACTAAAAATTAATAAAAAATAAAAATAAAAAAAAAGTTGTTCAAGTCAAGTTACAGCACACTGCACTCTCCCCTCTTCCTGTACTGGAAGGGAAAGCAGAAAAGCTGCAGAAGTGATTGAGGACCCATTTTCATACAGAATTACAGCTTGTTTAAAAAATGTAAATATTTAACTAACCCTAGTAGGGCCACAGTTCAACTAATACATGCCTACGCATACTAGGCAGACATGTATTGCAGTACACTACACGTGCTTGCATATACACTATATTGTCAAATTGAACTTTAATGTCACCCCAGTCTTAGTCCGTAGGGTTCAAAGATGTTTGCCTATCCTTTGAAATATCGTCCACAAGGTTTGAGCGTGTCTACGGGAATGTTTGACATTCTGCCAGAAGCGCATATGTGAGGTCAGGCACTGATGTGGACAAGAAGGCCTAGCTCACAGTCCCCACTCTAATTCATCCCAAAGAGTACTATTGGGTTGAGGTGCAGGCCAGTCAAGTTCCTCCACCCCATACTGACTCATCCACATCTTTAGGTATCTTGCTTTGTGCACGGGTCCAAATCATTCAATGGAGGTGGATTATGGTGTGGGGTTGTCTCTTTAGAGGTTGGGTGTGGCCCCTTAGTTCCAGTGAAGTGAACACTTAAGGCGTTAGCATACCAAGACATTTTGGACAATTTCATGCTCCCAACTTTGTGGGAAGAGTTTGGGGATGGTCCCTTCCTGTTCCAACATGACTGCACACCAGTGCACAAAGCAAGGTCCATAAAGATATGGATGAGCAAGTTTGGGGTGGAGGAACTTGAGTGGCCTGCACGGAGTCCTGACCTCGACCTGATAGAACACCTGTAGGATGAATTAGAGCGGAGACTGCAATCCAGGCCTTCTTGTCCACATCAGTACCTGATCTCACAATTGCACTTCTGGAAGAATGGCCACACATTCACATAGACTCACTCCTAAGCCTTATGGACAGCCTTTTTAGAAAAGTTGAAGCTGTTATAGCTGCAAAGGTTGGGCCAACTCAACATTAAAATCAACTTCTCTCAATCAAGGGCAGACACACACTGACCAAAATCTGGCTGGTCCCTGCTGAACTGGCAGAATTTCAATCAGTGTAATATCAGCACAGAGCTTGTCATCAGTGTAGCAATACAAATGAATGCCAGTTTTCCCTTAACGATTACAAATTGGTTTGTTGAAACCTTTGAGTGTTTGTTAAGCTAGCCATATATGGTTCAGCAAGGACCTTTCAAATTTGGATCCATCTATGGGCAGGTTGACTGTACCCAGGTTCATCAATCGACTTGGGTATGACCAGCATGTCAGAATTGTTCACATATCATTACTGCCAGCGGCTTTGCTCACCAGCAGTAACCATTGTATTCTGCCAGCCAGGAATGCTCCCCGAGTCCCCCACTTGCAAAAAACAATAGCGCAGCAGGATGCACCCCTCTGACTGTGTTGATGGTGAAATCAAGCAATTTTCTTTCCTTCCACCCGTGGTGGAAGGAAAGAAAATGGTATCATCTATGGCCAGCCTTCTGCTTCATACCGATGCCAAGGTCAAGATCTCCAACGCTGGCTTTGAATGGACAATCAGGTAATGTAATGTTTGTATGTTTGTAATGTTTTTAATCCTAATGACATCCGGTGAACTAACCACATTTTTTTTTTTAGCTTTATTTAAAAACTGGCAAACGCTGGGCACGGTAATAATGTTCTGCACTGAATAAAGCATTTATCTCACACTCTGTTCTCAAATTCCTTATATTTGCTGTTAATATCTAACATAAGGGTATAACATATTTGAAGTTCAGACTGCGCACCAGATCTGTGAAATTATTTATGTCCCTAGCATCTTAACAAAAAATTGTAAAATATCATTGTAAAATGGTTGCCTCTAGTTTGGTGTACTTTAGAACGCCACAAGTCGTTGCTTCCCAAGGTCTCAATAAACACCTTGCCAAACCAACACTTCTCTTTTAAATTGTTGTGAATATATCCTAAGCAGATCAGGGGCCTGACTCCATAATAAATCACAATCACATGTCAGGAAGCATTAATACATTAATATAGTGCACAATAGAAGGTAACACTGCATTATTTTCCCTGAGCAACCATTCGGCAATACAATCCCATATCAACAGATCAATACAAGTGTAATTCTAATTCTGTTGTGTGACAATCAAGGGGTTTACAGAAACTGAATAAACATGATACAACCCAGGCTTGCCTTATATTGACAATCTAAATGTTGCAGTATGGCATGTATTAACCATTTATAAGCTAATTTAGGTTTGCTATATCCACCAGGCAATGAAAGCTTTTAGAAGATAGATTTACAACACAAGAATGTACATGACTTCTGGCGTAAGCAACATTCAGACTAAAAATGTTTGTATATTAACAATAAATAACCTAAAAAAAAAAAAGAAAAAATTTGATTTTATTTAATATAAAAAAAAACTTTTTAGCTGCTTCAATATACTCCTCTGCTTTAAAGTAATCCATACCACTCCTCATGCAATCCTGTCTTCCAGTACACCCTGTGCAAAGAAGCTGTTATATGCTCTTTATTTCTCCCTCTCTCATGTCACAGCATAGAAATCCCTAGATAGCAGCACAGAAAACAAACTGGAATTCAGACTTTTGAAGATGATGATATTTACAGCATCTCACAAAAGTGAGTACACCCCTAACATTTTTGTAAATATTTTATTATATCTTTTCATGTAACACCACTGAAGAAATTACACTTTGCTACAATGTAAAGTAGTGAGTGTACAGCTTGTATAACAGTGTAAATTTGCTGTCCCCTCAAAATGACTCAACACACAGCCATTAATGTCTAAACCGCTAGCAACAAAAGTGAGTACACCCCTAAGTGAAAATGTCCAAATTGGCTCCAGTTAGCCATTTTCCATCCCCGGTGTCATGTGCCTCATTATTGTTACAAGGTCTCAGGTGTGAATGGGGAGCAGGTGTGTTAAATTTGGTGTTAGCGCTCTCACTCTCTCATACTGGTCACTGGAAGTTCAACATGGCAACTCATGGCGAGGATCTGAAAAAAAAAAAAAAATATTGCTCTACAAAAAGATGGCCTAGGCTATAAGAAGATTGCCAAGACCCTGAAACTGAGCTGCAGCATGGTGGCCAAGATTATATAGTGGTTTAACAGGACAGGTTCAGTTTAGTTCACATGGTCAGCGTCATATCCAGAGGTTGCCTTTGGGAAATAGACATATGAGTGCTGCCAGTCAGTGCTCAGACCATATGCAGCACACTGCTGTAAATTGGTCTGCATAGCCCAGAAGGAAGCCTCTTCTAAAGATGATGCACTGGAAAGCCCGCAAACAGTTTGCTGAAAATGAGCAGACTAAAGACATGGATTACTGGAACCATGTTGTCAGAAACCATGAACCAGACAGAAACAGTAGTACAGTAAAATCACACTTGTTTATTAATAAAAATAAAAAGGTAAATAGAGTAAGCGTAGTCAAAGCATAGGCAGTCCAGTAATGGATCGGGTAATCAGCCAAGCCAGAGTTCAGTAACCAGATCGGGTAATCAGCCAGGCCAGAAGTCAGGGATCCAAGTAGAGGAACAGCAAGCAGGATAAGGAGCCAGGAAGGATGTCAGCAAAGCCAGTCTTTAAACAGGAACGCAGGCGATGGTTTCTGGTGATGTGACCAAGGCGAAGGCAGAGATCAAGTGAGCTGGATGGCTTTAAGTAGGCAGGACTGACGAGCAGATCATCAACAGCTGGGTAACTGTGGAGAGAGATGGGAGTTGGCAATGAGACAGCTGAGCGGCCAGCTCAGAAAAGGGAGGGCTGAGCCCAGCCCTGACATGTCCTGTGGTCTGATGAGACCAAGATAAACTTATTTGGTTCAGATGGTGTCAAGTGTGCATGGTGGCAACCAGGTGAGGAGTACAAAGACAAGCGTGTCTTGCCTACAGTCAAGCATGGCGGTGGGAGTGTTATGGTTTGGGGCTGCATGAGTGCTGCTGCCACTGGGGAGCTACAGTTCATTGAGGGAACCATGAATGCCAACATGTACTGTGACATACTGAAGCAGAGCACGATTCCCTCCCTTCGGAGATTGAGCCGCAGGGCAGTATTCCAACATGATAACCACCCCCAACACACCTCCAAGACGTCCACTGCCTTGCTAAAGAAGCTGAGGGTAAAGGTGATGGACTGGCTAAGAATGTCCCCAGACCTGAACCCTATTGAGCATCTGTGGGGCATCCCTAAATGATGGGTGGAGAGGTCCAACATCCCCCAGCTCCGTAATGTCTTCATGGAGGAGTGGAAGAGGACTCCAGTGACAACCTGTGAAGCTCTGGTGAACTCCATGCCCAAGAGGGTTAAGGCAGTGCTGGAAAATAATGGTGGCCACACAAAATATTGACACTTTGGGCCCAATTTGGGCATTTTCACATAGGGGTGTACTCACTTGTGGTTAGCAGTTTAGACATTAATGGCTATGTGTTGTGTTATTTTGAGGGACAGCACATTTACACTGTTATACTAGTTTTACGCTCACTTTAGATTGTAGCAAAGTGTAATTTCTTCAGTGTTGTCACATGAAAACATATAATAAAAATATTTACAAAAATGTGAGGGGTGTACTACCTTTTGTGAGATACTGTACACATAGTCCTAAATACAATGACATTACCCCTTTTTTTTTTTTACTTGCCAGAAAAGTATAACTAGAGGCATTCTTTTTTCAGTTTTGGATAGAGTGGAGAAGGATTAGAACCCCCTGCCAGGTTTGCGTCATTGTCTCTCTGTTGGTCCCATTTACTCGTATCATCAAAAGTGAAAGTAATGGAGAATCTGACATTTTGGGATGATACCAGAACACTTATGATAATTGGAAAATCTTCAAAAACATCCATTACTCCAGCCAAAAAAAAAGTGGTTTACAGTTTAATGTAGACACATGTTTAGACTCATTGCTGCTACCTAGGGCAGGGTTTCTCAACCAGAGTGCCACGAGCATGAGACCCAGTCTGTCCCAGATCAGCATCATAAATTGCCAGTGTGTGGGCAGGCCGGCCACTAGCACCATAAGAAATAGCAATACTTTAGGGCGAAGACATACAGCATTATTCCTTGCTATGGTGAAGGCAGCCATATTGACACCTGTGCAGGAAGTATGCAGGGCCGTCCCCCACATTCAAGAAAAGACAGAATTCCACTCTCATATATTGGGGGGGCTCTGATGTGATGGGGCCTCTGATGTGAAGGGAATACTCATGTGATGATGGGGCTCTAACCTGATGGGAGATCTTTGATGTGATGGGGGGCCTCTGATGTAAAGTTAATTTCATAAAAACAGTTATGTGCATACTCACAGGCCCAGATTTCTCATTGACAAGTAACATTACGATTTTTAACATTTTAGACTGGGTGCCTCAAGATTTTGCATACTTTAAAGGTGTGCCACAATTCATAGTAGTTTCATAGTTTCATAGTAAGTAAGGTTGAATAAAGACACCAGTCCATCCAGTTCAACCTGAGTGAGTGTCTACAATTATCCCTATCCCTGTACAGTACATTGCACACTCACATCGGTCCCTACCCTCAAGGAGCCACAATCCAAGGTCCCCATTCATATTCTATGGACAATTTTGGACAGAAGCCAATTAACCTACCTGCATGTCTTTGACTAGTAATGATCAGCTCAACTACATTACGCCTCTGTGGCTGCAATTACATATCATGCTTCAACTTATTGGATTGAAGCTTAAAAAATCTGGTAAAATTGTATTGCTTTAAACTACTGTACTTAACAAATTAGACAACATTGCTTATATTTTTCCACATTCTATCACTTAACAAAACTTCCAAAACGCAAAATATATTAAAAGAACATTTGGATCCATAATGCTCTACCACTAAACCATACGACTCCACCACTTAATGTGCCTAGAGTCTCAAAGCCAATAGGGCAGCACAGTGACTATGTGGTTGGCACTTCTGCCTGGCAGCCCTAGGGTTGTCTGTTCATATTCCAACCATGGCACTACCTGCCTGGAGTTTGCATGTTCTCCCTGCTCAGGTTTCCTCCGGGTACTCTGGTATCCTCCCACTCTCCAAAGACATGCTGGTAGGTTAATTGACTCGTCTAAATTGGCCCTAGTATGTACATGTATGAATGTGAACAAGGGACCTTAGATTGTAAGCGCCTTGATGGCACGGACTGATGGGAATGTACAATATATATGTGGAAGGCACTCCATAAATTGATGGTGCTACAGAAGTACCTGTAAAGAAACAAGCATATCACTATTAATAGAAACGTAGGGGCAAAAAAAAAAAAAGCGGGCAGGAAAGCCTGGTCATGTGACCTATCAAAGTCATGTGACCAGCATCACCTCCTGGAATTTTTACTGCAGTATTAAAGAGAACTTCTTGACACAATGCAGGCTTTACTCGGTGGCTGTATAATAATAGTGAACCCTAAAGCTATGGTGTAAAATAATTTTGCAGCAGCATTTCAAGCGTTTTAACCCTAGAAATAGCCTCTGATGCCTGAACCCCCCCCTTATTTCAGTGCGAGTTTTCACACTGAGGCGGTGTGCTTGCGGGACGTTCTGAAAAGTCCCGCAAGCAGCATCTTTGGGGCAATTTGGGAGCGGTGCCCATTGAAAAGAACGGGCAGCGCTTCAGCAGCACCGCAACACGGGCGCTTTTAACCCTTTCTTCAGCTGCTAGCGGGGGTTAAAGGTGCCCCACTAGCGGCTGTAAATCACCGCTAAAACTAGCGTCACTTTACCCCCAACACCCTGCGCTTTCAGTGTTAAAGCAGCCTGAAGGGAACGGTTTCCAGTGTTCTCAATGTGTGCTGACAGTCAATAATGTCAGTGTGATAACTGAATCCTCCTCTGTAGTTACAGCTCCTGTAAACTCAGAGGGAGGCACTGAAGTAGTGCAGAGAGCGGGAGGTTAAGGGGGGTCTTCCAATGGCAGCACTGATCACAGACTGAGAGGGAGCATGGAGCTCAAGCACATGGCTGGATAAGGAGGTGAGATCCAATGATGAGTTTGTGTAAGGCAGCAGTGTGATGCAGAGTAGAGGGGGTTGTAGAGAGCTGTCGCATTGTGTGTATAAGGCAGAAGTGTGATCCAGAAGGAGGGAGCAGAGAGCCAGAGGATTGTGTGTATAAGGCATGAAAAATTCATGTTTGAAGCCAGTGGGATCCAAAATTGTGAGTTTAGTTGTCTGTGAGGCCTGAAAGGTAGGCAAACACTGCTCTAACAGTTTTTCTCAACTCCAGTCCTCAAGGCTCACCAACAGGTCATGTTTTGCAGGATTTCCCTCAGATGAAGTGGCTGTGGTAATTACTAAGGCAGTGAAACTGATCAAATCACCTGTGCAAAATAATGGAAATC
Source organism: Lithobates pipiens (assembly GCF_037356315.1). NCBI lineage: Eukaryota > Metazoa > Chordata > Amphibia > Anura > Ranidae > Lithobates > Lithobates pipiens. Next base: position 287,072,807 of record NW_027507784.1, read on the forward strand.
CTGAAAACATGACCTGTTGGGGTGCCTTAAGGACTGGAGTTGAGAAACACTGCTCTATAACACTGTATGAAAGCATGCAGCGCATCCAGCATTGGTTAGACCAGGACCAGAGTGCTGTAATATGGACAAAAAGCCGGGGTATAGCAGGACATTGGCTTAGGACCTTCTTTCAGCACTACATCTCTGCATGTTCCCTAACAACTGAAGAAAGGGTAAAGTGGATGAGTAAATTATTTCTGTTAGAATGACTAGTCACATGCATATTAAGAACAAATTTAGCTGGAGCTGGGGAAGTCAAATCAAAAGCTCAGGATTAAGTGCTCCCATAGCACAAAGTTCTCAGAAGACAAGGGATGCAACACGATGGGTAGATATAGTATACGTATGAAATCCTGAACCCTACACACAAGCGATGAAAAGGTAAGCCGTTTCACTAGATCAAATGTTGCTGTACTTTGAGTGCTTCTCCTACTGTCATTAATGAACGGTGTACTGAAATTCATCTCTTTACACTTCAGTCATGAAAATCACTTCAAATAAAGGTTTAAATGGTTTAAAAAGCAGAAAATGAAATACTGAAACCTAAATGGTTAAACATACATATTATGATTATTCTCAATATCTGGTGCCATCTAGTGGAAGCATCTGGGGTATCACTTTACTTGTACAGCTCCAGATGCAGGTACAATAATAAACTACATTTTATGGCAGCCTATGCATATTATATATATATTTTTGTAGTGAGAGTGTTCACTTGGAAAACGCGGTAACTCTAAATACCAAGACCTGAGATGTGCACTGGTCTAGCTGGTCGGTACGCCTAAAAGCGGGCAAGAGACACAAAAGTTAGGTAAAGTATGAAAATATTTAATGAAAACAGGTAACAATTAATCCAATAAAGAAGCAAATGCTCTGCTAACTTCTGTATGGGGTTCGAGTATGTACCTGCTATAACAGGAGGACCTCCAGTGCCCCATGTACAAGACGGACCCCCTGCTTAGAAGCTGCGGACGCTGCCCCGATCCGTAACGAATGTCCAGAAAATTGCATCGGATTTAAACCTAATTTGGCAAGTAAGATCCTAACATAAAAAAAAATTGTTTTGAAGTTATAGGATGCGTGGGAGAGGGGAGCAGAGGGCTATCCCGAGGAGTTACTATGAAAAGATTGCAGAGAGAGTCAAGCACCAATTGCTGTTGGTTTGGTAGTATTTTACCACAAACCCCTGACCTATCTATTCTGGTTATTGGGAAGCTGTAATTCGTAATGCTCAGGGAATCTGGTGAGACTACCTCTGAGCAGAACGAGTGCATGGCAGCTAGCTTGGGACACTTCCCCAGGACTGAGGAATCCAAAGAAACTCAGATAAGTAGCTGCCTTGCGAATTAAACTGGGACTTGTGCCAAAAGGGGAAGGAGACAGCACGTCTGACATATCACAAAAAATCTGGCTGGTGATTGGTTGAAAGACAACAGGGTTTACCCCTGGGTTCTCTGTATACCCCTTAGCATGGTGAGCTGCAAAAATGGATGGACTGTCAGGCATATGCAGGGACCTGAAGTGCTGAATACCCGACAAATACAGCTTGATGGTATTAGCAGACAATGCCAAATCACTGTGGCAATATGCAGCAAAAGTGATAACAGTCGAAATCCTCAGGGCAACTGCAAAGACAAACCTGAGAAACGTCTTCCAACACGTAATGTACGCTTTCAGAGAATTTCTGGATAAAAACCTATTATCCAGATCGATCGCCTGAGCCCAGAATGTGTTTAATCCATGACTAATAGCAAGTAAGGGGGAGCTGGCTGGCCCATCTGTTCTGCTACTGTATGCTATAAGAAAAATTTAGGCATATTGAGACTAGAAAAAGCATCAGCTGCAGTGTTGAGATCCCCACTGATGAACTCGACCCGAAAATTAAACTTGTACGTCAAGCCCAGCCATATCAACCTGCACATGAAGGACATAATTAGCAGGACATGTGATCTACCTTTATTAACAATTTTGTCTGTGACCAAATTATCTGTAAAGATGATAGCTGAGTTGCCTAACCAAACTGGATCCCACATGACTGCTGCCACCAGTATAGGATACATTTTGAACAATGCTGAAGAGCAAACCTTCGCAGACTGAAAACAATTCATGGCCGCCAAACTGACTGAAGCGGTGGCGTCTGAAAACACTCTGGGAGAACTATCTGTTGGATGCAGGATAAAGAGAGATGCCATTCCAGTTACACAGAAACTGATCCCACAATATCAAATCGGCTCGGGCATCTGCTAGTAACTGGACAGCCGGGTCAGAATCCTGATATAGGGAGAGGAAGGCCAGCAATCTGGAAACAAATGCCCTACCATTAGGAATGATCCTCATGGTGTTATTTAGTATCCCCAAAAGAGACTTCAGGTATCTCTTTGAACAGACTGAGTATTGGACAAACATATGAATGTTCTGGCATATCATGACCAACTCCAAGGTCAAACTTGCAACCATGAGATTGGAATCATGATCCCTAAAAAAGTGATGACTTTGGTTGGACCTTCCATCTTATGTGCAGCTAAAGGGACACTTAACTGAAAACAGTCCTGTAAGCGCCTGCAGATCCCTTAGGCAGGTCAACGGAGTCTTCCAAAAGCAGGAAGTCATCAAGATAATGAATTATCCTCCAACAACCTCTACAATTACCCAAAATTCAACGAAGAGCCTGGGCAAAGGTGTCAAGCAAGGAATGCTTTTCGACCCAAAAATTAACCTAGTAGCAAAATAATACTGACCGTGCCATTTGATGCCATGCCATTGCCAGAGAGTAGGCCTAATAGGAAAGCAGCATCTGTAATATCAGCTTTGGAAAGCCAAGCACACCTATGTAACTGTAAAATATGCTTGATAGCCAAAAATTCACTGATAAATACTTCAGCGAAAACTCCTCAGAGGGGATAAGAGAATTAAGGCTAGGTACATGAGATGAATGAGGCACGGACAAATCATAAATCAATTTATATTTATTAGAAAATTTTCCACAGACCACCCCAATGGGGCTAACCCTCCACATACAAAATGGTGCTGAAAGAAAAGGACCGATCAGGAACCCCTTGGACAGTTCTGCCTGCAGTAACTCATCGACAATAGCAGGGTGACTCTTCGCAGACATCAAATTATTACATTTGAAAGACTCGGTTGGAAGGGTGATGAGGCCAGCGTGAACGCTTGTTGAAAAACCCTCCAGCAAAAACTGTCTGAATGCTGGGGATGGGTGGTTTCCAGGCAATCCCCTAGCAAGGAGACATTAACTTGGCATAGTCATGAAGCACTGAAAGGCTTAACAAGACAGGCGGACTTAAAGTGAGCTCTGAAGCAATTAGAGCAAATGTGCAATAGCCTACATTGGTTTTAGTTGCAACCTGTGTAGTTGTAATTATTGCATAGCTGAGCTTTACCCAGATAACAGAAGGGTCTACCCATTTTTATCCACCTGACCTGAAAATCCAGAAGAACCACCGACTGCCTGCTTGAAGATCCCCATTTGACTAGAGGACTCACAATCTGGACACCAGGCTGTGGTGTGTGCCGATGACTGGCAGTTGGCAATACAGGAGATTTCTGGTTGGCGAAAGCCTGCAAAACAGCTCTATGTCAATATTGCCCCAACATGTCACCACCTGGAACTGAGCCCAAGTGGCCGCCACTTTTTCGGCAAAGGAGCGATGATAATCATATAAAATGAAACCACTGTAGTCCACCACCTTGTGAAGGTATAGGTCAAATGCTTCCCTCCTACCTGGACTGACCAAACAGACAATGTCTCTGAAAATACCAAATGCCAGTATAAATTCTAGCACAGTGAGTTTGCGACTAAACCTGGGATCTTTGGTTTTGAGCACCACCGACACCTCCGCACAAGAAAATTACTTGTTTTCGGTAACATCTGCTATTAGCAGAAAGGCTAAGTTGACATCCTTCCCTTCCAAAATATCCTTGTTGATATTGGCAGGGATGAAATGGTTTGGGGACACAGAAGGCAATACCGCCAACGGTGAAGGCGCTGCCGAAGGTAAAGATATGACATTACCTACAGCCGAGCTTGGAAGAGCTGGGGCTGGGGTGCAGCCGACACCCCAGCACTGGCTGATACCACAGCACTACCTGAGCAGGTTTCGGCGTTCACTTGCATGACAAGTCGCACATGTGTGAAATTCAGACTTGTCATGCGACTTAAAGCGGGATTCCACCCTAAAGTGGAACCTCCGCTGATCGGATCCCTCCCCCCCTCCGGTGTCACAATTGACACCTTTCAGGGGGGAGGGGGGTGGAGATACCTGTCAAAGACAAGTATTTTCACCCACTTCCGGGCATAGACTCCCGTGGGAGTCTACGCCATTTCCTGCCCTGCCGCGCTGTCTGCTGGGACACACACGGGTCCCAGTGACAGCGCAGAGATTTCCTACTGCGCGGCTCGCGCATGCGCAGTAGGGAACCGGGAAGTGAAGCCGATTCGCTTCACTTCCTGATTGCCTCACCTAGAATGGTGGCGGCAGCAGCCGAGGGCTGAGCGATCGATTGGCCTCGGCTGCCGGCATCGCTGGAACCCGGGACAGGTGAGTGTCCATTTATTAAAAGTCAGCAGCTGTAGTATTTATAGCTGCTGGCTTTTAATATATTTTTTTTTTGGTGGAATCCCTCTTTAAAGTCCCAGTGACATTGAAAAGGTTCCAGTGCTACTTTGGTGCGACTATTGATGCAACTTTGGTCCGGAGATTGTGAAGTCCGATTAAAGTTCAATTTAAAGTCATGTTTTTGTTTTTTTGTGCGGTAATTTTGCACAGAGCAGCCCAGAGCCTACTCTTCTCGAGTCCCGTGCTGGTACTCGTGGCCCCTCTTTTTGCCAAGTACCACCACAGCCAGCAGCTTGCTATGAAGGCACCCAAGCAGAGCCGTTGCTCTGTGTGTTCATTGAGATGCAAAGCTGCAGCCTGGACTGCCCCCACCCCTCTCTCCTCACTGACTTTGATGAACAGCAGCAGGAGCCAATGGTGCCCAATGTTGTCTCAGCAGGGAGAGTCCTGAACAACCACTGCTCTAGTGCAACATTGCTGGATTGAGATGGGGCTTGGGCAAGTATTTGGGGAGGGGAAGGGGCTGAGGGGGGCTACTGCACACAGAAGGATTCCTGCATTACGATAAAAAAAAAGAAGAAAAATACTACTGCCTTTACAACCACTTTAAAGTAGCACCAAAAGATATCTTAAAGTCATGCTGGAAATTATGTGACTTTGGATATGCACCATAGTGAATGGAGCCTAAATACATTTTGTGGTGATTATTTTTTTACGGTAAACAATTGCAACTTTTCCTGCATCTCACAGCACAATACTTTATTCTTAGGAGTCTGGGTTGGTCATTATTGAGATCTTACCTGAAATTCAAAGCCAAATGTTTAAGTGTGTCTGGTTTGAGAGGTTTTTGGTGGCCACAAAAGTGAATAGAGTCTTAAATTTTTATATGGATGACTTTTTAGACAGGTTAAATCAATTCCGGATTTTATAAGACTAAATTTATGTCCAATTTCTTTTGTTGTATTTGCAGCAATTGGACTTTGTGCCAAGTCACAGATTGGGGTTGATTTACTAAAACTTGGGAGAGCAAAATTTAGTGCAGCTCTGCAGAGAAACCAATCAGTTCCCATGTTTTTATTTTTGTCAAAGCTTAATTAAACAAACAACTTAGAAGCCGACTGGCTACCATGCACAGATGCACCAGATTCTGCACTCCAGTTTCAGTAAATCAACCCCATAGCACACTGACTATACTGAAGTTTGGAGAATTCTCAGATTGCATAGAACATCTGCTTAGAAGCAAAGATATATGCAGGCACACTTGGTTCTGACTTATTTAAAGGATATTTATAATTTTATGTAAAATGGCTAACACAAAACAACATGACGCAAATTGTTGCATGACATAAAAATAAAAGTTACAAAAATGTGTGCATTATACAGAAACAAAATCTTCAAATACAAGATATGTTTTTTTTTTCTTCTGGTTTAGCATGAAATCTATACTCTATATCAGGGGTAAGCTCCATGAATCACAAGAAACCACGATACTCGCCATGAGCTGATGCAATTGATATTGACAATACAAATGTTGTTTTTGATTTCCCTTTCTGTATATGTACACAGGAGAGTCGGGTCAGCCAATATCCTGGTCACCCCTGCCAGCTTCTGTGACATGCATGACAATTCATTGATGCCCACACAGTGTACTGGCAGCAATCTGGCATGGGAAAGATATTTTTCTCCTTCCACAGTATCAGACATGACAGACAAAAGCCAGGAAAAACGTCCAAACTCAAGTGGGACCGTAGTGAGTGGTGAAGGAAACGATAAAGAAGGAAAAAAATACTAAAATTACTGAAATTACATCTCCCTCACCCCCATAGTCCAGGAGCTACAGTATATCTTAGCTGTCACAAGATCTCCCTCTAGCTTCCTTGTGACATCCTTGCAGTGTTCTGTATGTGTGGATAAATGAATATGGTCAAATATCACTTTCACAGAGCTGCATAGATCTTCACAACAATACATTCCAAAAAATAAATAATTCTCCCTTTCATATATAAGAGAATTATTTACCTTATTTTTTTTTTTAATACGTATGATATCAGTTACACAGCAAAGTTATCGATGTCTAGTAACTATACTTCATGGGGGGAAAAAAAATGAGGAGCCTGTGATTTTGAACTAAGCTGTAACTGTAGGGATTAACATTGTGTTCCGATATACACCATATTTCCTGTGTACCGTTTTCATTTAAGGACACTGCAGTGAGCCTTTCCTCATCCAAAACTGCTGACTAAATAAATCTAAAGGGTGCACTCCTCTGCATAGCAAATGTTAATACTGTGGCAAGAAATTCAAGTCTGCCGGTGAATGGGAACTTCAAATGTATCTGAATGTTATTTCAGCATAAAGGTTTACCTATAAAGAACCACTTTTGCAAACTGACTTTATAATCCACACACTCACAGTGCTAGATTTTGGGATTCTTATACAAAGATTTAAAATATAAATGAAATGCCTTAAAGCAAAAGTAAAATCTTTTTTTTAAGCAAAACAATGCTGACAGACTGCATGTCTCTTCTGCCATAGAAGCTTCTACCTCCCTGTCAGTACATTCTTCCAAAAGTGTGCACACAAAGTACAGTGTTGGCACAATTGTGTGCCGAGATTAACTCCCATTCGCCGCAGTTAAAGTAGACCTGAGGACATCTATCTGTAGTGTTTACTTATCTCTCTCCAAAGCCCTCAGTTTCACGTATTTCTGCTGCTCGGTTTTTCTGTTATCAGCATGATAACTTCTGACAAGTTCTCCGACAACCAGAGGGTGGAACAGTGGTGTAGTGGTTTGCACTCTCACCTAGCAGTAAAAAGGGTCGCTGGTTCGAATCCCAACCATGACACTACCTGCCTGGAGTTTGCATGTTCTCCCTTGTGCCTGCGTGGGCTTCCTCCGGGTGCTCCGGTTTCCTCCCACACTCCAAAGACATTCAGGTAGGTTAATTCGCTTCTGTCCAAAATTGGCCCAAGTATATGAATGGGGACCTTGGATTGTGGGCTCCTTGAGAGTAGGGACCGATGTGAGTGTACAATGTACAGGGATAGGGACAATTGTAGACACTCACTCAGGTTGAACTGGATGAACTGGTGTCTTTATTCAACCTCACTAACTATGTAACCAAGATAAAACCAGCCTGAAATTTGTGTCGGGGTGGTGCATACAAAATAGATTAGCAGAGAGCTTGCTTGTCTATTCACACTGCAGCTCTGCATGTTTCTTCGTTCCTCAGCCTATGTGGAGGGAGGTGTGTGCCTTTGATCCAATCAGCTGTCACACAGTATATGCCCAGACTCCATACCCAGTGGTGGAACAGGAAGAAACATTTCTAATGCAATGTTCACTTTCTAAACAGTGTAGAAAGCTGAAGACAGCAAATATACAATTAAAACGTATATAGGGAGATTTGTTTAATCTCTGTGCCTCGTCCGAGGCTGTTCACTTCATTGGGTATATATGTGAGGGTTTATATCAACTTTAAGTCATTCAGGCCCTACAAATTAAGAGTGCAGAAACCACAAACCTGGAATAAGAGAGCACTGATATTGCTGGTCAGGAGGGGATTGCTTTCTTAGGCAAGTCTTCCAGGAACGCAAATCTGCTATAATACTGATAATAATCATCCTGGCAGTTTACATCCATTCAAAAATAAAGCTTCACAAAAACATTTCCTCTCTATTTTAAAAGTCTATAAAAATAATAGCAACAATCGAAAATTCAATTATAACACCCCAATACAATTCCCTTATTTCATAAAAAAAAAAATAATCAGCACTTAAAGTGGTTCTAAAGGCTGAAGTTTTTTACCTTAATGCATTCTCTGCATTCGGGTAAAACAAAAACCTTCTGAATATAGCTCTACCCCCTTATACTTACCTGAGCCTGATCTCAATCCAGTGATGTGCATGAGAGCAGCGGCTCTCTCCATCCTCATAAGTTCAGAGACAGCAGCAGGAGCCATTAGCTCCCACTGCTGTCAATCACAGCCAGTGAGGAAGCAGAAGGGCAGAGACATGCTCTGTGTGTGTACTGACACACACAGCTGGCTTGGGAGGGAGCCCGCACAAGTGCCCCCATATCAGATGGCTATGGTGGGCACACAGCGGGAGGGAGGAGTCAGGAGAATCGGCAGAGGATCTGAGAGATGGACGATCAAGGCTGTTCTGTGCAAAACCAAGGCACAGAGCAGGTAAGTATAATATGTTTGTTATTACATTTAAAAAAGGGTTAGCAATCACTTTAAAGTATTCTAAATCTAAAGTATTCTGAATTACATAGTTACATAGTAGGTGAGGTTGAAAAAAAGACACAAGTCCATCAAGTCTAACCTACATGTGTGATTATATGTCAGTATTACATTGTATATCCCTGTATGTTGTGGTCGTACAGGTGCTTATCCAATATTTTTTTTTTAAACCATCGATGCTCAACGCTGATACCACCGCCTGTGTAAGGGAATTCCACATCCTTGCCGCTCTTACAGTAAAGAACACTCTACACAGTTTAAGGTTAAACCTCTTTTCTTCTAATTTTAATGAGTGGCCACGTGTCTTATTAAACTCCCTGAAAAGTTTTATCCCTATTGTGGGGTTACCAGTATGGTATTTGTAAATTGAAATCACATCCCTCTCAAGCATCTCTTCTCCAGAGAGAATAAGTTCAGTGCTTGCAACCTTTCCTCATAACTAATATCCTCCAGACACTTTATTAGCTCTATTAGCTTTGTTGCCATTCTCTGTACGCGCTCCATTTCCAGTACATCCTTCCTGAGGACTGGTGCCCAGAAATGGACAGCATATTCTAGCTGTGGCCGGACCCAAGTCTTGTAGAACGGGAGTATTATCACTATCTGTTGAGTTAATCCCCTTTTTACTGCATTCCAATATTTTATTTGATTTGTTAGCAGCAGCTTGGCATTGCATGCCATTGCTGAGCCTATCTACTAGGACCGCCAAGTCCTTTTCCATCCTTAATTACCCCAGAGGTTCTCCCCCTAGTGAGTAGATGGCATTCATATTTTTGCCAACCAAATGCATTATTTTACATTTTTCTACATTGAACCTCATTTGCCATGTAGTCCACTAGTTTGTTCAGATCTTCTTGCAAAGTTTCCACATCCTGCAGAGAAGTTATTGCTCTTCTAAGCTTAGTATCACCCGCAAATAGAGATTGAACTGTTTACCACAGTCCAGGTTGTTGATGAACAAATTAAATAGGATTACAGTTTACAACTTTCAATGCTGCTGGCTCTTGCTCTCTCAGTGATGCTTCCTTGAACTTCCGGTCTTCACAGAGAAGATTGAGTCTGTTAGTTGAGGAGGGAGGGAGGAGCAGGGAAGCACCTAGTCATTCTAGGCTACGGGGCTGTAGGTTTTTCTTGATGCACACCATGTAGGGAGACACTGTAATCCCTGCATACAAGGGTGACTCCATAGGACAAAGGGGCCACACTGAAACAGGAAACTTGAGGAAGCAGTCATGGCTACAGCTTTAGGCCCCTTTCACACTGGTGGATAAAATTTCAGCTTTTGGCTGCGGATAGATGAAGTTATCTACCGCACCTAAACTCACACAATGCTTTGCTATGCACACTGCATTTAGTGACCGTTTCATTACATGGGATTTTGTGTGGTTAGAAAATTTTGACTGTGTCCAGGACCAATTTAGCGCAGCTATCTGCACATAACTGCAGGTAATCGCAGTGTATTTCCCCTGGGGATAGCAGCGGCAACGAGGAAATAAAAACAACAGGAAACGCATCAGAAATGGCAAGAATGGGCCACCGCAGCCGCACATAAATGCTGCTAATCGCAATGTACAACTGCAAGTGATCGCTGTGCCTGGAGTCTTGTAATTTCAAAATAACAAAACATGCTTTTAACAGCAGCAGAACAACCGCCTGTGCGAAAGAGGCCTAAAAAGGAACATAGGCAATGATAAAAGATAAGAAGCTGCAAACTCAGAAAGTGATCAGTTGTTGAATGTGACTTTGATATCACTTTGATCCAATTTGTTGTTGTTGCAGCGATTACACTTTAGATACAATCACTGCAAGTGTTTTCAGTAGCAATGAGACTTCTGCACCTGTTAACAAGCAGTTTGGTACTTCTTGAGCAAACTGCTCCTGCTGTCTCAGGTTTGGAGGTTGCCTTCTCCAGACTGCATTTATCAGCATTTTCCACAGATGTTTGATAGGATTCAACCCGGGTCACTTCAAAATAGTCCAAAGCATTGCTCGCAGCCATTCTGGGTGCTTTTAGCAGTGTCTTTTGGGTCGTTATCCCCTTCCTGCCCAAGCCAATTTTCAGCTTTCAGCGCTGTTGCACTTTGAATGACAATTGCGCGGTCATGAAACACTGTACCCAACTAAATATCTATCACATTGTTCACACAACTAGAGCTTTCTTTTAGTGGTATTTAATCAACAGATTTTATTTTTTGCTAAACATAAAAAAAAAACAAAAAGACTTCTTTGTTTTGGTTATAAAATTTAGCAAATTAATAGTGGTTCTTCATAAATTTGAGCAAAAAGGTATTCCGCTACATTTCACATTTGGTGAAAATATCCCAAATCAGTGTAAATTATTTAGTCTGTAGAAAAGTTATAGAGGCAACAATCAATGGTATATATCTGAAAATTGATCAAACCTAAAATGCCAGGATAGTAAAAAAAAATACTCCCAAATCACCCTTGTTGATTTTTTCTCAGATTTTGATTTTTTTACAAACTGGCCCAAGTGCAGTACAGCAACATCATATAACTGGTGTGATCAGGGACACTGACTGGTGACAGTACGAATAAATATATATATATATATATATATATATATATATATATATATATATTAGGATTTTTTTTTTTTTTAACAAACTGTGACAAGAGCAATATAGTGTTGCCATAGTAACATTGTACTACTCTGGGGAAGTGATTAGGATTCTTTCTGCAAAGTAAGGAGCTTGTGTCATTTTGAAGATCAAGAGCAGCGATATGCATCTTTGTTTTATGCCCCTGTGCATCTAAAACTGCTGGTTTGAAGCATAGAATACACTCTAAATTTAAAGAGTCATTTATTTCAAAATACCTTTCTTTCCTTTTCAATGTTTGCCACATTTCAAGGTTTGCTTTCATGAGGCTATTAACCCTTAATATCCAAATTGTCCACATCATTCAGCAATAGCAGAAACAAGAATAATATGGATACCAGGTTGAATTATCGCTGAACTGATAAGGTGATAATTTTTGGTCAAAGGATTAATAGGTTTCCATTTGAGCCCCTGGTCCAACTGGCAAACAAAGCATGAGCATATGGATTTTGATGTGCCAGAATTGTCAGGCTCATAATTAACTGATTAGAATACATATGGCGTTCTCAGCCATGGTAAATCACTCTAACATAAAAAACATGGGGGACTATTCAATGTGTCAGCATGCCTGTCCAGCATATTTTTGTTCATTAATGTTTCAGAGAAAGCCAAACAGGTTGATATAAAAGGACTAATAATGTAATTATATTTACAGGGAATTCTCCTTCCAGGCAGCTGGGTTTGCCTTAGACAACCCCTGCTTTGTACAGGTTTCTCTGTCAAGTGCTGGAAAGATGAAGTGCAATAAGCAATGGGCTCTCTCTGCAGCTAGGATGTCAGCACAACGCTAGGGAAGAGCAGGCTGTCATGTCTCAGAATACCGTTCTGAGGTTCGCTCAATTTGTTGACATTGTGAGGAAAAGAAAACAAAAGAGCCTTCTTCCCGCCAGCACAAGCTGCTTGCTGTACATCACATAAAACCCATGGGCTTTTCATATCCACGCATCTTTCATAGTATATATAGATGTCTTCCATTATCACCGTGTTGGGGGATGGTCAGAATGAGAGAAATAAGCTGGGCTATGGAAGATTTCACATCACCTTAACACTAACCCTGGCTTTTTCCAGACACTAGTGTGCAGTCAATTTAATACAGAACTCCAGCTTTTTTTTATATATATATAGTGGGGAACAGTCAACATATGTCTTTCTTTCTTTGATTCTGAAAGTGTTTCCCTCAAATCATGTCCCAGTGAAGCCCGTCCAATAAATGGGGGTGCTAAAATGTGTTTTTGTCCAAGTCACCCTTGGAGAGATTTACCATCTCTTCCTGTTCTGAAAGGGAGATAGGATAAACCTCATCCTCCAAAAGGGAAAAAGGGATACAAACAGCAATAAAAATAATCTCTATGAAATACAGAAAAATGTTTTTGGCTGGAGGTAAGGTTCTCCTTTAAAGTAGTGTAGCGCCAGCTCCTGGAGAGCATGCGCTATGCGTTTTTCAAAGTTAAGGTTATACCTAAACTGCAGTTTGGTTTGGGTACAATTGTCTAAATTTGGACTTCAGCATCAGTCTGACTGGACTATGAGATGTTCCACCTGACCACAGGGGGCACTGTCTCTTCTGGCAGGTATGGAACTATGGTCTGGTTGGGTGCTTAAGTTACTCTCTCTCGGAGTCCGCCCAGTGGGAGTGGCGCTCCCGCTGTGCTTTCTGGAAAAGGGTATTTAAGAAGCGGAAGTCACGTGGTTTGGGGTTTCCGGTCGAGAAGGATGCACTGACTTCATGGTCCGGGTCCTCCTGACCAGCCCCCAGGAAGGCTATGGTCTGGGGTGCGGATCCACCTGATCTTGATGTCTCGGGGCTGGCTAGCCCGAGGCAAGGAAACTAAAGGAGGATTCTGAGGTGATTGGGTGCCGTCTCCGGTTTGGGAGAGACCCAGTGACTTCACGCTAACCAGGGGAGGACTCTTCAGAAGGCCACCTACCTATGGGTTGATTTCTTAGTAAGAGCCTGGAGGAGCTGAAGTACCCAAGAGAATCCGGTCTTGTGGATATCGCCAAGTTGGCTGAAAGATCCAGGTATCCCACGAGTGTTCAAGTTTAGTTTTCCTACGTGTTCTACAACAACGTCTGTGGCAGAGACATATCTTGTATGTTCTACAACGTCTGTGACTTGTTCCTGAGTTAGGCACCTTGTTGGCTGCTAGGCCTTATGAGAGAGGGACTGTGCAACTTGAGTGAACATCCAGTTGCGAATGGCTATTCTCTGGATGCAGTCAAAGTAAGTTCTTCAACATTTGACTTTGACACTAAGAGTACCTGAACTTCCTTTCCAACCCTCTGATCCCAATTTAAGAGACTGTGCATTGTCTAAGTTTTTTGCAAATAAAATCCATTCAAGTGGATCTGTTGTCGGTCTCTCGAGTTACTGGGCCATCTACCACGGGACACCCCTAGACGTGAAGTGAGGAGAAAAGACGGTAATGGTAAGCCCAAATCTAACCAGCAGCTCCTTCAGGGGTTAGTGCTGTAGTAGTAAACAATTTCAGTTATTTTTTGTAACCTGCAAGGCAAAGTTATAATATGCTAGTATACATCGCATACTAGCATATATGTGAAACGTACCTTAGAATGAAGCCCTTCAGCTGCATACTGTCACTGCTGACAAGGCTTCCACCTTCACCGGGTCTTCCTTCTGGGTTCACAGACTCTAGCTATGTGAGTTGCCAGAGCCACGATGATGTCACTCCTGCGGACGCACGTGGAAGCCGACATTTACGGCACAGGACTCTGAAGGAATGTCCCGGGAGGCTGTTCCTTCAGAGGGCATGCGCTAGTGACATCACAGCTGCATACACAGTAAATATCTCCTAAATGATGCAAGTTTGGGAGATATTTACAGTACCTATAGGTAAGCCTTAAATACAAGTAAAATTTATGCAAAGTTTAGTCCCACTTTAAGTATGGTTAAAATAAATCCAAGGAGTAAGAGAAATTACTAGTTCTGACCTTCCTTTCTTCCCCTGGGATTTTGCAGTCTAACAATGGAGCATGTAATACCAGGGTCCCCTTAAACAATCAAGAGTCACAAGTGTGTAGTGTGAATATTCACCGTTCATTTGTATATATTGTAATAGCAGCAAACGGTCCAATACATATTTTTTTCCCACCTACGCTGTAGGGAAGTGACTTCACCTGACACCAAGGTTAGAGGGAGGGTGGTGCTAGCTCTTCTTTTTTCCTGCATTTACCTTTAAGTTACTGTATGACAGGATAGGGTAACAATCATATTTTTATTTTGATCTAAAAAACGTAAGCCCCTTAATTATGTACAGCTGCACATGCCACCACTCACTGCACTTAAAGTAGTTGTAAAGGCTGAAAGTGTTTTTACCTTCATGCATTTTATGTGTCCAGCTCCCCACTCAGCCCCCCTAATACTTAGCAAAGCCCAAACCTGATCCAGCGATGTGCACAAGAGCTAAGGCTCTCCCATCTCTCTCCCTCTTCATTGGCTGATATGAAGCAGCAGGAGCCAGTGGGGCAGTGCTGAGCCATGCGCTCTGTGTCTTATGGACCCAAGGAGAAGGAAGATCAGGCCAGTGCTGTTCAAAACTATTGGACATGGCAAGTAAGTATGACATGTTATTGTTCCTTTACAATCACTTGGTATGTGATCCAATTTACAGAAACTGATTACACCACTACACTGAAATGTCCAGTGAACCTATGCGCTCTCCTAGCTTTCACTACACAAACACAGACTTCTGTACTAGCTGCCACTGCAAAGACGCACATTTCTTTACTTTTTGTCAGTGCACCAGCACACATTTTCCCAATCGTTGCCACAAACCAACTTTGCTAAAATTACACATTCACATAATAGGAATCATGAATTAAAATGTGATACCTAATAGCACAGCAGAGATGTGATTTTTCTTACAGAGACAAAATAAAATAAAAAGAAGAAATCCCTGACAAAAGAGAGGTGGCTAGAGATTTCCAGCGGTAAGCCTAGGTCCTTATTTCTGGACACTAGGTAGAAAATTGAGCTGCCTGTAGCAGTTGGGGGGTGTTTTGGACTAGTGTCATACTTTTGAAGGTACAATAGCTATGTAACCCAATGGTCAAATAGTCAAGATCTCTACTGTGTCCTTCAATGGAATGGAAGAGAAAACAAAATGATAGATGCTTGTAACTTTTACATGAACATTATTAATGAGACCTGTAGCAAATTGCCAATGTATATAAACCCCCTATACAAAACCACTGCCTGAAAGATTGGGGAATCTTGGAAGGGATAGAGAATACCATTTTGTTTTCTGTATACGAAACTAGCGCAAATATACAATAAGAAAATACACGTGTTCGCAAATGTTTCCATTAGATAAGGATAAAAAAAAAAAACTAGAACAGAAAAAAAAAAAAAAAAAAAGCTAGTGAGCCCACCAAAAAACTGCAGACAGAATGTCCATGAAAAGCTGTAATCTCGCTATTCAAAAACGAATTACCTCCATCTCAGCATTATGCCCATGAACTTTCTGCAGCATTTCTTCAGCCTCGCGGAGACGGCGGCTGAGCTGAGGTGTATGTTCAGATGGGGTCAGCTCGCTGTCATATGAATCCAGGATTGCTCTCATTCCATCTCTTTCCTGTATATGGTGCCATGCAAAAAAGAGGAAAGAAGAAATATCAGACACAATAAAATATTGACGCACACAGACAATATACACAGTGAGGGATAGTGAGCTAGCCCCCATGTAACATCACAGCACTTATCTCCTAAATTTAAACTTCAAACATAAAAAAAATTCCCATGAAAAACAGACTCAGGATGATGGCCTACCTCCTAAACATGAATGTTTTCTGTTGTCCTGCTTGCCAAGTCCTTAAAGCTCAATTTCAAGTGTGATAAGCTTACCAACCACCGGCAATTACCAACCACCGGCAACCAGGAATGCTGGGGGGGGGGGGGGGTAGTACAGTTCCTGTTGTACTTTTGGGCTGCTCAGATGTAAGGTATCAGGTCCCAGTGCTTTGGTTATGTCTCCACTTTCCTCTTCTACTTACCAGTCACAAAACCCACAATCCAAGGCCTCATTTTTTTTGACAGGCTAGGATGAGAGTGAGCCCAAAAGTACAGTCTGAATTCTACTAATTCCACATAAAAACAAGAAGATTTGCATGATGTGCACCTGTAGAGAGAGGTTTTTTGAGGCAATGGTGTCTTTAACACTGCTTTAACCCCGATACGTTTATGGTGCCTAGATTTAGGTTTTTAAAGTGCAACTAAAGGATCCTACTGTATATGTCCAGTCTAAACATATATCAAATCTAGTTACTATGCAAAGCACAAAAACGAAAGTAACTTCCTTTACTTTTGCTGGCTGAGCCAAATATTCCTTCATTTGTTTCTCACATGCTTCCCCTCCCCAGGCACTGCAGTGCTGAATGTCTAGCTACAGGCATATTAAGCAGCAGTGACAATACTGATAGCCACATCATCTGCAATATCTTATCTCAGTGTACTGCAAGCAGTGACAGCCTAAAAGCAGTGAAGCATCACTGCCACTTCATCACAGGAAGTTGCATTAGGGGGATTTAACTGGCAGGAACAAATACTGGCAGGATCAAATAAAATTATAACCAAGTGCTGCTGCACATATATTTAATGGTAGGCAATATTTCTACCTTAGCTGTTCACAACACTCAATTTCCCAGCTTCTCCCACTTCCCTTGGTTTTCAGAATAGGGCCTTATGCTTTTTTTTTTTCATCATTTTAAAGATATTCTGTCAATTTTAGAATATTAAGAGTGAGATCGAGCAAATATATGACACTTTGGGGTAGTGGCAAAGCTTGCTCTCAACAGTCAACCGAAAAACAATTAACAGATTTTTGCTATATCCGTTTGAACAAATACCTGTTACCTGTTGATCCCATCACAAACCCAGTTTTGCCTCGTATTTTGTGTCTTCTGTATTTTTATCTGAAACAGTGTTGTCAAATTTGCCCCATTAGGCACTGTGAACTAGAGAACACTTCCACTATGTTATGGAGATAAAAGAGGGGTGGTGTTCTGAAGTCCCTCCAGTCCTGACAACACTGCTCCTACATAGACTTAGTATGCTAAGTGAATGTTTTCAACCTATAAACAGCAAAATGCATTACTGGCATAAACAGTAAAAAAAAAAAAAAAAAAGCCTGAAAAATAACTAATGTGGACACTAGAGTACACCTAAGGACTAGTAATAGATTACATATTCTTTATTTAGACTTAAGAGGGATGCTAGTTTTTTTTTTTTTAAATGTACAAAAATTTGAATATCAGAAAGTTTATTTGTTTAAGTAATTTAATTTAAAAAATGAAACTCGTATTTATATTACACAAATTTGATGATTATGGCTTACAGCTAGTGCAAAACCCAAAACTCAGTATCTCAGAAAATTTGAATATTGTAGACCTATGGTAATCAGCTAATTCAAAATGCCTGTAAATGTTTCCTGAGCATTTAAATGGCTTCTCAGTCTTGTTTAGTAGGTTACACAATCACGGGGAAGACTGCTGATTTGACAGTTGCCCAAAAGATAGTCATTGACACCCTCCACAAGGAAGGCAAGTCGCTAAAGAAGCTGGCTGTTCACAGAGTGCTGTATCCAAGCATATTAATGCAACGTTAAGTGGAAGGAAAAAGTGTGGTAGAAAAGGGTGCACAAGCAACAGGGATAACCGCAGCCTTGAGAGGATTGTGATTCAAGAATTTGGATGAGAGTCACAAGGAGTGGACCAAGGCTTGTGTCAGTAATTCAAGAGCCACCACACAAGATGCATTCAGGACATGGGCTACAACTGTCACATTCCTTGTGTCAAGCCACTCTTGAACCACAGACAACTTCAGAAGCATCTTCCCTAGACTAAGGAGAAAAAGGACTAAACTTTTGCTCAGTGGTCCAAAATCCTCTTTTCAGATATAAGTAAATTTTGCATTTTATTTGGAAATCAAGGTCCCAGAGTCTGAAGGAAGAGTGGGGAGGCACTCATTGCATGAGTTTCAGCGTGAAGTTTCCACAGTCAGTGATGATTTGAGGAGCTATGCCATCTGGTGGTGTTGGTCCACTGTGGTTTATCAACTCCAAAGTCAACCCAGCCCTCTACCAAGAAATTCTAGAGTACTTCATGCGTCCCCCTGCTGACCAACCTTATGGAGATGCCGATTTCATTTTCCAGTAGGACTTTGCACTTCCTCACACTGACAAAACTACTAAAACCTGGTTTAAATGATCATGGTATCACTGTGCTTGATTGGCAAGCAAACTCACCTGACCTAAACCCCAGAGAAAATTTGTGGGGTATTAAGAGAAAGATGAGACACCAGACCCAGCAATGCAGACAAGCTGAAGGCTGCTATCAAAGCAACCTGGGCTTCCAGAACACCTCAGCAGTGCCACAGGCTGATTACCTCAATGCCACACCACATTCATGCAATAATTCATGCAAAAGAAGCCCCAATCAAGTATTGAGTGCATACTATACTGTATATGGACATACTTTTTAATAAGCCAATATTTCTGTATTAAAAAAAAAATTTTTTTGTGTCTTATGTAATATTAAAATTTTCTGAAATACTGAATTCATGGTTTTCACTAGCTGTAAGCTATAATCATCAAAATAAAAGAACAAAATGCTTGAAATCTATTACTGTGTGTGTAATGAATCTATATACCATATATTAGATTCACTTTTGAATTAAATTACTGAAATAAATGAACTTTTTGATATTCACATTTTTTTTGAGATGCACCTGTATTATGAACGTACAGTATGTAAAAAATATATAAACGTGTTTAAATATTTTTAAAAAGCTTACTTTAAAGGGAGTGGCATTGTCAGATGTTTTTTCACCTTAATGCATAGAATGCATTAAGGTGAAAAAACATTTACCTTTACAACCCGTTTAATGTATAGTTTCATTATATTCAGGGCAGCCCTATTTTGTCATGCTCCCCTATTGAAGTGTAATTTTATATTGATAGATGTACTCTATCCAACGTGCCTGTTTTTATTAAGAACATGTTAAAATGCACCATATACTGCTGAGGACTGGGAGCATATCTCAATCAGCAACAGTGTACAGTTACATGACAGAATGAAACATCTCTATCAGCTACAAGTGCACTGTCAGAAATCACATGCCAATACTATGGCACAAGGCTCAAAGTGTCAGATCTATTTAACACAGACATAGAAAGCTGAATCAGTATTGTTGATGTTTTGGGTTCAGCCTGAAGAACATCACAGCAAATATATTTCCTGGAGCTCTTCGTCCTACATCATGATACTTCCTGGCTTGAATCCAGACACTGCCTGTTTTACAGCTAGCGAAGATCAGTCTGGCAATAGATTAAACCTAGATTGGACCTATTTAACAAAAGAGCCCTACTAACATTTTAGTGTTACTTTGCTTTACAATCTGTCATTTTGTAACGCTGCGGATCTGGAATTCAACCAAAAGGCTCCTGCATTCTTTTAATCTGCACTGCATCAAGGCTATTGCCAAATGAGATTTCAGCAATGCAATCTCTGATAAACAGGCAACCGGGCTGCTGTTTAAAGAACAAGCAAACCTAACACACATAAGTGACAAAAAAGTTACATTATGCAAAAAGGTTCCTGATATCATTCATAACTACCGATGTAAAACCCCCAGACAGTGGACCATGGTGTAATTATGTTGTGCAGCTTGTTGCATGATCACCTTAAATGATATGTTAAAGAAAAACAGACATGGAAACAGATAGTAGTTTTTGGTTCCATGCACACTAGCATTTTTTATAAGCTCAATAAATGCTAGAAAAAAAACTGGATGAAAAATGCTGATAGTGTTTTAGTAGCTTTTAGGAGTGTTAACATTTTATTATCGTGTTTTTATAGTGAAAAAAAAAAAAAAAAACACTCAAAAGAAAAAAACTGTTAGGAGTGTTTTAGTTGCATGTAGTGCTTTTCTTCTACTGGGAAAACTTTTTTTTTGTTTTCAGCTCCTAAACGCTGAAGCTTGAAAAAAGCTTTAGCATAAAATATTGTGCATGGACACACAAAATAACACTAATAGCTTCTAGGAGCAGAAAATACAAATGCTCATAAACAGCTTCTAAGAGTTTAAAAATTGCTAGCGTTCGCAGAGTCTAAAGACTCATACATACGGTCGGACTTTGTACAAACTTTTCCGTGGACTTTTGTACAAAGGGCGTGGTCCACAAGTTTGTATTGCATACACACGGTCGGACTTTTTGACAACAAACATGAACGTAGTGACGTCACAACGTACTGACGCCACTTCAAAAGAGGACGTTCAATGACTCCAGCGCCACCTTTGGTCAACTTCTGTATTGTAGTCTGATCTTTTGCATTGGTTCTGAGCATGCGTGTTTGTACCTTGTACAAAAGTCCGATGCTTTTGCGTACACACGGTCGGACTTTGCTCCATCGGACTTTTGTTGCCAGAAAGTTTGTCCGTTCGCACAGCCAACAAAAGTCCGATGAAAACAGAAAAAGTTTGTCCGATGGACCGTACACACACAGTCGGATGTTGCTCCAAAACAGCTAATTTGCATGTTTGTTGTCAAAAAGTCCAACCGTGTGTACGGGCCTTAAGTTTGTTAGAGGTCGACTTTTTTTTACTTTGTTTCCCAACCCTGCAAGGTAGTGCAATACTCTGCATTAATGCATGTGCATTGTGGAGGTACATGGGGGTGGCATTCAAATCTGTGCCACATAAGCAAACCAACTAATGCAATATGTGACACTGCAATACAGAACTGTGCACCGGCCACTAAATGGTAAAAAAAAAAAAAAAACACAACAGTTTAACCATACCACTGTCACTATGCTTACAGGCACCCGTAATGACTTGTACTGAAAGAAAGAACAGTAGTGTAGGGTCACTGTAAGCATGAAGCAGAGTCTGCATGTTGTTCCCATGCTCATATGTAGAGATGAGTTTGGGCATCCACCAAATTCATCTATAACCAGAACTCTGCACGTCTCTTTTCTGCCTTTTTTCCCTCCCTCCCATTGAGCTGTAGGGCCGGGTGGGAAATTAACAGGCCCACAGCTCATTGCAGTACAAAGACTACAGAATTCAAAGTTTGGGTTAGAGAGGAGTTCAGGGGACTCAAATGCTTCTCTACTTCTATGTATACACAAACTTTACACAAAAACAAACTGTATACATAAGTCCTAAACAATTTCAGGAACCTGAGAACACTGGCATAAATATTTGGGAAGTATCACAACCATTTGAAATCATTATGGAATCTCCCAGGATGCTCTGTGTATAAAGCACCTGGTCTTGCTCTGATCTGTGGCCAGATTGTATACTTAATGGACATATTTTTCTTATGCCGCGTACACACGACTGTTTTTTCCGTCAGAATAAACTCTGGTGGTTTTTCCGACGGAGTTCCGCTGAAACGGACTTGCCTTCACATGATCACAACAAAGTCTGATCGTTTAGAACGCGGTGACGTACATCGCGTACGACGAGACTAGAAAAGGGAAGTTCAGTAGCAAACAGCCGCCCTTGCGTCATTTTTGGTCCGTCGGAACAGCATACAGACGAACAGTTTTCCCGATAGGAATTGATTCCGTCGGAAAGATTTAAAACATGTTCTATTTCTAGGTCCGTCAGAATTTTCAAAAAAAAAGTCTACTGAAGCCCACACACGATTGGAATATCCGATGAAATTATTCCGTCTGACTTTTTCTGCCAGAAAGTCTGACTGTGTGTACACGGCATTAGCGTTTGGTGGCTGTCAGCTCCACCTGAGGCTGAAGCCCAATTTATGGGCATTCCTATGGAGGAGCTGCAGCACAGGCCTCTATCCCTCTAGAGCAATGCTCTTTCAATCTTGCTGGATGCAACTGGCTGTCTGTCTGGAGAAGCCCGAACATCAGATATAGGTAGCTAGTGCATACTTAATGTTGCCACAATCTATGGGGCTCAGTACAGAAACTGCGGACATAGTGGCTTTATCCATGGGCTGATTGTCCTGTGACTTAATTTTCCGTTGGTCAGAGTAAAAGCTGACAGGTCGTGTTTATGTGAGTGACAGCAGTCCTCTCCAGTGCAGGCCTGCTGTCAGAGGCGAGAGCTGTTATTAACAACCAGGCCACCAGCTACCTGCCTAGAAAAGATTTATCAACCCCCTGACTGCCACTGAGTGATGTATCATGGATGCAGCCATTGTGTCTGCATTGAGCCCTATTTAAAAAAAAAAAAAAAAAAAAAGACATCCTAACTGCCAGGTATCCAGGCTCCTCCAAACAGACAGCATGAAAGAAAGTCCAAGCAAACTCAGCCCAGAGCCCCATGTATACAGAATCCCACTCTGATTGCCTGTCACAGTTCCCACTCCTCTGTGTGAACAGTCACTAAGACCGAAATAAAAATTTATCTCCTTCTGATAATTATGGACAGACAGCTGAGGGGGGAGCAAGCTGTCAACAATGCTACCTCAGAAACCATTGCAAGAAACAGAACAATACCAAGGAGATTTATGCTCTAGGTCCCACAGGGAATTCCATAAAAAGGTAAAATTGTACTGATACAACTGGAAAAGAAAAAGTATATGGGCTTTGAATTTCCTTTAGTCTAACACTGAATGCATGTAGACCATAGCTATATTCGAAATAAGTTATCATAGTGATGAATTGGACTCTCTCTTGTGTACAGAGAGCCCAGGTTTTGCTGCATCAACAAGGTTGAAGGAGTTTTACATTTGTACTCAGAGTCACTCTGTGGATGATGAGGAAAGGAACAAAGAGCAACAAGGAAAACAAAGACCTGAAGTGTGCCAAAGGTCACGTGGTCAGTATGCCTAAAGGGGGCATACCCAAGTATGAAATGTAAAGAAAGAAATTAAAAGAAAAAGGGAATGGGTGGGTGGGACACGAGATCCGACGTCCAACGAGGAGGAGGAGGTGGAGGAGGGCAGGCTTTATGCAGCCTGACTCCTCCTACAAATACAGGCCTACCCTGCGGTCAGCCTTACACTTGTACTCAGAGTCACTCTGTGGATGATGAGGAAAGGAACAAAGAGCAACAAGGAAAACAAAGACCTGAAGTGTGCCAAAGGTCACGTGGTCAGTATGCCTAAAGGGGCCAAAAAATAACACAGTAGGAAGAAAGCTCAACAACCAGATGACCCAGTGAATAACGTCTACCTGGAGTGGTGGCAAATGAGTTATGCCTTTGCCGCAGAGAAGGAAACGCTAAGAAAGGCAGTAGCCCCTCCCCTGGCTTCAGGAATCACAAGGCCAGCTATAGCACCCCCTTGAGCCCAACTCAGCGACCAACACAAGATGAACCTGAGAGTACGTGAACGTCATAAAATGAAACCCACCATGGAAAACCAGCTAAGCACAGCAGGGAGTCCCCACCGCTGGAGACCCGGATGGCTCCAAACGGAAAAGCCAAAAATAAAACAACCTGATAGATCATTCAACATGAAATGCTGGGACTTAACTGGATACGCCCAGAAAGTGCTGAAGGCTGATACCAGCTGGAGGAGCCAAAAAAAAGGAAACTAAAACAGAAAAGCAAAGGGAACTGGACGTTTCACCATCAGGACTGGAAACCTAACCTGGAAACATGCCAAGCAGTGTCATGGGCTTTCCTGGAATTTAAAACAACACCCAATGATCGAGGCTGCAGTGCCAACCAAATGGAAAACCAATCTACCACCACTGGAACTGACAAGAAAGTGCGTCACTGGAAAACCTGCTTCTGAGACCCGAGCCTACAGATACTAGCCCGGGCCCCGTGACCCACGAAAGCCCCTGAGCCAGTAGAAACCGTGGATCAGTGAAAAACTGACTAACCAAACTTCCATACCCCAGGACAACTCCTGGCCGGAGACGCAGCTAGGAAATTAAAGTAAAAAGTGAGGAATGGCACCCAACTGATCAGGAACACAACTAGCGAGAGAATCGTGATCAAACAAAAAAAAAAAAAAAACACCTGCGACAAAAACGAAACCTGCGATAAGGAAACGTGACTGAACGAAAACATGAGAAGCGTGAACCGATCACCGTGGGCGGCTTTAAGAACCGTGGCTGCTAGAAAACACGGCCTGCCTAGGAAATGCAGGCTTCCCAAATTGATGAAAAACATAAAAGAAAACCCTGGGGGGTACATAAGAGAAAAGAAAAGCCTAAGACACAAAACGTGCGGCATATCGGAATAAGTAAGAACACGAGAAAAGGCAAGAAAACACGAGAAACAAAAGAAACATGGGACACGCGAGAAAATGCATGAGACACGTAAATAGCATCAGACACGTACAATACATCCGACACTAACAAGCATGAGGAACATAAAAAAGCCTGAGAATCATGAAACTACACAAGGGTAATGACATGGAAGGCATGAGACATGAAACGTGCGGCACATGGGAAATACGGAAGGAAACACCGGACAACACTTAAGGAACATGTGAATACGTCAAAACCATGGAAATACGTCAGAAAATGCTAGAAAAACATGGGGAAACGTCAGAAACAAGGGAAACGCAAGAAGTTGCATCACGTAAATAACAGCCATGAACAATGCATCCGATACGTGAATTGCATGAGAAACGTAAAAAACCCTGATAACCATAAATTTATGAGAACCATAAAAGCGCAAGAACCGTAAGTCGTTAAAAAACCGTCAACTGCCAGCAAAAACACACGAGAACGCAATTGTATGAGAAACTGTAAAATTACATGGAAAACCATCAAATGTATGAGAAACACCAACTTCATATGTAAATCACATGAGAGACCTAAATCACATGAAAAAACAAAATTGCGCAAGAACCGTAACTTCAAGAAACGCCAACTGCATGGAAACCGTGAAATGCATAAACTGAATTGCATGAGAAAACGGCAATTGCATGTAAAATGAGTGAGAACCGTGCGTGAAAACAAAGCATAAGCACGTCAAATCGAATGAGAACATAATCGCATGAGAACGTAAACTAAACGAGAACATGAGTGTATGAGAATGTTAGAATGAAACAAGAACATGGGTGCATGAGAACGTAAAACGAAACGAGGACATGAGTGCATGAGAACGTAAAATGAAACGAGGACATAACTGCATGAGAACGCAAAACATGAAATGCCAAAAAACATGAAACGCAAAACGCATAACGCTGGAAAGCAATAGAGAAAACCTGGAAAGCAATAGAGAAAAACCTGGAAAGTGAGAAAAACCTGGAAAGTGAGAAAAACCTGGAAAGTGAGAGAAAACCATAAAAAAGCATGAGAAACCGTAGTTGCATGAACCGTCAACTGTACCACGGGAAAACGTCAGAACCACGGGAAACGTCAGAAAATGCTATAAAAAACATGGGGAAACACGGGAAACGCAAGAAGTTGCGTGAGACCCGTAAACAACATCTAATACGTAAATAGCCTGAGAATTTTAACATGCCTGAGAACCATAAATGCGTAAGAACTGTACGTCGTTTAAAATCCGCCAACTGCCTGCGAACGCACGAGAAACGCAAATGCATGAGAAACCGAAAATTGCATGAGAAACAACAACTTCATAAGAAAAGTAAATCACATGAGAGACCCAAAACGCATGAAAAACAAAATTGCGTAAGAACAGTAAGCAACGTGCTTGAAACCAACAAGCATGAGAACGTCAACTCGAATGAGAACGGAAAACGAAACGAGAACCTAACTACATGAGAATGTAAATGAACGAGAACATAATTGCATGAAAACGTAATTGAAACAAAACGCAAATGCAAGAAACGCAAATGCAAGAAACGCAAATGCAAGAAACGCAAATGCCTGAGAAAAGCAACTGCCTGAGAAAAGCAACTGCCTGAGAAAAGCAACTGCCTGAGAAACGCAAGTGCAAGAAGATGCAACTGCCTGAGAAAACGCAACTGCCTGAGAAAACGCAACTGCCTGAGAAAACGCAACTGCCTGAGAAAACGCAACAGCAAGAAACGCAACAGCAAGAAACGCAACAGCAAGAAACGCAACAGCAAGAAACGCAACAGCAAGAAACGCAACAGCAAGAAACGCAACAGCAAGAAACGCAACAGCAAGAAACGCAACAGCAAGAAACGCAACAGCAAGAAACGCAACAGCAAGAAACGCAACAGCAAGAAACGCAACAGCAAGAAACGCAACAGCAAGAAACGCAACCGCAAGACACGCAACTGCAAGACACGCAACTGCAAGACACGCAACTGCAAGATACGCAACTGAAAGAAGATGCAGCTGCATGAAAACGCAACTGCAAGAAGATGCAAATGCATGACAAACGCAACTGCAAGAAAATGCAAATGCATGAAAACGCAAATGCTTTAAGAACGTGACCGCTAAGAGAACGTGAATGGCCTGACACCGGAACGCATGGGACCGAAACGCATGGGAAAACCATGAAATGCACCAGAACGTAAAACTGTATGAGAAAACCGTGAATAACACGAGAACGTGGAGCTCAGGCGGGGGCCGGCCATGTGGAGCTCAGGCGGGGGCAGGCCACGTGGAGCTCAGGCGGGGGCAGGCCACGTGGAGCTCAGGCGGGGGCAGGCCACGTGGAGCTCAGGCGGGGGCAGGCCACGTGGAGCTCAGGCGGGGGCAGGCCACGTGGAGCTCAGGCGGGACTTGGACACGCCACGTGGAGCTCAGGCGGGACTTGGACACGCCACGTGGAGCTCAGGCGGGACTTGGACACGCCACGTGGAGCTCAGGCGGGACTTGGACACGCCACGTGGAGCTCAGGCGGGGCTTGGGCACGCCACGTGGAGCTCAGGCGGGGCTTGGGCACGCCACGTGGAGCTCAGGCGGGGGTTGGGCACGCCACGTGGAGCTCAGGCGGGGGTTGGGCACGCCACGTGGAGCTCAGGCGGGGGTTGGGCACGCCACGTGGAGCTCAGGCGGGGGTTGGGCACGCCACGTGGAGCTCAGGCGGGGGTTGGGCACGCCACGTGGAGCTCAGGCGGGGGTTGGGCACGCCACGTGGAGCTCAGGCAGGTGGGGACTGCCACACGGAGCCCAGGCGGGGGGGGGGGGGCGTCCTCCCCCCGGTGGAACACAGGGAGAAGGAGGCGGGCGGGAGAACGGTTCCCCCACAGCCACCCGGCAGGCTAACGCGTCCTCCCCCCGGCGGAATACCGGGAGAAGAGGGCGGGTGGCAGAAGTATCACCCCCGCCGCCACTTGCGGACAAAACCCCCCCTCTGTAGGTGAAGCATTCCCCCCTCCCACCGGGAGAAGCGGACGGACAAGCGAAACTGCTCCCCCGCAACCACCCGTGAAGCTCAGGCGGGGGAGGGGAGGCCCGCCAAGTGAAGCCCAGGCGGGGTGCAGCAGACACCCCCCTCCCCCACGGCCCGGGGCAGCCAGCGGGAGGCGGGCGGGAGAAGACCTGTTTTACCATCTGCACCAATTTATTACCTGTCCTCTTGGCTAATACTCATGATAAGAGCATCAGAGCTGTTTTTTTTTTTTTTTTTATTAAAAGAAAGCGCAGCTGACACCCATCCCCCCCCACGGCCCGGCAGCCAGAGGGAGGCGGGCGGGAGAAGGCTCCCTTGTGGCAACCGACCGGCAGACAACCCCCTCTCCCCGGCGGAACACCGGGAGAAGGGGGCAGGCAGGAGAAGTGGCAACCCCACAGACAACCCCCCCCCCCCCTCACCAGGCGAAGCATGCTCCCCCCGGCGGAACAAGCACCCGCCTTCAACCCCCGCCAGGCTGGAACACATGAGAGGGGAGAGGGGGAGCCGGCGGCCGAACACCTCCCCCCTGCCAGGAGAAACCGGCCGGTACTCTGCGCACATGTGAGGGGGGGAAGGGGAGCCGGCGACGACCGCCCCCCTCCCCCTTCCAGGAGAACCGGCGGGCGCTCAGCACGTCAGGAGGGGGGGGAGCCGGCGGCGGCCGAAAACCTCCCCTCCCCCCGCCAGGAGAAACAGCGTGTACACTGCCTATGCGAGGGGGGGGGGAGGGGGAGCCGGCGCGGCCGAACCCCCCTCCCCCCCGCCAGGAGACTCGGCGGGCGCTCTGCACGTGAGGGGGAGGGGAGGGGGAGCCAGCGTGGCCGAAAACCTCCCCTCCCCCCGCCAGGGGAAAACAGCGCGCACACCGCCTATGTGAGGGGGGGGGGGGGGGAGGGGGAGCCGGCGCGGCCGAAAACCTCCCCCCCCCCGCCAGGAGAAACGGCGGGCGCAAGCCCCCCCAGCGGACAAACGCCCATGGCAGAGTCACAGAGGGAAGCCTGGGAGAGAAAACCTCCCTCCCGCCGAGGCGGGCGGGAGAAAAGCCTCTCCTGTGCAGACAGCCGCCGGCGGGTGAAGCGCCCCCCCCCCCCCCCGCACCACACGGGGGAAGCCTGGGGCTGGTACAACGGGAGAAAGGAGGCGGGTGGGCGACAAGGGGGAGGCGGGTGGGTTACAAGGGGGAGCCTGAGACAGAAACCCCCCCCCCCCTCCCCTCCAGCAGAGGCAGCCAGAGAAGGAGGCGGGCGGGAGGAAGGAAGGCTCCCCGTGCAGCAGAATGACATCCTCCCCGACCCGCCGGAAGTGACGTCGGCCATACGAGATCCGACGTCCAACGAGGAGGAGGAGGTGGAGGAGGGCAGGCTTTATGCAGCCTGACTCCTCCTACAAATACAGGCCTACCCTGCGGTCAGCCTTACACATGTTGCCAACAAGAGGAGACTGCCAAAAGCTTGCTCTAGCCTGTCTGGGGCAGTGAGTTAAAAGATGACTTCGATGATCTAAGCTTGGAAAAAGCTGTCAAATAAGTGACATTATCAAACTTATTTACACTTTGCAGGCTTTGTGTTACACTTCCTGCAACATCAAGTCCCTGGTGCATTTCACATTGTCATCAATCTGTATTTTTATTTATTCCCATAGCCAATAGGGATCATGAAGCAGATGTAATCTACAGCAGTGTTTCTCAACCTTTTTTTCTGTCGAGGCACCCTTTAAAATTATATTCAGTCCCCAGGCACCCCATTCTAAAATGTAAAAAATAAGTCTAATAGCTTTAAATAATGTAGCAACATCCACCCATGGACACCCAGCGTTAAAGGTAATTTATTCTACCAAGGAAAATACATTTTGCACACTGGTACTGATTGGTATTCCAATGTTTCTCTTCTTCCTCAATTTCTCGCCATCAGTCAGCTGTTACCCCAGTGCTGTGGGAGAGGGGCACAGGAGGGTCAAACAAATATGCTATTTAGGCAAAAGAAATTCTCCTTATTAACTGATGAGGTCAGTCATTAGGATGCCAGTGTCTAGAAAGTCATAATGGTGCATAATGAAAACCCAAGGTTTTGTGTAACTAAAAGGCAGGCTTGATCCACCTGCTGGGTTGTATACGTTTGGTAAATTTTCAGGAATTTTTCCAAGGCACCCTGGTTGATAAAGGCTGCTCTACAGCACAGAGCCTATGTTACTGGCTAATAACACAATATATATTCTAAACTACTAGAGGGGAAGGGGAAACAATCTCATAGCTTCTAATAGCAAGTCGCATATAATTAGTTACAAGGAACTTTTTTTTGCAGAGTTCAGGCTGTTCGGAATTGTGAATGGACAGACCGTCCAAGAGTCTACAAAATAAAAGTAAAGATGCAAATGAAACTTGCAGTGCCGCTCTAAGCTGAGACAGAGATTTCCCTGATGGTTGCAGTCAAGGTGGCTGGAGCCAGTGCACTAGAGTTGTAAGAGCATTACCAAAAGAAGAAAAGGTACGCTCACCAACCTAGTGCATTAGTATGTAGATGGATGTGGCCTCAACCAAATCTCCAGTCATGCCCCCCTGACAGGTTTCGCTCCACTTAATGAGGCTTGGTGAGCAGGGAGAAACATGTCAAAGGAGGCGTTGCTGGATCAGCGCTGGCTGAGGCCACTCACCTACATACAAATGCAATAGGTTAGTGACTGGCACCTTTTCTTCTCTTTGATAAAAGCAAAAATGGATTCATCTTTACAATTGTATTTTATTAAAATAATTTTTACATTAGATGCATGCAGAACACAGTGCCTTAAGGTCATGTCACATTAGCGATTTTGTTGCAGCGATTTGTAGCAGATACAGAATTGCTCTCAATGTTTTTGTTGCTAGGATACCCAGAATTGAAGTCAATGAAAAGCCTGTGTCAAAGCTTTCCCAGAGATTTGTTGCTCGGCTGCTGAGTGCTTGACTCTTTGCTGCATTGGAAGGCTGCTGGAGAAAAGCCAGCTTCATTAGATACTCAAGTTATCCATTGCAGCTAAGGAATTATAATGGCTCAGGTACGTGTAGCTGTATGGACACGTACTGTGTGCAGATACAGTAAAAACCTGTTAGCTAGCTACAAAACTTCCAGGGAAAAAATCATGCATGTGTGGCTGCTACAAATAAGCTGGTTTGACAGTGGTTAGCATTCCTGCTTTGCAATACTGAGGTTCTAGGTCCTATCCCCACAGTGTCACTGTCATAATGGAGTATGTTTAATGCCATGTTTTTGTGTGTTTCACCTCTACACTCCAAACATACTAACAGGCTAATGAAATTAGCACATTTGTATTTATGACTCTACTGGGGACAAAAGATTGTAAACTCCTTTGGCAGCAAAGACTGATATGAACACATTTGTATGTACCATGTATAATCACAGTAAATGGTACAATATAAAGGGGAAAAAAATAATGAAAAAAACATTGGTGCTCCTGATACACCACAAAGGGGCAGAAAGCAAAGATAAAGGACAAAAAGCAAACATTAAATTTGGTGATGGTGGGATCTGTCGATTCCCTGATTCATCAATTTTAGGCAGGTCCAAATATTCCATTAGGATAATTAGATGTGCTGAGAATCACACAGTTTAGATAACCAGGCAATTATGATTGATGAATTGGTGCATTTTTTTATTGTTAGATGACTGGAAATTGTCCATGCAAATGTGCGGATGTATTGATTTCCTAAATTCTTTTTGCTATGTGCTTTGTGTATTGGATGGGACCAGAGACTGTGTACTGTTATTGGAACCCTTAGTCGGGTATCTTGTGTTTCCTCCAATTTACTTCTCACTCTTCACGCATGTGCATTATTAAAACATCTAAAATGTATTCAAGGTGACTGGCGCCCCTTATTAACCCATCACCACCCAGGAAAAAGGACTTTCACTCTGAGAAGGAATGTGCCTGGGACATTTATCAGAGCCAAATGTGCCAGGACTAGTTACCAATAGTATTTCTTTTTAGGGTTTGATTCAAGCTTCCACCAGCACCAAAATTCAAGGCACCTAATCCCAGTTAAAGTATTTGATAGCTAGAAAAACCAATTGCTGGTGGGATTTTTGCGGTGCAGGATTTAACAAAAGAAAGTCATATATATAAAACTTTTATTTTCCCATAATAAAATTTCACACATGCATGTGTTACAAAAAATATCCTGGTATACAAAGATTACAGGCAATGGCTGGTCCAAATAGTGAAAGTATTTTTGAGGTACTTGATTATCCCGACATGTTTCGCAATAGCTTCTTCGGGGGATATACAAGCTAATAGTAACAGAAACATAAAGTTATTTTAAATAAGCACAATCATTTAAAATATATTTAAATCATTTTAAATGATTGTGCTTATTTAAAATAACTTTATGTTTCTGTTACTATTAGCTTGTATATCCCCCGAAGAAGCTATTGCGAAACATGTCGGGATAATCAAGTACCTCAAAAATACTTCCACTATATGGACCAGCCATTGCCTTGTAATCTTTGTATACCAGGATATTTTTTGTAACACATGCATGTGTGAAATTTTATTATGGGAAAATAAAAGTTGTTTTATATATATGACTTTCTTTTGTTAAATCTTGCACCGCAAAAATCCCACC
Source organism: Lithobates pipiens (assembly GCF_037356315.1). Taxonomy (NCBI): domain Eukaryota; kingdom Metazoa; phylum Chordata; class Amphibia; order Anura; family Ranidae; genus Lithobates; species Lithobates pipiens. The sequence goes on from NW_027507784.1 coordinate 287,105,134, forward strand.
AGCAATTGGTTTTTCTATCTTTTAAATAGTTACCAATAGTGTTACACAAGTATTCAGGAGAATCTTAACATTTGCCAAATAAGTACTATATATCTGTTATCACCTTTATTGTTACTCGTTTAGAATTAATAACCTTGAAAGGGCCCAGTATGTTGCAGAAAGTGTGATAATGCACACATGTAGGTGTAAATGGGCTCCACAGTTTTACTATAAAAATACACTAACTTGCAATGTATAAATCAGCCATGTAGGAAAGAGTGCAATGCCACGCAGTACATTTCTTGTTTTATTGTAAAAAAAACAGACAAATGTCAATAGGCCATAAGTCACTACTGGCTATATAAAATACTGTAGGAAACGAACACAAAACAAAAAAAAATAGATATCGAGATATATATATATATATATAAAATGGATTCTTTGTAAGCACTGCCTGTTATAAACAGCTTGACAATTTGTTCAGTAACACTGAAGACGGTAACAGATAAAACAGGATGTAAATGAATAGAGGGTAAAACTTAGCACATTGAACATTGAAAATAGCCAAGAGTTAATTAATAAAAAGGTAGCCAGTGGCTTGTAATGTTTGAACTCACATGTTCATAAAATAAATAGCCCCCAGCTCTCAGGAAGGGTCAAGCAGTGAGATTCTTAGCGGTGTTGCCCTATATACAGCACTGGACCTGTGCTGTTGTAAGCATATGATGCAAAGGTTCTGACCTTACAAGCCTCATCGCCTGGTTATTACAGTCTCAAGTCCTCACAAGAGACTTTTCTATTGTTTACTGTGTGCTAAAATGCCCCTTCCAGCTAAAAGAGCCAACTCCAGGAAAGCAAATTTGTCACAGAAACAAACAGAGCATACAAACCGAAATTCTAACATCTGAATGACAAGAAAATTTGAACAATATTTGAGAGAAGAAATTACCAAATCTAAATGATCCTACCAATTGCAATGCTAATGAAATATTATGGCAGTCTTACGCACACATTTATTTTTTTGCTGCTCCTAAGGGCATTTGGCAAGTTTTCACCCTGCATCTAAACACCCCTGCATATTAGTCTTTTTATCTATGCACATATAGACGTTTTGAGGCAAAAAACAAAACCACAGCCAGTGTGTCCAGGAGAAGTAGCATTTTGGCAGAAAAAAAGCTTTGTGCACATAAAAACTAGGAGTTACGGTAATTCATTTCAGTGGCCAGAATTTATTATTATTTTAGCCAATTAAATTAATAAACGCCCACGTGCTTAACATGCCTCAAGGGTCAATCGTTTTTTCTGCCAAAAGGCTGCTGCCAAGACTAAAGGAGTCTAGGAGAGTTAGCAAAATGTGCAGCGTGCATGAGGCCTAAAACAATACTAAAGAAATTATAGCTTGAAAAAGCAATTGAGCAATCATACATGTCTAAAGGATGCATGAAGCCTGTCAACGGAATTGAAGAGGTGCATGAACTGTATTAAGTCATTTTACAACTGCACCTTCAAACTTTATTTCTGCTATTCTGAAAGGGATTGTTATACAGTTTATAGAAGGTGTGCACACTCACTTTACTCATTTTAGTCACTAATGTAGACTTTGATAAATGTGCAAGCACTGCTGAGATCCTTGCAAACACAGGCAACCCCTATATTTAATAACCCAGAGTTCTCCCCTGGCTCACAGCTTTAACAATTTCAATGGTGGATACAAGAGGGATTATATCTTATATGGCACTGCCTCAAAAAAAAAAAAAAAAAGTATTCAAATATGCTTTCATCACTGTGGTCAGGAGGGAACAATGTTCCATACGTGGTGAACTTGCCCTAAGGTTAGGAACTTTTGAATGAGAATGCACACTTTAATCTATATGGTAACAAGGATTATTAACCCTAAAAAAAGAAAAAGTAACCCTTCTGAATGAACGTGTTGACAGTATCATAAGCAGACCCTTCTACATGTTTTTGACAGCCAATTTTTTTTAACACCACCTTGAAGGCCGCTACAGTTGACCTAGTGATAATGAAGTTTAAACATACCTGGATTATGTTACATGAAAAATTGGTTAGCATCCTTTGGTACACAGATAGCCAATTTAAAAAAAGATCATTGGCTGAGCTACCTGCAATGCATGCCTTAATGTATGTTGGCTGGTGGGCAAGGAGTGCAGGACCCCCTCCTTGTTAACCTTACTTACTGTACTTAGACCTTACTAGGTTCAGACTTATTTTACTAGATGCGTAAATGACTTTTACTTCTGATGTTTCCAGCACATGAGGGATAAACCTTACAGAGGGATAGATTATAGTCTCTAACCTTGTCTCTTAAGTCTCCTCCTGCTCCCTCAGGTACCATAGGCACTTCTACTGTGAAAAGACCAATTCCAGATTTACCAGACTTTTCTAACATCTTTATGTCAACCTTCTGTTGCTATTTACCTGGACTTCCGAAATACATTGTTTCACATTTATATATGTCTATAGAATGTTATATATTTGATTCATTCAATAAAAACATGTGGGTACTGAATAAATCAAAAAAAATGTTACCTACCTGAAAAAGCAACCCAAGATGGAAGTCTTATCTGGTTTTTTGGTAGTAAAACCGCAACCATAATGCATATTTAAAGTCTAAATTACTTTTCACTTTAACGGTTCAGCACATTTTTAACATAACATACAGGAGAACAAAAAGATGTAGAGCCATTTATACAATAGTAGCTATGAACATATATTATATGCTTATCCTGCTATCAATCATAAGTCAAATTATAGTATAAACGGTAATAAAGTTTTAGAAGGAACTATAAACCATATAGCCTAGATAAATGTATAAATATTGATGAGAGATCAATTAAAGAGATGGAAAGGGAAAAAGAAGAATAGAAAATAGGGAAAGAGAATATGAATGAAGTAGCGTCTGGGGATGCAAGTACACACAAGGAATGAGCATGTGGACGCTAATATAAGCAATCCTTTGTTTTATATGTTTATCAAAGACCTAGCAAAGTCTTTCGGAAGCTAGGATTCAGTATAGAGGACCACCTAGTCTTTGCTAGAGTCTGTTTGGCTGCAGTAAATAGTAGCGTCAAGAGCCGAAATAGATTTTGGGTGCAATTAGGAGGTTTTTGGGTGCAATTAGGAAGTTCAGTAATGCTTCTTTTGGATTTATCTGTATTCTGTAACTTATTAAAGTATGTATTATTCAATAAAAATCTGTCCACATTTTTTTTTTTCAATTTTCAAACAATTCCATAAAATTTGTATGAAGGTTTCTTTTTCTTGGCAGCCCCTGAAGCATGTGTCAGATATTGAAGGTTTAGATCTGGCTATACATTGGGGAACCATATACCAAAAAATTACTAGCTTAGCATTAGATTCAGTTGCAGCAATATTAATGGAACAATGTGCAGTGGTGTGCCATATGTGATGCCAATTTGTATCTTCAATAACTTTGCCTAGATCATGGGTCTTCAAACTATGGCCCTCCAGTTGTTCAGGAACTACAATTCCCATCATGCCTAGTCAAGTCTGTGAATGTCAGAGCTGCACAATGCCTCATGGGATGTGTAGTTTTGCAACAGCTGGAGGGCCGTAGTTTGAGGATCCCTGGCCTAGATCATCCTGCTATTTTACCATATATGAATGTGGACAGGGGATTCGTTCTTCCAATACAGATAGATGTAATGAGACCTTTGACCATGCAGTCATTTAAACATATTTTTTCAAAGGGAGTCCGATTATGAAGAAAGGCTAATGAACCAATAACGTTTTTGATTTGAAAAAATCTAGAGATTCCCTGATGAGGTTAATAAATTATCACTTTAAATTGGCGAAACATTTCAGATGTGTTGAAACAAAAGATGTTCAAAGGGCTTATTGGGGTAGAAAAGCTTGTCCCCTACCAGCATGCTGGGTGGAAGCAACGGTCCCTCTGCAGAGGTCTGACACACCCCCTGATGAGTTAGACCTACATCTTTGCAATTAGCAAAGCTCTTACAACCTCCTGACTGGAGAGCTCCAGCTCTGAGATGCATTGTGTATGTTTTACTGCAGAGAGATTATTGCTTTCTCACAGGGAAAATAGTGTTTTAGTTATGTCTTTGCCCTAATATTGGAGGGTCAGACAAAAGATTTTTTTTTTTAAATGGCCGCTTAAAGCTCATTACCCCTATTATATCCTGATTGTACACTCTGTACAATCTCCTTTAGATTTACCAAAACTGACTAGTAAGAGGGATATGTGCATGTTGTGGGTCGATCTAAGAGACTGCACAATCACCTTAAACACACGTTATACTTACTTGCTGTGTGCAATGGTTTTGCACAGAGCAGCCCAGATCCTCCTCATGTCAGGTCCCACACTGGTGCTCCTGGCTCCTCCCTCCTGCTGGATGCCCCCACAGCAAGCAGCTTGTTGTGGAGGCACCCAAGCAGGTGTGTTCACGACACGTAGCTGAGTGTCCCTATTCACGCACTGAGCCGTGGCTTGGTCCCTCCCCCTCCTGTTAACTGACTGGCTGTAACTGACAGCAGTGGGAGCCAATGGTTTCTCCTGCTGCCAAAAGCCAATCAGGAGTGCAAGTCCGCAGAGAGGCAGGGCTCTCATGGACATCCATGGATCCGAGTTTGGGCTCAGCTAAGTATTAGGGTGGCTGAGGGGGCTGCTGCACACATAAGGTTTTTTTTTACCTGCATGCATAGGAAGCATGCAGGTAAAACACCTTGTGCCTTTAAAACCACTTTAAGCCAACCCAAGTCATGTCACTGGCTAAATGCAATAAGAATACTGAGTAGTTCTAACTTCCAAAGCAACTAGTCATTCAGTATACAAAATGCCACACAAAGCACTGCAACACAATTACTAGGAATCTAATACAACATTTTTCAAATGCTCGGCTTAGCTAAAATGGCACAATTACTATGATGTTCTCAGTGGGATATCACAGATTGCCAAATCATTATTACTTGCAGCAATTAAGTGTAACCCAAAACTTGTAAACCAACGATGTAAAAAGGAAAACTGAATATCACAAGAAAACACAGATCATAATCAAAGAAATACATTTTAACTGCAAAAATGATTTGCAAAGGTCAATGAGATTCGACGCTGCACATCATATTTAAAAATCATACACTGAAGTTAATTTCCCCAAGAAAACCAAATCAATCTGCAATTCTACCGGCATAGACACTGTGCAGCAGCTCAAGATGTTGTTTTACTGTAATGAGGTCACAGAGTCACCTAATAATCACTAGTGACACTTAATGCTTTGCGTGTGGAGCAATGCATAGCAAGTACAACATTAACAAGTGCAAAGAAAGAATGCGGAAAGAAAGCTAAAAAATGAGCAAGCACGAACGAAGGACAAAAGGGGCAGATGTAAAAAGAGGAAAGCGGGAAAAGAGATTTGAACTGAAGTACCTTTAAAAGTGGATCTGGGGGAGGAAGCTCACTCAAATGAGAACACTGAAGAGCAAGTTATAAAACAAGGGGCGTTTTAGTCTACAAACAAATGCCTCTATGCCTAGAAAAAATAAATAAAGATAATAATAATTGAGTTGCATGCTTACACATTACATGGCTGTTAATAAAAGCAAAGGGGAAGGACATAGGCAGCCCAAAATACATTATGCAATGAGCTTACAAAGCATAATTACTCCAGATAAAGGGTAGAAACCTTTACAGACGTGTAAACATTTTCTGTCAAAAAATGTATTTACCTCTATGCTTCCCTAATCTAATGCCTAGTACACACGATCAGAAAGTCGGACGAAAAATACCGCTTTTAAAGCTGATCGTTCGTACACGGCTTTGGAGAGCCGGTCATGACAATTTATGCAAAATTATCTGGAGAGACGAACATGAAAATGAAAATGTTTCTTGTACGATACAAGAACAAACTACTTTGTTTAATCAGTACAGTATTTGTTCGGAAAAAATTGGAAAAGACTAAGACCACGCATGCTCAGAAACGAAAGAATACCTTACAATACAGTACACTTCTGAAGTTATATTTTGAGAATTTCCGTAACTTTAGTAACCTATTCATTTTCAATATGAGACTAGCATGCATAAAAAAGAAAACAGGTTATCATTTGTCGGATATTCTCATTGTGTGCATGAAAGTGTTAAACTAAGCTGGGTGTAAAACTCTGTAAAAGTGTTAAAATGTGATGCGTAAATGCAGTGAAGACTGCGAAGACTTACACTGTCAATTTTGGAAAATGGCGCGGCAGTGCAGGGTTCCACTCACACAGGTGCTTCATTCAAAGCAGTCTGTGAATGAACCTGCATAAAGTCCCCTCTGCCATCGCAGCAGACAACTTGTAGTTTCCTAATCACCTGCAAGGGCAGTGATGAGCGTTCTCATAGTTCATTGATAATTCCTCCAGCTTTGTAACTGTATGGAGGTATGAACAGGCAAGCTGGAGGCAGTGTTTGGAGCATATGCAATTTACTGATCACAGGGGCAATGAAGTGTATCAAATTTTGGAGCTAGCGTGACATTACAAATATTTCTCCGAGTGCAAAAAATACCCAAGCCTCACCTACTCCACTTTTCTTCCCAATGAATTTGATTCAGAAGGGTAGCAGCTGTAGTAAAATATGTGGCATTAGCCCTCAAGTTGAGGGACACAGACAGTTATTAAAAATAAAGATCATAGGAGTGGACAGAAGAGACTTTCCTACCAAAGTTATTTGTGGGTATCTAGTATCATGATATCTGATTTTATGCAGAACTTTTTAAAAGTTGACAGTGGTTGATTGGCTTTCCCCAGAATCTAAACTTATAAATTCTCTATAGACTGCTTTGAGTCTGATTCCAGCAGCTTCTTCTGTAACCATGGAAGTATCTAACTGCACAATTACCCATGGTAACCAGTGAAAACAGTTAAAGTGGAAAGCATCAGAACACTCAAGATCGTGGGTAAAAAGAAAGGTTTAAAACAAATAGAAGATGTGAATCAAGAAGATTGCCTTTAAGTGCAGCCTTACTCGGTGGGCAATAAGCTTGGCCCCAAGTAAAGTTTATGTGTTAGCTGACAAAAAAGAAATCTAAATAATAAACACACTAGAGAGTTTACAAGAAAAGCAATTACACTGGGAAAATTGCACGCTTTTTCACCGGACTGTTTTTTAGACACGACTGTGAGAAAAAAAAATGCAGCTGCTTCAAGTCGTTTCAGTGGGGTATTTAATTGTTGTGTGTCTTTGTGAGAACACAATTCCCTTTTCCTTGCTTAAAGAATCCACCTAATTAGCGGCGAAGAAAAGCGTGCAAAATCAATAAGGGAAAAAATTAAAGTTACAAATCTAAGTGAAGCCAGGCACGATCCCCCGGTGAGAAGCCGTTCCTGGGGTAAAGTTTATCTAGTGTCATAATTTTATTGAAATCCTATATCTTGCTATTGACTTTTATGGTTTGCAGCGAGAGGCGAGGGTTATCATTAATAGAAGCTAGAAGCTGCTCTAAGGGACAAGAAGAGGGCCTCCTTCTACCCTGTTCTCTAAACAAGCTGTAATTGTCTGCTTTATTGATCAATAAATCTTAAATGTGCCTCCATTCACTGGCGTGAAGCTTCATTCAGTCCGTAGCTCTGATTTCTGCTATGGGAGGAGAAACAATTTTTAAGAAAAGAAAAAATAAATAAGAATTGTTTTGTCATTAGTACATAGAGCTGTGGCCTTACAATCTATGTTTTGTAATAGATTTTAGTTTTTTTTCCAGGTACAGGAACCAACAAGTATACTGTAGAACAGGGGTTGACAAATTTGCTTGGAATCTAGGAGCCAGCTAAAAAAGTTAGGAGCCAGGTCCGTGACGGCGATCTGGACCTGTCCCTGGCCTGACATGGAGACGAGTGAGGGGAAGATAGCCCCCAGCCCCCCACCTGTCTCCAAGTCATTGCCCATAGCTCTTAGAGGGACATTTTTAAATTGCATTTTAGTGTAAATATGAGATGTGAGGTCTCTCTGACCCCAGATCTCATATATAAAAGAGGACCTGTCATGCTTTTTTCTATTACAAGGGATTTTTACATTCCTTGTAATAGGAATAAAAGTGACACACATTTTTTTTTTTTTTTTAAAGAACAGTGATAAAAATAAAAGTTAAAATAAGAAAAAAAAAATGTTTTAAATGTGCCCTGTCTTGCCAAGCTTGCGTGCAGAAGCGAACGCATATATGAAAGCGGTGTTCAAACCACACATGTGAGGTATCGCTGCGATCGGTAGAGTAAGAGCAATAATTCTAGCCCCAGACCTCCTCTGTAACTCAAAACGTGCAACCTGAAGAATTTTTTAAACGTCGCCTATGGAGATTTTAAAGGGTAAAAGTTTGTCGCCATTCCATGAGCGGGCGCAATTTTGAAGCGTGACATGTTGGGTATCGATTTACTCGGCGTAACATTATCTTTCACAATATAAAAAAAAAAAATTGGGCTAACTTTACTGTTTTTTTTTTTATTATTAAATAAAAAAATTTTCCCCAAAAAAAGTGCGCTTGTAAGTCCGCTGTGCAAATATGGTGTGACAGACAGTATTGCAACGACCACCATTTTACTCTCTAGGGTGTTAGAATAAATAATAAAATATATATATATATACATATATATAATATATATAATTTTTTTTTTTTTTTGTTTTGTTTTGTTTAGGGGTTCTAAGTAAAGGGATGGAGAAAGACTGGCCCATTAGCATTGTTGGTTGTAATTCCAACGGCCACCACAAGAGGGCGCCAGATTCCAGAAGGAACCATAGGATCACAGAAGGCCTCAAAGCCGGGGGCTCAATTACCGGCCGCCTGCGGCGTGGCCCGACGCGATCGCGCGGCCCGACGCGATCGCGCGGGGGGGGGGGGGTCCACGGAGACGGGATACCCCCAGCTATGCTGCCCCAGGCGCAAGGTCGCTGATTCTAGTCGCCAATGCGACCTGGCGACCGGGTTTTGTCGAGCACTGCTGTAGAAAAACAAAGGAGGGAACCTGCACTACTTTTCTGTATGCATTGTAAATGATGTTTAGAGGTTTTAAAACAAGGCTACTAAAGGTAAAAAGACAGCAGGATAGCTGTATTAATAAACATGGTTACTGAATGAAGTAAGACACCTAGTTCCAATAGTTAGCCCATGCATTTGTTGTATTGGGAAAAGTTACCATAACAACACACCAAAGATGGTGTCAGGAACCCGAAGTTATGCTCAAATACCTGCAGGTGGTGCTAAAGACCCTGGATATGAATGCATCAATATCAGTATCCACCAGCAGAGGTCTCCCAGCAGCCCCCAGCACCTGATGCTGCCTGCTGGGAGGCTATTTAGCCCACCTCACAATTTACTTGGTGCCACAGAATTTGTGCCCATTTCTACCTGTAATCTGAATTTCTGTCAGACTCTGTATCACCTCTTCTGACCTGCTTTCCCCTCTACCATCTAGCCTTGCCTTTTCCCTGCAGTTCTTGCGTGTATACAGTTAGTAGTTATGACCACTATGCATATGTGTTTCACTTATAGATTTATTGTACAGGTGATATAAAAATGTTTTATGTAATTTATGTTCGTTTTCAAACAAATAGTATGTCTCTTACCAGACCAGTGATGCTTAATGAAGTCTTACATATTTGATACCACCACACAACCTGCTATTGGTTTTGTAAAACATGGACACAATAAGGGTTTTTTATCATGCAGCATCTATTCTAATCAACAGGGGATTCATGATAAAATCCTGCAGTGTTTGCTCAGTTTTTTTCCTCAAGCTTGTGATTGAGGAAAACTAAGCTTAATTGGAGCTCCTCCAGATAGGCAAGCCCTGAACACTGGAACACCACGTTCGATACTTGCTTGACCTGTGTTGCTTTTAATTACCAACATACTACATGCGTTCACTTCTGTAAATGAATATGTAAGTACAATAATGTCTATATGTACCTCCATTTCCTATTGGCAATCCTTATTTATTAGCAACCTTGTTATTTATGCTTTCCATTAGAAATACGCCTCTTCCTCTGGATTTATCCCTGATGAAGGAGACCAGAACATCTCCGAAAAGCGTAGGGTTTTTGAGCACCCTGGCTCACCTCACTTTATATGGGTGATCTGTCCATCTACCATCTTCACCATATTACGGATATTACTGCATGAATTTTAATTGTACTGTGATATCTACCTTTCTTTTTTTGATTGTTATATTCTTTTACACTTTATGAAAATAAATATTATGTTATCTTATTTTGAATATTGTATGTGCTGTTTAAAGTCCAAACAATATATTTTATAATACTTTTAATAAATTATATTTTTTATGTGTTTTTCTGTTTTGTGTTGGTAAAGTTGCAATTTGGATGTGGCACCCACTACCAATATCCCATCATTTACCCAATTTTCAAGAATTCATTGCAAACTGCATCTGCAGAACACTTTACAAGATTTTCAAATATCACCAGTTATATTCAAACTTTCATGGCAGGATTGCATGTGATTGGCGGGTTGGAGAATACGCCTTAAGCAGGGTATACATGCAGTGATGAAGGCATCTCCTTCAACGTGTTTTTGTATTCTGACAGCAGGGACTCTTGCTCTGTCAGAATACAAAATCACTGCTGCAGCCAATGTGCTGATCAAATGCTGGTTTTCCAGCAGGAGTATTCAACAAAGGCAAGTCTAACATCTGGCTTCTGATGAACACACAGGAGTACACATGTACCGTAATTTGTCTGGTTTCTGCTGAGCCGGCCAAATGTTGATACGTGTCTACCCAACATTAGTCTTACACATCAATCCTTATGTGTGGGAGACACAGCAATCATATCTTGCAGTGGATGCGTTTGGGAATAATTCTTTCCAAATCACCAAATTACAGACAGAAGGGATTGGCATAGACATGAGCATTAAAGAAATGCTGGAATAGAAATTCTAAGTACTGAGCAGACAGCTTGAAATATGGATATGAAACTCAAGATTATTTCCAGATTTGATTGGAGTTGACCTTAAAGGGGTTGTAAAGGCAGAAGGTATTTTTATTTGAATGCATTATTTGCATTAAAATAAAAATCCTTTTGTGTGTAGCAGCCTCCTCAGCCCCCCTAATACTTACCTGATCCCCATATCTATCCAGGATTTCCCTGCATCCAATTTGCATAGCAGGAGATTATACCCGGCTCTGAATGGAGTAAGTTCACACATCCCCACATCGGCTCTGGTGCAAATTGCAAGGAGCCCTGTGCGTCATTTGGTCCATTTCAGGTCCGAAATCAGCCACCATAAATTCATGCTAAAATTAGACCTGAAATGGTGAATTGAGACGCACCAGACTCCTGCTGTGAGACTATGCGTTCTCCAGTGTGAACCAAGCCTAAACTTGGGGTTCAAAGACATCTATATTCCAGGAAAAAAAAAATTTCAAACAGCAAAGAAGGTGTCATAAAACATCAATCATAAAAAAGTTTTTTTTTTTTTAACTCCAACATTAAAAGATACCTAAATACAAACAAATATTAAGATCAAGCATGGAATAGTGTATACAAATACTTATGTTGTTGACAAATACATTTCGACATGTTTCGCCAACAATCTTCTTCAGGAGCCATAAAGCATTACAAGTATTGCCACAACATCAATATTCAAAAGAATGACTAGGCAGCCTTTGCAAGGAGTCAATAAAGTTCATGTATAAAGAGAGCCACCCACATCAGTGCTAGTAAGCCATGGGAGAACAAACAGAAATAAGAAGGCTCCTTCCATCAACTTAAAATGATCCCAAGGTATACGAGTGTTTCATAGATTGATGAATTTATAGACTGATGGCAACAACATGGGAGAGAGGTCTTGGTCTTTGAAGAGACATGACAATTTTACAAGGTTAGGGGCCTATTCACTGGGCAAACAGAGACACCCTGAATGCAGGGCAACAATCATCCCAGGATCATGGATGTAATTTCTGTCAGGATCCTGCTGCCTGATGAATAGGCCCCAACCTTGTAAAATTGTCAAGTTTCTTCAAAGATCAATAACTCTCTCCCTTGAGGTTTCCATCAAGCTATCAAACCATCAATCTATTAAACACTAATATACCTTGGCATCATTTTAAGCTCATGGAAGGATCCTCCATATTTCCATTTGTTCCCCCAATGGCTTACTAGCACTGATGGGCCTGGCTCTCTTTATGTATAAACTTTATTGACTCCTTGCACAGGATGCTTTGTCAATCTTTTGAATATCAATGTGACAATATTCATGTCTTACGGCTCCTGAAGAAGAAAAAAAACAAACATGTTGAACAAACAGCATTTGTCAACATAAGAATGTGTATACTATATTACATGCTTGATTTTAAAATTTGTTTGTATTTAAGTATCTTCTAATGTTGGAGTAAAATAAAAACGGGCATTTTTAGGATTGTGTTATGGCACCTTTAAAGTCCCCTACTTGCCGCTTCAAAAAATTGTTACTCAGACTTTAGTGTCATGGATTTGATTCAGGTCAGTATCATACTAGGTCGTGCTTTCAGGAGGGAGAAGTCATCAGTGACAGCTTCCCTATTTCGTCACAGATGCTGCCCAGATTTGGAAAACCAAAGAAAGCTGTAAATTACCCTTGAAAGCTGTAGGCAACAAAAACAGAGCAGAGCATACACCGACATGGCACAGGTCTATGCATCCAAGTCTCTTTCCAGAGTGTGAGCTGCAAGATTTATACTACAAAACATCTATCCCACTGTATTACCCTGCCTTTCCAACAAATACATCTAGATGGATATTTTAAGGAAAGCTATCATGTCTTGTTTCCCCATGCCTGAACATACATTTTACAGTATTTTTTGTCTATTGGGACACAGATATTTCTATTGACCACAGGGGATTGTAGACACCTGGGATATGTTCTGCAACTTCGGGTTTTTCAAATTACAATATATGAGAATCTTTATTTAAAGAGTTTTCAAGAAAAACAGAAATCTTGTCTGACTGGGGCTCTTTCTGCATTGTAGAACAGGATACTTGATTTCTGTATCCCCCAAGCAAGCAGAATTGCGACATCTTGTGGTGTTATTTTAGGTTCTAGGTGAATTAAAGTCCTACCACAAAAAATTTAATTGCTCCCATAAGGAATGCATACTTTCAACATGTGCTGAAACACAAGCTTTCTTAAGACCGTTAAAGTTACTACTGTAGATCTGAAATCCAAGTATGTCTGGGGAAAACCTGCTTGCTATTACACAGGGAAGTCACAGGAGACATTTGTTTTCTAAAGAGTACCTTTGATTCAAACAGATTTTTTTTTTGTGCTAATGTCAATTAACCCCCCTAGCGGTAATCCCGAGTCTGGCTCGGGTTAGGAATTTACTGATAGGAGCGGTAACCCCGAGCCAGACTCGGGATCGCATCGCTGGATGCCGGGGAGGACACAGGGAGAGTTACTTACCTTGTCCCCTGGATCCAGCGAACTGCGGCAAATTCAAAAAAGTAAAAAGACACAAAACACACACAGCACTATAATCTTACAGATTACCGTGCTGTATTAAAAATCACACACCCCCTTTGTCCCTAGTGGTCTGTGCAGTGCCCTGCATACACTTTTATATTATAAATACTGTTTTGTCTCCCTGGAATTTGGAGATTGTCCATAGCAACCAAAACATGTCCCTTTTTCAGTGTTTTAGGATTTGATTACATTGAATAATTTTTTATTATTCTTTATTATATTATAAACTTTATCATACCCGGGATGTCCGCTAGACTCTGGTTTGAAGAGATTTAAGAGAGTTATTCCTAAGAATTACAGGACTACAAAAAAAAAACGCCAAATTTCCATGCAAAATAATTGTACCGCTTTCAGCACCTAAAACCGGACTGAATCATACCGAAAGGGAGGCTACAAACAATTATGTTAGCTGTGAGCAGTCCATTGTGGGAAGATTATCAGAGATGTGCTAAGAGACTAAGCCAGCTTCCAGTCCTGGCATCTGGCTGGATCATAACATCAAAGTTGGTATCTCTCCAGAGTCTGATCCGGCTGAGTGACATCAGCTGACAGCAGCCTTTAGCACACTGTTGGCTGAATGTGGGTCACCGAAATACAAAAAGAAGTGATCTCCTGTGATCCCCAGGAGAGGTTGGGCCAAAAGAGTTTTGTCTCTACTTCTCCTTTAAGATGGAAACGAGGGGTAGTAATCCTGCATCCTTCTAAAAAAAAAATAAATAAATAAAAGCTGGGGCGATCAACATCACCTATATAGAAAAAGGCTAATAGTGGTAAGAATGGATTGTAACACAAACTGGTATAAAGGGACATAAGGAGAAGGACGACAAAAAGAGTCCTTCCAACGAACACCCATAGGTGTATCAGGGGTGTGAAGTAGCACCGCTGCCCACCTGCCAATCCAATAGTCAAACATATGATTCTAGTAATCATTAAGCTCAGAGCTGCAAGCAAAGGAATCCCGCTGCAGAAAAGATAGGTAGAGAAATTGTCAGAGGACTAGCAATGAAATTATTATTCTGGTAGACTTGCTCAGAAGACTGCAACTGAAACATGGCAAAGAAGCTCTCTGTAAATAACCCCCCCCCCCCCCCAAAAAAAATAATAAAAAAGTGTGGTCACAAATGGCACAGTCACAATGTCCAGCACAGGGAGTAAAGCTGGCCTTACACAGAACACATTTTGGTGGGTTTCTGATGAAGATGTTTTGTAGCTACAGCTCTATAAAATTTAATAATTAGAACAGCAGGCTGATCTCTTAACTGAAGGGTAGCGTGCACTGCGTTAATCAGAAGATTGAGAACTTCTAAAAAAAAAAGTTTTTTCAGAAGAAGGCTAAGAAGGCTATGAAGGCTCTGAATATAAATAAGAGATGGTAATGATACTCAGGCCCACTTAGGGGTGGAGATACAGTAAAAATGCACTAAAGTGTGTTTAGAACCCATTTTGCATTCATTGGTACAGACTTATACAAAATTTTGCGGTGCAACGAGACTGCCTTGCATCTTTATGGAGACATGCTGTACTCTGTATTGGAGAACAACTAAGCCCAAAGTGAAGCAAATCCTTGCATACTCAGAAACCTATGAAGCTTTGCTGATGAGAACCATAGGGAGTCAGAGGTGACAAAGTCATTATAGTTAGGCAGTGGAAAGAGAAAGGAGACAAGATGATTCTCAAGAAGCAGGAACTGTAATAGGACAGTGCTTCTACAGGCAGAAAAGGCAAAAGAAAGAAAAAGCACATGTGAATAAAACTCTAAAATTTGCCATCCATATGTGGCACTTCCCCCTTAACCGCTTCCCGACCGGCGCACAAAGATGTACGCCGGCAGAATGGCATGGACAGGAATATTGGAACCCCCGTGAGTCAGACCGCAGGTCCCACGGACACGATCACCATGGGGATACCCGCTATTGTCTCACGGGGAGGGAGAACAGGGAGATGCTGATGTAAACAGCATCTCCCCATTCTGCCTAGCAACAAGTGACACTGATTTCTGTTCCCTCTGACTGGAGCAGAGATCAGTGATCTGTAAATCACAGCCATGCCCATCAGTTAGAAACATGCCCCTAGGACACATTTAACCCCTACACTCCCATCTCCTGGTTAACCCCTTCACTGCCAGTGTCATTAACACATGAATCAGTGCATTTATATAGCACTGATTGTTGTATAAATGACAATGGTCCCAAAAATGTGTCAAAAATGTCCGATGTGTCCGCCATAATGTTGCAGTCACAATAAAAATCACTGATCGCCACCATTACTAGTAAAAAAAAAAAAATTAATAAAAATGCCATAAAACTATCCCCTATTTTGTAAATGTTATAACTTTTGCGCCAACCAATTAATAATCGCTTATTGCTATTTTTTTTTTAACAAAAAATATGTAAAAGAATACGTATCGGCCTAAACTGAGGAAAATAAATGTTTTTTTTTTTATTAATTTTTGGGGGATATTTATTATAGCAAAAAGAAACAATGTGTGTATTTTTTCAAAATTGTTGCCCTTTTTTAGTTTATAGCGCAAAAAATAAAAACCGCAAAGGTGATCAAATACCACCAAAAGAAAACTATTTGTGGGAAAAAAAAGACATCAATTTTGTTTGGGAGCCACGTCGCACAACCGCACAATTGTCAGTTAAAGCGGGAGTCCACCGGGACTCCGCGTTTTTTTTTTTTTTTTTTAAAAGCCAGCAGCTACAAATACTGCAGCTGCTGACTTTTAAATAGTGACACTTACCTGTCCAGCGCGCCCGCGATGTCGGCACCCGAAGCCGATCGCTCGCTCGGCTGCCGGGTCCCGCCGCCATCTTGGGTATGGGAATCAGGAAATGGAGCCTTTCGGCTTCATTTCCCGGTTCCCTACTGCGCATGCGCGAGCCGCGCGGCGCAATCCGGACGGTCCCCGCTGCCTCTGGGAGCTGTGTGTTTCCCAGCAGGCAGCGGGGCACTTGCTGAAGGGGGCGGGCGCTTGCGGAACGGGGGCGTAACCTACGCTCGTTCCGCAGAGAGCTAGCCCGGAAGTGGGTGCAGTTACCTGGATTATCCAGGTAACTCCACCCCCCTCCCCCCTGAAAGGTGCCGATTGTGGCGCCGGAGGGGGGGGGGGGGATTCCGATGAGCGGAGGTCCATTTTAGGGTGGACCTCCGCTTAAAAGCGTTGCAGTGCCGAATCCCAAAAAGTGCTCTGGCCTTAAGCCAGCAAAATGGTTTGGGGCTTAAGTGGTTAACCGTCACCATGCCAGCTGGAGGTGAGAAAAAAAGGTCTCTAAACCTGGATGTGATTTCTTGCCAAAAGAGTACATTCAGATTTTGAGAATGGCAACAAATAAAGCCCGGTGCTCAAAGGTCATATCTCAAGCAAATCCCTACAGCTAACAGGGATATGCCCACAGTCATGTAAATGCCAGCATAATGAGGGCTAGATGGTTACATTATTCTTGCTTCATAAAATGATTCTGAAGATACTGGGTCACAGCAGAAGTTGTGTCATGGCCCTGCAGTTAACATATTTCACATACGTTTGGACAAGAAGCAGAGTTTAGTAAGTTCACAAACCAAAACCAACTCACAAAGCACCAAATAAGTGAGGTGCAGTTAAAGCTGTTAGTAATACTGATAAAATACTTGTATGTATTGGTAAGACCACCTTGCTGGCAAAGTGTGAAAGTAGAATTAGAGCAGTTGTGCCACTGCTCTAAATTTGCAGAAAAATGCTCAGTGGCTAAATGACATAGTAAACAAGGTCTGGAAAGTACAACAATGCAGAGCTTAAAGTCTAAAGTTCACAAGCCATGTAAGTTTTTTTTTTTTTTATAGCCACAGCCTTGTCATAAGACCTTGGCTTTGTCCCTCACCATCCCTATCCTCCTGTTGCCTACTGTGGGTGTGAGCTGGGGGACCCTGGGGGTCACGACCTGGAGCCAGTTGCAGCCAAGTCCATCCTCACCACCAGAGGCACTGGTGAACACCTGCTGGCTCTTAGACTCCGCACCCCAGGGAATCTTACGCTCTAACCCCAGTGGGATCTGTCCCCCGTCTGCAGCAGTCAGCCGTAGGGTCCACAACCTTGCGGTGCACTCCTAAACCCTACAGTGTGCATCTGTCACCTGGGCTCTAGGTGACCTGACAGGGGGCTAGCTTAAAATTGTTTTCATGGCCAATGTCCAAATTTGCTCAAGACAGAAGGCCTAATACAATTCTATATCCCTTAATGGATAATAAAGAACAATTCCCACCTTGATAATTAACCAGCAAATAAAGGGCTTTGTTGAGTCGAAAAGTCCAGCTTGGTGCCTGCACAAACTCCAGATCCTCCAACTCAGAGAGAGCTAAAAACTGATTAACAGTACCAATTAAAATGGAGCTCCCTAACAATCCCCACAACATCCAAAGTGGGGCACTGAAAAGAAACATGCTTTAAGATAATAGAAGTCAACAAATGTAGACGTTAAGGCCCTGGCCTTAGCAGGGACAGCAAGAGTCTAGGTCAACCATACTTTTCAGTGAAGGTCTCTGGAAAGCTCCACATTGAGAATGCCAGGAAAAGGCACCCAGAGTGGAAAGAAGGTTCATCGCCATAGGTAGCATTTGGAATTACTCAAGGACACCTAAATTAGGTAATAAAGAAACCGCAAGAAATGAACCGTTTATCTAGCAGGCCAAGAGATTCCTCAGGAGAGGGATGAGGCTAAAGAAAATCAAACGTACAAGGGGTGCAATTATCTGTTGCAGAAAAGAACTTCCCCTTGAAAAGGAGTGCAGGATGGGTTACTATTCTAAAGGATAGGATTCTATCAAAGTAGGAATCAGATATCCCAGGGAGTAGGAGACCCAAACAAACCTGGCAAGATGCACACATGTATTGCATTATTGTGAGAAGGAGCAGCTTGAAAAAGTGTCCAATTCAGGGGTGTAAAAAGTTACAATTGAAAGCCTAAACTTCAAACTGCAAGGATGCAAACCACCAAAGGACCAAGCAGGATGAACAACCATCATGCAAAAGTAGGGGCTTGCCTGCAAAGCAATGGGCTCAGCAGATTGAGAAGATGAGGCAGAGGACTTCAGCCTCAAAATGGGGTCATCCAATAAAGCAGGACTGTTCTCTGTGTGTTATTTAAAATAAATGTTGTACTTTATGTAAAGAAAACAATGAGGTCCAATGCGAGGCAAGTCTTGTGTACTCACAAACCCGAGCAGCTGATGCTGAAGAGGGTCACAGGTGGCCAGGGGTGACCACGGAGACTGTGTTGCAAAGAATTAATATTGTCATTGATCTGACAAGGGAGGAGCTGTGGCCATACTCAATTCCTGTGATTACATCAAAGAGTCATTGTGTTAACTCTCTGATGAAGAAACTTATGCATGTCTACCTTCTAATCCCACATAAGAATTGGTACCTCTTCATCCAGGGGCACCCATTTTCCATAATCTTTCTAAGACGCACAATGTACAATTTGTGGAGGTGGTCAGGGAAGATGGGCACCTTAAAGCGGGATTCCACCCTAAAGTGGAACCTCCGCTGATCGGATCCCTCCCCCCCCTCCGGTGTCACAATTGACACCTTTCAGGGGGGAGGGGGGTGGAGATACCTGTCAAAGACAGGTATTTTCACCCACTTCCGGGCATAGACTCCCGTGGGAGTCTACGCCATTTCCTGCCCTGCCGCGCTGTCTGCTGGGACACACACGGGTCCCAGTGACAGCGCGGAGATTTCCTATTGCGCAGCGCGGCTTGCGCATGCACAGTAGGGAACCGGGAAGTGAAGCCGATTCGCTTCACTTCCTGATTCCCTCACCTAGAATGGTGACTGCAGCAGCCGAGAGCCGAGCGATCGATCGGCCTCGGCTGCCGGCATCGCTGAAACCCGGGACAGGTGAGTGTCCATTTATTAAAAGTCAGCAGCTGTAGTATTTATAGCTGCTGGCTTTTAATATTTTTTTTTTTGGTGGAATCCCTCTTTAACCATTTAATGCTGTTATTGGATGGAAGTGTTTTAGGAGGCACTCCAGTACTGCTTGCATAGCGATACCTGAAGAGGTCAGGAATGACACAGGTAGCATGTCTTTACTTCTCACAACTTCTCACAACTACTGGAACTCTAATTTACTTTAGCATTCAAACAGCCACGTTCTCGCTTTCTCAACATCAACAAGTGGAAGAAATTATTAATCAATGCTGAGAGTGAGTTTTAATGAATTCTTTGCAGTGCTTGAAATATCAGTTCTCTCTCTCATTAGGCTCAGAAGACTCCAATAATTAATAAAAGATGAACAAGCCTATGAGCCACAAAATGAAGACAGTGATGGGAAGGAGGGGCTTACAGGAAATGTTTACAGCCAGATGTGACTTTTGAATCAATCAAGTATTATTTTCTATTCTTCGCGTATCTACTCAAATAATGACTTCAAAACACAAACGTAAAAATGAAAGACGCTGTCTTTGTATGATGCACAATCTGCACTTGTGAAGACAATTCAGCTTCTAAAACACTTATATCCTTTCATCTCAGATCCTTTATCTAATCTCAGCAAAAAAATGACAAAGTACACATTCACACGGCAAAAAAACAGTACAAATTTGCAGGACAACTAGATCAACTAA
The DNA here is from genome assembly GCF_037356315.1 of Lithobates pipiens. NCBI lineage: Eukaryota > Metazoa > Chordata > Amphibia > Anura > Ranidae > Lithobates > Lithobates pipiens. The sequence continues at coordinate 287,125,200 of NW_027507784.1, forward strand.
GGATGATCATATTTAAAATAATATTTTAGAACACAATATTTTGGATTGCTGTGCAAAAATCTTAACGCATGCTTTCATTTTTCCAGCTTGTGCCATAATCACACATTGGGGGTTATTTACGAAAGGCAAATCCACGTTGCACTTGAAAATGCACTTGGAAGTACAGTATATTTAAATCTGAGGGGTAGATCTGAAATGAGGGGAAGCTCTGCTGATGTTATCATCCAATCATGTGCAAGCAAAAATGCTGTTTTTTTATGTTCCTTGCATGCCCCCCAGCTGATCTACAGTGACTGCACTTTCAAGTGCACTTGTAGTGCAAAGTGGATTTGCCTTTAGTAAATAACCCCAATTGTTTTGAATAACATTACCTCTTGATGCCAAAGGGAACATGGAAAAATAATTAAAACTACACCAGCTAGCACATTAAAATAAGCATACTATCCTATGTCCTAGGAGAATACTAAAGCACAACCCACTGGAGTTTCAATAGGGATATAAGAAGCCAGTAAGGGAGTTTATCTAACCAAACCTGAAATCCCAGATTTGGCAGTGAATGATTTTTGCATTAATATATTAATTTAAGGCAGCAGTGCACCCTTTATCGTGCTGTCCAACTACAACTTTACAGACACTCCAGAAAGCAAAGCACTCTCCATTCAATCATACTGCTTGGTTAACTCTGCTAAAACAAGCACCCTAGCTTATAATACATATTTATTAGTATTTATGGAAGCGTTCTGCTCCAATAATAATTGCTTCATTACAGATAGCGGCAGAAATCTTTCTGATGAACAACCATCCGCTCTGGAATACACAAGCAGGGTGTCTATCTCTTTTCAGATTTGCTTAGGAAGAACTGTGCCGACCTTTTTACTACCACCCTCCAATTTACCCACTTTCAAGTTCAAAGTTTTATCCTTAATCAATATATATTCTTTCAGGCTTTACGTTAAGGAAATTAAATGTTAAAAAGAACAAAAAGGATGCCAAGAAAGGGATTTGCATTTCTTCAGAGCAAGCCAAAAAAATAAATGTAACTATTTTTGTTTTTTACACTTTCTCAGTTAAAAACTCAATGAAGTCTAATCTACAGCCCAAAAGTTTTGAGAATGACACAAATATTAATTTTCACAAAGTCTGCTGCTTCAGTGTATTTGGATCTTTTTGTCAGATGTTACTATGGTATACTGAAGTATAAATACAAACAAGTGTCAAAGGCCTTTATTGACAATTACAATAAATTTATGCTAAGAGTCAATATTTGCAGGGAAGACCCTTCTTTTTTTAAGGCCATGGCAATTTGCCATGGCATGATGTCTATCAACTTCTGGGCCAAATCCTGACTGATGGTGGCCCATTTTTGTATAATCAATGCTTGGAGTATGTCAGAATTTATCTTTTTTTTGGGGGGAGTTTGCAGGTCATGGACCCAAAATTTAGATGTTTTGTTCCCCAAGCCACTCAGTTATTACTTTTGCCTCATGGCAGGGTGTTCCATCATGCTGGAAAAGGCATTGTTAGTCACCAAACTGTTCTTGGATGGTTGGGAGAAGATGCTCTGGGAGGATGTTTTTGTACCATTATTTATTCATGGCTGTGTTTGTAGCAAAATTGTGAGTGAGCCCACTCACTTGCAGAGAAGGAACCCCATACATGAATGGTCTGTTGGCATGACACGAAATGATGGTAGCGCTCACCTTTTCCTCTCCGGACAATGTTTTTTCCAGATGCCCCGAACAATCGAAAAGGGGATTCATCAGAGAAAAGGACTTTTGCCCCAGTCCTCCTCAGTCCACTCCCTGTACCTTTTATAGAATATTAGTCTGTCCCTGATGTTTTTCCTGGAGAGAAGTGGCTTCTTTGCTGCCCTTCTTGACACCAGGTCATTCTCCAAAAGTCTTTGCCTCACTGTGCATGCCAATGCACTCACACCTGCCTGCTGCCATTCCTGAGCAAGCTCTGCACTGGTGGTGCCCCAATCTTGCAGCTGAATCAACTGTAGGAGATGGTACAAGCGCTTGCTGGACTTTTTTGGGCGCCCTGAAGCCTTCTTCACGACAACTGAACCTCTCTCCTTGAAGTTCTTGATGATTTGATAACAGCAACATCCTTGCCAGTGAAACCCTTTTTGTGCAAAGTAATAAGCACTGCACATGTTTCCTTTGCAGGTTATAATGGTTAACAGAGGAAGAACAATGATTTTAAGCACCACCCTCCTTTTAAAGCTTACACTCTGTTATTCTAGCTCGGTTAGCATTACAGCATGATTTCCAGCCTTGTCCACATCAACACTGACACCTATGTTAAAGAGAGAATCACTGACATGTCAGCTGGTCCTTTTGTGGCAGGGTTGAAATGCAGTGGAAATGTTTTTTATTTTATTTTTTGGGGTTTAAGTTTATTTTCATGGTAAAGAGAGAATTTGTAATGAATTCTATAAATAAATTAATAAATTAATCACTCTTCTGATCACACGCAATCTGCCATCATAAAAACTGAGGCAGGATACTTTGTGAAAATGAATATTTGTGTCATTGTCAAAACTTTTGGCCAGGGCTGTACTGCTGATTTGAAATCAACTGTTAATAAATGACGGTAAGTCCATCTGCAATCCATCTCCCATAAGGTATGCGTACACTGGCAGATTATATGTAGAAAAATATGTTTTAGATTCCTATGCAGATAACCAGCCCCTGTATGAATTGCCATCAGTTTCTGAAAAGAAAGAAATTGAGGCCTGACAATGAAATTGCCAGGATGAAAGATTAGGATATGCAAGAAAACTACAGGTGTCATTTGAAGCTGCATCAAGTCGCATCCAATGTTATTCCGCAAGCACAATCCTCCCCAGGTCAGTCTGTCTCCAATAAACAACCACCAAATTGGTCTGTCTCTAGTAAAATATCCATGTCAGACTGACCTGCGGCAATTCTACTGGGGAAAACTCACCTGGGGGGATATTGTACTGGGAACTAACTGATCTGCGTGGGCTATTGTACTGGGCACAAAATGGATCTGGGATATTATACTGGTGACAGACTGACCTAGAGAGGGGAAGGGATGATTGCACTGGCGGTCCCCCAGTACATTCCCTTTTCAGATTAGTTTGTTGCACAAAAAAGAAAAAGCGGCACATCCAGTAATGAAAAAATGTTTGTTGAAGAATCAAAGTATTAAAAACATGACACTCGAGGGATCCACACTGTTCAGCAGACGTGTTACACACAAAGTGCTTAATCATTGCTTTAGGTTTGTTCCCAGTACTATATCACCTAGATCAATTAGTCCCCAGTACAAAATCCAGCCAAATCAGTTAGTTACCAGTACAATATCCCCAAGATCAATCTGCACAATATCCCCCCCAAGGCCAGACCGTGTCAGTCTGCACATCTCTCTTTACTTACAGACCTCAGTGGCGTGCATTGCAGGTTTCCTTCCTCCTGGGCTCTTGCTGACATCATCGCCTCGCAGACAGCCATAAGCTGCCTGCAGCTCACGAACAGCAACAGACTTGTGTGTGACACAGTCTCACAGGATGCTGTGACATGATCAAGGCAGGGTAGTGACAACTGTGGCCACGGACCCTGAGACATGTAGATTGCTATTGGAATTCCAATATTCATCCATGTGTGCAATGTGTCAGAGCACAGTGGGCCCCACTCTTCTCAGGACCCATATGCACTACACACATTACACCCACTGTTCCTGTAGCATATTATATTTCTTAACCACTTACTGACCACCCGCTGCAGTTTTACGATGACTGTTTGAAGGAGGATATCATTGTTATGGCAGCAGCTACCTGTCATATCCCCATCTTCAGCAGGCGGTCTGATACAAGATAAAAGTGGTCTTTGTGGCGGATTCAACGTAAGATCACATTAAGCGGCAGCAGGAGAGGGGCCTCCTGTCGTGATTCGGTGGCTCCGTCACTTACCGGAGCGGTCGGCAGCGGTGAAGGTGCTTTCACTGCTTTCATCCGAACCTTTCACTGGCTGTGCATGGAGATGAGTGAGGGTAAGATGGCCCCCACCCATCTCCATACAATTGCTGGGCAGAAGCGACGTCAAAACGTCACTTCTGCTCATAGCTCCTAAAGGGTCCTTTTTTAAATTTTTTATATTATTTTTTTTATTGCATTTTAATCTAAATATGAGATCTGAGGTCTTTTTGACTCCAGATCTCATATTTAAGAGGTCATGTCATGCTTTTTTTGTATTACAAGGGATTTTTTTTGTATTACAAGGGATTTTTTTTTTTTAAAACAGTGAAAAAATAAAAATAAAAAAGGTAAAATAAAAAAAAAAGTTTTTTTAAACGCGCCTTGTCCCGACAAGCTCACGTGCAGAAGTGAACACATACTTGAATAGTGCCAGCATAGGAAAATGGTGTCCAAACCACACGTGAGGTATCGCCGTGATCGGTAGAGCGAGAACAATAATTGTAGCCCTAGACCTCCTCTAACTTGAAACATGCAACCTGTAGAATTTTTTTTATGTCACCTTTTTAAGGGTAAAAGTTTGTCGCTATTCCACGAGTGGGCGCAATTTTGAAGCGTGACATGTTGGGTATCAAGTTACTCGGCGTAACATTATCTTTCACAATATAAAAAAAAATTGGTCTAACTGTTGTCTTATTATTAAATTCAAAAGAGTGTACTTTGTCAAAAAAAGTGTGCTTGTAAGACCACTGCGTAAATCCAGTGTGACAAATTAGAACAACCAATCTAGGGTGTTAGGAAAAAAATGTATAATGTTTGGGAGTTCTAAGTAATTTTCTAGCAAAAAAACAAACTTTTTAACTTGTAAACAACAAATCTCAGAAAGAGGCTCGGTCCTTAAATGGTTAAAATCATCCTAAAATGATTAAATAAAAACAGCAGACGACTGATTTCATCAGTTGACTTCATTAAAAGCTGCAGTGTCCACCAAGAGCACAAGGAGGAGGGAAGCAGAGCCCAGGGATTTGTTGAATCTTTGCATCATGAGGCTGAACTACAAATGGATTTATACCAGAGATGTTGGTCAAAGCATCTGTGATAAGTTCAAAGATGTATGGGCTATAACAAAGTCAGAACTCTAAGGTACAATAAAAGAACAACTTTGATACAAGTCTGATATGTACAGTATTTGAGGCCAGGAGTTGATGTGAATGCTGCTAAAATTGGTAAAGAAAGTGTAGTGTAAAGACTACCGTATTTATCGGCGTATAAAACACACTTTAGTCCCCTTAAAATCAGGCGAAAATCTTTGGTGCGTGTTATATGCCGACCCCTCACTGATGGTGAGCCTCTGGGTGGCTTTTGGTCTTTCTCGGTGGCTGAGAAAGGCCGAGAGCTACCGAGATAAACAGGACATCAGGCTCTGTATCTTGGCGGCACCATTTTTAAAGGCCAAAGCTGAAAATATAACTGACAAGGCTGCATATGACACTGACAAGGCTTCATAACAAGGCTGCAAATGACACTGATAAGGCTGCATTGATGGGCATTTAAATGTAAGTTGTTTTCCTTAAACTTCCCTCCTAAATTTGGGGTGCGTGTTATACGCCGACACATGTTATACCCCGATAAATACGGTAATAGAATGTCAAAGTATTGGAAATTATGTAAACACTCCTCTGTCCCTGTGAGGGAGGATGTCAGCTTACAAGAAACATGGGACTACATTTGATTATATTTTTAGAACACCCTGAATTGATTGTAACCCTGCATTTATGAACAAAAGTGCAATTATCAATTGTGTTCTGTAAAACGGCTTTACGGTGAAACTAATTTTGCTGAGGATAAAAAAAGTCCTTTTTAGCTGAAGTTGAATCAAAAGTTGCAAAAAGAGGTTATTGCAGGATCTTACCTGCTTCTGTTCTAGCAAACTAAGACCTCATTCACACAAACGCTGCATTTTCTTTTCTTCTAAAAGCAAATCTACAGTCATACTTTTCAATAATACTGGCTTGCACAAGGGTTGTCAGATCAAATTCCAAACATGACACTACCTGCATGCTTTCATTGTGCCAGCGTGGGTTTCCTCTGGGTACTTCAGTTTTCTTTCACACTCCAAAGACATAGCAGTAGATTAATTGGCTCCTGTCTAAACTGGCCCTAGTATATGTGAGTTTGGGACTCTTGATTGTAAGCTACTCAAAGGGCAGGGACTGATGTAAATGCACAAGATATAGTGAAAGTGTTGCAAAATTTGTCAGAGCTAAATAAATATCTGTAATAAAAATTAATGAAAAAGAATCTCTTCACATCTTATTATCACAAACATCTATTCAATATGGCTAAGAATAGGAATGCTTGGTTAAAGACTTAACTTTTCCAACAAGTTCCCCGTAGATGCTCCGTTCTCAGTAATCCTCCTCTCCACTCTACCCAACCAAAGCCGGCAAGCGCACTTCTGTTGATCACAGACTGCTTAGTATCCTATTAGCCATATCTTGGGCTCCTTGCCCTGGCTTCTCATTTACTGCAGTGTATCCTACCTAATAGCATGGCTGAAGCTCTACTGGTTTCCTGGTGCCAGTCAACACCTTCTGCCTTTTTCTCCTGGTATTCTTCTTATTGGGCCTACTTCTATTGGCATCCAACAAAATCTTCCGTATTGTGTATAGGGGACTTACAACTTTCCTTGCAGTCAGGGATCCCTTTCCGCATCTACAAGGCTGCCTTGCTGGCACAGCACCCAGTGCTTGTGATGGATTTTCTCATGTTCTCCACTAGATCTGTGTATTGACCCAATATCTGCCTGTTGCCCAGACCGAACTCGGCCCGTTACCCACCACCTCTTATGCCTGCTGCCTGGATCGACCTCTCACCTGTTCATTGAACACATCTCTGCCTAGAAAGACCTCTTCCCTGTTCACTGACCAGACTTCTTGACTGCTGTATGGACCAATCACTCGCCCGTTCATTGACCACATATCTGCCTGCTGCCTAGACCGAACTCTTGAGTCTTTATGGACTATATCCCCGCCGCCTGTTTGGACTGACTCCTTTACATTTTCCTCTTTATTTGTTTGAACTGTGGCACCATTTTTAACCATCCTCTGAGGATATTTGTATCACTTAGAACCATGGTTACTCTCATTCTACCTTTGCTGAGCCTCTTGCACCAAACTAGCCACCTATATTTCCTGACTGTGTGAATGGGAGCAAGCATTAGAGCTAGTTAATGTGGTTTCCTTTCACTACAGCTGCATTCCTTTACGTTTACAGATGATATAATCATAATTTATATTTGAACGGGCAAGCAAATACAAACTCTCAGCCAAAAGACCCATATGTGATCACAATAATATTTGTACATCAGGGATTTAGTCTGCAAATTTGCATCTAACACTGTCAACATCTTCTTGCTACATGGGCGTATTGTGTATGGGAGACTTGCATCATCCCTCGCAGTCAGAGATCTTTTTCCACATCTACGAGGCTGGAAAATGCCCAAGCTCTTTTAAATGAGTCTATTACCAATCCCCTTGTCCTTCAAACCGCCTCTTCTTGGTAATAGGATTCTTTTACACCCACCCTAATTGCCTCATAAAAGCTCACAAATCTACAAGAGTCTGTTTCACGCAACAGGGCGCAGCCTCAGGCTAATTTAGGGCTTGTCCATAATGCAGCATCAGTCTCCATTGAGAAGGTGCTATAATACTACACCGCTGAGCTACAGTCACATTTTCACACTGAGCACATGGAGGGACAAATGGACAGAAATGAGCATGCTATAGCAGCCAATCAGGGCTAAAGGAAAATAACTTTACACTTCCAAAGAATTTTTTTGTGATATTAAAAACAGTTAATGCTTTACAAAAAAAAATACTGTTCAGCAGAGCATTCCTAAAAGTGAGGGTGTTATTACTTGCGTCACAAGTTATTGTTGTACATAACAATACTTTTAGGAGGTACTTTTAGTTCCCTTTGGTCTGATTACCATATATGCAGTCATATAAGCCCAATAAAGCTAAATTCCATCTATCCCACAGCTTCCATATATTGCTCTGGCAAAATAAACAATCCTGAAATGGTTTGATGAATAAAAAAAAAAAGTTTATATTTTTGGCTGCATCTGCAATAAAAAATAGGTACTGAAAGGGTCAACTCCACTCACAACAGATATTTCAATGTTTATATATACCGAAGAGCTAAGTCAATTAATTTTCTTATATTTCAATGGAATTCTAGAGGTAAGATTCACCCTTTTTCCTAGTGACCATTGTCAAAAAGGGAAAAATATTCCTATGACAACTATCTAAAAAGGATTTAAAGTGATTTTAAGAGGTTTTTTTTGTGTGTTAAAATAACAAACATGTGCAATGCTTTCATACAGAGCAGCCCTGATCCTCTTCTTCTGGGGTTCCCCGCCGGTGGCCCAGGCTCCTCCTCTTCATCGGGTGCCCCCACGGAAAGTTGTTTTTTATGGAAGCACCAGTGTCAGCTCGTTCCCAAGTCCCACTGCTGCACCCATTGTTCTTCAATCTAGTGCAATTACGGTCCCATCTGTATACAAGTATCATTAGGGCCCAACCCAGGAAACTTTCACTGCTATAGAGCACCATGGTTCAGCAGAAAAAAATCCGTTCAAGTAGAAATCTTTACATCAGAGCAGTAAGAGCTCCCTCAGCAGAGGGAGACAGGTCCATCCTACGCACCCAAGCAAAAAAAAAAAAGGCAATGCTAGAAGTGGGAGGGGTTATGCTTTGCTATTTGCCACCTGCAGGTGAAGCCTGATTCAACAGTCTAAGAAATAACGACTGTGTCCTGTGATGTATGAATAAGAAACACAGGCTGCTGCTGTTCAACTCCTTTTGGTAATGTGAGCTGCCTAGCTGCTTATGACTACTTTTGCACAGTAGTTGTAAGTTCAGTTTTCCAATCTATAAACCAGCTTTCATTTGCATCTGTTGTGCTAGAAAAAGGTATACTGCAGTGTAAAATTGTTAACAGAAAATAAAGATCCTTGCTGCCAAGTTTTAACCTCCACTAAGGACAGTTAGCAGTATCATATGCTGGCAGGTGCTGAAAGTAGAGGCTTTAAAATTGTTTAAGAGGGCAAAGCCAGAGCAAGCTCTATGTTAGAAAGAGAGACGGAAAAAATAAGCTAGTTTTACCTGGATGTGAAGATATATAGCGTGTTTCTGTACACATCCAAACTCATATTTATATATCTAGCTTTCTCTATATCACTCTTTAAATGATGCGTTTAAAGCTGGACTCTAAAAACAATGTGCGTGTATCTATATGTTGTAGAACCCTCTTAGAAAGGTTGCTAAATTTATGGCTCCCCTGAATTCAGTAGTGTGAAGTGGATTGATTTTGGCTGTTCTGGGTTCTGCTAGTTGCAGGCTTATTGGGTGGATGAGGCAGACCCTCACTTGCAAATTCATATATCCTCAGCCAATCCCTGGCAAGAAGAATGGCCAGTAGGAGCTGAGGTGTGAATAAATAGGCTGGGGTCTGGAACAGCAGGGTCCTTGTCCTCTGGGGCAAACAGCTAAAGTTTAGAAGAGGCAATCTGGATCCCACCTCCAGTTAAGAGCTAGGAAACCCACGTCCAGAGTTACTGAAAGTAGTTGCAGGAATTCCACAGAAGATCAGGCATTGAAACACACAGTACAGAAGCTGGCTGGTACTGCAGGGAAGCATTCACATATCACAGTGAGTACAAGCCTGATAAGATCATTGACGCCAATTCAAGTTTGCGAGCTCAGGTTTTACTTTAAAAGTGGCATCCCCTGAGCTGTAGTTCACTAGTCATTATCTTCAAGAGGGTGGCTGCACCCTGAAGAGACAGTGTACAGTGTCATTCATTATTTTTTTCTGCAGTTTGGAGTATCCTAAAGTTCACCCAGCAACCAGCCCAAGTTAAATTAGCATTAGACTGTAAAAAAAATTAAAAATACATGCACAGCCTGCTTCTTGAGTTGAGAGACTGAACTGCTATACAATACATGGAATTCATCTTTAACTAAGGGCTCATTTACACTGTTGCATTTTTACACATGCATCGCAACATGCTAGAACACATATCAGACTTTCCCATAATAAAAATAGTGCCCATTTCCATCTCAGCACAGCAGCGCATTGTGTCTGTAAATAAAATGACACAACCATTTTTGCTGTGTTTTAGCTCAAAAGTCAATAGCCACACTATCAAATCACATAACTTGCATTTTGATGTGTTGGTGACAAAGTCTTGGTTATTGGCTCCTAACCTTACGCCTCTTAAATTCTAAATTCAAAGATGAATTGAAAAATGTATGTCAACGCACAAAGAAAATACATGGTGACAACACAATGCACCTGCCCAATGCTACCAAATGCACTTCTACACATGCATAGATCTAAATAAGCCCTAAAACTTACTTATTCACTTATATATAATGAGATTTGTAGGTCTGTCATGTGTTCAGCCTTTGCACTCATTGGGAAAGACTTTGTTCTCTTGATTCTTAGAGAAAGGTTTAAGGACCCATCTTCTGATTTAGATAAAACCGACAGACAGTGGATCACGTCACTTAACAGCAATAAAGACCGTTATTCTACTCCAGGCCTCAAAATGTCAGGTCCTGAGCTACTAGCCAGGCATTAAGAATTACTCTTCACCAGTTGCCCCAACCCCTATTCCCGCCCCTAAACACACCCTCATAAATTATCAAATGTTATCCTCATTTCATTTATCACAGTCAGATCGATAAAATATGATTGGCGATTGCTGGTGTTTTTTTTTTTTTTTTAAAGTGTAATAATTACAAATTATACTGCGGGCGGGGCAGACATAAGAAATTTTGGGTCCACTTACAGAGCTTTAGGCCTGTGCCCACCACCCCCCCCCCCCCCGCCTCACAAACACACCCCGGGCCTGACCACACCCAGGGCCAATACACTGGCCATTCCACCAAATCCACCCACTGGCCACCCCACAGTCCTGCATCTGTACACACTCAGCCTGGCCCCCCCAACACACACCCACCCCATACAACACACAAACCACACACACAGCTCTGGTCTCCCTGTACACAAACAGCCCCTTCCCTCACTTATACACACAGACCATACTTGCAAATGAGGTCATCTTAGTCCCAGCTTGTTTCCACAAAGCAGACATGTCCCTGAGACTCATAGGGGAGCTGCAGCCATCACAATCCAGAATAGAGTACAAGCAGAACTCACACGAGGAGTAAACATGCAGGAAGCAGCCACAGGTGGCAGTAAAGAGCCCAGTGTGAGCAAAATAACAGAACAGCAGCTGCCGTCTTCTTCTGTTGTAAATTATGCATAGAGAAAGACAGAACAGCCACTTGCCTCCCAGCACTGCTTGGAGAAGGAAAAGAAGGGACAGGAAGCGTCCGCCACCATCTTTCTTCCTGGCAGTTGTGTGCCATTCACGAGGGCTGCTCTACTCCATACTGAAAATAAAAAATTGAAAGGCTGTGCACCTGTCTAGTGCATTATTGTAAAAAACCTAACAGTAAAACATCATACTCGCAAAGAGATAATGGTCACAGGCATTGAATACATACCACAGGGTGCGTGTCAATCAGATAGGTGCAGCTGGCGCATTTCAAGGGGCATGTCCTCTTAGGCTAACTTGGAGGAGAGTGCATGCCCTTTGAAATGCGTCAGCAGTGCCTATCTGACTGACAAGCGTCCGGTGGTTTTGTATGGTTCAGTTTGTTTTGTCGGCCTCGGATTTCAATCTGAGTCACAACTTTATTTCTTTTCTCGATTCCCATTTTACTTCCAGGTACAGGGCGTAGCTATGGGCACATTATGTGTCCCATCCTACACCAATCTGTACTTGGGGGAGTGGGAATGGTATTTATTCATGGATGACACTGCTTTGATGTATAATGACCATGCTGTCGCATGGTACAGGTACATCGATGAAATCTTTGTCATCTGGGATGACTGACTCTTTTGGACCAATTTCTGACCTTTAACTCTAATAATGAATTTAATCTTAAGTTCACTTTTAATCAAAGCAGGGAATCCATCACTTTTTTACAATCTCAGTATAAGTAAACATCCAAATGGCCACTTACTCAGCAACTTATACTGAAAACCAACTGCAGGCAATACCATTTTGGAAGCTTCTAGTTTCCATCATAAACTTTTGCTTAATTCCATCCCATATGGTCAGTACATACTAGGGATGCACTGAAATTTCGGCCGCCGAAACATATCGGCCGAAAATGCCCTTTTCGGCAATTTGCAGAAAGGAAAAAACGGCCGATAATTGAGCCGAAAACTGGGTGGGGCCTGGGGCGGAACTCCGCCCCCGCCCCGCCCCTGGTGCCTCCCATGATGGGGGTGAATAGCGCAGGACTGATGCAGCCAGCGATGCCCCTCTGCAGTGAAGAGAGCCGTCTGGTTGAATAGAGCGCCGGGAATATCACAGCTTTAATTTCAATAGCTGTGTCACACACAGCCCCTCCCCCTTGTCCGGGGTTACTTTGATAGACAGATCACCTGTCCAGATTGGACGGGTGATCTGTCTATCAAAGTGCCTGGACAAGGGGGAGGGGCTGTGTGTGACGGCGCGCGACGGGGAACACACAGCTATTGAAATTAAAGCTGTGATGTTCCCGGCGCGCTATTCAACCAGACGGCTCTCTTCACTGCAGAGGGGCAACACTGTCTGCATCACAGGGGGAAACACTGGCTGCATCACAGGGGGCAACACTGGCTGCATCACAGGGGGCAACACTGGCTGCATCACAGGGGGCAACACTGGCTGCATCACAGGGGGCAACACTGGCTGCATCACTGGGGGCAACACTGGCTGCATCACTGGGGGCAACACTGGCTGCATCACTGGGGGCAACACTGGCTGCATCACTGGGGGCAACACTGGCTGCATCACTGGGGGCAACACTGGCTGCATCACTGGGGGCAACACTGGCTGCATCACTGGGGGCAACACTGGCTGCATCACTGGGGGCAACACTGGCTGCACTTATCTCTTATCAGGTCGCCAGTCTCTGACCACCTCCTGTACTGTGTCGCCAGTCTCTGACCACCTCCTGTACCGTGTCGCCAGTCTCTGACCACCTCCTGTACCGTGTCGCCAGTCTCTGACCACCTCCTGTACCGTGTCGCCAGTCTCTGACCACCTCCTGTACCGTGTCGCCAGTCTCTGACCACCTCCTGTACCGTGTCGCCAGTCTCTGACCACCTCCTGTACCGTGTCACCAGTCTCTGACCACCTCCTGTACCGTGTCGCCAGTCTCTGACCACCTCCTGTACCGTGTCGCCAGTCTCTGACCACCTCCTGTACCGTGTCGCCAGTCTCTGACCACCTCCTGTACTGTGTCACCAGTCTCTGACCATCTCCTGTACCGTGTCCCCAGTCTCTGACCATCTCCTGTACCGTGTCCCCAGTCTCTGACCATCTCCTGTACCGTGTCCCCAGTCTCTGACCATCTCCTGTACCGTGTCCCCAGCCTCTGACCACCTCCTGTACCGTGTCCCCAGCCTCTGACCACCTCCTGTACCGTGTCCCCAGCCTCTGACCACCTCCTGTACCATGCCCCCAGTCTCTGACCACCTCCTGTACCATGCCCCCAGTCTCTGACCACCTTCTGTACCATGTCCGCAGTCTGACCACCTCCTGTACCATGTCCCCAGTCGCTGACCACCTCCTGTACCATGTCCCCAGCCTCTGACCACCTCCTGTACCATGTCCCCAGCCTCTGACCACCTCCTGTACCATGTCCCCAGTCTGACCACCTCCTGTATAAAAATATTTTTTGAAAACAGTCATTTTCGGTATCGGTGCTGTTTCAGTATCGGTTTTCGGGCCTAGTGTATTTTTCATTTTCGGTATCGGTTTCGGCACCAAAAAACCGATTCGGTGCATCCCTAGTACATACGGGCAAGATGTAACTGTTCAACCGTCTCTCCTTTTGAAATAGAAACAGCAAACCTCAGAACCAGACAAGACCGAGGTTACTCAAACTCAATGCTGAAAAGGGCATATCATAAGGCCAAAAATAAAACTCGGATTTACTCTATAAACAGAAAAAAAATTTGATTGATAATCTAATTCGAGTCATCACACAATTCACTTCTCAACACCAGCGAATAAGGCAGATCTTGCAAAAGCATTGGCATCAGATTCATACCGATGCAACTTTGGCACCCCACATAAGCGATAGTCCCCCGATTACATTCGGATGGGCCCCCTCGCTTAGAGATACATTAATACACAGTGACTTGCCACTATGAAGAACATTGTCAAATACATTCCCATGTGGTCACTACATGGACACTCCTAAAAACATAGTTCTTTCTAGTGGTAATAATTTTTATCTCAAACACTACATTAACTGCGCACCTCAGGAATTGTATATCTTGTCACCTGTGAATGCAGCAGTTTTTATGTGGGAGAGACTAACTAGAATTATGGGGCCTTATTTACAGACGTCACAAGTATTCGAAAAACAAGATCCATCTCTCCCTCTTGGGAGGCATAGTTCTTTGATACATAAAGATAGATGTCCAAAAATGTAATTTCTTGCACTCGATCATATTGGTCCTACCCTACGTGGAGGTGATTAAACCAAACTATTATTGCAGATTGAATTAAGATGGATATTTCTCCTCAGCGCCACCACAGCCCCAGGTCTCAATGAAGCCTTTAACTTTAGACCCCATCTTCTAGGGTTCGGGTCTGGAATTTGTGAATGGGACCTCTAGCTTAACAGACCATGTTAAAAGATTTTATCTATATAATCGTCTATAGAAATACATCCAATATTTTTCTGAATTTTTCAATATTTTTATTTGTTGTTCTTGGTTTCTTTCATCTTTCGCATCTGCTATATTAGCAATTTGCACTGTGATATGGTTTTGATGTTTTATATATTTATCTGGTCTCTTGTTTCTATGTTTAACACCACCGCTTGCTGTTTAATATGTATTTCAAACCTTACATACAGATAAATATTGTACAGACCTTTCGGTATTGAGGCAATACAACCTGTATTACAACCTCTATTTTTTTTTGTACTGAGCCATGTATGGTCATATGTTGTATTTCCCTTTCCCCTGCCCCCTTTTTGTTATCCCTCTTATCCCCATCATGGTATACATCTGCCATGTACGTGTCTGCATGCCACAGAATTGCATATCTCCCCTTTATTTGGTGTACATTTCACTCATGACATGGAAAACTGTCTTTATCTCTGGACTAATGTGCATCTGGTGCGGCGGTCCCAGTCTGTTTCGCTCCGGGTACATGGGAGTCCCTTGCTGTCTTACCCATCGGTTGGGTGGGGCAGCTTGGGACATCCCTCTTTTTGGCAATTGAATCCCTTGGATCAGCTTTTGTTCCTTCCTGGGGCACAGGTGGTGCCATGTGCACGTCGGCAGCGTGGTGCCGTGCAACGTGATCCCACCACGGGGCAGGGCCGCACACTGCCTCACCGGGGGACTCTGGGAGGATTCATCTTGGCGTACACGACCGTTTGTTCCTCCTCCTATGGTAGCCAGCTGTTGGTCATCACGATCAATATTGTGATTGGCCATTATCGTTTTCACAACTACTTATAGGCCTGCCCCTCGGCTCACTTTGACACATGCTGAAGGTTGCACCAATATATGTGTAGCACATTCTCTTGAAGGTTTGTTTTCCATAAATCCATTTATGGCAGCCCACAAATGCATAGTTACATGCTAGATGGTATGACTGTCGAACTTTGTGTCTTATACATGCATTTCAAAAATGTTTAATTACTACTACTCTCTTATTTATCTAGTGCTGCAGGCCCATTACTAGATGGAGCTATCACATTGCACTAGCTAGAGTCCTCGTAGCCAAGTAGATTTGTGCCCCTTTTCTGAACGGGTGGGTTTATGCATCTTGGAGAGGGATGTTCTTGCCTTTCATGTGTGACTTGATTAGTTTATTCCTTTCAGACATGTCCTGTCTGAAATGCTTACAATGTAAGTTATCTATGTGCCCAACTGACAATACCTGCCATGCCAGTTGTTTGCACGGTAATAATGAATTTGTAATAATACGGATGCTTGTTACTTGATACTAATTTTGTATAATCTCTTTGTAGACTTTATACCCAAGTGAATCTATAACAAAACCTCTGAAGGACTTTCAGTCCATAACATGTAAGGTGTTATATGCTGTATTGACCGCCACTAGTCCACTCTGCTATAGGATAGTGACCAGTTGATACAACTGTATCATTCTGGGTGTTAGTATAATGTTCTTATGTTCAATGTACATGTTTTACATTCAGACTTTTATCAGTGTTTAATAAAACAAATTTTACTCTTCATACTCCTTGTTTTTGCTTGTCTATTAAAGACCCAAAGGAGTTACTTTTAAAATGTCACTGGTACTGGGTACATTTTTGGTCATTGTTCTATTGGGTCAGAAAGACCAAATTGTTTTCACACCCAGTCCAATCCCTTCCTATTGTGTGTTCAATGCCTGTGACCATTCTCTCTTTGCGAGTCTAATGTAGTGTTTTCATTTTATTATAAGTTTACGATAATGCACTGGGATGGCGCACCTTTTTTTCTTTTTTGATTTCAGTTAGGTGTCCCTGTATCAAAGAGGGCAGCAAAGCTGTTGTGCATCCATTGGCAGTTGTCGATTCCAGGCGGCTGAATTTAGTTGTGCAAGGTGAAAATTGTATCCATTTTCGTCCCATTGAATGAGGGTCCCCAACCCTTGGGCTGCAACGTCAGAAGTTCATCTTAGCGTAGGTACATTTCACATATGCCACCATACTGCTTTAGCACTCAAACTGATTTCCACAGTTTATTCTCACCTTTACCAATTTCTGTCTTCTACTATGCACACTTATGTAGCAAATAGGGAAGAAGACTTAAAACGCCAATAAATTGGAAAAGACTGGCATGATACCTGGAATACGCACACCAACTGTACCATTAATATCCCCACCCTCAAGCTAGCATACAAAGTTTTAACCCGGAAGTACTTGGCATGTTTGAGACTTGCTCATATATTCCCTGGACATGCAGGTTTTTATTTTAGAGATGATAGCCTCCATACATGGTGGAGCTGTCCAATGCTTAGCCATTGTAAGACCAACATGTTTGCACTGGTTCATAAGTTATTTGGGGATTTATTTTCTAAAGGATGCCTGGCTAACTCTCTTATATTTTAAACCCCTGAATTTCACCAGACCATTTAAACTGACACGCTTTGTCTTCGAACTTACAAATCGGCAATTGCCAGAACTTGCAAAGAGCAGTTCATCTGTTTTTCTATTTCAATCATTTTTGTTTTTTCAACAGAAAAATGTAATTAAGAAGTTCAAAACAGAGAACCAACTTGAATATTGTTTACGTTCAACACATTCTGAAATTGTAATATGTGTAAAAGCCTTGTGAGCTACCGTGTGTGTTCACTATGCCTTGTAATCTACAAAAAATATATAAATTCAGCTGCTGACATTGTTCACAGTCCAATATGCATGTGCCAAAATATATTCAAAACAATAGTGCTGCGCTGTCCCTACATCCAAGTGTCTCCTATATATTGTATTCTATAAACATTTTAACTAGATAACAATGGTGAAAAGACAGATATAAAAACAAATCAAGTGAAAAATAAACATGCAAAATATAAGTCCTCCAGTGCACTGCGTCAGTGCCCAGTAGATCACAAGTCCATCAGTGTATGTCCTTTGCAAACTTCTCAATTTTGGTTAATCCGTGCGATAGTGCTGCACATATAATTAACTCTTGTGCTCCCCCCAGTGGTATTATCCTCACCTTAGGGATTGTGACCCCAAAGCTAAGTTTGGTCAATCAGTGCTGGTGAGCCACCCCTGGGCTCAACTGAAAAGGAATGTCCAGTCTCTTGTGCTGATCCTTAGATTAGTCGCCTCCTTACACGTAGAAAAAAGCTACATAGTGCTTATAGCGTTTAAAACCACATATTTTATTAAAAGGTCAAGAGAGGTACTCACAATCTATTGGTGCTTCCCTCGCACCAATCTCTAACATACAGTCATTTATGTTATGTTCTCAGCTGTGGCCAGCATCACTATTAAAATCTGTTGTAGGTAATGTTGTCTTACATGATAATGTTTCAATTACTATGTATACGTTTGTATTTATTTTATCACCATAGAGCCAACTTACAATTTTAGAAATAATAAGCTCGGTTCAGCCCCCGAAGAAGATAAAAACTATGTGTGTTTTTCTAAACGCGTTGGGTGGTCTGTCGCCTTGACAGCTTCTGGGCATTGGTTCATAGTTGTTTTTTTAATTCTGCGTTTTCATGTATATATTTTGGTTTTATCCAATGCTTTGTATTGTGTTTTCAACATGAGTTGGTTATTCATGTAATAAAAATCCAATTATTTTCTACATACTTCCTGTCTGTGATCCATTTACCCAATTTTTCTGAGGAAATTAGTTTTACTATACTTTGTTTAATACTAAAATTAAAAAATCTGCGCTAAACCCAAAGAAATATATCAGAAAAAAGCAGCACACACTCAATGTTCAAAAATTCAAGAGCAAAAAGAAAGTTTAGCACTAATTACTGCAAACAATATATCAAAGTACTCAAACAGTGATGATATGATGAAATGGTGAATACTGCAAAAAAATAATAATAATGAAGTGTCAATGTGCTCAGACAGTGACAATGTGTAAATAGCAGCAGTATATGCAATGCATATAGGGGATAACCCACAATGATATTAAAATAAAAAGTCCCACACAGTGAATAGTCCAATCCAGTGATCTGTGATTCAATTGCCCAAAGTTGTGGTGATATAACAAAATCCCACACAATGAATAGTCCAATCAAGTGATCAGTAACTCAATCGCCCAAAACTGTAGTCAGAGTGAGTCTTGAATCAATCTCGGTAGCTTCACAGGTGGAAATCAGAGATAAACACTCTTACCAGATAAGTTGGATACAAGTACCATACGGCAATGTATGATACAGGCTTGAAGTGCTAGAACCACTAGCACACAGGGAGGACGGAGCCAGACGAACCAGGCTACAAGGCGGCCATCATGGACAGTAGCGCCTATCCACACCAAACGTCTTGTGATGAAAATGTCTCAGCAAAGGTTCAAGAATGGCTCAGAACAATCCCATGGTGTAAAAAACAAAAAGGAAAAGAACGCCAATAGTTCAGGTTAAAAAATATCTAAAACTGTATTCACATCGCGTTTCGACACAAAAGGTCGACAGGAGCATGTTTGAGTACTTTGATATATTGTTTGCAGTAATTAGCGCTACACTTTTTTTGCTCTTATACTTTTTTAATGGCATAGTTTACCCCAGTGCTTGCAGTTCTAGTGTGTTCCAGAAAAAAAAAAAGTAGAGCATGTTGCATTTTTCCTGCACTGGACTGTACTAGGATGCTGTAAAAAGCTTCAAAAACACATTGGAATGAAAAGGAACGCACCAAAAATGCACTGGAACACACATCCTTATTTAAAGGCTAAGAAAAAAAGAGGGGGGGGGAATACAGTGGACTGCATCAAAAATGGACCTAAACGTATCAAAAACATGCATGCAGAAAAGCACCTGGAACGCATTCCAGACTGCATTTTTATGGTGTAAACTGGCCCTAGATCACTAGAGATTAGATTAAGATCAATGGGGAAACTTGCGACCCTGCAACTGGTCATTATTATAAAATGTGTAATCAGCCACATTATTATCTGTAAATAAAGTTAAAGTGTAACCTCTTTGTAGCCTAAATCACCATACAGGGAGTTGTTAACACAGTGGAGTTCAGTAAATGGAATAGGAAATTTGAAGTTCTTGAAGACAGATGGCTTGCCTAAATTAAAATAGGTAATGACATGATGAAAGAATGTACTTCTGTTTGGATATAGCAGAATGCTAATTACCAGAACATTATTTAGAGCATGATGCAACTTCCCTCATCCAGAGAGTACCCCTGCGCACCCTTGTAATCATACATACTGAAGCAGGTGTACCGTAACTTGTTCTTTGTATTGATCAACACTTGAAAACAGGCCCTAAAACACACTTCCTGTTGAGTGATTAGTGACAGCTATGAATTAAACAGTAGAAGCAACAGCTGTTTGTTTATAAATCTTTAACTTTAGACATCAGATATTTCAGAAGGTATGAACAGCCATATCGAGAAAGGATGACCACTGTGAGATGTCATACAAGACATATGACTGCTTATTATGTGGCAAAAATCATCAGAGAATTACCAAGGAAAAACAATGCAATCTCTCTGTGGCTGATATCTAAAAGTTGTTACACCAAATCTAAACCACCAAGCCCCGCCAAAGTTTCTCAAGTGGAGCATAGTACAGGACTTGCATTCATAGACCATGGGTTACATGCTGCTACCCTGGAAACTAGCAGAAAAATGTTTAACCCATATAACCTTGTGTACTCTGATCACGGTACAAAGGGAGGTATGGGTGTCCTTCACCATACTCCAAGAAATAAAACTGAGGAGTGGGCAACACCATAGAACTTCCAACAGATCTACAAATAACACAGACATTTAAAGAGCCCACACAAAATACTCAGATAAGCACCTTGTGGCCATTGGCTGAGAGTGCTGATCGGGAGACGTTTGGCAGACCTTTTACAAACATGCCTCTTCAACAGAAGCCTGTTACACTGGCTGCAGTACACACGGGCCGAATGTCAGCCAGTTTCAATTGAACCGACCGATGTCACCCAACATTCAGCTTGTGTGTACTAGCCTTAATCATATATATATATATATATATATATATATATATATATATAATATAAAAAATGTGCTATGCCTAGCGGATAGTGTAAATGAAAGCCAGGCAAAACCGTGTCTTATGCTAGTTCTATTAAAGGTCCAGGCTTTGCCTATCATGAAGGGCATACTCTGGAAGGGGGCTTCAGGGTCTAAGAACCATAGATCACACATCTACAACCACAGCCCTGAACCTGGACCTGTATGGCACCCTGCAGCTACCTTCCCATGCTGCACTTTGTGCCAAGATAAACACCTAACGCGATCCAGTGCAAGAAACAAACATTACAGCCTGGCCCAACATCGTTCCTGAGGTATACACAGAGGGACAATATTTGAAAACAGCTAGGTAGCGCAAGACAGCAGTCAGATGTTGACAGAATTTTCATATAAATAAAATATATTTAAATAAAATATTTTATAAAAGAAAAAAAAAATTCCACATAACAGTTCTACCACCTAAAAACACTAGCAAAAAACAGGAGCCTGAATGAGTGGGCAGGGTTATACGAGTATACCCTGGGGCAGCCCTAGCAAAAGTTTTTTCCAATGTTTAATCACTTGAACGTAATGGCATATAACCCATGGGCTATGAATTCCTGTAATGTACGATGAAGATATGCAATATATTACAGCTCAACAGTCGTTGGCTGTGGGGGGGCTTTTTACAGTTTTTATTTTCTCACCAGGCTTCCTACCCACTTTATGTCTACACTCGTTTCTCCATTGTGACTATGGAAGGAGTGAAGCTTGTCAAGCAGGCTTAACTGCCTTTGTTCATCTTCATTACAAAGTTTATTATGGGACTATCTTTCTCATCTCACAAAAAGTGGCAATACACTGCATTTCTGGCAAGATTAACAGTGATTTTCGAAAGATCTTCTAACCTTAAAAAAATTAAAATGAATGCAGCCACCATATATATATAAAAACTGGTAATATGCAAAAGAATACATTTTGTTTTTTGGGATGAGGTACAATTAAGATTATGAGGCTGAATCACAGGGGGAGGAAAAACATAGATGAGCAAGCACTCTACGTCTGTTGTAGTCTGCCTCTTACAGAATGACCAGCCTTATGTATATCATTTGTTTGAAGCTTGCAGGCAGGAAAATCTGATGTGTACCTTCTGTTCCTCTTACTCAGGCATCTTTTGATGCACAAAACCAAATAACCTAACTCCTACACAGAATGTTTAGTGCAACAGAGGACACAGCACAAACATATAGGGCCAGTGGAAACCTGTGTCTTTATGGATCAGTCATTCTGGGATCATATATAGAGAGATCAAATCAATATCAAGCTTATCAGTAACCATACACATTTGCAGGTTAGCATTACTATACTAAAACAAATCAGGTTACCAGAGGTCACTACATGTTCCCTACTTAGAGCTGCAAAATATTTATATCTACTCCCCAGTTCCCTTTGCCTAAAACAAATGAAAAATCCAAGAACTGTGAACTAAACATCAGAAACAATGTGATAAAGTGATGAAGATAAATTAAAATCACTCTTGGGCCATGTCCCTCTAGGCCCAACTTAAAATGTTTTACTTCCATATATACAAATATTAATAAATTTTCATCTCCACAATTCGGTTAACCTCCAACATATTGGCATAAAACACCAGATCAATAAACATACAAGTGAGGGGATTGCAGGGGACCTCTCTTATCACCAGTGATTATGAATCATTATGTCACCTGCAGACTTCAGATGTATTTCAAGCCAACATAGAAATCAAATCAAACCAATATTCTTGCCTGCCTGTGACAACACCAGCATCTCTATTGTCTTTGCTGGATAGCATGCTTTGGAATCCTCTAAGGGAAGGGAAAACACAACTGGTGACAGAATTAACCTCTCTACAGCACTTGACATGCACAGAAATCTCTTTGTAGTAATTACCTGTTGCTCGGAAAGAGAAAGCCTTGTTACATGAAGGGAGGAGTAGACCCATCTTATCTATCCCTTGTATGGTTAGAAAGAACCACTGTATTCCATTTTTCCTGCCAATCCTGAAGATGTGGGTAATTAGTCTTAATAAGTTCCTAACATGTTTCAAATAATGAAGCTGATTGGTGGCGTAGCAGGTTAATATTTCTCTCTTGTTCCAACACAAGCTTTTCTCTCTATATTTATTAATCCTTGTTTGTGTGCTTAATAAAGTAGCACATTTAACTTTAAAGATTTTTTCAACACTGCTTTTAATAATTAGCACAACCAAAAATATTTAGCCCAAAATGTAAATAGAGACCAAAAAAAATATGAAATGTGACTGTTAAGTGGCAGAGCCCAATGCAACAAATCTGAGTGATTAAAGCCCATTGTGCCTTCTTTGGACACTTTTAGATGTCTGAGAAGTAGTTTGTCTTTTAGATTCTCTTTTACCATTACTTGACCATGTATGGACCTCACTGGTCACACTTCTGCTAATACTCATCTCTGTCTCCCTTTTCTAATCAGTCTTGTTGATTCTATTTATACCTTGTAACTCACGCTTACCCTTTTAAGCCCATAGACAACTCGTTGGTTTTAGAGATGGTGGAGAGATTGGCATCTGATTGCTTCTGTGGACAGGTGTCTTTTATACATTTAAAAAGCTGAGATTAGGAGCACTCACTTTAAGAGAGTGCTCCTAATCACAGCACACATTGCCTGTATAGAAGACACCTGAGAGCCAGAAATCGTGCCGATTGATAGGGGGATCAAATACTTATTTCACTCATTAAAATGCAAATCAATGTATAATTTTTTTGAAATGCATTTTTCTGGATATTTTTGTTTGCATTCTGTCTCTCACTGTTAAAATAAACCTACCATTAAAACGACAGACTGATCATTTCTTTGTCAGTGGGCAAACGAACAAAATCAACAGGGGATCAAATACTTTTTTCCCTTACTGTATAGGTAAGCCTATAACAAGGCTTACCTATAGGTACTGTAAATATCTCCTAAACGGTGCAAGTTTAGGAGATATTTACGGTATACTATGCAAATTACGTCATCGGGGCATACTCTCAAGGAGCGGTCGCTGGTGCGGTTTCTTCAGAGCGGCTCCCGAGTGCATGCGATGGGGTGACGTCATAGGGCTCTGGCCAGTCACAGAGCTGGAACCTGGAAAGAAGACTGTCGAAGATGGATCCGGCATGCAGCAGTGACAAGGGCTTAGTTTGCGGATAATTGTTACATAATGTGCTAGTATGAGATGCATGCTACTTTACAGGTAAAAAACAAAACAAAAAAACAGCTGAATTACAGTAGTGTTTACAACCTCTAAGAGTGCCAAGATAAATGGATCTTATTGTTATAGGATCCTCAATTTTCTTTGATGGACAGAAAACAGGACTCAGTGCTGCATTGGTTATCTTTATTGCTTTACACCCTTCTCTTTTCTTGTATAGCCATACGATCTATACACCTGTAACCTATTTCTAGAAACTGTCTAAATGTTCAATAAAACGTTATTTGAAGAAAAAAATGGTTGTGCCACCTACTAGCTTAACATTAAGAATGAGACCAATTAACATGGACACCAATTATAGTAATGCCACTCTTATTGAAGTTTACCACTACAGAACACTCAGTGACACGACGCCGAGGTAATATTCTACCAAAGGGGCAAGTGTTGAGCACTCAATCAAGCATTCCAATCGATTAATTAATCGCTCAATGCTCTAGCCTTTGGGAACTTTCCCAAAAAATAACTCAGTATCTGACACCCACAAAACATCTAGTAGTTCTTTGTTGTTTTTATTTATGCATTTTTAGTTTGTGACTGCTTCCCAATATGTTTTGTAATATGCTTTTATTGATGCTAATTTTACATAGTATTCTGCTGTGCCTCTAATGTTCCATGCTTTCGGTTTAATGTGGTGCATCCAATTATGGTACATCTCGTAGATTGGCCACTCCCCTATATATCACTTGATACAGTCCCCGTCAATTAGCTTTGAAGGAGGAGCGTGGCCCGTATGTTCAGGAAATGAGTCGCACTCCAGTGACGCCATCCCCTTTCACCTGGATACCAGCTTGCGCCTCAAGCCTCGTGCTGATACACACTCCACCGCAGCTGGCAGAGAACCATCTAGTGGTGTATGAGAAGATGACACAGCGCACCTCCACTGGAAGAATGAGTGACCGACCACACTGATGATCCCCCCCCCCCCCCGTTGTTGGGACTACATTAATGCTTGTTTTTAACTCCTAAAATGTGAGTTGCCATTTGACTCCTTGTTGTATATTAAACCTGTAAAAATATGCACTCAGAGGTGCCTCTTCTCCCCTTCTTAAATTTCTTTCATATCTATTTTTTTTTTTTTTTTTTAGCCATTTGATTGATGTTGAAGGTTATGTTAGACTTTGCTGTAAACATACCAAACTTAAAGCGGAGGTCCACCCTAAAGTGGAGCTTCCGCTCATTGGAACCCTCCCCCCCTCCGGCGCCACAATTGGCACCTTTCAGGGGGGTGCAGATACCTGTACAGTACAGGTATCTGCACCCACTTCCGGCATAGATATCTGCAGACGGTACGCCCCTTTCCGCAGAATCTACGCCCCTTTCCGAAGGTCCCCCGCTGTCTGCTGGGAAACACACGGATCCCAGAGACAGCGGGTACCATCCTTATTGCGCAGCGCGACTCGCGCATGCGCAGTAGGGAACCGGGAAATGAAGCCGCAAGGCTCCACTTCCTGATTCCCATACCCAAGATGGCGGCGGCAGCACCCGAGAGACGATCGAGAGATCGGCTTCGGGTGCCGACATCGCGGGCGCGCTGGGCGGGTAAGTGTCATTATTTTAAAAGTCAGCAGCTGCAGTATTTGTAGCTACTGGCTTTTTTTTTTTTAAACGGCGGACTCCGGCTTTAATAAATTACATGAAGTCAGGGGTAGCTCAGAACATACTGGAACTAGCTCAGAACATAATTTTACTGGCCTAGGTATGCTGTGGTTATCTAGGATGGGTTCAATTCTGAAGGATGGCACAGGCTAACCCTAACCGGTTCAATTACTCTACAGCTAATACTACACAATGATATGCAAATGGAAATGGTGGAAGGCAAAATACCCAACACTAAACATTCAGCTAAACAGCTTCAAGTGTACAAGTAAAACCATAGGAGACCATGTACCTGCAATGGGAAACATCACTGTCTGCCTGCATAATAATTTAACCAGATATTAAAACATTTTGGTAAAATCTAAAACATGTAAGTAAGCATTCACAAAGATCAGACTGTCTCTATCCCATGTTGTCAAGCACCCGAAAGAATTATGAAAACATGAAATCTTGCCTATGTGGACAATAAGCCTAACATTTTAAACTTCATATGTATTTGATAAAGAAAGGGTAACTGACAGGGTCTTGTGGTTATAGATGTTCATTGGCTTACAGAAAATCATCAACAGACTGTGCTGCAAATGTCCATCTCCCAATCTCTTAGCGCAAAAGTCAAACCTATAAATAATACTTTGAGAGGAAAAAGATTCCCATCATCACAAGACTTATTTACAGTACCAACAGATCCAACTGCAATAAATTTAATCATCTCATCTCTGGTCTTAAAGTTAAAGAGTCATTAAACCCAGAAAAACTCTGATCATATGCCAGAGTGTGCATATTCACAAAGCCACAAAAGCATTTGCTTTGTGTAGGGGTAAAATATACCCGATTCATCGTGCCTTTAGCTGTCCCCCATCTTCTTTGTTCTCCCACTACAGCCTGATATTGTATAGACTAGCCTTTGTCATCTACTGAAAATGTTCCTGTTTCAGGTCCTAACCTTATTATGTCGTCCTCCTTTTTATTTGTGCGGGCCGAGTATAGTCACACAGGTGGGTGTATACACAGTGGTAAAATACACTGTCCTTCCCTTCCTCCTCTGCATGTCCTCCTAATGTTAAACAATAGGAGGGCGAGATATAGTATGCCGATTGATTACATTCACTAAGAAACTCAAAAAAAAAAAAGCTTAGGAGTTAAAAAAATAAATATGAAATATATCAAATGTAATTGCTAATACCTGAAAAGAAAAACAAGCCTTGGATGCAAATGATGCCTGAACAAAATGAAAGCTGGTGTCAATCATCTCTGACTCTGCCTATACTATATTAACCTGTTCCCCACCGGCACACGCCAATATACGTTGTCAGAATGGCACGGACAGGCAAATGAGCGTACAGGTACGTCCCTTTAAATTTGCCACCGTGCCATCGCGTGCGTGCCGGTCAGGACCTCCGTGAGATGGATTGCGGGTCCCGCGGACTCGATCGCCTCACGGAGAGGAAGAACGGGGAGATGCTAATGTAAACAAGCATCTCCCCGTTCTGCTCAGTGCATTTGTATAGCATTGATTGCTGTATAAATGGCAATGGTCCAAAAATGTGTCCGCCATAATGTCGAAGTCATGCTAAAAATTGCTGATCGCTGCCATTATTAGTAAAAAAAAATGTATTAATAAAAATGCCATAAAACTATCACCTATTTTGTAAATGCTATAACTTTTGCGCAAACCAATCAATAAACGCTTATTGCGATTTTTTTTTTACCAAAAATATGTAGAATATGTATCGGCCTAAACTGAGGGGGAAAAAATGTTTATATATATTTTTGGGGGATATTTATTATAGCAAAATGTAAAAAAAAAATGTTTTTTTTTTTTTTTTCAAAATTGACGCTTTTTTTGTTTAGAACGCAAAAAATAAAAACCGCAGGGGTGATCACATACCACCAAAAGTAAGCTATTTGTGGGGGGAAAAAAAGGACGTCAATTTTGTTTGGGAGCCACGTAGCATAACCGTGCAATTGTCTGTTAAAGCGACGCAGTGCCAAATCGCAAAAAGTGCATGTTTGGGGCTTAAGTGTTTGATGCAAAAAAATATACATTTGTTGTTCAATAAAGATTTATATAAAGCTGACAAACAGGTTTTTGATATTTCTAATTGAATATGAATTGCCCTTCTGAGGCTTCTTTTTTAGTCATGGGATAGGCACAGCACCAATCAGGGCTGTGCAGACAGACTCATACTGTAGAGAGCATACATCAGAGTAAAGCCCCCCCCCCCCCCAAAGAAATTTCCCTGCAAATGCCAAAGAACAGGGAAAGAGCATGTGACCACACAACTGTGATGCAGAAATAAGGTACTGAACACTTCTGTTTAGAATCACTTTAATGTATGAGAACAAAGTCAGCCTGTTTGTTATTCGTTTTTTTTTTTAAACTCTTTCTCAGCCTGTTTGGTAATACACAGAGAATTTGCTGAACCAATATTTCTGTGTAAAACTACGATACATCCTATCTTGAAAGTAAATTTAAGCTTAACAAGGAAGTCTTTATTTTTTATTTTTTTATTGTTATTGTACCTATAGCTATGCCTATAGGGAGGCTTACCTGTAGGTACTGTGAATATCTCCTAAACTTGCACAGTTTAGGAGATATTCAGAGTGTATGCAGATGATGACGTCACCGGTGCATGCACTCTGAAGGTCTGACTTACCATGCTGGACCCTCAGAGCCTGTGCCGCAACGTTATCGTGGCTCCGGCCAATCAGAGCGCTGGAACCCGGAAAAATAACTGGGGGAGATCTCAGCTGTCTCAGTGGTGTGTGGGTGCCGCTGGAGGGCTTCGTTCTAAGGTAATTCATAATGAGCTAGTATGTAATGTCTTACATGTTTTTTGTGTGTGTGTTTTTTTTTCTCTGGGTTTACCACCTCTTTAACTCCAGGCAAATATAAAGGATACACATGGACGCAGCTGGGTATTTATTAATATATGTATTTTTAAAAGCAACTAGTAGGGTGGAAATAGTGTATTAACCTGATTTTGACTTGGCATCAGCCTCCTGCAATCCCTTATGCAGCAGCACTTAGAGAAAAGGAAGAGCAGGACTGGGAACCAATCAGGTGTAGTGCATTACATCGTTCAGCCAAAGGACATGCTAAAAGGAAGAGAGAGCAAAATAAACAGAGGGGTGTGAAGAATAGAAATAATATCTAATATTCTTGCATCTCAAGGGCGTTTCTGGATGAACAGCATTGATAGTCAGACTGACTTAAAAACAAAGTGTGAGCTTATTGTCACACAGTTGGCATCATAAATACAATGTAAAAAGTATAATAGTTCAGTTCAGTGTAGGTAAAAATATATGAAATAGAATAAATCGTTATAAAGCTGTAATAAGCTTATAAAAGCATGTGTGCACCATGGCTGGTGCCTGCTGTCTTGTGTAACCAAAAATAAGCAGGAAATGATGTTCTTAGACTTCTGGGAGAATTCAGCTGTTCCAATTTGTCAAAGTCTTTGTGTAAATATGTCTGTGTCATCTCTCCTAGTGGGTGTGTGTCTATACAACCTTCGATACGGAAGTTACACGTGAACGTCATAACTTCACAAAAACGTAGAACCTTGTACGGCACACATTCATTTCTGCTATTTCAACAATATGCTATACAAAAGGAGAAACTAACCGAGAGAGACGTATGGAGTTTGATTGACAAGCACACATGTAACACTCTATATTTGAAGTAATATGCTGATCATGTAATGTCATATAACCAAACATCTACTAATATGGTACACATATTACCAACATTAACTGCATACTAATACTTATTAATATGACAGACTACACTAAATTAACTTAACAGGATATAAACAAATATGTATTATTCCTCTAGCTACGTAGATACGTGTATTTTTGTCTTCTCATGACATTCTATACCAAGATACCTTATATGTCATTCTCATACACCAGAAGCTTCCAGCAATACTCCGCTTTAGATGAAGAATCATATCAAATCAATTGATTAAGGTCATTCACACATACTATATTTGTTATGACTAATCATAAAACCAAATATGTTTTGAAAGCTTGCATGGATATAATATAAAACCTATAAGTGCTAAATTATGAATTTGGAATAATATTCTAACAGGGTGCCCCTATCAGTTTGCTGCTGCTATTACACTGAAACAGTCAGGAGGCTGGGGTTAGAGGGAGGAAACTGTGGTATTCCTTAAAGGCAGTTACATGCAGTTCCGTTTTTTCTGCACCAATACAGTCAGTTCCGGTCAGTTTGGAAACTGACTACATGGTGTGAACTAGAGCCGTTGGAATTCATGGAAAACACGGTGCATGCATTTTTAGTGCAGAAAAAAAGCGTACAGAACTGAACGGAACTGTGCCAGTTCACACCAGACACAGTTCCGTGTACTTTTTTCTGCACTAAAAATGCATGTTTTCCATGTATTCCATGCAGTCAGTTTCTGGTCAGTTTCCAGTGCGGAAATTGACCAGAACTGACTGTACTGGTGCAGAAAAAAATGGAACTGCACGGAACTGCATCTGGTGTGAACTGGCCCTAAACGCTATGTAAGTTTGTTATTGTGTTGCCGCTTTTGCAAATATCAGAATACACTTATTTTTTATTACTGTAATGTATTGTTTTCTTGAGGTTTGGGATCAATTTGACAGAATCAAATTAAAAATATTTACTAAAGTCTATTACTAAAAGCATGTTACTTACAAATTAAAGAAATGTTACCGTACTTTCTTCTTCAAAAACAATTTCTGTAGCATACGCCTCAAATAAAAAAAAAAAACATTGATATGTAATCATTTTTAGTGTAGACCATCCATATTGATGATCTTGTAGTCCCCTTCTCTATCATGAAACCTAAAGTTTTAATCCATCATTTACATATCAGAGAGAAAAAAAAACTTTATGTGCAATATTTTGCAAGTTGTGTCTATTCAGTAAGTACAGATCCTGGCCTAGGCTACAAAGATGATGTAAAAATGTAAAAGTTAATTCCATACTCAAATAACCTCTGTTGTGGCGTCAAGTTCTTCCAAACTCTGCAGCAAGTCAAGCAGAAATACCCTATTTCCAACCACTCGTCCTAGCATTCTTCTAAATCAGTTCACCATGACACCGCTTGAAATCTGTCCTGCGAGATAAGGTTTAAATCCTGCTTGCTACAAAGTTTATTAAAAATTAAAATGCGACGATGGGTGAAAACGCCTTCATTACCTAAAACCATGGAAATAAAAGGCAAAATAATACCATCATTTAAAGATGGGAAAAATTCAGGCTGGTCTGTATGCAGATTAGAGCCAGCTTCAGTTTTAACAATTAGTTCTATACATGAAGCAGACATTATGAGTTATATCACAAAAGTGAGAGATTACAAGCTCTTTGGGACAAATATTAATGTTGTTTATAAACTCACTGGGCAAAACAGACTAAAAAAACGAATACCCTAATGCTCCTGCCAGCCCTTAAAAAAAAAAAAAAAAAAAATGAATTTTATTTAAATATCTATCACACATATGGCAATGAGTTAAAGGGCCTGTTTACACTTTTGTGGCGAAGCACAATACATTAACCACTTCAATACCAGGCACTTAGAACCCCTTCCTGCCCAAGCCAATTTTTGCACAGACAATTTACACTGTACCCAAGCAAATCATTTTGTTCCCACAAATAGAACATTATTTTTGTGGTATTTGATCAC
Source organism: Lithobates pipiens (assembly GCF_037356315.1). Lineage (NCBI taxonomy): Eukaryota > Metazoa > Chordata > Amphibia > Anura > Ranidae > Lithobates > Lithobates pipiens. The sequence goes on from NW_027507784.1 coordinate 287,156,466, forward strand.
TGCTGGGGTTTTTATTTTTTACGCAACATATAAAAAAAGACAGAAATTTTTTCTTGGTTTCTGTAAAAACAATTTGTAAATAAATATGTTTTCTCCTTCAATGACTGGCAATGAGGTGGCACTGATGAGGTGGCACTGATGGACACTGATAGGCGGCACTGGTATACAGCACTGATGGGCACTCATAGGCGGCACTGATGGGCACTGAAAGGCTACATTGATGGGTACTTATGGGTGGCATTGATAGGTGGCACGGATGGGCACTGATAGTAGAACCTTTGAAAATAATTGTAGCATCGATGCATTGCGATTCAACCATAAATGATGTAGCATCAATGCTACAACTGGAATAATCGATGTTCAGATGACGACATCCTCGCACCGCACTATGCTCCGCCTCTGAAACTGAATGGAGCCCAAAGCCACCTTAGAGCCACAGGAGTAGGCCGTGCAGGCTTTTCCCGCCACCTACCTCCCGCTAACATCATCCCCTGCATCGAGGAATGAGGCAGTGAGGAGCCACGCTGTGTGCACGTTGGCGGGGACATGGAGCGTTGGGGCCAAAGCTGTCCGTGCTGGAGCTGCTGCTGTAAAAAGTGATGGCTTGTGGAGCATGGAGCTCGGAGGAGGAGAGTGGAGCTATCCGCGCTTTTGGTCCTGGAAGGGTTTGGGGCGCCTGCGGCATATCCAGCCACAGGTGTGACAGATGAGGCAGAGCTGGAGGAGAGCGGTAGATCCAGGTGAGGGCACCGCAGGGAGGATGCTGAGGGGACTGGACAGGGTAAGGGAGGTGCCAGACTGTCCTATCCAAGCTGACCAATACCACGCCATCCTCACCACTATACTGTTTCATTAGCATAGTGCTCCCCTGCCCAGTGTCACCACATACTAATTCCCATGCTTCTCGACCAGAATCCACACAGTCCTCTACTCTGCCCCCCACACCTCTACACACACAATGAGCATGCAGGCAGAGCAATACAACAAATATGGTCTATAGTCCTGAAATATATATATATATATATATATATATATATATATATATATATATATATATATATATATATATATATATATATATATATAAATCTGTGATCTGATTAAAATAAATCTTTTGTGTATTCAAAGTAATTCCAGTGCTGAGTGTGCTTCTGCTGTGTTCAAATCATTCACCAGAAACCATGAATGATTTGAACACAGCAGAGCGCACTCAGCACTGTTATTAGTTTGAATACACAAAAAGATTTAATTTAATCAGATCACAGATATATATATATACACACACACACAATCACAATATCTCACAAAAGTGAGTACAACCCTCACATTTTTGTAAAAAAGTTTTTATTACATCTTCTCATGTGGCAAAACTGAAGAAATTTGTAGAAATAAGTAGTGAGTGCACAGCTTGTATAACAGTGCAAATCTGCTGTCCCCTCAAAATAACTCAACACAGCCTTTAATGTCTAAACTGCTAGCTGCACTGACAGGTCCCCCCTCCCCCCGTGTCCAGCTCCCTTCTCCTGTGCACTGCACCTCCCACTCCCCCCCCCCCCCCCGTGGGGATGGGTACAGTGAGAGAACACTGGGTAGGAACCCGATTAGCTCCTCCCATCCTGTATACACACACTGGCTATACAGGAACAGTGTCCCTCCCTGGAAGTGATGTTAGTAGCTTTTAGGAACCACACCCACTGGCTAATTTCAGTCTCAGAAGGAAGTAGAATTTAAGTCATGTGTTGGCACTGGATTCTGCAAAATAAACGTAGAAAAACTGGGATTTCTTTTTTCATTTCGAGATATAAGGCTCAACTTGGCTCACATTAAAGCGGTAGTAAACCCGCACATTTTTTATTTTTATTTTTTAAACCTGCAAAGCAAAAGGCATAATGAGCTAGTATGCACCGCATACTAGCTCATTTTTTAAATACTTACCTTAGAACGAGGCCCCGACATCTGGCCCGATCCACGCCGAGGGAGCTGACATGCTCCCTCAGCGTTTCTTCCAGGTATCAAGGCTCCGGCGCTGTGAGTGGCCGGTGCCACGATATCGTCACTCCCGCGCATGCGCGCGAGAGATTTCATTCCGGCCGCCGGCCACTGCCGGATTTTCAGGCCGAGAATCCCCTTGTGCGCATGCGCCGATGCAGTCAGCGGCGCATACCGAGGGGGATATCTTTTTTTACCTACAGGTAAGCCTTATTATAGGCTTTCCTGTAGGTAAAAGTTTAAAAATTCGAGTATACAACCACTTTAATGATTGCAGGGTGAGAAATTAAATTTTATGGTGGACTTGCAATGTAATGCAGCACAGGAATTCTCATGATTGCAAGTCACTGGGAAGTGGACGTTGGGCAATACTGAGAGTACTGCCTTTTGCTCCTCACTCAAATAATGTGGATGGGAAACTGTACAGGAAAGAGGCAGAAGCAAGTGTGAAGACAGGAGGGGACAGGCTGCCTTCATTATTAAAGTGGTAAGGCTGGAATTCAGCATGTAAGTGTGTTGTGATTCCATTCATTTTGAATGGTACCCAAACTTCCATTAGCCCTAGAAAACACAACAGGCTAAAAGATATTGTATTAGTACTACTTTACTTTACTATTACTATTACATAAAGTAATTACTATTACTTTACTATTACTTTATTACATTATCTTTATTAATAAAGTACTTTATTAGTATCCGATTGCCATCTACCTGGTTCTGCTGTCTGGCGGGGATGTGTAAACCTATGAAATGAATATGCAGAAAATAAAATACTCTGCCAAGTGAAAAAGCTCCTATACAGTACGTTTATTTCATCAGCATATTTAGCAGTTTGACTTGAGATTAAATTATGTTGGAGCAAAGACAATGTTATGTAGAAAACCAATTCTGTATTGGAACTATTTATTACATAGACTACTTGGCCAACATGGTTGGGTCTTGTGAACACTGCACAATGAAGGTGAAGGGAATATGTACTGAGCAAGTACACAGACTTTGTCTAACCAATGCTTCTCGTTATCAGTTGGTTTAATTAAAAACCCTTTTCACAAAAAAGTGTAGCATTTTGGCACTAAAGCCTTGTATACATGGGTCAAAAGTTGGAACATGTGTACAGCTGCCTGTATGACAGAAGCCAGACTCATGCCTGGGTTCTGTCAAACAGGTATTGTGAAAAACTAGCATCCGATCAGCACTGGCAGCCAATGACTGCCAGTGCTGATCAGTGTGTTCTGGCAGGGGGATAGTCCCCCTGTCAGAAAACAACAGCACAGTTGGGGACATTGCTGCAATAACATTACTTGCGTTATTATAAAAATCGCTCAGTTTTTTGGGTTTTTTTTTCCATACATGGGTTGGTTTGAACACCAGCATAACCATTAAAGCAGTATTAAACCCAGTAATAAAGCAATTATTATATTGCAGCTTACTGATTCTTAGATGTGATGGCTGCATTTTTATTTATTTTTATTTTTTTTAGGCTTTTTCATTATTTTCACCTATTGATCCAGCCAGTATGTCTTTATCAAAAGAAAAAAAACCTGGTCCAGATTTTGCAATTATGGGACTGCGACAAACAAGTTACTGACAGGGGTGCTTACAAAAATCAACTTTTATGTAAAAACCTTTACCACCCTTCTCCCCCCCAAAAAAAAGTTTACTATAACTGCTTATAAAGTGTTAGCTACAGTTTGGCTTTGATTAGCAATCTAAATCTACTAGTGCAAATCTCCCCCATAGACTGACAATGTTATCCAAAAGATCCCCCTTTGCTTCTCTATTCAGAATATATTCAGTTTAATTCAGGTGGTGTGTTACTGTCCCGATCACTAGGTGAAAACAGAGGGGGAAAAAAGCCAAAAAATAAATAAAATAAAAAATACAAATGCAGCAACCACATAAACTGCACTATTACATTTTTTGTTTACGGGTTTAATAAGGCTTTAACCACTTATGCGCCTCCTGCACATTTACATCAGCAGAATGGCACGGCTGGGCACAAGCACGTACAGGTATGTTGCCCTTTACGTGCCCAGACGTGGGTCCTGAGCTCCGTGACCGTGGCCGCGGGACCCGATTGCCGCTGGTGTCCCGCGATCGGGACACAGAGCTGAAGAGCGAGGAGAAGTAAGTGTAAACAAACCTCTCCTCGTGCTTCCTACTGAGCCTGTCACTGATCGTCTGTTCCCTGTTATAGGGAAAGACGATCAGTGACATCAGGCACCAAGCCATGCCCCCTACACTGCCCCCTAGTGGTTAACCCCTTCACTGCCAGTGACATTTTTAATCAGTACATTCTTAATTGCACTGATTGCTGTATTAATGCCAATGGTCCCAAAAATGTGTCAAAATTGTCCGACGTGTCCGCCATAATGTCGCAGTCGCAATAAAAATCGCTGATCGCCGCCATTACTAGTGAAAAAAATGAATAAAAATGCCATAAAATTATCCCCTATTTTGTAGACGTTATAAATTTTGCGCAAACCAATCTATAAACGCTTATTGCGATTTTTTTGCCAAAAATATGTAGAAGAATACGTATCGGCCTCAACTGAGGGGAAAAAAAACATTTTTTTATATATTTTTGGGGGATATTTATTATAGCAAAATGTAAAAAATAATGCGTTTTTTTTCCAAATTGACGTTCTTTTTTGTTCATAGCGCAAAAAATAAAAACCACAGGGGTGATCAAATACCACCAAAAGAAAGCTCTATTTGTGGGGAAAAAAGACATCAATTTTGTTTCAGAGGCACGTCGCATGACCGCACAATTGTCAGTTAAAACGACGCAGTGCCGAATCGCTAAAAGAGGCTTGGTCCTTTAGCTGGAGAATGGTCCAGGGCTTAAGTGGTTAATATGCTATAAGTCAATGTCTCAAATAAGAAAGCAATCTTACTTCTGGGAACCCCCAGGTTAAAGCATCAGTGTCCATTACAATTAATAATCCATCCATACTGACAACAGAATAGTTAAATCCATCCAGAAAGCTGCAGAAATCATCTTTATCAGATTAGATGTATGGATGACGTAATCTGGAGGTGTTTCCAGGTATTCAATTATAATTGTAATAAACCAGGTGGTTACTATGCAGTCAAGGGCACTGTACGGATTCAGCCAGTCATAAAAAAATCCATGGATGATGCAATTGTTTACTTTGTTTCCCCAATCATCGCAACAAGCAAACACAAATCTGCTTTGATAGTCTTGTCACAGATGAAAAACATCCAATTTTAAATGATGAGCATCCAGTACATTTACTTAATTCCATTAATTTAAAAATCACAATTTAAACAGATAATTTACTACACTGGCAAGCACAGCAATACTGAACATCTCATTAAAACACGATTAACATGAGGAAACAGAAGGGGAGAAAATATCTATGTATGATGGACTAATCTTATTTAAATACCGCGAACAATTTCTTCATGCAGAAGGTGCTATGGGCCTTGTGTATAAAGAGTATCGGAATTGATAAAAAAAAAAACATTGCCCCTAGCAACCACACAAGAGGTTTCCAACTTTAGCATTGAAAAAGCTGTTGGAAGCCAATTGGTTGCAGCAGGAAAAGAGACTGAAAAAAATATCTTTTTAAACACTTTTTTAAACATTATACCCTATATGATGTAAAATGCCTAACATATTTCAAAATGCTGGGTCTCGGGCATGGAAGCGTTTCCTGAGGACGTCTGATCTACGATGAAAGGCGCAGGGGATGAGACTTCTGGTTTGATGTCACATCTGCCTTTTGGAGCGCTCGCTGGCTTCAGGAAGAAAGTGGAGAAGCATCGCTTTACTGTGATATTTGGCTGGCCGGTTTTATTGAGTGCCGATACAGGCACACAAAATTGTAATTTCAAATATGTGTTTTCATGGGTTTACGTAAATAAAGAGGTATGCAATGATGAGATCCCTTGTCTGTGTTTTCTACATTCTTAGAGCACATCAAGGTATACTGCAGTGTCTACCTGGGACCCATTTCTTGCCTGTGGCTGCTGGAGGAAGATCCTAAAGAAAACGGTTCTGCTGTAGCATGTACATAGACCCACTCATTCAATATTAACCACTTGCCGCCCGCCCTATTACAAATTGACGGTGGCAAAGTGGTTTCATATTCCTGATCGGACGTCATATGACGTGATCAGGATTATGAGCCTCTGCGCGCCCTCGGGGGCACGCATCGCGGCGATCGTTGTTGCGGGGTGTCAGTCTGACACCCTGCAACTACGATCTCGGTAAAGAGTCTCTTTACCACGTGATCAGCCGTGTCCAATCACGGCTGATCACAGTGTAAATAGGAAGAGCCGTTGATCGGCTTTTCCTCACTTGCGTCTGTCAGACGCGAGTAGAGGAGAGCCGATCGGCTGCTCCTCTGACAGGGGGGGCCTGTGCTGATCGATTATCAGCACAGCCCCCCCGAGGATGCCCACACTGGACCACCAGGGACACCACCAGACCACCAGGGATGCCCAGGATAAGGTATGCCACCCTAGACCACCAGGGATTCCAGTCAGTGCCACAATGGATGCCAATCAGTGCCCATAATGGATGCCAATCAGTGCCCACAATGGGCATCACTGATTGGCATGCATTATTGTTTGGCACGGATTGGCATCCATTAGTACAGTATAATACAATGCCGCCTATCAGTTCCCATCCGTGCCGCATATCAGTGCCCATCCGTGCCGCCTATCAGTGCCCATCCATACCACCTATCAGTGCCCATCCATGCCACCTATCAGTGCCCATCCATGCCCACCTGTGCCGCCTACCCATGCCCACCTGTGCCGCCTACCCATGCCCATCCATGCCACCCATCCATGCCAGCTATCAGTGCCAATTTGTGCCACCTATCAGTGCCCACCCGTGTCGCCCATCAGTGCCACCCATCAGTGTCGCCTATCAGTGCCACATATCAGTGTCCATCAATGCCACCTCATCAGTGCCACTTCATTGGTGCCACCTCATCGGTGCCCACCAGTGCCGCCTTATCATTGCCCATCAGTGTATCCCCATCAGTGCCCATCAGTGAAGGAGAAAATTTACTTATTTACAAAGTTTTGAAACTGAAACAAAAAAAAACTTTTTTTCAAAATTTTCAGTATTTTTTTATTTGTTTAGCAAAAAATAAAAACCGCAGAGGTGATCAAATACCACCAAAAGAAAGCTCTATTTGTGGGGAAAAAAATGATAAAAATTTCATTTGGGTACAGTGTAGCATGACCGCGCAATTGTCATTTAAAGTGCGACAGCGCTGAAAGCTCAAAATTGGTCTGGGCAGGAAGGTGTTTAAGTGCCCAGTATTGAAGTCAAATAATTCTGCCAACTAGGGAATAGAAAGGGAGGAGCATGTATGTAGTGTTATAGAGCTCGTACGCTGATTTTGATCACAAGAAGTGACCAATTATGCGGCACATTAGAGTTAGGACATTTGGACACTCCTGGCACAGTACAATACTAGAAATTGCTTTTTTTTTTTTGAACACTTGCATTGATTGCAGAACTTTGTCATTTAAATTTGAGATTTGCACATTGTTTGGTTTGGAGCATTTTATTGATGCAATATTTTTTGTATTGGAGTATTTGGGAAATTTTCTTACAATAAAAGTCTGAGTGCTGTTTAGTCTCCATCAACTAAAGCACTTCTGCCTCTGACTTCTATTCTCACAAGATATAGATACAATCATTACTATTTTGCTCACTGTTTTCTTGTTAAAATAATTGTACCTGAGAAACTGAAGAGAAAGGATCTCCCTTCCTCCACCTCTCCTGCAGCTTCTTGCTCATTTCCTCAGTACTGATCAGATCACTGGTTATCAAGCAACAGTTCCAACATGAGGAGCAAAGCCCTACTCCTCAACCAGTATGGCCACATCCCCACAGAGTTCTAGTGCAGAACAACGCATTGTATGTCAGTAATAAGAGAAAAAATGGAGCAAGGAGCTTACAATTAATACCTGTATCCAATCCTTTGCTTGCTTTTTTGGCACAGCTTCAACAGTACAGGCCCTCTTTAAACTACTAGTCCTGGTTATATATGCTGTTAAAAAAAAATTTGATTTATTATGCATTTAAATTAGAACTTCCTCTGCTGGTAACACAGGGTGCACCCTCACTTGGCATACTAAAATATGTTGAAGTGTAACAAAGATGAATTACTGGTGACCTGCTTCAATAAGCAGGAGAGGAGATAACATAAGAACGATATCATTAATTACAGAATGCTGGCAAGGAAGCTGCAGGGTGTCATTCCGAATCTATCAGGGAGAGAAAAAGTTACCAGGTCAGTGCAGAGCATACAACATGCAGTTGTTGGGAGATTTTGAGGCTTCATTTTCAGCTCCAACATGATACAGAAAAAGGTGATGGAATTCAATCAGGCAGAGCTCAGCACATTTCACATCATTCCCACAAAACACACTGTCATATTCGGCTGATGGACGGAAACGTCTGACAGGCTGTCCAGTACACCTACCATTATATGCTACAGAATCCTGATAAGTATCAACAGCAAGAAATTGGATCCAACACTGCTACAATTAAGGCTTGACAAGGCAGCTTCCCCCTCAGCAGGTCCATTACCCCCCAACACATGACAATCAGGAGGGCAGCTCAGAGGACACGCCACAATTGAGCACTGCTTCTGAAGTTGAAAAGAACTTTGTTGCAGGTAATAAGTGAACCTGTGGAAACGGACTGCGGGAAGAGAAAGAACCTGTCTGCTGTGAAAGAAAACAGAACACAAAGAAAAAAAAGGACATCCAGGCAAATGTAGGATACATGTGTAACGTGGTAAAAGAATGAATGGTCTTGACCACGTTTGATGTTTTGAGCTGAAAGCCTCAATTCACTTTACATCAGCATTTTTATGTGCATTTGTTCTTCAACTTCTGTTTAATAACATGCATGTTCATTCAGGTTTCACCAACTTCCATGCTCTTTCAGCTTTGTCTAACAAATAAAATCATGCTGACAACGTGGGTGATCTTTATTCGAATGTCCCTGTAATTCAAATGTATCAATGTGTTTCTAAGTAGAAATAGAGTTCTCGAGAATTAGTCAGCCAGCAATCAAAATTCAAACCTAAACTGAAAGTTTTGAGCTGATTGTTGGCTGTGCTAAGTTAACGTCAGTTCTTGGTAAAAATAATTTATACTGAAATTATTGTAATTGCCAAACAAACCCATGGCAGCTCCCAGAAGCCTCAGCCGAAAAGTGATGCGTATAGGAATATAGAAGGACCTCAAACATCACGAGAATCAGTGAAATGTTCTTAAAACGTCCTAAGAAATCTTAAATTGATTGATTGTACTATAGACTTTGTAGCTGTCAAAAGACATTTAAATTTTATTCACTAGAAAGAACTGTACATGTGGTACAGTTCTGCCACCTTCAATTGGGGGAAAAAAACTAATAAAAACATACAAATTAAAAAAAATACACATAGCTCCTTAAGACCACGTTCACATCATTTGGAGAAGCATTCATTTTTCTACATGCGTTCTGCAAAGGAACAAAAAAATAAAATAATAAATTCTTCTCCACATTCCCTGTTCAGACCACAACACTGGTATCATGTGCAGATTCTGCAATATGTATGCTGTTTTCTGCGCAAAAAAAAAAAAAACTGAAGTGACATCAACACTGTGCTGTCAACAGGAGACAGGAAACAGAAAACTGAGGTCAACGTGCATAAAAACATCACTGAAACCTGCATGAAAACTCATGTGAAACTGATGTAAACTCATGTCTCTGCAAGTGAAATCTGTGTGGTTTTCCCATCAGTTTTCATGTACATATGGTGTGAATGAGCCCTAAAGGAGAGTTAATGGCCACAAGTTACAACATACCATTGTGTTTTTCTATTGTGAAATAAACACATTAGAACATCTGGAAACCGAAAACACTAAAATACAATCTACAATATATAATAATGTATGTTTGCCACCATTTTTTTTTTTGAGTATGTCGGACTAACTTTTCAGGTACATTAAAAACCTTCAAAAACACACACGCACACACACTTCTAAGGGCAAGCTATGAACTGTCATGCAGTTCACACTAGGGTAGCAACACCTTCGGGAAACTGTCTGCATCTTGCTACCTGTAAACTAATGTCACGCAGCTTTTCAAGGTCGCTAAACACCCTCTAGTGCCTTTTAGATGCCAAGATAGAGTGCAGTAACCTTACTCAAACGCTAAATCATATGAGTATTAAAGTGACAACATGAATTTCCTCACTGCAATAAGCATAATAGAAGGAAAATGTACCTCCTTTATGTATATCAACTTATAGAATCATACTGCCAAACTATGATAATATATATATATATATATATATATACACATATACATACATATACACACACACACGCACACAGTGATGTGAAAAAGTATTTGCCCACTTTGTGATTTTTTATTTTTTTTTGCATATTTCTCACACTTAAATGTTTCAGATCAATCCCAGTAAATCCAAGCTGCAGTTTTTAAATTATTATTGCATTTAATAAGGAAAAAAAAAAAAAAAGCTATTCAAACCGGCCTGGCCCTATGTGAAAAAGTAATTGCCCCCTCCAATGCTGAATCATGAAAGTGGTTGTAAACCCTTACAACCAACTTTGACCTACAGGTAAGCCTAGATCAAGGCTTACCTGTAGGTCCAAGAAATATCTCCTAAACCTACACGGTTTAGGAGATATTTGCTGAAAGACAGGCACTGCTGTCTACGGCGCATGTGCCGTAGACAGCGGTGCACTGAGTGCGCCGTGGTCAACGGTTATATGCCGCGAGTGGCGGCTCCTGTGCGCATGCGCGGGATTGAAGTCATCACGGCTTCACCGAATGACAGAGGCGGAGCAGCGAGACCCACCGAGAAGATGGATGTGCCGGACTACAGGGGACAGAGGTGACTTCGCTGGCTCCTGTGTCAGATAAGTGACACATAATGGACTACTATGCGATGCATAGTAGTCCATTATGCTTTACCTTTGCAGGGAATGAAAGAGGAAGTAAACTCATCAGGGTTTACTTCCTCTTGAATGAACTGATTAACCACAATTTTTTTGGAAAGCAGAGTTAAATTTAATTTGCAACACCCAGGCCAGATTACTGCCAGATCTGTTGAATCAAGAAATCACATAAATGGAAGCTATCTGACAAAGTGAAACATGCTAACAGATCACAAAAAGCCACACATCATGCCACAATCTAGAAAAATTCAAGAACAGATTAGAAACAAAGTAATGAACATGTATCAGTCTTGGAAGGGTTTCAAAGCCATTTCTAAGGCTTTGGAACTCCAGTGAACCATGAGGAGAGCCATTATCCACAAATGCAGATAACGTGGAACAGTGGTGAACCTTCCCAGGAGTGGCCGGCCTAATAAAAATTACTCCAAGAGCATGATGAAGACTCATCATCAAGGAGGTCATAAAATAACCCAGAACAACATCTAATGAACTGCAGGCCTCACTTGCCAGGCAGGGCTGGACAGCTTTTTTGCCTTAATAAACGAAACCATCATTTAAAAACTGCATTTTATATTTACTCAGGTTATCTTTGTGTAATAACACAATTTGTTTGATGATCTGAGTCAATTGTAGGGATATGTATGGCTGCAATGTCTCACTGCCTGTGATCAGCGCATCGCTGCGCCGACTTCCTGGCGGGCTCAGCACGTGGACCATGCAAACACGACTGAGCTCATCCCTAGTCATTTAAATGTGACATATACGCAAAAAAATGTAACATCAGAAAGGGAGCAAATACTTTTTCACACAACTGTGTGTGTGTTTATATATATATATATATATATATACACACACACACACACACACACAGTATACATATTACAATGTGGACAGTCTAATTTGAAGTAATATATTTACCCTAAAAAGTGCTGAAACTCATATATATCAATGTCTTCAAATTTAATGAATATATTTTTATACCAATTATATATTATATATATAATTAATATCTAATTGAACAGGAATGAAACATGCATTTATGTACAAACATAATCAGCTTTTTATTTATTTTTTATCAGCTATTTGCAGTTCATGGAAAAGCAGAAAAAGGAGAGATGCGGTGCAAGGCGCATGCTGATGGATGGAGAGAGCAAGAGCGGCAGAAAGATAGCTCCTCAGTGTCATGCTTCTCTTATCACTGTCCAGTCACTGTATAGGGCGATAAGTAAATACAGGCACTTGTCCTTGGGCTTGTAAATCTTCTTTATTAGACATCCGGGTAAGGCCATTTGTGACTGAAACATGTCAGCACTGTTGCATCTGTGATTTCTACCCGGATGCCTAATAAAGAGGATTTACAAGGACGAGTGTCGGTATTTACTTCTCAGCTGGATACACAAGGCATACAGGGGTCCTTACTGCAGCATACAGAAATGGGGTCCAGCCAGGTTAAGCGCGATGAGTTCTTTTTATGTAGACAGTGTGTGGAAGAGTAGGGGAAGAGACCTGTAAATGTTACTGAATTGCAGAAGCGAAAAATCAGGTCTGCCAGCCAAGGCTATGCTGTATAGCAGAGATGTGGAATTGTAAAATTTGAATGGATCAGAAACAAATCCTTTGGCAGATAAAACAGCCCTTATAAATGTGTTTCATCTGTGTGTTTAACCATTTGGCTGGCATTCAGCTTAAAGAAACTTTTCGCAAGCCTAATTCAGCCACTGTTTATTTTCTTAGTGCACTAAAATTACATGGCTGTAGTTCTGACTCCGCTTTCCACATTAAGCTAAATATCTGTCTGCTAGAAGCTCTCATTGTCCGACTTACAAGCTAAATACTCTTTCCAAGGCAGTACTGGATGTGCCACGAAACTGTTACTTTACTGTTCTGGAATAAACATTCAACTTGTGGGTCAATAACAGCCTTCTTCAAAAAGGTATTTGGCTTCAAGTTTTTTTTACCTAAATATGTACTTTTGTTCAGTCTTTGTCAGTCTATTCATTGTGATAAATTTTGGAAATATTTGGTAAACGCTCGGCTCTCCTCCCAGTCTGATTTCCTGTTATTTTGATGTCTAGATTCCTACAATACCCTAGATATTTTTATACCTGTAAAGAATGCTGGACAATAAGGTTGCTGAACTTCAAGCTACTTGATATATCTGGGATAATATTCTGTATACAAACGTATACACTATTGCCTCGCAGAAAAGTATAACACTATAAGAAATACCAATCCGCTCTACAACCCATCCAGTGAAACAGTTGCCCAAGAGAGGAATTATTTTGTAATATATGTTATTGTCGATACAAGCTATTAAATATTTAACGACGTTTGATAAAGAATAAAATATCCATTTTAATCTGCTCCCAATTGCTAAAACTGACAAAAAAAAAGTTCAACTGTTAATTTTGTTTGCCATTATGGCACCTTGGGGATGTCCAGTTATAGTCATCCCATGAAATAGAAGCTGCAGTTCAGGTAAAACTCTTTCTAAAGCTAGCCATATATGGCAAAAATTTTGTCCGATTCTCTGAAAAAGCCAAAAAGTTGAGCCATGGGAGGCCCTTCAGACACCAGATAGCTCAACAGACTGTTTTGAGAAATAAAAAGAGCTGGGCCAATCAGATACAATCACTGTTCAGGTAATTTGACAGTCATAGCTGCCAGCTGTCAGAAAACAATAGCTGGCAGTCAGAATACAATAGCCACATTGTGACATTCATCCATCCACAGCGCAACGAATGATCAAGTGGTGATAATGAAGGCAGATCTTCTACCTTAACAGCATGATTCAAAAAGTGCTTACATTCTAGAAAGACTTTGATCATTATGTTCAGAAGAGGAATAAGTTAACACTATGAAGCTAGGTTTGCAAACAACATATATAACAACAAAGGCAGCATATCTTCTATGTGATTGACAACCTGGTAAAAACCCTGTAGATGTATAAGCAAAAGACCAAATAGTGGTCTTGTACACCTGGGCCACTGACATGCGATGATGGATGGCCCAAGATACTCCTACACCTGGTAGAGAATCTCTCCCCAGAAAAAAAAAATATTTTGCCATTTAAAACATAGGCATCAATGATAAACTAGTAGATCCACTGCTAAATATTCGACCAGGAAACCGCCTGCCCTTCCTGGGCTCTTCTGGCAGCACAAACCAGCTTTCTTGACTTGTGCCGACAACTCAAGTAGACTCTGAGCGTCTGAACTACCTCTAGAGTAGGTAGCGATCTTTCTCCTGCTGACTGTGGATTAGGAGGAAAAATAAAAGGCAAGACAGTGTTCTGATTCATGTGAAAAACTATAAACCACTTTAAGCAATAAAAATGGATGAGGACACAACATCACCTTATAATGCGAGACCAAGAATGGCACCTTGCATGAAAGAGCCGCCAACTCTGACACACCGCTTCATGAAGTGATAGCTACCAAAGAAGCCACCTTCTGAGATAAAAGGACCAACAGTATCCCCCGAATGGTTCAAAAAGTGCCCTCTGCAAGGACAGTCGAGATCAATTCAAGTCCCAAGGACACAGGCGTGACTGTCCAAATTACATGTTGTATGAGGTATGAAACAAGGAGTGAGAAACGGCCCATGAAAAAAAAAAAAAAAGAGTTGGGATTAACCCTGACCCTTAATGGTACTTAAGGCCAAACTCCGTTCCTCTACCAATTGGAGAAAGAAATAGAAAATCTCCCACCTACATATTTCTGCAGGTGCCACTTCCTGGTTTCACCCCGGCACAAAAATATTTTCAAGTCCTGTAATTGAAGTTCCCTGAAGCTGGCTTCCAGGGGCTCAACAGTGCTGAGATACAGGACTCAAGACCATCAGGTCCTGCTGGATGGGGAGTGTCCAAAGGAGCAACCCCTGCAATACTCGTTATGCCTGTGTACCAAGCCCCCCTGGGCTAATTAGGCCAACACTAATATCCATGTTACCACCTTACGAATGCTTTGCAAAAGATGCCTCAGAATACGAAACGGGGAAGAAAAGTTAAATAAGGGAGAACCAGACCTTAAGGTGTTACCAGTACATGTACCCTTATTGTCAGTGGGACTCTTGACCCGGACACACCTGTCCCAAACTGTTGTAGAACTTGGAATCTGTAGCACTTGCACTGTCCCAGACAGAATGTGGTACACCTTGCATGACCTCTGGTGCCGCCCTGGTGGTTGACATATATATGCCTGCAGAGGCATTTCCAGATTAAACCTACAACAGGTTTGTTTTATTATCCAGAGGAAGGCATACTGGCCAAAAATTCCAAGCTATTGGACAGTATTCTCTCCTATGGAGACCAAGCCCACTGGACTGTAGCAAGCCTCAAGTCAACTTAGAGAGACTGGCATCAGTGGTTATTTGTTAAATTCCTGAAAAGGAAGAATATCAAGCACCAATTTTTGCTCTGCAACACCCTGGAAACAGAGCCTTCCGGCAATGCAATGCCTGGATCTTCAAGTTCCAGACAGAGAATTAACCTCTACCAAGACCTGGAGTAGGGCTGTATATAGAGAATGTGCTTTGACCCAAACAGAGCTTCCTCCTGTAGAAATATATCAAAGCAACCCCTGGAATCGACTGCATCCTGAGCAAAGATTATTGAGGTAAAGAGTATTGCGGTGTCTTCAGCAAGCCCAGAACTGGCTAGACACTTTGAGAACCCTCTAGAGCTGTGGCCAACCCAAAGGGAAGATTTACAAAAAAAAATGGCTTTCCACTGCAATTACAGAAATCTTTGAGGAGCCTGGAAACAAACCACCACATGAAGATGTCCATTTACAGATGATTATGGACCCCAAAGTCTACCTCTTGCAGGGAGGTCATCACTGAACAGTCTAGCCTATCTGAAACAGGATGAAAAGGAAAAGGAAAATTATGTTCAGCGGCTTGAGATCTTAAGAGAGATGTGTCTATTTGGCTTTGGAACTGCTACCATTTAATTGTCTCACAATAATGAGCCTATAACATCTGCTCCAAGTGCAAATGCAAGGCAAAAGACTGACTGTGACAGACCTAGATAGTCCCAAGAGGTGCACTTAACCTACCAGGTTTCTTCCAGCTAAAGATGGAATAAACCACCTCAGAGACTGCCCTAAGATTTTCTGGCCTGAGATATTCTCAAAACCCAGCAGCCTCAGATGCCTCAGATGCCTCCCTCACCCAGGTGGGGAAAGCTTACAACATCTGGTATCCCTTGGCAGTCTCCCATCTATATACTAACCAGGTTTGATCCTGCTTAGGCTTCGATCAACCGAGATCAGGCATGATCAAGGTGATGGGGCCGCAGTCTGACAAAAAAAATTAATGTGCCAGGAAACACTACAATGCCAAACACCACAGTGGCTCAGATGCACCCGAAACCACTGTCCATCCGGAGATATGGACACTACCAGATCCCTAAACCTGAAAGCGGTGCCCCTGCTTCCCCCGGCTGCTTCTCTTTTCTGGAACCATTTAACTGGTATAACAGGTAAATAATGCAGCAACTATATTATGCAACCTAACATAAAGTCCTCCAAAGATGCAGGCCTAAAACAATGTTGCTTTACCTCCATGCAACACCTTCGGTATATGCAAGTACCTAGGTATGAAAACATGCAGTTATACAAGTATTCTTGCCCTTCATGCATTTATGTATGCAGTACAAGGCCAATAAGCACACTCAGGCACATAAGCCCATATGCACGTAGTCCTATGCAAATAAGCACATATATATGTAATCCCAGGAAAACAAGTACATATGTATACAGCTTAATGTAAATAAACATATGTATGCAGTACAAATGAAAACATGCCAGCATGTGTTTAAGCAATATGCATCTGTGGAAGCAAGTGCTTATGCAACTATGCATTTAGGAAAAATTTAAGTGTGCGCTGTACAGATGCATTACACGCAACATGTGCTCATGGAAACTAGCATTTTTCGCAATAAGCAAGCATGTGTTTATGAAACGTGTTTATGCAACATTACGCAACACGTATCTATGCAGACATGTATAAACATGCATCTTTATGTGATCAAGTATCTTTAAAATATGCATCTACAGCAACCGTGCTTTTCATTAACTGTGCGTTCCAGCTAGTTTGCAAGCAAACACCTGCTTAACTGCAGTTGGCCCCATACTAGACCTGCAGGATTTAGCCAAGCACATATGCACTATGGAGATACAACTCCTTAAAATGCACCCATGCTCATGTTTTTCCAAATGTGTATATTTAAACATGCAGTTAAGCAACAAGTTTGCAAGCATTTATACTACGCTGCACCTGCATACAGAGCAGTCAACAATATTTTAAAGTGAACTGCTAACCATCCAGGGGTGTATCAACTTACAGTTGAACACTCCCCCCCAGATAATCAGTAAATATGCAGCATATAATCATGACTTGTCTGTCACACAGTTCTCCCATGGTAAGTACTCACACTTTGTTAGTATCCATGGGCTGCTGCTATGTCTACAGAGGCCTACTGAACCTGTTGACATGTGGCATGGACGCTCTTCCTGCCTATATAAAATAGGCCATACTGAGCGAGCCTGCACCCTCTAGTGACTGGAGGAGAAACAGCAGCCCACCTGAGTAAAAGTACATAGCATGATTAAACAGCACACTGCTCCCAGTGGCCACCAGGAAAACCGACAGTCAGAATTTATTTTTAGTTTTTTAAAGAGAGAAACTGCAAACAAATGCAGACTTACCTTTCCTGCAGCAGGACTCTGAACATAACAGGAATCCAATCTTCACCCAAAGAAGATTGGATTCCTGGCGAGCTTTGTCATAAAAGACCTTCAGACACTGGGTCCCCTCCCCTGGACCTGTATAGCACCCTGCAGGAAAGTACCTTGGTCAGAACACTGCACAGTGTTCCATTATGCAGGGACCAGCGCTATAAGACTGCATTACAGGCAAACCTCGAGGAATCTTCTCTCCTTTCCAAGAGGCACCGGTACCATCCATTTTGACAGACCGCTTATTCAAATGGATCCAATTGAAGTCCATGATTCTTAATAGAACCGTCCAGACCTCCATGTATCACAGTGACCACCACCATACAGACACTGACGGGGAAAAAAAAACTGAGGTACTTCCTGTATAGGAGGGGTTATATAGAGGGGGGACTTCCTGTCTTTTGCTGTGTCAGTGTCCATTCACCTATAGGTGGCTTATTACCAAGATAATAATTACAATAGCTGCTCTGCATCCCGTGATGTTAGATAAAGAAAAAGGTGTTACATTAAGCAGTAACACCTTTGGTACTTAAGAGGTTAAGATAAATATTGTGCCAAAAAACAAAGGAAATACAAAATGCAAAATAATTTCCCTTTAAAAAAGCATGTCTAAGCTCAGCTCCACTGTTGATGTTTCTAATGTATTACACTGCATAATTTATTATGCAACCTTAATAGAGTGAATTATTTTCACTTGGAACACATACAACAAAAATACACACACACGACAGAGAAACAGACTTTCAATTGAGGCTTTTCTATTCCTAAATAAATTGCTCATCTCATTATTTTCTGCTGTCTCCTGGTATGATAATATGCCCATTGATGACACCTTTCCTATTCTTCCTGGCAGGCCTAACATTAGCATGTAAATAGCTGACAGATAGTGGCAAATGAAAGCAAAGAACGGCTCTTTAATTAACTTTAATCCTTTGCAAATCCATGCAGCAATCTGTTCTGACGCTGTGCTAGGCAGGATCTTCTTAGGAGGTCCCTAAATGCCGCCTCCGGATGCCTATCGGTCCAGAACAGCAAGTGTGAGGGAAGCTCCAACATACGGAAGGTGCAATAACAAAATATGGGGTCTGGAAATTTAACAAGGATAGCTAATTTGCAAGCGACAATAAAAAGACACACAAAGTAAACTATAGTTAGTGGACAGAAGGTAATTTGCTGTAAATACAAATTACATGGTGCACATGGGCAAAATATTTTAAGTTGGCAAGCTGGCTTTTTTTATGCGAGATGCAAAGATGTAAAAAGATAGTTGAGAGGACAACTGCACTTTCAACAATGTGCAGTATACCATCTTGCCCTCCTAGGTACCATTAAAGGACGTTTTACATATACCAGAATCTCAAAGTCACGACTTTGAATGAGCTGTATTTTTATCCTCTGTGTGGTTTCCTGTTGTCTGCTGGGAGAAAATATGCAGCAATACTCTACAGGTATGACTAGGGCCAACTACAAAGTGCCTCCAGTCTTGTCAGGTAGTCTCATTCATCTCTACGCAATATTATTGCTTATGTGCAGCCAGAAGCGAGAAAGAGTGCTGAAGTATATTTCAGATGCCAATTTATTTACAAATGACTAAAGATGGTTACACAGAAGAAAATAAAATGTAAACCTGAATTTTAAATGATGTGCATTGCTGCCTTAGGCCCTCTTATGCCTTTATCCCTAAATAACTGCCACTTCGTGAAGTTCCAATAGTGAAGCATCACTGTTAGCTTAGAGTTTGAGGTTGCTAGAGGACATAAAAACATGGGAGGGGGGGGGGGGGGGGGGTTAGAAGACCATGACTACATAGGATACAGTCACCTTGGCTCGTGACCCAGCTGGTTTAAAAATGTCTCCGATCTCAAGGAGTTACAAAGCAAATATAAGCAGTTCAAATTCATTTCTCCTCCTCGAGCACACTTACATAAAACCTATCTTAATAAACATCTTCCCATCAGAAAAGGTATTTTTGTTTTGATTTCATTACATTCCCTGAAATTGCTTTTCTAGATGTTGCCGCTCATACATGCAATGCACTCGCTGCCAAGACCGCCGTTAATGCACTGATATCTCTGACAAGGTCAGCGCACTAATAATTTCACTAAAGGTCATTTCCCCACCTTGCATACGGAAACCGGCGCTGGGAAACATGACACAAAATAATGTCAGCTCACAAAAGGTATAAGACAAAGGCCAAAGTGCCACTCCAAACTCTATCAGTTAACCTGCTACAGCTGGGACATTTGCCACCAAAATTGTTCACAGGTTGCTGGGTTAAATTGTCTTGCCAAGGGGGTAAACAAAATAAATGAAAACTTTTCAATGTACAACAATTTCCTATGCAAGTAATGATTTTCTTACCAGCTCCTCGCTTGCAAACTCGAAGTTTGGCAAGCTTCCTGTGAATGTGTAATCTAAGCAGAAAAATAATTTTGGTAGTAGACAATTTTTGAAACCTGTCTATCCAATGGGGCCTAGAAATGTATATAGTTTTATAGACATTTTGGCACATATAGAATAGTTTGAATACGGAGCAGCCTAAAAAGGTTTTCCTTTCTTAATAAGATACTAGCAAAACATTTTAGAGGAGTTCATCCCTTTTACATGACTGCCAATAAGCTTTTTAGGTATTGCTTTACACACCGTAACTTTAAAATTTTTTTTTTTTTTATTTATTTTAAAATAACTAAATTGTTTAAAAAAAATAAATAAATTTGATCACTTTTATTGCTGTCACAAGGAATGTAAACATCCCTTGTGACAGTAATAGGCGGTGACAGGTACTCTTTATGGAGGGATCGGGGGTCTAAAAGACCTCCCACCCCTCCTTTACACTTCAGTGTATTCAGATCGCCGAAAACGGCGATTCTGAATACCGGATATTTTTTTAAAACCGGTGCCATTGGCAGCCGAGTAAACGGGAAGTGACGTCATGACGTCGCTTCCGTGTTTAATATGAGGAGACTGGAACGAAGCCGATTACGGCTTTGTTCCAGTTCCTCCCCAGCGGCCAGAGGCATCGCAGCAGAAATCGGTGCTCCCGATCGAGCGGGAGCACCGGTAACAGCGGCGGGAGGGGGGACGTCCCCTCCCGCTCCTCCGGCATAACAGCCGAGCGGCTTTTAGCCGCATCGGTTGTTATGGCTGGATAGCCAATCGCCAGCTGAACAAAACGGTATCGGGATGATGCCTGCAGGTGCGGGCATCATCCCGGTATACCCCCCGGAAGCCGAGTACGCACATCTGCGTACGCTCGGCGGGAAAGGGTTAAACCAGGGATAGGTTTTAAAAAAATATCCCAAGCATTGAACATCTCATGGAGCACTGTTAAATCCATCATCGGAAAAGGGAAAGCGTATGGCACAACTGCAAACCTACCAAGACATGGACATCCACATTAACAGGCCGGGCAAGGAGAGCATTAATCAGAGAAGCAGCCAAGAGAACAAAAGTTCAGGTGGGAGAATCTGTTCACCTTTCAGCAGGACAACAACCCTAAACATGCAGCCAGAGCTACAATGGAATGGTTTAGATCAAAGCATATTTATGTGTTAGAATGGCCCAAAGTCCAGGCCTATATCCAATTGATAATCTGTAACAAGACTTGAAAATTACTGTTTGGGCGCTGTCCATGCAATCTGACAGAGCTTGAGCTATTTTGCATATTAGAATGGGCAAAAATGTCACCCTCTAGATGTGCTATGCTGGTAGAGACATACCCCAAAAGATGGAAGCTGTAATTGTAGTGAAAGGTGGTTCTACAAAGGGGCTGAATACAAATGCACGACACACTTTTCATACATTTGTAAAAAAAAGTAAAAAAAACATTTATCTTTATTTCCTTCCACTTCACAATTAGGCGCCACATTGTGTAATGTCTATAAAATAAAACCCCAATAAAATATATTTATGTTTTTGGTTGTAAAATGACAAAATTATGAAAATGTCAAGGGCCCTTTGTAAAAAAAAAAAAAAAAAAAAAAAAGGGGTAGGAATAATTTTTCAAGGCACTGTATAGTTAAAAATCATACATGGGAGTTTACTCCCACTTTAATACGTTAACTACTGATGAAAGCAACATAAAAGGAGGAGCATATATTATCCCACCCCCCTGTAAACATGTGCCATTTAATAAGTCAGTGGCTTTTCTCCCATGTTAACGTGTATTAATTTAAAATAGTGTAGAAGAGTAAATAGTAACCCTCTGGGGCTGTGCTACTCAGATTAGTGGATATTCAGTGACTGCTTTATCCCAATTCCTAAACAGCCTCCAAACCTTGGTGCAGTTGTAGGAATCTATAGAAAAAAATATGGCATATTTAAAAGCTATCTTTGCGAACATTAAAATTATTACCCTTTTTTCCCCTGCAAAACAATACATTAGGCGTAAAAATGGATTGAGGAAATGTCCTACTTATTTATCCAAGCCTGAAGATATATATGTAATCATGGTACGTGTCCAACTCTGCAATGTAAGATCAATGCCTCTCCACAGAAACAATTCAAGTGGAGATCCCATTCACTTTGATTTCTAAAGCATGGTGTCATTTTCCTTCCAATGTTTGCATTTCAGATACTTCAAAAATAGAAAAAAAAAAAATAATCAACTTGCCGTTTGCATTTCAGAATGATAGCAGCAGAATGGTTTCAGAGAGCAATTTTCATTTGCTTAATATAGTCGTGATATTTTAATTATCCTCTTTGTGAGCATCACAGACAATGAAATTGAATGCACATTTAAAGTATTGTAACGGTAACTGAATCGGCGTACGCAAAGGTCGAGCAATTGAGACTGCAGAGAGTAGTTAAACAATTATGTAGGAAAGCAAACAACCCAGTGGCTGAATTTGTTTACACACAAAAGGGCTAGTCTACCCAAACCTATATTTTTTTGTCTTAAAGGAAACCAGTGGTGAGGAAGTATGGGGGCTGTCATTGCCAACGCCTACCAATACAAATATCCTGAGCGCCATGGCTCATCTAGTGGTTTTAACACTTTCTTCTAAACCCCCATCTCAAAACAAGTGTTCAGATTATGAATGTAACGGGGAGCGGAGAGATCAACCAAGATGGCCATGTAATGAGGTAGCTCCTCAGAGCCCAAGCCTGTAACCGTGGCTAAACCTCCATAATTCAGCCCTTAGCTCCCAGACGTATCCTTACCCGTATTTGTGGGGAGGGGCTCAGTGTGAGGTGATCTTATCTCGGTGGTGGAGTGTGGAAGAGCTGGGGAAGATTTGCTCCACCTGAGTGTGGATGGCATAGGAGGAGCATCACTGCTGGTGATATCGCAAGACTAGGGGGTGAGACATTCAAGATCTCGGTGCGGGAACACGTAAAGAATGACGTACACGCAGATTGCCTCGTCCCAGGAATGCACCGAGCCCACTGGGATCCACAAGTATAGCCCACGGCGGGGCATCCCGATCCGCGGGGACCGGGGGAAGCAGTCCCTGGAGGGATGCAAGTCTAGGAAGCAGGCATCCAGTCGGGGGAAATCGCCTCTTGTGGAAAAGAGACGTGAAACAGTGGATGGAAACTTGGGTCTTAGAAAATGGAGCATTAGTACATAAAGCACTGTGAATAGGCTTTCCTGAAAGAGGGCAAAAGATATTGCAGATTCAAATATAATATCTATCTAAACAAAACAGGAGAACTTGGTATCAAGAGGACTGAGGTGACATCCCTTTTTTTCTTCTAATATATAAATCATTAAGACTGCAACATGCCACCTAAAGGAACTCATTCAGAAAAAGAAGAGCATCCACAGGGGGTACAATTAAAAATACCCCTAAAACTAAATCCGCACAAAAAACAGATATCAAAGGGTTTTTTTCAGACTCCACAGTCTCAAAGTCAGTAGGGCATGTCTATAACAGCTGAAGTAAATGTGGTTTCCCCCAATATAGAGACAGAGATAGTTAAACCATCTATCAGTTCCCCTTCAATCATGCAACAATCCATAATGAGTGCAGAGACATCAGAAACGGGTTCTTGGGACATGTGGGCATATACACACATCTTTACCGACAAGAGAAGATGGATAAATATGTTCACAGATTGGAAGCTTCATATAAGGCTCAACTACAAATAATGAAAACAGCCATGGCAGATACACAAAGCAGGACGGAAGCTATAAAAGCCAAGATGAAAATCATGAAACAAAAAACAGCATTGTATGAGGAGAAAAATCTGGAAAAAAAGATCTGTATTTAAAACCTATAACCACAGTCATTGATGATCTTTAAAATCGGAGCAGACAAAATAATATAAGAGTCAGTGGCCTAGCAGAAGTAATGGGTATAGAAGATCTGATACCAACATTACAAGGCATATTTAATACCCTATTGAACCGTCCAGTAACAGCAGAATTAGAGATAGACCGGGCAACATAGAACATTGGGCCCCAAAAATGCCGACCCAATGAAACCCAGGGATGTTATCTCTAGAATAATTTTTTTTCTATATTCAAGAAAGGATTATGGCAGCGGCACATTTACAAAGGACTGTAGATTTTGATGGAGCTCAAATTATACTGCTGCAGGATTTAACTAGATACACACTGATTTTGAGAAAAGCTGTGAAACCTCTTTTGGTGGCTCTCAGAGAAATGGAGATCCAATATAGATGGGGTTTTCCTTTTCAGATTATAGTTCATTATAAAGGACAAAAAGCAGTGTTCTGGGACATTGGAGATCTCCCAGAGTTCTTGAACTGTCTTCAGTTACCAAAAATAGACCTGCCATTCTAGCCTTGATCATATCAGGATCTCTTTAGAGGAGTCCCTAGAACAGGGCTATGCAATTAGTGGACCTCCAGCTGCTGCAGAACTACAAGTCCCATGAGGCATAGCAAGACTCTGACAGCCACAAGCATGACACCCAGAGGCAGAGGCATGATGGGACTTGTAATTGCATATCCCTGCCCTAGAAGATGGATAGTGGGATGGGGGGAGACCTTGAAGGAGCAGATGGAGAAGGAAGGGGAAATAGGATTTTTTTTCTCTCATTTAATACAGTATGATATTGTTAATGCATTATTTTGATGGTATCGCAATATGTGGTAGAATATCACATTGCACAAAACGGACTCACGTGTTATTGTTTATATTATGGATCATAGATGATAATCCCAGTAGGGTATATTCAAAAGGGGAGGGTAAATGTATTAAATAATATAGTTGGTAATGAGTGGATATAGGGGTACATTCGCATATGAATCACAGAATGGGAATGTATTGAATTAATGAAATCTGGTAATTTGTTTTCCTTCATATATGAATCACAGAATATACTTACACTGGAATATTTTTTTTTGTCTAATAAGTTGTGTGGGCTAACCTATGGTTAATGTATAAATGTATAATTTCAATGGTATTAAGATATGTGGGAGGGGTTCACATTTGGAAGAAGGGCTCTATGTGTTGTTATGTATATGATGGATTTATGTAAATAATTTTCACAGGGTATAATCAAACAATGAAAAAGGAAAAACTAGTAGGTGTTTTTTTTTTTCCTCCAACATGGTGTTGTTGGTATAGGGTCATGGGGTAGGATGACATATTTAAGGATCAGGTGCACGGGTTACAATGCACATTTTGGATTATAGATGTTCTTTTTGTTTTGTTTTCTCTCTTAACCACTTAGGCTCGGTTCACACAGGGGCGACTCAGATCCGACTTCAGGTCGCCCCTAGTCGCCTCAGGTCGAACAACATTTAAAAATCAATGCAAGTGAATGAGAGCCGTGTTAATGCACGCTACTGAAGTCGCTCCGACTTCAAAAGAAGTTCCTGTACTACTTCAATCCGACTTGTAGGCGACTTGTACCCATTGATTTCAATGGAGGTCGCCTCCAAGTCGGATCTCTGTCTATACGGAGGCGACTTTGACAGAATTATTAGCTCTGAAGGGGGAACTCCATACCAAATTTATGAAAAAAATTTGGCGTGGGTTCCCCCTCCGAGAGCATACCAGGCCCTTACGTCTGGTATGGATTCCAAGGGGAACCCCCTACTCCGAAAAAACGGCCTGGGGGTCCCCCCCAGATCCATACCAGACCCTTATCCGAGCACGCTACCCGGCCAGCCAGGAAAGGGGGTGGGGACGAGCGGGCGCCCCCCCTGAGCCGTACCAGGCCGCGTGCCCTCAACATGGGGTGGTGCCTTGGGGGAGGGGGGGGGCGTGCGGCCCCCCACCCCAAAGCACCTTGTCCCCATGTTGATGAGGACAAGGGCCTCTTCCCGACAACCCTGGCCGTTGGTTGTCGGGGTCTGCGGGCGGGGGGCTTATCGGAATCCGGGAGCCCCCTTTAATAAGGGGGCCCCCGGATACCGGTCCCCCACCCTATGTGAATGAGTATGGGGTACAAAGTACCCCTACCCATTCACCTGTAAAATAAAGTACAAAAAAACACAACACACAAGATAAAATAGTTTATTGCACAGCTCCGGGGGTCTTCTGTCTTCGGGGGTCTTCTCGCCGGACTCCTCCGCTATCTTCTTCTAACTCTTTTGCTAGCGGAGGAGCCTGGCTTTCTTCCTCGCCGCCTCCCTCTTCTTCCGACTTCGGGGGTCTTGTCCCCCTCTTCGGTTCTTCTGCCGGGCCACCGCGCCTTCTTATAGCTCTTTTACAGGCGGTGGCCCGGTCTTCTGCCGCCGTCGCCGCCGCCTTCCGTTCTTCTTCTTCTTCTCCTGGAGATGTTGACTCGACGCTCTCTCCGGCCGCAATGCCAGGGACGCGCTGCGCCGCGACTTATATATGGGCAAGGGGCGGGGTCATCGGTTGATGTCACATGGGTTGATGTCACATGAGTTGATGTCACATGAGTTGATGTCACATGAGTTGATGTCACATGAGTTGATGTCACATGAGTTGATGTCACATGAGTTGATGTCACATGGCGACAGTCCCAGCATCCTCCGGGACTGTGACACCGTAAGGGGGCGGGGGGGGGTCACCATGTGACATCAACCCATGTGACATCAACCGATGACCCCGCCCCTTGTCCCTATATAAGTCGCCGCGCAGCGCGTCCCTGGCATTGCGGCCGGAGAGAACGTCGAGTCAATATCTCCAGGAGAAGAACGGAAGGCGGCGACGGCGACAGAAGACCGGGCCACCGCCTGTAAAAGAGCTATAAGAAGGCGCGGTGACCCGGCAGAAGAACCGAAGAGGGGGACAAGACCCCCGAAGTCAGAAGAAGAGGGTGGCGGTAAGGAAGAAAGTCCGGCGAGAAGACCCCCGAAGACGGAAGACCCCCGGAGCTGTGCAATAAACTATTTTATCTTGTGTGTTGTGTTTTTTTTTGTACTTTATTTTACAGGTGAATGGGTAGGGGTACATTGTACCCCATACTCATTCACATAGGGTGGGGGGCCGGTATCTGGGGGCCCCCTTATTAAAGGGGGCTCCTGGATTCCGATAAGCCCCCCGCCCGCAGACCCCCACAACCAACGGCCAGGGTTGTTGGGAAGAGGCCCTTGTCCTCATCAACATGGCTCAGGGGGGGGGGGCACCCGCTCGTCCCCATCCCCTTTCCTGGCCGGCCGGGTAGCGTGCTCGGATAAGGGTCTGGTATGGATCTGGGGGGGGGCCCCCACACCATTTTTTCAGAGTAGGGGGTTCCCCTTGGAATCCATACCAGACCTAAGGGCCTGGTATGCTCTCGGAGGGGGAACCCACGCCAATTTTTTTTCATAAATTTGGCGTGGAGTTCCCCTTTCTCTGATTGGCCACGGCAAAAGTCGCCTGGCCTGGGGCGACTTGTAAGTCGCTCCAGGTCGTGTCTAAGTCGTGTTCAAGTCGTCTCCAAGATGCCTCACAAAGTCGTCCTGAAGTCGTGTCGCCCCTGTGTGAACCGAGACTCAAGGACCAGGCCTCTTTTTCAGATTTGGTATTTACATGTTTAAAACTGTTTTTTTTTTCTAGAAAATTACTTAGAACCCCCAAATATTATATATTGTTTTTTTTCCTAACACCATAGAGAATAAAATGACGGTCATTGCAATACTTTTTTTCACACCGTATTTGAGCAGCGGTCTTACAAGCACACTTTTTTGAGAAAAGATTCACTTTTTTGAATAAAAAAAAAAAAAAAACACAACAGTAAAATTAGCCATTTTTTTTTCATATAGTGAAAGATAACGTTATACCGAGTAAATTGATACCCAACATGTCATGCTTCAAAATTGCACCCGCTCGTGGAATGGCGTCAAACTTTTACACTCAAAAATCTCCATAAGTGACATTTAAATAATTGTACAGGTTGCATATTTTGCGTTACAGAGGAGGTCTAGGGCTAGAATTATTGCTCTCGCTCTACCAATCGTGGCAATACCTCACGTGTGGTTTGGCTAGTTTTCATATGCGGGCACTAGTTGCGTATGCGTTCTCTTCTGTGCGCGAGCTCGTCGGGACGGGGTGTTTAAAAAAAAAAAAATTCTTATTTTACTTGATTTTATTTATTTTTACACTTTAAAAAAAATAATGGATCACTTTTATTCTTTATTACAAGGAAAGTAAACATTTACCTTTATGAGGTATGGGCGCCCTCCTATGGTATAGAGACATATGGGGGCCATCTTAGCCTCACTCTTCTCCATATCCAGCAGTGGAAAGGACCCGATCGCCTCCGCCGCTACCGACGGCTCCAGTAAGAGGCGGAAGGCATGGAAGAGTGACAGGAGGGGGAGTGGCACCTCTCTCGCCGCCGATAATGGTGATCTCGCGGCGAACCCGCTGCGGAGACCACCGTTATCGCACACAGGACCGCTTCCTGTAAAGAGGGTATCTCGGTTGTGGCAGCAGCTACTGCCGTTACCAAGATATCCCTCTTCAAAGTACCGACGTGTATGTACATGAGGTGGTCCTTAAGTTGTTAAACATACTGATTAAAGGTAAAGGGGTATATGACTGGATGATGTATTTGACAATGGGATGCATGGGTTTTCATTCACTTATGAATCACAAAAGTATATGCACTGGGGAAGGGAAAAGTAGAAAAGAGAAAGGAGGAGGGAATTTATTTATTTTTTCTTCTGATCTTTCACTCTCTTGATTTTTTCCGCCTGCCTTCCCTGGACCACTAGTCCCTTTCCATTAAAGGAAGGAAAAGGGAGGAGAACAGAAGAAAAAAGGGAAAATATATAGTAATGGATAGGAGGCTGACTCATAGATATATAATTTTGCATACATAATATGCCTGGGTTAAATGTGGCCATCTTGAAGAGGGTCTCTTCATACTCCTATATAGGGAACTTACAAAAGTAAGGTCGGACTCAAAGGAGTCATAGAGTAGGGTGTTGTATATGATATTGATTGTCTTTGTCGGTTGTTAAGTGTTGAAAGGGTTTTTTTGTTCGTTTTTTTTGAAATATGGGCTCTGTAAAAATTTGCTCTTTTAATGCTAGAGGCTTGAACTCCCCATTTAAAAGATCACAAATTCTATATTCTTTTCATAAACAAAAGGTTAGTATAGTTTTCTTTCAGGAGACCCACTTTCAATCAAATCATATACTAAAACCTAATACTCAAAATGGATATTGCTCCACTTGGTATCATGATTCCTTTCCCTATTCCAAATCTAGGGGAGTATCTATAGCAATACATAAATCTTTGCCCCATCAATTATTGGATTGTGGGAGAAGTAGAGATGGAAGAGCTTTGCTTTTGAAGTTTTCCATTTATGGGAAAATATAAACCTTTATTAATCTTTATTTACCGAATCAAGACCAAATTAACCGCTAGCCGACCGCCTTACGCTGATGTACGTCAGCAGAAGGGCTCGTACAGGCAGAATCACATACCTGTACATGGACCTTTAAGAGACGGCCAGTGGGCCTGCGCGTGGCAAGCACTGTTAGTCGGGTCACGGGTCCTGCGGCAATAGATCTATCGTCGTGGGGATACCCACAATCGCCTCACGGGGAGGAAGAACGGGGAGATGCTAATGTAAACAAGCATCACTGATCTCTGCTCCCTGTGATCGGGAGCAGAGATCAGTGACATGTCACACGTAGCCACGCCCCCCAGAGTTAGACTCACTCCTCAGGGCACACAGACCCATACACTTCCCCCTAGTGGTTAACCCCTTCACTGCAAGTGTCATTTACACAGGAATCAAAGCATTTGTATAGCACCGATTGCTGTATAAATGACAATGGTCCAAAAAATGTGTCAAAAATGTCCGATGTATCCGCCATAATGTCGCAGTCACGATAAAATTCACAGATTGCCACCATTACTAGTAAAAAAAATAATAATAATAATAAAATGAATTAAAATGCCATAAAACTATCCCCTATTTTGTAAACGCTATAACTTTTGCGCAAACCAATAAACTATTATTGCGATTTTTACCAAAAATAAGTAGAATACATATTGGCCTAAACTGAGGGGAAAAAAAAGTTTTTTTTTAATATATTTTTGAGGGATATTTATTATAGCAAAATGTGAAAAAAATGTTTTTTTCAAAATTGCCGCTCGTTTTGTTTATAGCGCAAAAAATAAAAACTGCAGGGGTGATCAAATACCACCAAAAGAAAGCTCTATTTATGGGGGAAAAAAAAGGACATCAATTTTGTTTGGGTGCCACATCGCACAACCACGCAACTTAAAGGTACTGCGTTTTTACCCAAACCCCCCCCCCCCCAAAAAAAATGTGCATATGCAATTGCAACTATACAGCCGCCTGCAAAATTTTGGAAAAGTGTGAACAGACGACCAGGGCACCGCTTTACACACTTGAGTGACATGCGCTTGATGTCGGAAGGCCCAAGACGTTCCGAATGCCCTTGTGGAGTGGGCCGTGACCGGAAAGGGGGGCACCTGCCCCTACAAGGCATAGGCTTTCACTAAAATCTGCCTGATCCACCTGGAAATGGTGGCCGACGAGACCGCCATGCCTTTCTTTGGACCAGCCACCCAAACAAACAGTGAGTCTGAATTCCAGAAGGGAGCCGTGGCAGACAAATGCACCCTCAGAGCTCGAACCACGTCCAGGGAATGGAGGGCCACCTTAGGATGTGTCGGCTTAGGACAGAGATGGTAACACAATGTCCTCATTGATGTGAAACGCCAAGACCACCTTCGGCAGAAAAGAAGGTTGCGGACGCAACACCACCTTATCCATGTGGATAACCAGATAGGGCGACTTGCAGGACAAGGCCGCCAGTTCCGAAACCATCCTGGCCGATGTGATGGCCACTAGAAAGACCACTTTCTGGTAAAGAGAGGGATCTCTCTGATATTTTCAAAAGGTAGTTTTTGCAGCGCCGACAACACCAGATTCAGATACCACGGAGATAACGGTGGACGCACCGGAAGAACAACATGCCGGACCCCTTGGACAAAAGTACTCACTAGAGAGTGAGACGCTAGGGGTCGCTGAAAAAAGATAGCTAAAGCTGATATTTGTCCTTTAATGGTGCTCAAGGCCAATTTCTGGTCTACTCCTCGCTGAAGAAACAGCAGGATCCTGGATATAGAAAAGGAGCGCGGGTGCCATCCTTTCTCCTCACACATGGAGATGTAAGCCTTCCAGGTACGATGATAAATCTTCCGAGAAGATGATTTTCATGCTCTCAACATAGTAGGGATCACTGAGTCCGACAGACCCCGGTTCCCCAACACCTGGCTCTCAATAGCCATGCCGTTAAAGCCAGCGATGATAAAGCAGGATGGAGAATCGGACCTTGAGACAGAAGGTCTTCTCGCAACGGCAGTCGCCAGGGGACGTCTGCCACCAGGCGCACTAGGTCTGCGTACCAAAGACGCTGAGGCCAATCTGAGGTAATCAGTATTACTGGAATGCCCTTGGCCTCCACTGTGCGAAGCAAACGTGGTAACAGTTTCAGTGGAGGAAAGGCATAGATCAGCAGGTACTGATCCCACGGAGCGACCAGCATGTCTCACTACGGATCTCTTGTCCTGGACACGAATCTCGGCACCTTCCGATTGAGATGGGAGGCCAGAAGATCCACATCTGGTGTGCCCCACCGCAGGCACAGTAGCCTGAACACCTCCGGATGCAACGCCCATTCTCCTGGGTCCAGCATCTGGCGACTTAGTCCACCTGCCAGTTCTCCACTCTCCTGGAATGTAAATGGCTGACAGGGCCGGTACATGTCGCTCTGCCCACCGAAGTATGTGTGTGACCTCCCGTGTGGCGGCCAAGCTTCTTGGTGATTGACATATGCCACAGCCGTGGCGTTGTCTGACTGGATCCTGATCAAATGCCATCACAGTCTCATCGACCATGTGGAGAGGCAAAGCCTGATCGCTCTCAGTTTGAGCAGATTGATCGGCAACTTTGATTCCTCTATCTACCAGAGGCCCTGAGTCGACTCAACTCCCATTAGTCCACTCCAGCCGGATAGGCTGGCGTCCGTTGTGATCACCGTCCATTTCAGAGGTAGGAACGACTTCCTGGACTGAAGTACCGGGGACCTCAGCCACCAGATCAGGGAATCCCTGACTAACTGGCTCACCTGGATCTGTCGATCCAGGGACAACGGAGATTTGTCCCACTTTGTCAAAATCTCTTTCTGCAGAACTCTGGTGTGGAACTGGGCATACAGTACTGCCTCGACGGAGGCCACCATGAGTCTCAGGGCTCGCATGCAGAAGCGTAGCGACGACCACTTGCAGTTTATTTTTTTACCATGGCTCAGAGTCTGCAGCTTGTCTGAAGGGAGAAAAACTCTCACTTCCATGGAGTCCAGCAGTAAGCCTAGGTACTCCAAACGCTGAGTCGGTACGATCACCGACTTTTTTAGTTTCAACAGCCACCCAAACTCCTGCAGGGTCTGCATGATCATCGCCAAATCCTCCTAACTCTGAGGCGGAAGATTCTCTCAGGAGGAGATCGTCTAGGTTACCCACGATCGCGTTGCCGTAGCAACGCCAAAAAAGGAGCCAATACCTTGGTAAAGACTCGGGGGGCTGATGCCAAACCAAAAGGGAGAGCCACAAACTGGTAGTGGGCTTCCCCAACTACAAATCGCAAAAACTTGATGGCAGAGGCATATGGGTGTGTGCAGGTACGCATCCTGGATGTCTAAGGATGCCAGGGAGTCCCCTTGATGGAGTGCAGCGACTACTGAGCGAACTGATTCCATTCTGAACCTCTGTACTTTTACAAAGTAATTGAGGGCTTTTAGATCCAAGATTGGACGTACCCCTTCCTTCTTGTGCACTACAAACAGGTTTGAGCAGAACCCCTGGAAACGCTCCAATTCCGTAACAGGTACTATCATCCCACAATTCAGCAGGTCCCTTACCGCCCATAAGAGGGCCTCCCGGCGAGCCGGGAGTACGGGTATGCTGGAGGGGAAGAATCTGTTTTGCAGCCAAGAGAGGAACTCTATCATGTAGCCGGTGGAAATCAGATCGCAAACCCACTGGTCTGACAGACGAGAGGCCCACCGGGCTGCAAACTCCCAAAAGCGACCCCCCACCTGAGTTGCGGGTGGGGGCAAACCTTCATGCAGTAGCACTTTTGCTCACAGGCTTGTTAGGCTTGCGGTTCCAGGGACGCTTTTGTCC
The DNA here is from genome assembly GCF_037356315.1 of Lithobates pipiens. Lineage (NCBI taxonomy): Eukaryota > Metazoa > Chordata > Amphibia > Anura > Ranidae > Lithobates > Lithobates pipiens. The sequence continues at coordinate 287,189,709 of NW_027507784.1, forward strand.
TTCAGAAGTTGTCCTGTCAGGCTGGGGACATTTGGCCGAAGCTCCGGGCGGACGAAAAAGTCGTTTGGGAGCAGAAAAAGAGGGCCCTTGCCTACAGTGTGGCTCCTTAGGGAGAGCTCTACTTACCAGTCCTGAAGAGCTGGGAGACATTCCATCACAGACCCACTCTCCGATCAATACAGGGTGGCTGCTGGTCTCGGCACACTGCGCAGTAGCCCGGTCATATGTGCGCCCCGGAGCATAAAAGCTGGCTGGCCAGGCTGGGAAGACTACAAGGATAAGGGTATCCAGCCTGTCACCCACCCGGGTGTTTATAGCAGATCACAGGATCTTTCATCTTGCGCAAAAAGCAAAGGTTCTGCAGAAAAAACACGGACCGATGGGCCCGTCAGGGTTCCTAGGTCCTTCACTAGGCAAAATAAAACAGATGACTGCATGGTAGGCTAGGGGGTTGTTACCTAAGGGACTGCCCCCTTGGGCGGAACTAAAAGTTCTGTGTTTTTTCATAACATGTAATGCCTAGTCTTCTCCTAAAGGTGGCGTAACAACCCAATGGCTAAGAGAGGAGCTGTGTCAGTTGGTCAATATAAGAGAAAAACATTTTTATTAATACATAAGTTATCTTTATCAAGTAGACTTCAGGAAATAAACTATAACATTTTTGCAAGATGGTACAGATGCCCAGTAGATATGCACAGGATAAATATGGAAAATATGGAGGAATGTTGGAGATGTCAAAATACAATTGGCACAATGTCTCATATATGGTATTACTGTTCAAGGGTCCAGAAATTTTGGTCAAAAATTTATAGCATATACCAATTTATTAGAGGACAAAAAATACAACCTGATATATTGGTATCAGTGCTATTAATGCTCCACAGATCTATGAAAGCTATTAAAAGAGACATTTCAAGACATATGCTGACAGTGGCTGGAAACTGGAGAAAAACAGTGGCTATCTCAATAGGGGAGTGGGTATGTGAGATGAGCGAGATGCAGTCAGTGGAGTTGACGATAGGGACGGAAGTGGGACAGAGGGATCAAATCCAGGAAACATGGCACAAAAGGGAGCAGTTTAGAACCTCAGCAAATCTATCAAATTCTATGTAGAGTAAAATGTTAAATAGGTGTCAATACACACCTGCCATCATTTAAAAGTGCCTTTGATCAACCCAAAAATTCAGTTGTTCTAGTAGGTCTTTCCTCACATTTTCATAGTCATATTCCACACAAAAGTCATGGTCTGCAGACAGCTTCCAAACATTAGAAGAATAACATTGTTAAAATTTATCAGTCAGGAGAAGGATCTGACAAGAATTTCCAAGGCATTAGATAAATCATGGAACACAGTAAAGACAGTCATCATCAGTGGAGAAAATATGGCACAACAGTGACATTACCAAGAACTAGACCCCTCCAAAATTGATGAAAAGACCAGAAGAAAACTGGTCAAGTAGGCTGCCAAGAGGGCCACTGTAACATTAATGGAGCTGCATAAATATCTTGCAAGTACTGGCTGTGTGGTACATGTTACAACAATCTCCCGTATTCATCATGTGTTTGGCTATGGGGTCGAGTGGCAAGAAGGAAGCCTTTTCTTACGAAGAAAAACATCCAAGCCCGGACAAATTTTAGAAAAACACATCTGAAGTCTGCCCCAAAAGCATGGAGAAAAATGTGTTATAGTCTGATGAAACCAAGGTTGAACTTTTTGTTCACAATTCCAAAAGATATGTTTGGTACAAAAACACTGCACAGCACCGAAAGAACACCATAACCCCTGTGAAGCATGGTGGTGGCAGCATCATGCTATAGAGCTGGTTTTCTTCAGCTGGAACAGGGGCCCTAGTCAAGGTAGAGGAAAAAATGAACAGTTCCAAATACCAGCCAATATTGGCAGAAAACCTTCAGGCTTCTGCTAGAAATCTGAACATGAAGAGGAACTTAATCTTTCAGCATCACCAAGACCCAAAGCATACATCCAAATCAACAAAGGAATGGCTTCACCAGAATATTAAAGTTTTGGAATGGCCCAGCCAGAGCCCAGACCTGAACACAATTGAAAATCTGCGAGGTGATCTAAAGAGTGCTATGCACAGCAGATGCCCCCTCAATCAGATTTGGAGATTTTTTGCAAAGAAGAGTGGGCAAATATTGCCATGTCAAGATGTGGCATGCTTATACTCATACCAAACAAGACTGAGTGCTGTAATAAAATCAAAAGGTGCTTCAACAAAGTATTAGTTTAAGGGTGTGCACACTTATGCAACCATATATTATTTTAGCTTTTTATTTTTACTTCCCTCCACCTAAAATATTTCAGTTTGTTGTTCAACTGAGTTGTACAGTTTATAGGTCACATTAAAGGTGGGAAAAGTTTTGAAACTATTTATCTTTCTCTAATTTTTTTTTACATCACAGAAGCCTAACATTTTTATAGGAGTGTGTAGACTTTTTATGTCCACTGTACCTATATTTAATCTTTAATTGTGCTCTGGTCGAGTAGGACCATGCAGGACAAATGAAAGACAGCCTTCCATAGCGTTACACTGCTTTTTATTTGGAAAAAAAGCAATAAAAATGCACTTGCAGTAAGATGGTGCCTTAACAGATAATGGGTCTTTAAAACTCTAAAGCCAAGAACACAATTAAAAAATTGTGTGAAAAATAAAGCTTTCAAATCAATCATACGATAATCTAATCATTAGTACAGAGATTGAGAGAGCCGATCACGACAGTTCATCCAAAATTATGCAAAGGGACATACAAGAAAATCTTTCTTGTACGATACCAGACTGTACGATTTTCGATTAGTACAGCTTTTGTACAGAAAAAAAATTGGAAGGGCAAGACAATGCATGCTCAGAAGCAAAATAATACATTACAATACAACATAGTACATCATTTCCAAAGTTGTATTCTGTCTTATGATAATTTTCAAAAGTTGAGTAACTTTAATTCAATACGAGACTAGCACGCAAGAGATGAACAGCTTAGTGTCCCCTACACTGCAAACCATGATGACCTGCTGGGAAGAAGGTGTGATTCTTATTGTGGCTAAAGTAAAATGATTCAAATACATACTAAGAAAAGAAAACTATTCACCTTTAAGATGTTCTCGAGCAAAAAGTCTTCAATTATGAAACGACCAGAAGTTATTCTATTTTCAAATATGTTGATTGTTAACAAAGACTATGAACTTAGAGTGATGTATAATGATTTGCGCTTCATTTTACTGTAAAAATTGCTTTCTTAAACCTAGATTTCCATCTTTCAGGAGAAAAAAAGCAATACTACTAATGTGAGGAGTGACATGGCAGTTTTATCCAGAAAAAAAATAAGGCTAGGTTCACACTAGCGTGGAGTGGTTTTGATCCAATTTTAAATTGAATTTCATAATGCAGCTGCAGTGCGACTTGGGGCAATTTTGATACTTTTTAATGTGTTTTTTTACTAATATGATTCACCCCTGCTGAGTCATTGGTTAAAAAGCCAGGCCCCTGCCAGCGTCCTAACAACAATAAATAATCCTTGCTGTTAGTGTGGGATCCCCCACCGACAGCAGAATGTAAACAAAAAAGTATTTCATTATAAAAGATCTTAAAAAAAAAAAAAAAAAAAAGAACAGCGTGGGGACCCTCCCAATCCCTATCAGACCCTTTGGGTCTGGTATGGATTTTAGGAGCGACTCCGCGCCAAAAAAATAATGCAGCCAGGCAGGCCAGCAAAGGGGGGCGCTGACCGAGCGCCACCAGCAGGCCACATGCCCTCAACATGGGGGGAATGAACAAAGTTGATAGGAACTTTGGAAGGGGAGTGAGGTGCCGGCTCCCAACAACCTTGGCAAATGAGATTTAATTTGGAGAAAAGTAACGTAATGCACTTGGGGGCAAAAAACAAAAGTGCAAACTACTCATTAGGGGGAGAATCAACGGGGGAATCAAGGATGGAGAAGGATCTGGGGGTCCTAATAGATGACAGATTGAGCAATAGCATGGAATGTCAAGCTGCAGCTACCAAAACCGGCAGGATATTAGCATGCATAAAAAAAGGGATGTACTCCAGGGATAAAACTATAATCCAGCCACTTTATAAAACGCTGGTGAGGTCACATCTGGAGTATTCTGTCCAGTTCTGGTCACCATTCCTCAGAAAAGATTTTCTGGAGAAATTCCAAAGAAGGGCAATGAAACTAATAAGGGGACTGGAGAACCTTAACTATGAGGAACAACTGCAAAAACACAAAATGTATTCTCGCTGTAGAAGCGACGCTTGAGAGGAGACATATTGATCTACAAATACCTCAATGTGGATCTCTAAATAGGAAAAAAAACGCTTCAGTGTCAGGGAGTGTAAGAGGACACAGGGGTCATACAATGAGACAGGAGGAGACTCAGTTTAACCTTAAAGCGGAGTTCCACCAAAAAGTGGAACTTCCACTCATTCAGCTCCTCACCCCCTTCCAGTGCCACATTTGGCACCTTTCGGGGGAGGGAGGAGCGGATACCTGTTTTGACAGGTATCCTGTCCCCACTTCCGTGAGACTGGGCCACAGCACATTCCATCAGCAGCTAAGCTCCCTTCTCCTCCCTTGACCTGCCGCCGGGCCAGTAGAAGAACACAGCAGTGCCTTGGGGATGCGCAGTAGGGACCCAACGTAAAGCCATAATGCTTAACTACTGGGTTCCTTTACCGGCAATGGCGGCAGCACCCAACAGTTGACGGAAACATCAGCTGTGGTGCCGACATCGCTGGACTCCAGAACAGGTAAGTGTCCTATTAAAAGTCAGCAGTTGAAGTATGTGTAGCTGCTGGCTTTTAATTTTTGCAGGGGTGGGCGGACCTCCGCTTTAAACTGCGTAGGGGAGTTTTCACTGTCGGTGTAATAAGGATGTGGAACTCTCTTCCACAATTGGTGGTGGTTGCGGGAGTATGGATATTACAACATAAAGGGATATGGGAAATATTTAGACCCTGACACACATACTCCAACACAGGTTGAGCTGAATGGACTATTGCCCTTTTTCAGCCATAACTACTATGTAACCAAACCAGGACAATTTGCTCATAGGAATGCATAAAGAGAGACATGTAGATGCGCAGATATAGAATCCTATGCGGTACCAAATCTAAAAATACAATTGTTTAAAAATATGAAGTGGTGCTATGCTTCAAAAACTAAAAGAATATTGAAACGAAATAAAGAATTGAAAATCATAATATAACATGTGTCTGATCTCTCAAGGTAGATATTGAATAATGTGAATAATAATATTTTATCTACTGAGTTTGAACTCAAAGTGCCAATGTTGCAAAAAAATTCTCATCAAGATGTGCAAAATAATGCAAATTATGTGTTTTTGATGTATTTATATTTAAAGACCACAAAATTGCATGGCATTTCATCAAAGTAGCACAGGAATCTTTCGCAAAGTCGCATCGCAGCTGCACTGCATTGATGTGAACAAGCAACATTGGAAGCAATGTCTTTACCATTGTCATACGATTCACTACGACCCAAGTAACATCTTATCCCTGTGAACCAGACTTAAAAAAGATGCCGACAGAATTATATAACCAAAGAGAATGCTTTTCAAAACCATAGAACATTTAATAACTGTTGTGACTTGTGAGATATGAAACTGTTTTCAGCCTTTTAATTGTGAGTGCCAACTTCAGGTTTCTGATAAATATTTTGAGTGTATTAAGCATGGAATAGTCACAAATTATTGTCATATTCGCTTATTTAACCACTTGCCGACCGCTGATATACATCGGCACAATGGCAGCGGTGGGCAAATGGGTGCACCTGTACATCCCCTTTAGAGCCGGTTCACACTGCGGGCGATGCGAGGCGAGGCGACACGACTCGCCTCGCTCTCGCAAGTCGCCCCCGTTCTGTACAATGGAACCGTTCTGAGAGGAGCGACTCGAGTCGCTCAGACTCAGAAAAAAGGTTCCTGTACTACTTTTGGGCGACCTCGGGGCGACTTGCATTGACTTCTATACAGAAGTCATTTGCAAGTCGCCGCGGAGGCCGCTGCAGGTCGCGGCGAGGCAAGTCGGAGTCGCCTCGCCTCGCCTGCTGTGTGAACCGGCCCTTAAGAGCCTGGGATAGAAGGCACGCGTGCCGCAGCGTACAGCATGACCGTGCCCGCGGGACCAGCGGACTCTATGTCCACCGGTCTCCCTAGATCGCAACACGGAGCCTCAGAACGGGGAAGTGCCTATGTAAATAAGGCATTTCCCCATTCTGGCTTCTGTCATCGGGAGTGGTGATCACTGTCATGTTACTTTAAGCCCACACCCCCAGTTATAATCACTGACTAGGACACACTTAACCCTGTCATCGTCCCCTAGTGGCTAACCCCTTCACTGGCAGTGTCATTTACACAGTAATCAGTGCATTTTTATAGTACTGATCGCTGTCTGCGCCATAATGTTGCAGTACCGATAAAAATCGCAGATCACTGCCATTACTAATTTTAAAAGAAAAATAATAAAAATGCCATAAAACTATCCTCTATTTTGTAGACGCTACAACTTTTGCGTAAATCAATATATACTTATTGTGATTTTTTTTTTTTACCAAAAATATTTAGAATAATACATATCGACCTAAGCTGTCAAAAAAGTTTTTGTTTTTTTTATATTTTTGGGGGGAATATTATAGCAAAAAGTAAAAAATAATGCATTTTTTTTTCAAAATTGTCACTATTTTTTGGTTTATAGCGCAAAAAATAAAAACCACAGAAGTGATCAAAGGACAGCAAAAGAAAGCTCTATTTGTGGGGGGGGGGGGGGGGACATCAATTGTGTGTGGGTGCAATGTCGCACGACTGTGTAATTATAAGTTAAAGCGATGCAGTGCTGAAACGCAAAAAGTGCTCTGGTCAGGAAGGGAGAAAAATCTTCCAGGGCTGAAGCGGTTAACATCCTTGTGTTATAATCCAAATTACATATTTGTGTTCATTCATAATCACCCGCCATCTAGCAATTACCCTGCATTGTGACAGGCTTGCTGTATGTACGTCCCTTTACTTTAAACATGATAGCAGCTTATGTTTTTTTTTTTCCAAAAAGAGTCACGTGAACAATTGACTTAAAGCTGGCCAGATCTGTCCAGTAGTCTAGTTTGAAACACTCCTGCACTTTACCTTTGTGCACGATCTTCCTGTAATAAAGACCTATAGTTGTTGCTGACAAATCCTAAATCCCCTACACCCAATCAATCTCACGTCTATAGTTATCTGCAGGCAGGCTGTAGTGGTAGGAACGGTTAGGCCCCTCCCAAAGCTCTACTTTCTGTAAAGCACGGTGATGATGTCACTACTAATTGCACAAAGTAATATCTGGTTTAATAAATGCATTTGGTGCACACAATGTGGGTTTGTATTCTTTGTGGATTTTGAAAAGAATATTTAATGTAACTTGTTTGTACCTGAAGTTTAGTTTTAAATAAGTACAGGTGGGTTTTAAAGTGGAAAATATGTTTAAATTCGACTAAAATTGTAAAAAGGCATAATATACAATACCAATAATTATTCAGAACCACATATTTAAAGGTTTCAAGATATCTACAGTAGTCACTGCTATAAAACTGCTATTTTAGGAAAAGGTTGCACCAAATATCTCAATATCAAAATATTGATATTTCTGCACGAACACTAAAACCAACCTTTTATGTACATTTAGGGGGCATTTATCTTACAATACATCAGCAAACATAAAAAGAAAAGAACATTACTTAACCATAATACCAAGGCATTGCAAGCCAAATACAATATCATCAAGTATGGTGAAGGCAATCCTTCAAATTGCATTTGGTACACACCAGTCAGGTGCCACAAATTATAGAACATCCACAGACTAAATCACAGTTGGTATTGTTGTGCGGTAAAAAAAATACAACAAAAGTAACAAATCTTTCATAACACAAAAAATAAAGATTTTCATCTGAATAAAAAGATAAGCTAGCTGATATTGATCAGTTATGGGAGAAGGAAGCTTGTACATTGTACCTTATTTACAGGGAATGAAGACGTGGGACTCATAAGCCCCATATGATGAATAGACGGTGGGAGATCTGCCTGACATTCAGAAAACAGTTTAATCACCGAGCTCTGTCTCGCAGGCAGCTCTGCAGCTATAGGCTAGGACAAGTCACTTATATGATTAGTATTGATTGTCTCAGAGACACCTTAGAAACACAATAGTTTGAAACAATCAGTCGACTTTAATCAATGTTCACCTAATTCACCATCTCAAGAAAGAAAAAAAAAAACATTGAATCTAAGATTTAAAGAAAAAATAGCTCTTCTAGCTTTAGAATGTTTTTTTTCTTTTAATTAGTAAAATTCTTCTTTGAAAGGAAACGTAGATATTCTGATGTACCAGCAAAGCAATCTGAGACCTGCCATTCTGTAAAGGTTAAACAAGTGAAAGCCCAATCACTCCCAAACGTTTGCTTTTGGACAAAAAGAGCCAAGGATAAAAATGGAATTTCCTGCCCCAGTGATAAGTGTCAGAAGAAGATTCAAAGTGGACGTCCAATCAAAGACTAACAATAATTAAACATGCCCCCGCCCCTATTCTAACTACTCTGTAAAGGAAAGATGCTCATACTTGTTTATTCTGAGGGAGCTCCAGTAAAGTCACGATCAGCGCCGGCTTCAGCATAGAGGAGGGACAGCCAACAGACAAACCATAATAAGGCTATGGTTGACATCACCCAGGCACTGCAGCCATTTTCAGCAATCTCTATTCTTCACTGAAATGCGCCGCGGGGGTCATGTGACCAGACTGGACAATAGGCTTTAAGTAACCGAAGCAGGTTTAACTATAATTTGTATTTGAATTCTATCTGGCCTAACACAGTTATTTTTTCTGCTTAGTCAATGGTGGGGGGGCTTCTATGTAGAAAGGATGCCGCTTGGCACAGGACCCAGAAGAGAGTGGCAATCATTGTAGTTAAGGTGACTAGTGCAGTTGTTTTCTGCTTCCACAGCAGTCCCACAAACTGGACCAATGTAACTACACAAAGCCATATTATCATCATAATGCACGCTCCATGGACAGCAACAGTCCACCGCTGGACTGTGAAGAGCACGGTATTCCAGAATGACGGAGGATCTGGAAAGTATAAACTTTCTGCTCTCCCCTAGAAGGAAAAAAAACAAGCAGTACATAAAAACTTACTGTTTTGTCATTTGTCTAAAGACCTTTTCAGACTTCTTTTTAAAAGCATCTATGCTTCTGAAAGAACCAAGCCCCACTAATTAGACAATTCGAAAGATTTTCATAGACAAAATCCAACCATTAGACTAAAGCTGGCCATACACCTATAGATTATCAGCAGATTTTCTATGGTTAGATGGAAAAAGTGCAACAGATTTCTCCATGTTCACTAAACTGTGTGGCTGGAGGAATCCCCCACTTTTTCCATCTAACCATAGAAAATCTGCAGATAATCTATAGGTGTATGGCCAGCTTTAGTCCTGTCTTGTCCATCCAGTTCTGGTCCCCAGTCCTTAGGAGTATGCTGGAACTGGAGAGAGTCCAAAGAAGGGCAACAAAATTAATAAGGGGAGTGAAGGACTTCAATTAGGCAGAATGACAAGCACTAAAATTATTCTCACTGGAGGAGAGATGTTTGAGAGGGTACATGATAGTGATTTACAAATACCTCAATGGTGATCCCAGCGTAGGAAGAAAACTATTCAGTCTCAGGTAGTGTAAGAGGACACTGGGTCACCCAATGAGATTGGAGAAGCAATATGACCTTAAGCTGCACAGGCTTTTTTCATTGTCAGGGGATGTAGAACTCTCTTCCACAATTGGTTGTGTCAGCTGGGAGTATTGATATTTTTAAAAGACTCTTGGATGTGCATCTTAAAGAACACAACATACAGGGATATGGGAAAAAATTATTGACTCGGACACATGTACACCCTACACAGGTTGAATGGGATGGACTATTGTCTTTATTCAACATTACCTACTATGTAACTATGTGACCTATGCAGTACAGGCACAGCCTAACTGCATTAGAGGGAAAAAAGAAATGGCTGAAGTTGGGCTTTAAGGTATGCCAATATTCAATCACTAAGGCATCATGTAAGCTTTCAAATGTTAGGGTAGCTTTGAAAGTATTTTTACGTGTAAATCATCAGCTTTCATTCAAATTCCAGGTAATCCTGCCATAAGGGTCCTTGTTCAGGGACCTTCTGTTATAACAACAATTTATTCTTATCTCCCAGTTGAGCTCCTGCACTGTCACCCTGTCATATGGGCTTTTTAACCAAAAGTGCTAGTTTCAACAAACATTACATAGGCATGGTGATTGTGGAGACCCTTAAGAAGCCTACCCTAAGAAATACCTTCACAGGGTGATGCGGTGGACTGTCACACTACACTGCATGTCAAAAAAAAGAGGGATACAACACTAGGGATATGACTAGGTTCATCAGGAACTACTGAAGACATAGGTGTCCCCTTCCCTGTAGCCTTAGTCCCACTCCTCTTTTTTGAAGACACTTAATAGCCACGAAAAGAGAGTAATTGGGTGTAGTATTAAAACAACTCAGAAGGGAAATACTTTAATAGGGTTCACCAAGCCCCTATGCAAAAATCCTGCTAAGCATCTTTAGCCTGCCAAGCAACACTTGGTGACTCACAAGACCTGGATAAGGGGAAATGAACCGCTGCAAGTGCCTGTTCCAAGTCTGCTCTGTGTCTCACATTTGCCTTCTGGAAGCACCGCATGCTTGGCATACACAGCTTAAATAAGCTGGCTGTGCACTGGAGCACTCTGTGCATGCGTGCACATGTATGTACGTGGTCCCGGAGAACGGGTGTCTCTGTATTCACGTATGACACAAATCATCTTATGCCCAAATAAAGGCTACAGCGCATGTGCGGCGAAGCAGCGTGCTCCATGGGCGCCAAACAACCTAAGTACAGCGCCACTTTTGCGAAGGCACGTGCATAATGGCCGCTAAACAACTGCTGGGCACAGCAGCACTTTTGTAAACCAAGGTGAAATGGCACACCATCATGCACCATCATACAGGTACAAAACAGCCAGACACAAGCCAAAAAGGTACACCCACAGTTAGCCCAAAACTCCCTTTTCATGTTTAGGGTCCACTCGCTTGGACCTGTACAACACTCTGCAGGAATGCCTTAGCGCTGTAGTGTCCAGGATTCCACTTTGCAGGGTCCAGGACCCGGAGGCCGCATTACAGAAAAAACCTTGCAGCGTCTTGAGTCTTCTTTGCGAGGCTCGGGTACCATTTATGTAGACAAATAAAGCCTGTGTCAAATGGATCCGATCGGTCAATCCCTTGAGTCATTTAAGAAGAGTTTGTGGGACTAGAAACCTGGAGCTCAGAGAGCTCAAACAAATTGTGCCATTCACCTTGCAGACACTGGTAAAGTCCTTCATGTGTGAAAGGAGTTATATAAGGGATCACTTCCTGTCTGAAGACCTTTGGTTTACCAATGTCCATTCACCTGGAGATAGAGTATAACACAGCAGGTAATGAATATTCGCCCAACTCTCTGTCCCATGATGTATGAAAAAGAATTGACACAATTACCTTAACCCTTCTCCGTGTTCCAGCGATATTCACTCTGTGGCCCTGATGGGTTCCGTTCAGCTTTCAATTTGAAAAAAATCCTTGCTGGATCCTCTTACTGCACATGTGCACCAGTCCCTATTCATAAGTATTCATTCATAAGGGGCCTGCAGATGTCCAGTTGAGAATTCTCAGACGAATGAATGGGGCTGTAGGGCAGGAGTCAGCAACCAGATTGCAGCCCAGTGACTGGTAGATTGTGGTCTGAGCTTGCTGACCTACCATCCTAGAGCATCAAACTGTGTAATGCCGAGGGACTACGTGTAAAGTGGTAGCTGCAGTAGGGAGCAAGAGCCGCATTAGCTGGCTTTTTTTCCTTGTGGAGTGATACCAACTGCACGCCACCTCTTATCCCAACTAGCGGTCTCCAGAGTGGTGGCAGCAGCAGGAAAGAAGAAATCTTCAAGTCAGTATACCTGCAGCTTTTCTGCGTGCTTGCTGTGCTTAGCTATAGACTTCAATTATATCCTGCGGGTTTGAATGCAGGAGTTTGGTGCACTTTCAGAAAGTGCACCACACTTGCAGGATATATTAGAAGTCTATGGCAAAGCGCACAACAGTCACAGATATGGTGCAAGTAAACTGCAGCACATCAGTGTGAAAGCAGCATTATAGGGGGGCGTAGTACAGTAAGGGTTCACTTAAATTTGTAGTTTGGAGCAGAGTAAAACCCCATAGCTAAGACATGTTTTTACCATCCCTGCCCCAACCATACCCCTTTAGCTGCAGTGGCCAGGAGTGTACACATTTCGCAACCAGAGTTATATGCCCTATCATGGTTGGTGGGTGTAGCACCTGCCAAGCATGACCCATTCAAGTGAATTAGGCTGCTCTGCAAATGCTCTGAAACCTTGTGCAGTACAGCGAATAAGGGGTTAAAATATAAGCTCACATAAAAAATAAAAAAAAATACACATTTTCTTGCAGGTAAAAAAAATTAGCATGTATTATTTTTTTCTTTCGGAGCCTAAAAGAATTGCACCAGCGATCAGCAGATCATTGGTGACATGCAGGTCTTCTTTAGATCTGTGTTAGTATATCTGTGTGCCCGTACATCCCATATGGGCAGGCAGATACACTGGCAGAAAGAAATTAATGAACTACCACAATGCTCCACATTGCCTTGGTAGTTCATTGAGAACCCCAAGCCGACAACTGCAAAAGGATGTCGGGGCTTGTAGTTAGTTCACACACAGAGCTGTGTGAATGAATAATGAAGACGCCGTGTGGGCAGAGCTCCGCATGGCAGCGCGGATTATAAAAAGTGACAGATAGTAGGGAAAACGTCTCCTCATACTGCTGCCACAGGGAGGAGGGCACCGGCAGCGGCTGCAGCATTGGGAACGTCACATGTTGTGAACTTATTCTTTAAAGTAGGCAGTGTTGTGTTGCTTTCTCACCACTTGCTTTAACCCACTGGAATTCAAAGAAGCATGCAGTTGCAGAGTGCTTGCGGGGAGCCCTATTTTCTTGAATGGATCACGTTTGGAAGGTGGTAGCACTGACCATAAGCAACAAAGGGTTTAATTTCTGCTGCGGCATGTGTACACCTTTGGCTGCTACCTCAGCGGCTAAAGGGAATAGGGCTTGGGGGTGGTAAAGCCGCAAATCAACCGCACAGTTTTACCACCTACCAACTTTGTGTGAAAGAGCCCTAAGGGTGCCGCTGCCAAATGCAACTAAAGGCTCATTCGCAAGTGCAACAGGCACTGCTGCTCCTCTTTAAAGCGGGAGTCTGCCGTTTTTTTTTTTTTTTAAAAGCCAGCAGCTACAAATACTGCAGCTGCTGACTTTTAAAATAATGACACTTTCCTGCCCAGCGTGCCCGCGATGTCGGCACCCGAAGCAGATCTCTCGAGTGCTGCCGCCACCATCTTGGGTATGGGAATCAGGAAGTGGAGCCTTGCGGCTTCATTTCCCAGTTCCCTACTGCGCATGCGCGAGTCGCGCTGCGCAATAAGGATGGTCCCCGCTGTCTCTGGGATCCGTGTGTTTCCCAGCAGGCAGCGGGGGACCTTCGGAAAGGGGCCTGTACAGTACAGGTATCTGCACCCACTTCAGGCGTAGATTCTGCAGAAGCTACGCCCCTTTCCGCAGAATCTACGCCTGAAGTGGGTGCAGATACCTGTACTGTACAGGTACCTACACCCCCTCCCCCCTGAAAGGTGCCAATTGTGGCGCCGGAGGGGGGGAGGCTTCCAATGAGCGGAAGCACAACTTTAGGGTGGACCTCCGCTTTAAAGTGATCCCAGTGTGTTGGACAGGTGGTCAGATGGAATTATGTTGCCTCCTCACCATCTGATTTAAACTCATGATTGCCTTGCAATTTATGCAATTGCGACATGGTAGTACAGCAATTAGAGGTTTAAATCAGATGTGAGGAGGCAACACTATGCCCTGTGATCTTTGACTTCTCCCATGTTGTTCAGGTATATCTCCATCTCTTTAAGGTTGCTTACCCATGGTGTAGGGCTAGGCACTATATCACTAGTGACTATATCACTGCTTTTCCTTATATATTGGAACACAATGTCATGGGGACTGACAAACCAAAGCTCGGATCTCCAAGTAGAAGCTTCATCATTGGAAAAAATAAAATAAAATAAATACCATTGTGTTATTACAGCTTAACACTAAAAAATGGTTATATCAAATTAATAAAAAAACATAAAAATTAAAAGCTCAACCGCCTTTATCCAAATGATTCAATGGCACAAACAGAACTTTGACAAGTACAGTAACCCATAACAACCAACTAGAATTAAGCTTGCAAGTATTACTTCAGTAATTTAATATCTAAGTGGTTTCTAAGGGTATTAACTTCATGTTAATTTTGCAGAGGTTACATCAAGGTTTCTCAACAGGGGTTCCATGGAACCTTGGGGTTCCCTGAGCAAGGAGCAGTTTCGGCCTTTGCGGGTAAGCTCCCACTGACACCACTGATCTTTTTTAGCTATCTGTAAGGGGGTAATTTTTTCTAATGACCACAAGTGTAAGGAAAATTCTTCCCACTGACCATCACACTAAATGTATCATGAGTTGTAGCTATAGTCATTGTAGCAGGGGTTCCCTGAGAATGGAAAGTTAATTCAAGAGTTCCTCTGTGTTGGAAAGATTGAAAAGACTGACTTTCATGAATAAGCCAGTGCCCGTGTCATTTTTCTTTCTGCTTGAAGAACATCTCCCCCTAGTGTCACAGACAGCACAACTGCAAACTTTGAAGCAGCAGGGAGAATGCTTCCACTTGATAATGTTAATCAAAATAGAATATGAAAATTCTCACTTCCAAAACAGGGTGAAGAGATTAGACAGGAAGATGTAAAGGACAGAATTCATCCCCCTCTATTCCGATACAAGTCAGCAAAGCCGCTGATTATATAATTAACCTACACTACACGAAACACAGGTCTTCAAAAGAAACTTTTTTTTTTCACCCCAATGCAATATTTGTGCAATTTGATACAAAAGTCGACAGGAGGCTATGTAAATCAGCTGTATTTCAATTATTTTTCTCCACGCTTGTTTCTGAACACCGAAATGACACTGGGCGACAAAGTAACAAACAATTCTACTATTCATTTCCATATCGAGGCTCTCCATATTTCTCCATTTAACTCAATTTTGATACAACGCGTCTCCAGAAGAAATAAGGATAGGCAAAAGCTTTAAAGTAATTGTAAGGGTGTTTTTTTTTTTTTTTCCTTTTTTTTTTTAAACAACAAACATATCATACTTGCCTTCACTGTGCATCTCGTACAAAACTCATCTTCTGGGGTCCCCCGGAGGCTCTCGTGGCTCCTCCCCACATCAGATAACCCCCTAGGGGAACCGCTCTCCCAGGAAGTTACCTTGCGGGTGCGCTCCCGAGTCCAGCATTTGTGTCCATAGAAACGAATGCTGGACTCAGCTCTGCCCCCCTATGCTTGTGTCATTGGATTTGACAGAAGCAGGAGCCAATGGCTGCACTGCTATCAATCTATCCAATCAAGAGCCGGAACCCTGGGGAGAGAGGGGCAGCGTGTTTCTGCCAAAAGAATTACAGGGCTCAAGTAAAACGGGGGCGCTGGTCACTGTCAGGTGTAGGATAGGATGCACTAAGGTGAAAAAACACGAGGGTTTACAACCCCTTTAAGCTAGTTTTATTAGTGTGTGAAAGCAAAATACATTATATGTATATACCCCCTCCATTTAGAATATAAGCGCTACGAGCAGGGCCCTCCTGTACCTTTTGTATTGTACTGTAACTGTGTTGTCCCCTCTATACATTGTAAAGCGCTGCGTAAAACTGTTGGCGCTATATAAATCATAATATATATACACACACACATATACCGTGAGGGGGGAAATAAATTATTTGATCCCCTGCTGATTTTGTACGTTTGCCATCTAACAAAGAAATGATCAGTCTATGGGCCCCTTTCACACTGGGGCGGTGGGCGCGTCGGCGGTAAAGCGCCACTATTGTTAGCGGCGCTTTACCGTCAATTTTGCGGTGCTATTCAGCTGCTAGCAGGGAGCTTTTACCCCCAGCTAGTGGCCAAGAAAGGGTTAAAAAGCAGCCGTGAAAGGGTTAAACCCACCACAAAGTGCTGCTGCAGCAGGGCTATGCTGGCGTTATAGCCGCACTTGCCCACTGATTTCAATGGGCAGGAGCGGTTTAGGAGAGTTGTATACACCGCTGATTCATCGCTCCAAAGATGCTGCTAGCAGGACTTTTTTGAGTGTCCTGCCAGCGCACCGCTCCAGTGTGAAAGCACTCAGGCACATTGGAGAGACAGCAGCAGCTCCTTCAGGGAGCTGTGCGGGCACTATTTTTAGCGCTGTTGCACCTGCAAAGCCCCCCCAGTGTGAAAGGGGTCTAATTTTAATGGTAGGATTATTTTAACTGTGAAGGACAGAACATTAAAAACATCCAGAAAAACGCATTTAAAAAAAAGTTATAAAGTGATTTGCCGTTTAATGAGTGAAATAAGTACTTGATCCTCAATCAATCAGCAAGATTTCTGTCTCCAAGGTGTCTTCTATACAGGTAATGAGCTGAGATTAGGCGCACTCTTAAAGAGAGTGCTCCTAATCTCAGCTTGTTGCTTGTATAAGAGACACCTGTCCACAGTAGCAATCAAATTCCAATCTCTCCACCATGACCAAGACCAAAGAGCTGTCCAAGGATGTCAATAACCAGATTGTAGACCTACACAAGGCTGGAATGGGCTACAAAACCATCGACAAGAAGCTTGGTGAGAGGGTAACAGTTGGTGTAATTATTTGCAAATGAAAGAAACACAAAATAACGTTCAATCTCCCTCGGTCCCTTTGTTAGTGGGCAAATGTGTAAATCAGCAGGGGATCAAATATGTTTTTCCCTCACTGTGTGTGTATGTGTGTATAATATATATATATATATATATATATATATATATATATATATATATATATATATATATATATATATATATATATATATATACACACATACTGCATTGTTCAAAAGTTTTAGACAGGTGTGAATGCTGTAAAGTAAGAATATGTTCACAAATATATATTTTCATTGTTTATTTTTTTATCAAAAAAAATCTGGGGCTCCCAAAACGACCCTGCCTGTTGAAGAAAAAAAAGGCTTTCCAAAGCCCTGCAATACAGGAGTTTAACCCCTTTTTGGGATTAAATGCACTCTGCTAGCATCCATAAAGCACCGCCAAAACAAGCAACGCTTTACCATGAACGCACGGGCGGCCCCAGTGTGACAGGGGTCTAACCAATTATACCAAGCAGGTGCTAATAATCAATTTCATATGTAGGTTGAAACACAGTCCTTAGGCTGGGTTCACACCGCTGCGGGGGGAGAACCGGATGTGATTCGCACAGCAAATCACATCCGATCTCCGTAGCACTGCGAGTTCAGCCATACAGATAGTATGGCTGAACTCGCAGCGGTCCCGCAGCAAACTCGCACAGGACCCTTTTTTGGGTCCGCAACGGAATCGGATCGCATGGGGGTTCACACCATGCGATCCGATTCCTGTGCGAGTCGGCAGATCGCACTGCGATATGCCGACGGATCTGGGGGTGTCATTAACATAACATTGACACCCCCAGCCGTCCGCATAGGGCAGTGTGAACTGCCGGCGGGAGGTGAGCGATGCGGGAAAACGCTGCGGATTCGCGGCGTTCCCGCATCGCAATAGTGTGAACCTAGCCTTAAAGTGGTAGTAAAGTCATTGTTTTAAAAATCGCTGATAGGCAGGGTTTTTATAACAGAAGAGACCCTGTCTCTTCTGTCATAAATCTCCCCCTGCCTGTCAGCAGGTAATGTGATCTGAGCTGCACATGAGCAGCTCAGACTACATTTACGGCCCACTATGTGTGCTGCCGCAATGCGACTCCCGTGCACATGCGTGGGAGTGATGTCACTCTGGCACAGACAATCAAGCGCCAAAGATCGCAAACCCAAAAGAAAGATCGGGCAAAGTTGGAAGCTGCCGGGGACAAAGGACAGGGGTGTGAGTGCAGCGCTGGAGCGCTAAGTTTGTAGGGAAGTGCATTAAAGCTTTAGGCTGACCCATTTAAAAACAAATAGACTTTTCTACCGCTTAAAGCCCTGGTTCACACAGCAAAGCAATTTCTATGCGTTTTCAAGTGTGATTTTAAAGAGCTGCCGTGATTGTGATGCGATTGGACATAGCTACCATTACTGTTCTGGCCAAAATCTCTCTCTTTCTCAAGGACTCACAAACACAGCACAGAGTCCTAGAAAACACTGAAATCAGAGTGCATTTGAACACCTATGTGATTTGAATGAGGTTTCTATTCAAGTCTATGGGGCTCTAAAATGCACTGCATCGCACCAAACATGTACAGGATTTTTTTTGGGAAATGGCATCATGTTTGGAAAGCATGGGTGAATGACCTCCAAAGAAAGCCATGTTGTCTAATTTGACATGCGATTTGATGGATTCTATAACGCATCCAAAATGGCATCAGCGTGACCAGGGCTAACTAAAACAGAAACATCTTTGTATGAGGCTTAAAACTGGGTGAGGACAGCCAAACTCTGCTACTAAAGCATCGGCAAGGTCTCTCCTAGGCAAAGATTTTTAAAGTAGTTTGGGATTTCAAGATGTGCTGTACAAGCTCTTTTGAAGAAGTACAAAGAAATGGGCAAAGTTGAGAACCGAAGATGCAGTGGTCAGCTAAGGAAACAATGCAGCAGATGAAAGTCACATCATGCTTACTTCCCTTCAACCAGATGTCTAGCAGTGCCATCAGCACAGAACTAGTGAAAACCAGTGGGATCCAAGTATACCCATCTACTGTCTGACCAGAAGTGATCTTCATGGAAGAATTGTGTCTAAAAAGGCACATCTCTGCCATAGAAACATGGCTAATGGACTCAACTATACATGAAAACATAGCAAGTGGGGAGCAAAAAATGGCAGCGGGTGCTCTGGACAGAAGGGGTAAAATTAGAAATATTTGGCTGTAGCAAGAGGCGGTTTGTTTGCTACGTTAGAAGGGCACAATAATGAGCGTCTGCAGGCAACAGTGAAGCATGGTGGAGGTTCCTTGCAAGTTTGGGGCTGCATTCCTGCAAAATTAGTTGGAGATTTGGTCAGAATCAATTTTGCCCTCAATGCGGAGAAACACAGGCAGATTCTTAGCCATTATTAGGTGTGTGATTGTACCCAAATGTATTCTGCAGCAGGACAAAGACTCCAAACATACAGCTGATGGTTTGGCCCCCACAGAGCCCTTATGTCAACATTACCAACTCTGACAGGATTACATGACAAGAAAGATTTGAAAGCCACCTATATCCACAGCAGATCTGTGGTTAGTTCTATAAGATGTCTTTAACAACCTACCAAATTCCTTCAAAGACTGTGTGCAAGTGTACTTAGAAGTAGTGATGTTTTTAAAAGGCAAAGAGTGGTCAAGGCAAATATTAATTTGGACTTCTCTTCTGTTAATTTTATAAATTAACAAAGCCGATACTGGCCCCTGCAGGCATCTTTCTTTGGGGCCCGTAGGGTTTGAAAGTCCAGTGTGCACTGGGAGTAAATTTCCTGACAGTCCTGGATGGACACGCCAGCTAGCAATCACCCACACACAGAACAGTGCCAGGCCAGCCAGCAGCCATCCACCCACCCACCCACCCACTGCAGGGTGTCAGCCAGCAAGCCACCCACCTACAGCAGGGTGCCAGCCAGCAAGCCACCCGCACACAACAGCAGGGTGCTAACCAGCCACCCACCCACAGCAGGGTGCCAGCCAGCCACCCACCCACAGCAGGGTGCCAGCCA
Organism: Lithobates pipiens; assembly: GCF_037356315.1. Classification (NCBI taxonomy): domain Eukaryota; kingdom Metazoa; phylum Chordata; class Amphibia; order Anura; family Ranidae; genus Lithobates; species Lithobates pipiens. The sequence goes on from NW_027507784.1 coordinate 287,209,651, forward strand.
GCCACCCACAGCAGGGTGACAGCCAGCCACCCACAGCAGGGTGACAGCCAGACAGCCACCCCCCAACACCAGCAGGGTGACAGCCAGCAAGCCACCCACAGCAGAGTGACAGCCAGCCAGCCACCCACAGCAGGGTGACAGCCAGCCAGCCACCCACAGCAGGGTGACAGCTATCCAGCCAGCAAGCCACCCACAGCAGGGTGACAGCTAGCCAGCCAACAAGCCACCCACAGCAGGGTACCAGCCAGCCAGCAAGTCACCCACAGCAGGGTACCAGCCAGCCAGCGAGCCACCCACAGCAGGGTACCAGCCAGCCAGCAAGCCACCCACAGCAGGGTGCCAGCCAGCCAGCAAGCCACCCACAGCAGGGTGCCAGCCAGCCAGCAAGCCACCCACAGCAGGGTGCCAGCCAGCAAGCCACCCACAGCAGGGTACCAGGCACCACAGCAGGGTGCCAGCCAGCAAGCCAACCAGACACAGCAGGGTGCCAGCTATTTTTAACCTTATCTGTACTCTTTCAAATTTCAAGGCAAATGGATGCAGAGAGAAAAAGTGTGGTCTTGGGACTATTTCTCATATCAACCATCCCCAGGAAAAGCAGCAGTGTGCAGCACATGTAAGCATGGGATCAACTGCAAAAATCTAAAAATACGTCAAATCTTTGGGTCCATCTAAGAGTTCATCTTGTTATTATATAATGAAGCACAAAGAAAAACTGAATCAAAGTGAAATACCACTATCGAAGACGACAATAAAATATATGTTTCAGAAAAAAATAGTGGCTAAATTCGGATGGAAGATCAGAACTGCTGCACAAAGCAATCACAGAGATAACCAGCCATTTACAATGATCTCCGACTCTGGATTTAAGTGAATGATGTCTATAGCGGAGCCAAGGTACACACTGAAAAATGAAAAGTTTTACCAAGCTGAAAATGCTGGGAAAGATTCACCAAAAGGTAATTGATAAAGTAAAGGCTATGCTGCCACCAGAGAATGCTGGCAACTCACTCTCATTCAAGGCTGACTGCTGGTCAGGACCAAAGTCACTAATAAGTCTTACATGCTACTTGACAGCAGATGAACAAAAAGGCAATTGGTGTTGAATGCAAAAGTGATGCAAGGATCCCACACTGGGGAGTATATTAGATTAATGGCATGCTTGAAGATTGGGGAATAAACAAAGCCCGAGTGAAGCTTGTGCTTCAAGACAGCGCAGCAAACATGGTGAAAGGAATGAGGTTTGCTTAAGTGTCAGACCTCAGTTGCATGGCGCACACACACCCTGCAACTTGTGCTAAATTATGGTCTGTCAAGCCAGACAGTTTTATTGATATAATTGGCATGCTGAAGAGGTGCGCAGGCCATTTCCATCATTCAGCCCACGTTCACATTGGTCCGATTTGGCATGAGATTTGACATGTTAGATCGTCAGCTATTGCTGGCAATAGCACCGCACCGATTCCCAAAAGTAGTTCCGGTAGTACTTATGGTGGTAGAAGAATGGCACGGCTGGGCGAAACAACGTTATGCAACGTCGCTTCGACCTGTGGCCACTAGGGCCACGCACGCGTACCCACTGCTTGCCCATGGAGCCGGTACGAGTGCCTGGCGGTTGCAATCACTGATGGGCTTCCTTTGATCGCTGCTGACATACCGAGAACCCAGATCTGTGTGAGTAAACACACAGTTTTCGGTACTCTGAGGGGAGAAGAGACTGATCGTCTGTTCATACACAGTATGAACAGTTATCTCTCCTAGACAGTCCCCTCCCCCCTTCAGTTAGAACACAGAGAAGGAACGCAATTAACCCCTTGATCTCCCCCTAGTGTTAACCCCTTCCCTGCCAGTGACATTTACACAGTAATCAGTGCATATTTACAGCCCTGATCGCTGTATAAAATGGCAATGGTCCCAAAAATGTGTTAAAAGTGTCCAATCTATCTGCCGTAATACCGCTAAAAATCACATATCACTGGCATTACTAGTAAAAAAAAAAAAAAAAGTTATAAAAATTGCATAAATCTCTTCATAGTTTGTAGATGCTACAACTTTTACGCAAACCAAGCAATAAATGTTTAGTGATTTTTTTTTTTTTTTTTTTTTACAAAAAATATTTCAAATAATATATATTGGCCTAAAATGAAACTGATGAAGCAATTTTTTTTTTTTTTTTTTTTTTAATTTAGGGATATTATAGCAAAAAGTAAAAACATTTTTTTTCTAAATTGTCGCTCTTTTTTGTTTATATTCCAAAAAAAAAAAAAACGCAGAGGTGATTAAATACCACCAAAAGAAAGCTCGATTGGTGGGGAAAAAAGGCCGCAAATTTTGTTTGGGTACAGCATTGCATGACAGCTGTAAGGGATCTTCCCGGGGTAGGGTGTGTTTGGACACAGTTCACAGCAGACTTGGAATTTATAAAGCAGATCTTGGCGTTTATTCGTGGTACAAACAGTCCAGCAAACAAAAATATACAGCAACACCGTGCTTTCTAAGTACAACAAAAATAAAAGACCTAGCCCGGCTGGGCGCTTACTAACAGGTTCTTCTCACCTATCTGACACTTACAAACACAGCGTCTTTCGCCTGGATATCGCAGGGTGGGTTTTAGCTCCAGCAGTGGCTGTGCTTGCAGCTTCCTTCAACACACAGACTGTTCATTCCCTGGCTGAGAGCAATCACCTGCAGACCCTGCAGAGCCTTTAGCTTCCCAGGCTAATTAGGATCAAAGCTCACCTGATCCCAAACCCAGAACTGGATCGGGGGATGTGGAATGACAGGTCCCTCTACCAAAGCTACCTGCCATTCCATATAAACCCAGGCCCGGCAAAATTAAATAACAACTCAGCAGCATATCGCTGCTGAGAAACTGATCCATCCTGGATTTACCATCTCACACTGTGTAGCAACCTAGGTGAGATGTACACCCCCTCGATCACTTCTCCAGTGACATGTCTACACAGCGTAATTGTCAGTTAAAGTGACGCAGTGCCAAATTGTAAAAAGTGCTCTGGTCCGGGAGGGTGCAAAATCTTCCAGGGCTGAAGTGGTTAACAAGAATTCAACTACAGGTGAGTCTAATTATTCATTAAACAGGTGTCCAGCAAACAGTTGATTAACCACTTCAATACCGGGCACTTAAACACCTTCCTGCCCAGACCAATTTTGAGCTTTCAGCGCTGTCGCCCTTTGAATGACAATTGCGCGGTCATGCTACACTGTACCCAAATGAAATTTTTATCATTTTTTTCCCACAAATAGAGCTTTCTTTTGGTGGTATTTGATCACCTCTGCGGTTTTTATTTTTTGCTAAATAAATAAAAAAATACCGAAAATTGAGAAAAATAAAAGGTTTTTTTTTTGTTTCAGTTTCAAAACTTTGTAAATAAGTAAATTTTCTCCTTCACTGATGGGAACTGATGGGGATACACTGATGGGCAATGATAAGGCGGCACTGATGGGCACCAATGAGGTGGCACCAATGAAGTGGCACTGATGAGGTGGCATTGATGGACACTGATATGTTGCACTGATAGGCGGCACTGATGGGCACTGATGGGCGGCACTGATGGGCGACACGGATGGGCACTGATAGGTGGCACAAATTGGCACTGATAGCGGGCATGGATGGGCATGGATGGGCGGCATGGATAGGCGGCACAGGTGGGCATGGGTAGTCGGCACAGGTGGGCATGGGTAGGCGGCACAGGTGGGCATGGGTAGGCGGCACAGGTGGGCATGGGTAGGCGGCACAGGTGGGCATGGATGGGCACTGATAGGCGGCACGGATGGGAACTGATAGGCGGCATTGTATTATAATATACTGTACTATTGGATGCCAATCAGTGCCAAACAATAATGCATGCCAATCAGTGATGCCCATTGTGGGCACTGATTGGCATCCATTATGGGCACTGATTGGCATCCATTGTGGCACTGACTGGAATCCCTGGTGGTCTAGGGTGGCATACCTTATCCTGGGCATCCCTGGTGGTCCAGTGTGGGTATCCTCGGGGGGGGGGGGGGGGGGGGCTGTGCTGATAATTGATCAGCACAGCCCCCCCCCCCCCCCCCCGTCAGAGGAGCAGCCAATCAGCTCTCCTCTACTCGCGTCTGACAGACGCGAGTGAGGAAAAGCCGATCACCGGCTCTTCCTATTTACACTGTGATCAGCCATGATTGGACACGGCTGATCACGTGGTAAAGAGTCTCCGTCAGGGACTCTTTACCGAGATCGTAGTTGCAGGGTGTCAGACTGACACCCCGCAACAACGATCGCCGCGATGCGCGCCCCCGGGGGTGCGCAGCGGCTCATATTTCTGATCACGTCATATGACGTCCGATCAGGATTATGAAACCACTTTGCCACCGTCAATTTGTAATAGGGCGGGCGGCAAGTGGTTAAGAAAACCCCTTCCCATTTCACGCTGTCAGCAATGGCACCGCATGAAAGAAAAATGTCACAAGGCCTGAGAAATAAAATAATTTCTTTACACAAGAAGAGTGAAGGCTACAAGAAGATCAGCAAAGCTTTACTCATCAGTCAGAAAACTGTACCAAAAGTGATACAAACATTTAAGGAGGATGAAACTGCAACCATCTAACAGATGTTCAGGCCGCCCACAAAAGTTAACTACTCGACAGGAGCGTCTTCTGATGAGAAGGGTTGAAGAAAATCACAAGTTCACTGCAGTTAGCTAAAAAAGGAGAAAGGAAAACTGGGGTGATTGTTTCCCATGACAAAATACAGTACACACCGCAGAGGAATGGCATGCATGGGTGTCATCCACGAAGGAAGCCTTTCCTAAAGCCCATGCACAAAAAAGGCTGCCTAGAAATTGTCAGGGTCCATGCTGAAAAAGAGGACAACTTCTGGGACACTGTACTCAGGAGTGATAGGACCAAGATAAATGTTTTTAGAACTGATGGCTTCAAAACTGTATGGCCTTGCAAAGGTAAGAAGAACAAAGAAAAACGCATGGTGCCTACAGTGAAAAATGGTGGTAGCAGTGTCCTTCTGTGGGATTGCATGCGTGCTGCTGGGGTCAGGGAGCTGCATCCCATCGATGGTATCTTGAATTCACAGATTTCCTGCTCTATATTCAAAGAGAAGATGCTACCATCACTCTTTGCCCTTGGCTGTCGAGCACTTTTCCAACATGACAGTGATCCAAAAAAAACACATCTAAGGCCACTGTTGCATTTCTGAAGAACAGGAAGAAAGTGATTAAGTTGCAAAGAACCCAATCGGGGAAAACCTATGGGGAATTCTGAAGAGACAAGTCGAGCATCATTCGCCATCCAGCATCCAGGCTCTAAAAGAGGTTGTTATTTAAGGAAGGAAAAAGATGGTGTTACAACATGTCGCCAACTTGTTCATTCTATAGCTAGAAGACTTGGTCCTGTCATTACAAATCATGGAGGTCATACAAAATACTAGGTGTAGCAGTTTTTGTTGTGGGGTGTATTCAATTTTGCATCAAATAATTTGAGTAAAACTGAAGGTTTTGTAATCCAAGTTGTATTATTAACCTTACTTTCACGTAATGAGCTAAACAAATGTTCTAAAAAACAAAACAAAACAAAAAAAAACGTAGTTTTATCAAAATGTCGGTAATTGTTCGTGTTCATTGATTTACAGATTGAAAACCGTATTTTTCAAAAGGGGCGTACTCATTTATGCTGAGCCCTGTATACATATAGTAATTATAGCACATATGATCTTCCCACAAGAAGTCCCACCTTAAAATTTCGAAAGGGTTAGATTCTCTGTCAGATATTTAATAATGCTGAACTGACTGAAGGAACTTCCCTTAACTTTCTGTCAAGTCAAATAGAACTGTAAGCATGGGATAGTTTCTACAAGGGGGGAAATTACATCATTTAATACTCCACAGGAGGTTCCAACAGTTGCTTTGGTACTTCAAAAAAAACTAATTGTGGAGGTGACCAATAATGATTTGCAGCAAATCTTTTAATTCAACTGATTACTTCGCATTCTTTTGAAACTTTTTTTTTTTTAACCAGAATGTAAGTATAAGCATTCCTGGTTTACAAATGCAGATGACATCACCTAGCTTGCCACTAGCCTCCAAGTGTAAACTTGGTGGCAGCCTGAATGGCTGAGAATTATCCATAGCAAGCATCCAGACTAGGCAACCCTTTCCTTATATTTAAGTTGAAGGGTTGTAGGAGGAGGCAAACACACACACAGGCCAGGTCTTAAAAAAATAGCAGCAATAAGAGAGCTAAAGTATGATTATATTTTACAGCAAAGTTTTGCAAACTGCATTTATCCTTTAAATGGTCTATGGGCATTATAAGATTGTTGCCTGATCTTGCAGATATCTATAGGTACTTCAGACAACACCTTTGGTGGCTGTAGATCTGGGGGGAAAACATACTTGTCAGGTTACGTTATTTTAACAGAGTTATTGCTCCCCTGAGGGAAGAATGGCAGCACTTCTGTCTGCTGAGTGTACAGGATAGCCATCTGTGCAATTAAAGCACACATGAAAATTCTGTAATTTTTCATCTGTGTATTTACAATTCCTAGAAATGATCCATCTAACACAAAAACCCATCACATAAGTGTATTACACAATTGATAATCCTTCTAAAAATGACTAACAGGCCTGTAAAACTTGCATAAACCATATTCTGACTGTGAATAGGTTTGCAATAATTATATACTATACCATAATGTTATTCTTCCTCATTTCTACATAAGGTGATCCCATCAATCATACGATTACAGCTGATGAAAACCAATATGCCTGTTCATTTTGGTATTACTATTACATTATAGGGAAAAAAAAATGACAGAGGTTTAAGAATATATACAAAAAATGTTTTTGGTTTTAAAAGCTATATTAGGAAAAGTGTCAGAATCCAAACCAGCTATGGTCTCTATCTAGGGTATTGAAAACCGATGCATATAACTACAAAGATGATGAAGAGGAAATATTAAATAACTGCAACAAACTGGAACAAAAACAAATGATCCCCCCTATTCCAACATGATACAACCCCAAACAAACCTCCAAGACAACCACTGCCTTGCTAAAGAAGCCGAGTGTAAAGGTGATGGACTGGCCAAGCATGTCTCCAGACCTAAACCTTACTGAACATCTGAGGGGCATCCTCAAACAGAAGGTGGAGATGCGCAAGGTCTCTAACATCCACCAGCTCTGTGATGTTGTCAAGGAGGAGGGGAAGGGGACTCCAGTGGCAATCTGTGAAGCTCTGGTGAACTCCATGCCCAAGAGGGTTAAGGCAGTGCTGGAAAATAATGGTGGACACACAAAATATTGACGCTTTGGGCCAAATTTGGACATTTTCACTTAGGGGTGTATTCACTTTTGTTGCCAGCGGTTTACACATTAATAGCTGTGTGCTGTGTTATTTTGAGGGGACAGCGAATTTACATTGTTATACAAGATGTACACTCACTACTTTACATTGTAGCAAAGTGCCATTTCTTCAGTGTTACTTGAAAAGATATACTAAAAATGTTACAAAAATGTGAGGGGTGTACTTACTTTTGTGAAATACTGCATATACCAAATAAAACTGGGAGAGTTCAGAGCCAGAAAGTCGAATTAGAGATATGCATGATTAAAAGTATTAGAAGGTAGAATTGAGGATAATTGGGAGACAATATTTAATAAAAAAAAAAAAGATAAGAACGGAAGCATCCTGCAGTAGTGTATTCACCGTTTCTGAAAAGCACATACACCTAAGAGTAAATTACGATATCATGGCTAAAATGTAGGAATCTAGCGTTCTACCAACCACAAAAGTATTCTTCTGTATTTAGCAGGAAGGCTGAAGCCAATACAAAATTTTCATCCGTTCATGGTGCTTGCAGTGTCCATAAGAAGCAGGCAACAAAGTCCAGTGACATTAGGGAGGTTGTGCTGGGATGCTCATTATATACTATGAGCTTGACTGATCTATACCACCTCCTCATTGCTTGCATGCTAACCACTCAATATTCATACTGAGAATTCAAGACAATAAAAGTACCTCTCTGGCAGCTGGGACCAAGCTTTTCTTCTGGATACAGCTACATATACAGTGCTGTGAAAAAGTATTTGCCCCTTCCAAATTTTTTATTTTTTTTGCATATTTCTCACACTTCTCAAAAAAAAAAAAAATATTACACAAAGATAACCCCAGTAAATCCAAGATGCATTTTTTAAATTATTATTTCATTTATTAAGGGAAAAAGCTGTTCAAACCTGCCTGGCCCTTTGTGGAAAGGTAATTGCCCCCTCCCATGCTGAATCATAAACAAACTGTAAATAGTAGCTGTCTGACAAAGTGAAGCACGCTAACAGATCACAAAAAGCCACACATCATGCCATAATCTAGAAAAATTCAAGAACAGATTAGAAACAAAGTAATATACATGTATTGGTCTAGGAAGGGTTTCAAAGCCATGTCTAAGGCTTTGGCACTCCAGTGAAGCACAGGGAGAGCCATTATCCACAAATAGAGATAACTTGGAACAGTGGTGAACCTTCACAGGAGTGGCCGGCACAAAAAAATGAGTCCAAAAGCATGACGACAACTCATCCAGGAGGTCATAAAGAACCCAGAACATATTCTAAAGAACTGCAGGCCTCACTTGCCTCAGGAAAGATCAGTGTTCATGATTAAAAGAAAAAAAAAAAAAGACTGGCATTCACGGACGAGTTCCAAGGCCAAAGCCACTGTTGAACAAAAAAAGAACACCAAGGCTCATCTTAGATTTTCCAAAAAACATCCAGATTATCCAAGACTTTTAGGCACATATTCTGTGAAATTTAAACTTAACTTTATGGAAGGTGTGCGTCCCATTACACCTGGCATAAAATGAACACAGCATTTCATAAAGAGCTCATCATACCAACAGTCAGACATAGTGGTGGTAGCGTGATGGTCTGGGGCTGCTTTGCAACTTCAGGACCTGGATGACTTACCATAATTGATGGAACCATGAATTCTTAGCTCTTGTAAAGAAGAATGTCCAGTCAGTTTGTGAGCTCAAGTGCACTTGGCTTATGCAGCAGGACAATGATCTGAAACACAACAGCAAGAGCACCTCCATATAGCTCCAAACAAAGCCAAATTTAGGTTGTGGAGTGGCCTCTTCAAAGCCTGGACTTAAATCCAATTGAGATGCTGTATCATGATCTTACACAGGCCATTCATGCTGGAAAACCCTCCAATGTGGCTGAATTAAAACAATTCTGCAAAGAAGAGTGGGCAAAAATTGTTTCACAGCAATGTGAGACTCCTTGCCAACCAGTTATTAGGTTTAGGGGGCAATTACTTTTTAACTTAAAGCCAGGCAAGTTTTTTGCCTTAAAGTGGAGTCCCACCCACTTTTACAACTTTGTCTTAAAGGAATGACAACCCCTCCACCACTCAATTTTTGATAATTATTATTATTTTTTTTCTCTTACCTTTTATGAAGTACCTTGTGTACTTCCGTCCCAGCCTTGACGTGGCCCAGTGCATCACGTCATCTTTTCCCCCGCTGCCTTCTGGGACCTCTGTGTGTCCCAGAAGATAAAGGGGCCATTCAGGAAGTGCCACGCGACTCACGCATGCACAGTAGGAAACCGGCAGTGAAGCCTAAAGGTCTGGCCTCAGGGGCCTGACCTTGCAGGCTCCCTGGACATTTAAGTGTCCTTATTAAAAGTCAGCAGTTACAGTGTTTGTAGCTGCTGACTTAAAAAAAAAAAATTGCAGCTGGAACTCCGCTTTAATAAATGAATCCATCATTTTAAAACTACATTTTGTATTTACTCAGGTTATCTTTGTGTAATAATAAAATTTGTTTTAAATCAAAAGAATATAATGGTACTGCACTCTTTTGTTGTGCACTGTTTAGACAATTAAATCAGTGGACTACGTTTTTTGTTTTGTGAAAATTCAGCAGATATTTATGGTACGGGCAAAGTGCAGAAGCAACCCATAGGTCCACAAATTTGTTTTGTTGAGGCTGTTTCACACAGGCAGCCAATTTTAGCACTGCCATTAATGTGCATTAACGCATCTATAACTTTAATGAGCATTTCAAACGTGGTGCACAGGTGTCCACATGTCAAGCAACACTCCTTAACCCTCTCACATGACTAAGCCTATTACTGACATTTGTTGCTTGCAAGTTAAAATCTGTATTTTTTGGTAGAAAATTACTTAGAATCCCCAAACATTATATATATTTTTAGCAGAGACCCTAGAGAATAAAATAGCGATTGTTGCAATATTTTATGGAACACTGTATTTGTGCAGCGGCCTTTCAAATAATTTTTTTTTTTTTTTTTTAGGAAAAAAGACACTTTCATAAATAAAAAAATAAAATAAACAGTCAAGTTAGCCCAATTTTTTTTGTATAATGTGAAAGATGATATTACGCCGAGTAAAAAGATAACCAACATGTCATGCTCAGAAATTGCGCACACTCGTGGAATGGCGAAAAACAACGGTACCTAAAATTCTTCATGGGTGGCGCTTTTTTTTTTTTTTAAATGCCGGTTACCAGGTTAGTGTTACAGAGGAGGTCTAGTGCTAGAATTATTGCTCTCACTCTATCGCGGAGATACCTCACATTTGTGATTCGATTACCATTTACATATGTGGGCGCGACTTACGTGGGCGTTTTCTTTGCTGCACGATCTCGCGGGGACGCTTTCAAAAAAAATTCTCTTAGTTGCGTTTTTTGTTTTTTTTTCTACATTGTAAACATCCCTTGTGACAGTAATAAGTGGTGACAGGTACACTTTTATGGAGGGATCAGAGGTCTAAAAGACTCCAAATCCCTGCTTTGCACTTCAAAGTATTTAGATCGCCAAAAACTGCGATTCTGAATATGGTCCTTTTTATTTTAAAAGAGCCATCGGCAGCCAAGTAAACCAGGAGTGACGTTGCTTCCATGTTTACAGAAAGAGGACTGTAACAAAGTAGTTTACGGCTTCGTTCTAGTCCTACACTAGCCAGAAGTCACAGATCGGGTCTCGTGTCTCCGGGTGGGCCCAGGAAAAGCAGCTGGGGGGGGGGGTGGGGGATCCCCTCTCGCTCCTCTGGGATAACAGCCGAGCTGCTTTTAGCCTCATTGGTTGTAATAGTTGAAGAGCCGACCGCCGCACTCTAAAAAACAGTAACGGGGTGACGCATGCAGCTGCATGCATCATCCCAGTATAACCCCTGAAAGCCTAGGCCGCAAATGTGCGTACGGTCGGCGGGAAGGAGTTAAGCGCCCTTTGAATTTTTTTTTTTACTTTTTTTCAATGTTAAAAAAGAAATGTTCACTTTTGGTACTTTGCAATCACAAGTTAAACGTGCTATAAACATGAGGAAAGTTCACATTTCACAATTAAAGTTGTCTCACAATATACAAGCCCAGTTACTTTAGATGACTTCATGCTATAGGAATGCGATTGTAAACTGACTGACTATATCGACAAGCCATCCCTTAATTTCCTTTCAGGAATGTGCCATCTTTCTTAGCAGGTAATGTTTTTTATGATTGGTTAAATCCTACCAACTTAACATGTACATACTACAGCTACAATTTGGAATATTAAGTCTCATATAATAACTGAATCATGAATGCGTCTCTGATCATCTGTTCCATATCACGTAAGCGGCCAGGGACTCCGTGACCAAAAAAAAAAATCTTTATTTTTGTTATATTTTCTAATATTATTACCTGCATCTGTCATTACTTAATTAAAAGTGTTTGCGTGAACTCTTTGCACATCTTGACTATAACCCCAAAAACAAACTATCACATATGAGTGAAAAAATATAACACCGTAAGTACGTTTATGATGCATTTATGGCGCACTTGCAGTACATTTAATAGAAATAAACGGAGGCAGTTGCAAAGCATCAACACCTGCCGACTTTTGCAGGCAGTGTCATTTCTGCCTTACCGTGACCTGAAGCAAATCTAATGCTGCTGTGTGTGCACCTCCATCGTCACCCTGTTTTAGCAATTATGAGTGGCATTGATAGGCAGTGGAGAAGTGGTAAAAACACGGTCCAACAGCCTATTTTTAACACCTGTGAAAGAGGTCTTACTCTTCTGATTTTGGTCATGTGGTGTAGAGATGGAGAGGGTCAGAAGACCCAATGTCACATTTAGACAGTGTTTAAAGTATACGTAAACCCTAAATATTTACTTTTCTTATTTTCTTCCATTTGGTCTGTTAAATATACCACTGAAGGCGTTTGTTATATCTGTTTGATAAACACCTGTTGATCCTGGCAGAAATCTTAATAAGCTGATAATTTGCTGTGCTCCCTGCCTGTGCGGTACTCACCAATTAGTTTACTGCTTTCAGTCTTCTGTATGGGCTACCAAACCTATCCACCATTATTGAGAAGGGATATGGGTAGATGGTTCTTAAAGCGGAGGTCCACCCTAAAGTGGACCTTCCGCTCATCGGAACACTCCCCCCCTCCGGTGCCACAATCGGCACCTTTCAGGGGGGAGGGGGGTGCAGTTACCTGGATAATCCAGGTAACTGCACCCACTTCCGGGATAGCTCTCTGCGGAAAGGGGCGTAACTTACGCCCCTTTCCGCAAGTGCCCGCCCCTTCCCGCAAGTGCCCCGCTGCCTGCTGGGAAACACACAGATCCCAGAGGCAGCGGGGAGCGTCCTTATTGCGCAGCGCGATTCGCGCATGCGCAGTAGGGAACCGGGAAATGAAGCCGAAAGGCTCCATTTCCTGATTCCCATACCCAAGATGGCGGCGGTAGGACCCGTCAGGCGACCTAGAGATCGGCTTCGGGTGCCGACATCGCGGGCGTGCTGGGCGGGTAAGTGTCACTATTTTAAAAGTCAGCAGCTGCAGTATTTGTAGCTGCTGGCTTTTAAAAAAAAAAAAAAAAACGCGGAGTCCCGGTGGACTCCCGCTTTAAGTCCTGTCCTAGATTGACAATGCTGTTCCTCCATAAAGTACTGTAAGTCAGCATATCTAAGAACTGGTAAGGTAAAATATTACATTTTGTTGTTCTTGGGTTTCTTGGTTTAGATGCACTTTAATGTTTTCTAAAATCAGGTGTCATCATAAAAGCTACTAGTAACAGGCATTTGGTTATGAACTTCCACTGAAAAATATAAAATCAGTTTTCTACAGGTGAGGTTATAGGAAAAATATTCACTTTATTGTCGCATTTCATGTAGAGTATTAATCTCCTCTGATCTTCCTATAGCTTTTTAAATGTATTTATGTTTTTTTTTTTTTTTTTTTGGTTGAAGCACAAACTCAGACTGGAGCACAATGTTTGATAAATTTCAAAACCAGTTACAAAAAATATATACTGGCTTTTTTACACCCTTACGAGCCTTTCAAAATTGTGAATGTTCTGATCGAGTTAGTCTTGGTGCTTTAAATGTATTGTGGCTTATGTTAAATTTTGCCTTTGTAGAAGGTAAATACATAAATAAGCCTCATTATAGACCTTTGTAGATAGTCCCACATCTGTTTTAACACAAACCCACAGATGGGGTATGAGGTCCTATCGAGCCTGCTGAAGATTATGCTTGCTTACACAGACATAAATATTGGTCAGGTAATAAAGACCTTTTGACTTTCTTCACCATCTGTCAAAGATTCCATTTGAGCATAGGATGGTGTGAGCCTGACAGGATTCAACAGAATTATGTCCCCATTTATAAATGCTGCAACGTACCTTACTTAGCAGTAGTACCCTCTTCTGGAGGCGCCTTACTAGGGCATCTTGCATTTCTCTTTTCTTTTTCTCCTCCAAGAAGCTATTTTGCACTTTCAGAAGCTCATCCTGCAGTTTCTGCCGGGCATTTTCTAACATCCGGGCACTAGAACACAGAAAGTGTCAATCAATTAATAAGATCACAAGAAGATGATCACAAACTAATAGACAAAAACAATTTGTAAAAACCTTCCATGCTCAGCTCCCTCCCAGCACCCACACACCCCTAATACTTACCTGAGCCTAATCTCAATAGAGCGCTGTGCCCATGAGCAACAGCACTGCTCTCCCACGCTCCCTTTCAGGGACTCGGGCAGCAATCAAATCCTGAGAGGGAGCGAGCAGGGGGTGAGCTACACTGGCAATAGTGTCAATACAGTGTATATAAAAAGACTACACTCCCCTGTTAAAATGTCAAGTTTCTGTGATGTACAGAAATCAGACAAAGTTAAATCATTTCAGAACTTTTTCCACCTTAAGGCCGGGTTCACACCGCTGCGATGCGGGAACGCCGCAAATCCGCGGCGTTTTCCCGCATCGCATTACTCCCGCCGGCAGTTCACACTGCCCTATGCGGACGGCTGGGAGTGTCAATGATATGTTAATGACACCCCCAGATCCGTCTCCATATCGCAGTGCGATCTGCCGACTCGCACAGGAATCGGATCGCATGGTGTGAACCCCCATGCGATCCGATTCTGTTGCGGACCAAAAAAAAGGGTCCCGTGCGAGTTTGCTGCGGGAGCGATGCGAATTCAGCCATACTATCTGTATGGCTGAACTCGCATCGCTACGGAGATCGGATGTGATTTGCGGTGCGAATCACATCCGGATCTCCCCCCGCAGCAGTGTGAACCCAGCCTAAAACTGTTTTTTTTGCTAGAAAATTACTTAGAATCCCCAAACATTTTATATTGTTTTTTTTCTAACACCCTAGAGAATAAAATGGTGGTCATTGAAATACTTATTTTCACACCTTATTTGCGCAGCGGTCTTGCAAGCGCACTTTTTTTGGAAAAAATTCACTTTTTTGAATAAAAAAATAAGACAACAGTAAAATTAGCCCAATTTTTTTTAATATTGTGAAAGATAATGGTATGCCGAGTAAATTGATACCCAACATGTCACGCTTCAAAATTGCGTCAAACTTTTAGCCTCAAAAATCTCCATAAGCGACATTTAAAAAATTCTACAGGTTGCATTTTTTGTGTTACAGAGGAGGTCTAGGGAATTATTGCTCTCGCTCTACCGATCGCGGCGATACCTCACATGTGTGGTTTGACCATCGTTTTCATATACGGTCGCTACTCACGTATGCGCTCGCTTCTGTGCGCAAGCTCGTCGTGACGGGGTGTTTTTAAAAAAAAAAAATGGATCACTTTTATTCCTATTACAAGGAACGTAAACATCCCTTGTAATAGAAAAAAAGCATGACAGGTCCTCTTAAATATGAGATCTGGGGTCAAAAAGTCCTCAGATCTCATATTTGGGCTAAAATGCAACAAAAAAAAAAAAAAGAAAAAAAAGAAAGAAAATCTGACATTTAAAAAAAATATACCTTTAAGAGGTATGGGCGGAAGTGACTTTTTGACGTCGCTTCCGCCCTCCTATGGTATAGAGACGAGTGGGGGCCATCTTAGCCTCACTTGTCTCTATGCCCAGCTAACGAAAGGACCCGATCGCCTCCGCCGCTACCGACGGCTCCGGTAAGCGGCGGAAGGTGCGGGAGAGGTGCCACACCCCTCCCGCCGCCGATAGCGGTGATCTCGCGGCGAATCCGCCGCGGAGACCACCGTTATCGTACAGCCGACCGCCGCCTGAAGAGATGGATATCTCGGTTGTGGCAGCAGCTGCTGCCGTTACCGAGATATCCCTCTTCAAAAATAGGATGTACATCGTCGTGCGGCGGTCGGCAAGTGGTTAAAGTGCCTCTGATTAACCCCAAATAAACTTCAGCTGTTCTAGTAGGTCTTTCCTGAAATTTCCTTAGCTGCATCCTACAACAAATGCCATGGTCCGAAGAAAGGTATCAATAAGGAGAAGGGTACAAAATAATTTCCAAGGCATTAGATATACCATGGAACACAGTGAAGACCGTCATCATCAAGTGGAGAAAATAAGACACAACAGTGACATTACCAAGAGTGGGACGTCCCTCCAAAATGAATTAAAAGACCATAATAAAACTGTTTAGGGAGGCTGCCAAGAGGCCCATGACAACATTAAAGGAGCTGCGGGAACACCTTGCAAATACTGGCTGTGTGGTACATGTGACAATTTCCCGTATTCTTCATATGTCAGGGCTTTGGGGTAGAGTGGCAAGACGGGAGCCTTTTCTTAAGAAAAGAATCCAAGCCTGGATACATTTTGCAAAAACAAGTCTCCCAAAAGCATATGGGAAAATGTGTTATGGTTTGATGAAACCAAGGTTGAACTTTGTGGCCATAATTCTAAAGGATATGTGTGGCGCAAAAACAACACTGCACATCACCAAAAGAACACCATACCCCCCGTGAAGCATGGTGGTGGGAGCATCATGCTTTGGTGGTGGGAGCATCATGCTTTGGTGCTGTTTTGCTTCAGCTGGAACAGGGGCCTTAGTCAAGGTAGAGGTAATTATAAACAGTTCCAAATGCCAGTCAATATTGGCACAAAACCTTCAGGCTTCTGCTAGAAATTTATTTATTTAAAAACGACCCAAAGCATACATCCAAATCAACAAAGGAATGGCTTCACCAGAAGATGATTAACACTTTAGAATGGCCCAGCCAGAACCCAGACCTGAATCTGATTGAAAATCTGTGGGGTGATCCGAAGAGGGCTGTGCACAGGAGATGCCCTTGCAATCTGACAAAGCTGGAGTGTTTTTGCAAAGAAGAGTAGGCAGACATTGCCAAGTCAAGATGTGCCTTGCTGACTCAAAAAGACAAAGTGCTGTAATAAAATCAAAAGATGCTTTAAAAAAGTATTAGTTTAAGGGTGTGCACACTTATGCAACTATATTAGAGGTTTTTTTTTGTTTTTTTACTTCCCTCCACCTAAAAGATTTCAGTTTGTTGTTCAACCGAGTTGTACCATTTATAGGTCACATTCAAGGTGGAAAAAGTTCTGAAATATTTGTTTGTCTAATTTTTTTACATCACGGAATCCTGACATTTTAACGGGTGTATAGACTTTTTATATCCACTGTAGATGCACACAGTCCAGCTCCGGGTCAAGCCCACACGAGTGCCCCCATAGCAAGTGGCTTGCTATGGAGTCACTGAGGAGGGAGGAGCAGCCAGGAGCACCAGCAAGGGGTGCAAAAAAATAAGATGCACAAAGCAAGTATAAGATGTTTATTATTTTAATTAAAAAAATACCTTTACAATCACTTTAATGCAAAAAAGAAGCAAACACAACTAGCAATAACAAAAACTTAAAAAAAAAAAAAAAAAAAAAACTGGGATAGGGCTCACTTATTCAACTAAATCTAAGGAAGGACAGAGTGACTGTCAATGGCAAACATTCAGATTGCAGATTATGTACACATACATGACTGAGTTTTAAGATACAGGATAGTAAACTTTGCATCACTTCTCGCCTCCTTTTTGGTTTTAAAGACAATCTGCCATCTACAATTGCTTTACGGTTACACATTGAATTTTAATGTATTAGGATTAATATATATTTACAGTATATTCATAGAATAATCTCTTGTCAGATCCTACAAATACCTGATTAGACATCTTTACCTTATTTCCAAAAAAATTCTAATTTGACATTTCAAAATTACACTAATATATACAAAATCCATACACATCCACTACTTAAATGTCCCTGTAATCTATTTTTCTAGAAATTGTCTTTGTATTTTCTGACTGCAACATCCTAAAATCCTCTGATTTTTCTCCTCACTTTCAATTGTTTGGAACAAGCAGTGCATATTAGTTGTGCTCATGTGCACTGCTCTATGCAAACTACAATTCCTATAGTTCATCTTGGGAGCGAGCAAGAGAAGGTGGTTACAATACTAGATACAATGGGGCCTTTGGAGACACTTTGTAACATTAGATTTAATTAATTTTTCCTAAAAATAACAAATATGTTATACTTACCAGCTTTGCGCAATAAGTTGCACGGAGCAGTCACTTAACTCCTATTCTGGTCTCCACTCCCCCTTTTCTATGAATGTGCCAACATAAAGCTGAGTGCTAAGGGGGCACCCATGCTGATGCACTTTGGGCAAGACTGTGTGCATCTATAGACACTCACAACACATTGACCCCACCCCCTCCTCACAGGATTTGAGACTCAGCGAATCCTGTGAGGAGAATAAGAGCAGCGCTGCTGCACAGGGGCACATCACTAGATCGAATGACAGCGGAACTTTAATTTCGCTGTAAATGGATCCTATCTTTGAGAAATTTTATAATGTTAAGGGCCAACCACTAAGGCTCCATTCACACCAGGGCATTCTGTTTTGCAGGGAGAATCGCCACAATTATGCCCGTGATTCGGAAACGCTGCAAATTGTGGGATGCCCTTGTAATCCCCGTTACTTTGAATGGCACCAAATCGCGGTGCAATTTTGCCACAATTGTTGCCCGATGAATGGTGGTAAAATCGAGCAAACATAATAGTGGGACGTCCGATGCCTAAAAGTAGTACAACCTTTTGGGCATCCCATGATTCTTTTTGGGTGATTTTACCGGGGAACTTTTTCAAAGGTGTAACGAGGACCGAAAGGGTGTTCTGCGATTTGTGCCGTTAACAAATCACGTTCCTGTCCGCAGAACGGAACGCCATGGTGTGAATGGAGCCTAAGGCTACAGTGTGTCCACAGGCAAGGGTGGTGCTCACAAGCAACCTTTTTAAACAGATCACAAAGTGTCACACTAGTGTTTATAGATAAATGTGGACTTTTCATGCCTTGATGGATTATAGAATCTTATTTATTGATGTTATCCACCACCCCTTCACTACGCACAGTATATATTTGTTGTTTTGATTACTTTTGTTATGATTGGTTACATTGATTTTCACATTGTGAGAACAGCATATTCTTAGATTTATGGAGGTGATTTGTCATTGGAAAATTGCAGTTTTAGATACTTATTTGGTGAGAGTGACATTTTTAGTAGGATTATTACCATTAGCCCGACACAATAAATATGAGAGCATCTTCCAGCTAACCCATCATGATAGTGGCATTTGGTGCACAGAGTTGGAAAGAGAAATGCTCTCTTGAATCAAAAGGCTGGTTTACACCAGCGACTGGTGTATGGGGTGATCAGGCTGAGATCAGTGTAGTGACGATGTGCTGAGCTTGGCAGGACGCGTGGTCTTTTTAATAAACAGAGGTCACACACAGATCTCAAAGTTCAACTGCCAGTTGCATAGTGTGGGGCAGTGGGTTGCCTTGTAAGGAGTTGTGCTGAAAAATGTACTCTGGATGCTTTACTTTTTTTTTTTTGGCATTTTGTGCCCGCACACCACCGCCATGCAGTGGTGTTAACCAGGCACAAGCAATTTATGGAGGCTTTGTCCATTGTTGCTAAACCCCAGCTCAAATTCTATAAGCAGTTACAGCAGTTTTTTTGTTCCTTTTGGGGAAATGGTTTTGCACAAATAAATAAAGGCTGGTCAATTTAATCAGTCCTGTTAAGCCCTGTACACAAGATTAGATTATCGGACGAATGATTGTCCCTTTTTATTTTGCATGCTGATCTCAGATCGAATCGGATGAGTTTACTAAAGTCACAAAAATTCCTGTACGACATAAAAAAAACATTCGGAAGTGATGTCTTGTACTGTAATGTATTTGTATTGCATTTCTCGAACGATATCTGTACCGATTAGCAGTAATTGGCATTGTATGAAAAAAAAAATTTTGCATGTCCAATAGAATAATATTGGATGAACTGTCATGATCAGCTCTTGAAAGCTCTGTACTAACAATCTGATTATCGTACGATTGCTTCAAAAGCTGTATTTTCCGTACAATTTTCTGATCATGTGCACGTGGCATAAGTGTTAAGTGGTTTGCCTCGTACATGTAATGTGATTGATACATTCTGCTAAACAGCTTGTGATGCATTCTGCTAGAGAGTAATTTTGAAAAAAAATAAAGACTTGCTGGCTGGATCGCCAGATGAAAATAGAAGCAAGTCTAAAAATGAAAACAAATACAGCCATCACATCTACGAATTGGTAAATTGCAATATAATAAAGGTTTGCTTTTGAGTTTAATAATGCTTTAGGAAAACTGTTATTGAAAGTATTAGAAAAGCCATTTGTTATGCTTTAAAAAATGTTTTAGGTTTAGAGAACCCTGCAGTTCTAAGCAAAAAGGTGACATACCGAGCAAACAAAGCCTCAAAAAATGACATCTTCCTGTTAAATGTAATTATCACTGTGCCCTGTCTAATAGTATATTTAAGTGACATTACTGCAGTATCAGCGTCTTCCTTCGGGTATAAGTGATTAAAAAGTACAAAGCAAAACCAACAATGTGTTACTGTTGATAAACTGAAAAGCAATTTTAGGATACAGTTTAATTCCAGACTCTATAGTTCAATGTTATAATCACCAGCTGTGAAATCAAGTCTTTTCAGCTGCACATTCAGGTGGAAGGTTCACTGTTTGGGCTTTAAATCTTGCCATGAAAACAGATCATTTAATTGCATAGGCTTCGTCAATGCTTCTGCTCATGTTTTTAATTAGTTTACAAAGATGCATCAAGTTACATAAAGGCATATAAATCAGAATGGCAGTTTTCATCTCCACTGTTAAATCTGTGAACTTAACACACAAGAGGTGATAGATTCCCATTTTTGCAAAGTGCAACTGTTATTTAACAACAGTGTTGGGTTTCATTAACACAAACCTATTGTAAACCTGGCAAAGTTAGGAATACAGTAAAACCTTGGTTTGAAAGAGCTTTGCAAGACAAGTAAAATGTTTCAATACATTTTGACTGGATAAATAAGTGATGCCTTGATATACAAGTAGCTTCATGTCACAACTGAATATAAAGGAGAAGAGAGGCACCTCTAAGTGTAGCAATATGGTTACATTTAATGATGGTACAACATTTAGCAACTCACATGGTTGATGATTAAAACAGGCACATCTAAGTATGCAGGCATCTGGGGTAAAGCTGTACACATAGACCGTCCTCCATACCACCATCCTTTCCACTCTCTGCTCCACAGACGCTTCAAGCCTCGCTTTCAGATCGTTCTACTGCAGGGTAGTCTTCCCGATCGCGATTGCAGACTGACAGTGGTGAGACTCGGCAGTGCGGAGGATGGTCTATGTGGGCAGCTTTACCCTGGATGCCTGCATACTTACATGTGTCTATTTTAATCATCAACCATGTGAGTTGCTAAATGTTGCACCTTCATTAAATGTAACCATATTGCTAGACTTAGAGGCGCCTCTCTTATCTTTCATACTCTGTAGCTCCTGGTGGATTTTGCTTCCAATCCCCTTGTGGAGGCTTCCATTTGTGGATGGACATTTTATGGTTACACAACCAATCACATTGCTATAATCTTTTTATATGGACTATAAACTGAAGGACTTATAAAGAAATGGTTGTGGAACAAATCATCTGAGTTTCTATTTGTTCTTATGGGGAAATCCGCTTTGATATACAAGTGCTTTGCATTACAAGCATGTTTCTGGCAACGAATTATGCTCGCAATCCAAGGTTTTACTGTATAAAGTAATAAACACCTAAGCTGCAGTTACAGTCAATAGATCTAGAGATACTGGCTTGGGAGCATTTTACTTTAATCTTCACTTTGGCACCATCGCATCTCATCTCCATTGTGTCCCTACTGTCACTTAGGCAACCAATCTCCTAAAGCTCAAAAAGTATAAATGTGCAAATGAAATACATTGACTTACCTGCCAAATGATTTTGGTTTCAGACCTGAGATTTATATAGCTGTGCTCCACAGCACAGTCAAAGATAGCACCACTTTATTTTTTTTAAATTAAAAGAATACACTACTGACACCACTCTGCCCACAGCCTTTTGATTTGTCTTTAAAAGGAGCAGAAGCAAACTCATGAGGTAATCTCTCTGCACACTCGGCTCTCTCCTCCAGTAAGCATTAGGTATAGTTGCATGCAGCTAACCTGACTGACTCACAGTATTGTGTCACCCCCTTGCCAGTCTGAGCATACCTGTAAAAAGGATTAAAAGAAGTCTAATTTGGGTACTTACACTAGATACAGCAAAACAAATACATGTAATGATATGTTAAAGTGGAGTTCCAGTCCCCCAAGTCAAATTTTTTTTTAAAATGCTGCTGTCATTTGTTAAAATTTATCTGGCACATTTCGCTAATGCCTATAGTGTATTCCGGTCAATTTAAAATAAAGAGACTACCTTGATCTCGGAAGCAGGCAGGGACCATGTCTGCTGTGGGCATCTGAAGCAGTCTGGTATCTATTTCCGGGACTGGGTGCAGCTGGATTCCCGGCATGCACCTCCCGATCTCTCGCCTGCGCAGTAATGTCACCGCGCGGCGCTCCATCCTCCTGGCGCGTTGCCGTAGCAACGGTCTGGAAATTACGCAAGATTTCGACAATAGGCGATTCACATGGACTCCTGGGATACATGACAACGCTACCCCAGGAACCCTTGCGAATCGCCTAAGCGATTAGAGGCGGTAAGTCATGGAGAACAAACTAATAATAAAGGTATTTACAAGCATAAAAAGAAAAAAAATGGCCATTGTGAAAAGTATAAGCTGAGGGCATGCAGCACAAAGTAAAACAAATGGGTGGAATTACGCTTTAATTAATACCAGGTTACAATAATGTGTGTTAATATCTTCCTGGAATTCAGCATAAATGGGCCAATAAGGATGCTCCAAAAGTGCTACAGGGTCAAGACAAGAGTGGAGCCAGTGATGGTTAGTCACCAGCTCTCTGCTCTGCCCCCCCACATCACTCACTGGAGTGCTGAGCTGTGCAGGAGAAGCAGGTTCAGGCTCTTAGCAACTTGCTGAGAGGCTGAGCCAGGTGCCTGTCCAGGCATTTGGGCAGATCCCACTTTCATTGTCACAATCTTGCCTGAGCTTCAGCCCGCTGTCTGCTGAAAACAGGTGACAGGAGTGCAGAACGAACTGCACTCCTGTGACACACAAGTACAGCCAAACAAACTTTGGCTGTACTTCTCCTTTAAGAATTTTTAATCACTTGACTAAATAGCATTTTTTTACATACATGTTAGGTAATAATAATGTGCAGCACTAATATACAAATAACCAAAATGCAACATAGATCTTAACCACTTAACGCAAATAGCCGTCATTGTATGTCGGCACTCTGGCGCTAAATACCATTGTTCTGGCAGCAGAAGGTTGTCATAACCCCCGTATCTTCAACAGCAGCGAGCGGCTGGCTTTCAGATAAAACTGGTCTCTGCGGCAGATCTGCAAGTACACTTGCATCGGGGTTGGGAGAGGGCCCCCCTCCCGCTGCGTTCTGGCCATTTCCGCCGCTTACTAGAGCCATCGGTAGTGGCGATGATGATTGCATCTTTTCGCCTCCGAGACATGGTGCCGAGTAAAAGATGGCGGAAGCGAAGTCAAATGTCACTTCCGCCCAATGGGAAAGGGTATTTTTTTTTGCATATTAGTGTAAATGTTATATCTGAGGTCTTTTTGACCCCAGATCTCACATTTAAGAGGTCCTGTCATGCTTTTTTTTCTATTACAAGGGATGTTTACATTCCTTGTAATAGGAATAAACGTGACCAACATTTTTTTTTTTTTAAAGGACAGTGTAAAAATAAAAATTAAATAAAGGGGGGGGGGATTTAAAGCTCCCTGTCCCGCCAAGCTCGCACGCAAAAGCGAACACATACGCAAGTCACGTTCGCATATGAAAACTGTGTTCAAACTACATGTGATCATTAGAGTGAGAGCAATAATTCTAGCACTAGACCTGCTCTGTAACTATAAACAATGTAACTTGTAGAGTTTTTTAACCATCGCCTATGGAGATTTTTATGGGGCAATGTTTGGCACCTTTCCACGAGCAGGCGCAATTTTGAAGCATGACATGTTGGATATCAATTTACTCGGTGTAACATTATCTTTCATAATATAAAAGAAAAAAAAATAGGCTAACTTTGTCTTATTTTATTTGCACAATTGCACAAATGGAAGGACAGACATAGCATGTCCAAAAGAAGATCAGCTGACCAATAGCAGAAAAAAGTTGCGCTTAAAAAGGAGTGGTTCACTATTGTGAATTGGATGCAGAGGTTTCCCCGCATCTAATTTGCATGACAGAAGATTGTGATCGCTCTCAATGGACCTCTACTGTGAGCTGCTTTGTACTGCAGTGTGAACCTAGCCTGGCACGCCTGTTTCATGCCTTCATGGGAAAAGGGAGGTCCATGGTAAAGAAGGTTATCTGATGGCCATGGGGGTGTGAGAGGTCTCACAGTATAACATCCAAACTGAAGGTTATTAATCCGGAAAACTTCTGAAGGAGAGGGTAGGGTTATCAAGTACAGAAAAGAGTAGGTAGGGATCAGGGAATACTGTGCCAAAGATTGGTATGTAAGACTAGGAGGAGAAGGGCCTCTTCCACCACTCAGAAGTGATCCTGGTGTGTTTGAACCACATTGCAAGCTACCTAATCACCGGCTAAATTATTTAGCAATCATTACCTACCAACATCACCTACCCCCCCAAAAAGGTAAAAACAAATACACATTACACATATACAGGATGTGAGGAGTGGTTGAGTGGAGGGAAGTTGGTTAAGATGGGGAAGATCCATTTAAAGATCCGTTATGTTAAAGCATACCTCCCTACAAACCTCTGTATAAATATACAAACCTTTTTTTACCTACCTGCAAGCTAAAGAATGTAAACATATGTAAAATCAATAACTAAAATCTGTTTTAACTGTTAATGTAATATCAAAAAGATGCAATCCCTTCAATGCTGAAAAGCATGTTTGAAGATACTAAATATAAGCTGAAAGGTCAGCATCACTAAAATGCAACCAACGATGAAAAAAAGTTGTAAACAAGTATTTTATGGTTTAGTAAAACAAAGTTAGTTATGCCCCATACACACGATGAGATTATCGGACGAATGATCATCCGTTTTTTATTGCATGCTAATCTCAGATCGAATCTGATGAGTTTACTAAAGTCACGAAAATTCCCGCACGACAGAAAAAAAATTCGGAAGTGATGTCATGTGTTGTAATGCATTTGTATTGCATTTTCGAACGATAGCTGTACTGATTAAATGAAAATCATACGATCTGGCATCGTACGAAAAAAATTTCCGTGCATGTCCGATAGAATAATATCGGATGAACTGTCCTAATCGGCTCTTGAAAGCTCTGTACTAACGATCCGATTATCGTACGATCGCTTCGAAATCGGTATTTTCCGTACGATTTTCGGATCGTGTGTACGGGGCATTAGGGTTTACACCTAATTTAACCAGTAAAACATAGTGCCGGACTCATCCTAGTCCTGAGTGGACAATAAGCAGAACACGCATGCTCTCTTTTTTGTAATTATGGTCACGGTCTTAGATCTGCAGCACCAATTAGCTAAGAGTCATGTTGTGCAGTGACTTTCAGGAGGCCAATATTAAGCATAAGGTGCTAAAGTTGGTTTTATATAAAAACAAATTTTAATACATTTTTCAAAAAATACAAACTTGCATTACATGGTGTTCTTGTAAAACTCCTGGAGTTCAGCTTTAAAATTTTATTCTAAAGCATACCTTTAAAAGCAGATCTTTATGAGAGACATTTAGATATAAAATATGCAAGTCTGTCTTAAGATGAGACATTTTTACCTAATATATTTTATTTGCATCTCTTTAGGTCTAAGTAGTTAAGAGCATATTACTCCGATAGTGATGTAGTGGAAATATTTTTTAAGAGGTTTTAAGCCTCTCCATTTGTGCCGTGGACTCTGACTGACGCGTTTCGAGGCATTCTCTGAAGAGCCAAAACGTTCCATCATAGACTGCAATCTAAAACATTAAACAATTTCCACAGCCGCTTTGGGCCTTAATCTTGGCGATAGCTGTCATTTATCAGGCTCCAATGAAGACTATTTTCCAGCAAGTATCACTGGGAACAGCCAGAGGCAAAATAAAGAGGGCTGTGGCATTGATTGGATATTGTGCGAACAAAGAAGCTTGCCGTGCATAATCCGTCTTTTTTGCAACATTTCTTTACAAGCCTTAGGGGGACACACATCTATTCCAGTAAAAACATTTCAGATATGATTAACTATAAAGTCTAACCATTACATTTCAAATGT
This sequence comes from Lithobates pipiens, assembly GCF_037356315.1. NCBI lineage: Eukaryota > Metazoa > Chordata > Amphibia > Anura > Ranidae > Lithobates > Lithobates pipiens. Next base: position 287,235,699 of record NW_027507784.1, read on the forward strand.
AGGTTGGAGAAGGACTATCAATGAGGGAAAGAAGGAGATGTTTTAGGTCCTATTGATTACCTGTGACCTGTGGGCAATAGATGCCATGTAATTTCAAAGAACTACACTTATAATTTAAGTAGAGGAGAAAATGAGTTTAAAATCTAAATTTCTAAATAAACAGACTTAAACAGAATTTAAAAAAATTGATTCAGTAGCCAGAAACGATCTCTAGTTCACCTTCTGGCAAACCACTTGAAAATAATATTTTATTAAAGTGAACCTGTGCTTTGCCAATGAATAGCAAAGCAATAGATCCACTATAATGTCAATCGTAAGTGCTGTTCACCTGAGAAAGCAAGGTTAAATGCCTAGCATCTCTGCAGAAGATTGGGACTCTGCCTCTCCTCCTTAATGACAGCACTAGTTCCTGAAACTTGACTGCTCAGGTACAGAGTGCTGTCATATTAGGATGGGGAGATGTTATGACTTCAGTATAGTCGCAATATTTCCTCAAAGAAAGATTAACGTTAAAGTGTTACTAAGAGCACATTTTTAATTAAAATAACAAACATGTTATTCTCACCTGCTCTGTGTAATTGTATTGCACAGAGCTGGCCCGACCCTTCTCCACTGTGATCCCCGCTGGTGATCTTGGCTCCTCCTCCTTTGAGTGTCCCCATAGCAAGCCATTTCCTATGGGGGTGCATGGTGTGTGCTCGCTCCCAAGCTGTGTCAATGGAGCAACGCATACATACAGTGGGGCTTAGCCCTGCCCCCCACTTCCTCCCCAATGCATTTGATTGACAGCAGCAGAAGTAAATGGCTCCTGCTGTTGCTCGAATCCCTGTGTGAAGAGGAAGAGAGTGGAGAAGAGATGTGTTTTACCTTAATAAAAGGAATGCATGAAGGTAAGTGACTTAACAGGTAGACAAGTTACAGGAAGAATGAAAGCCTGGAACTAAAAAGAGAAGTCCAGCCAAAGCTCATTTAGCTGGACTACCCCTATGGATCACAGGAGTGCAATACATTTTACACTACTGTGACCTGTTTCCAGCAGACAGCAGGCCAAAGTCTGCTTTCTGCCGCCATCACAGAAACCAGTCTAGTGCATCATCCCAACAATGGGAGTCTGGATCCGTTGGGTGCCTGAACCAACACTTGTCAGTCCAGAGCCGCTGAGAGCCTGAGACAGCCACAACCCAATCTCCCCCCCCCCCCCAGCTCAGCACTGCAGCGAGCGGGGAGGGAGCAGAGCTGTTTAGTGACACTTAGCAGCTCTCTGCTCGGGGATCTGAACCGAGCCATCGGCGGTGTTCGATCACTCGGTTCTCAGTGTAGAGGCACCGGGAAAAAATGAAACTGAAAAAAAAAGAAAAAATTCCTTACGTCTCTCTTAAATCTGAAATTTAGCAATGCATCCATATTTCTCTGCTTAAAAATAAATTTTTAATAAATAAGGCAGGGATACACTTTAAAACACTTTAAAGATCAATTTAGAAACAGGAATTTGTAAAAATGGTTAATCTATGCACTTGGTGTAATAGTACTGCCTTACCTTTCAGGGATGATGCGTGTTTGCTCTAATAGAGATGGAATACAACCAAAATAACCAAACATGTCAGCCCAATGTCAGGTAGGAACTGATCAATATAGTTTTATCGGTGCCGATATGATACCAATATTTCGGCCACCTTTCAGGCTGATAGCCGATACTGTCTGACATTATTCTGTTCATTTTAATTATTTTTTTTTGTTCACGCTTTTTTTTTTATCACTGTTATTGCTGTCAAAAGGAATGTAAAAATCCCTTGTGACAGTAACAGGTAAGCACAGGTATTCTTGATGGAGGGAACGGGGGTCTATAAGACCCCAAACCCTTTCATTGCACTTGAAAGTATTCAAAATGTCAAGATCTGCGTTTTTGGATAAATTATATTTTTTAAAACTGGCGCCTTTAAGATGCCAGTAATCAGGGAAGTGATGCAAAGACATCTGTTCCGGGTTACTAGATCCAAGACCTGAAGGAAGCATCGGCTTTGTTCGGGTCTTCGGCAAGCCGGCGGACGTTGCGGCTGGTTGCTCAGGCCTTCCCATGGGACAGGAAAGCCCGGGCGTGTGGCGGAAGGTGGCAGGAGATGAGGGGATGTCCCCTGCCACTGCTTGTAATAGCAGCCGAACAGCTGCTGAGCTACATCGGTTGTTATTACAATAAAAACGACCATCCACTCTAAAGAACAGTACTGGTGTGATATGCATGCAGCTGCATACATCACATCGATAAAACCCCTTGAAGCAATATCGGTAACATTGGATACTTTTGTGCCCAACACTTCAAAAAAAGTGAAGTGCCCCATCAATGATTAGTGCATACCCAATGTCAGGTTCTAAAAAAAAAAAAGCTGACCTGTTCTCTGCCTAAACTGTGGTTTAACCCGCTATGTTTATGCAAATATTCCATAAGACCCCTTTCACACCACACCGCCCATAGCGTGGGCGGTAAAATGCCGCTAAAAAACTGATTTGCAGCGGATTTGCAGCACATTTTTCGGCTGCTTTTACCCCCGCTAGTGGCCGAGAAAGGGTTAAAACTGCCGGCAATACGCCGCAATAGCGGAGTTTTGCCGGCTGTATTATAGTGCTGCCCCATTGATTTCAATGGGGAGCAGCGGTGGAGGAGCACTAAACACACCGCTCCTTCAACGCTCCAAAGAAGCTGTAGTGTGTATTCTCTATTTCTAACGCTATAGCGCCTGCAAAACGCCCTGGTGTGAAAGGGGTCTAAACGACAGTCTACAAAAGTATTTCAAAGTAATCCTTCCTACACAGCATCTTTATGGCTATGAATTCAGAATTTGTAAAAGGTTTACAGAAAACCTATACAAAAATGAATAACCCCACTGCCATCATTTTAACAAAAATGTTTAAAAATAAAATAAAAAAACACTGCAGAACAGATGTTTGGACAGAAACAGTCAATAGGTGACACTGTCTGAACGCTGATCAACTCCCCTCCACTACTTTATTATACACATATTGGTGAACAAAAGAAAAAAGATATAACATGGATTCAAGCTCAACTCCAGCTGAGGTTTTTTTTTTGTATGTATTCTTTCAAATAAAGGAGTTTTTAATTGTATTTTTTTTATTACCTGAACTTTCACAACTTCCTATCTTGGTCACACCGGACACAAAAGGTCAGAATGTGGCAGATAAAGAGCAATACAAATCTACCAGATGCTCCAATTTTCCCTACTCAACTAAATAAAAGTGCTATTGCTGTTGTCTGTCTCATTAGACATATTGTATTACTTCCTGTCTTTGTGACACCATGCACTTGGCACAGAAAGAGAAAGAAAATCTCTCCAATGTGGACACACAGCAGGGGGGAAGGAAAAAAAAAAAAGTGTTCGGGGCTATAGCCTTTTCATTGCACTATACCCGGGGTCTCAAAGGTCGCATGTGGCCCTTTGTTTGCATTTATCCAGCCCTTAGGGCACTGTGCCATCCAATAACACCATTCCTCCCACAAACACCAATGATGGGGCACCAGTCCTCCCATATGCACCAGTAATGGGGCACCATTCCTCCCACAGACACCAATAATGGGGAACCATTTTTCCCACAGGCATAAATGATGGGGCACCATTCCTCCCTCAAGAACCAGCGATGGGGCACCATTCCTCCCCTCAGGAACCAGCGATGGGGCACCATTCCTCCCCTCAGGAACCAGCGATGGGGCACCATTCCTCCCCTCAGGAACCAGCGATGGGGCACCATTCCTCCCCTCAGGAACCAGCGATGGGGCACCATTCCTCCCCTCAGGAACCAGGGATGGGGCACCATTCCTCCCCTCAGGAACCAGCGATGGGGCACCATTCCTCCCCTCAGGAACCAGCGATGGGGCACCATTCCTCCCCTCAGGAACCAGCGATGGGGCACCATTCCTCCCCTCAGTAACCAGCGATGGGGCACCATACCTCCCCTCATTCCTCCACCTCAGGAACTAGTGATGGGGCACCATTCCTCCCCTCAGGAACCAGTGATGGAGCCCACTTCCTCCCACAGACACCAATGATGTGGCACCATTCTTCCTACAGGATGAAGCACCATTCCTCCAAAAGGCACCAGTGATGCGACACCATTCCTATCTTGAATACCAAGAATGGGGTACCACTCCTCCCACTGATGCCACAAAATAGCTCACCATCCATCACTAAAACCAGTAATGGGGAAATTTATAATCCCAGTCGTCACAGGTAATCTTTCTGCTACATTGATATGCACTGATAGGCTGCACTGATGGGCACTAATATGCACAGCTAAGGTGGCACTAATGGGCACAGATAAGTTGGTACTGATAAGATGGCACTGATGGGCACCACTGATCGATGGCACTGATAGGGGGCAATGATGTGCAGTAGCACTGTCCAGGAACTGATAGTGGGCACTGATAGGTGGTACTGTGGGCACTGATAGGTGGTACTGTGGGCACTGACAGATGGCACTGAGAGGTGGCATGGTGGGCACTGACAGGTGGCGCTTGTAGGGGGCACAGGTGGGCACTGAGTATCTGGGCACATTGCAGTGATCGGGACTGATGTTCCGCTCACTGCTGCCGGTGATCGGCTTTTTTTTTTCTCCTCACGCTGTCAACGCGAGTAGAAAAAATAGCCAATTACCGGCTGTGTCGACATCATGTGATCAGCTGTCATTGACTGACAGCTGATCGCGGCTGATCGCGTGGTAAGGGGTTGGGATCGACCGCTTACTCCGATCTGTCACGCGCACGGGACGGCCCGGCAATGCGATCTCTAGAGGTTAAGGTTATTAACGCAATTCAAAATCTACATTACCCAGTTTTTGGTGTGTGATAGTACATTATGATTAGCATAGTGTGTTTGCTATTCCGCATGCCACTCAAGCCAATTCTGACATTTCTTTCATACTTGTAAAAATCATTTTTTTCCAAGAAAATAACTTAGAACCCCCAAATCCTATATATATTTTTAAGCAGCAGCCATAGAGGATAAAATGGTGGATATTGCATTTTTTATGTCACACTGTGTTTGTGCAGTGTTTTTTTTTTTTTTTCTTTCAAGTGCAATTTTTTGGGAATAAATACACTTTAATGAATTATAGTGAATACAAACAATGAAATACTAAAATGTTGGTAAATAGATACCCAACATGTCACGCTTTAAAATTGCATACACGCGCAGAATGGCACCAACTACAGTACCTAAAAATCTCCATAGGCGATGCTTTAAAACCCTTCACAGGTTACCAGTTTGGAGTTACACAAGGGTGGTCAGGTGCTAGAATTATTGATTTCGCTCTGACATTCAATACTTTACATGTGTGGATCGATCACTGTTTACGTGTGTGGGAGTTACGTATGTGTTCACATTACAACATGGCTCCCCGATCAGATAGGAGAGCCCAGGAAAGGTGGGGGCTAGGGTACCCCCTTCCATCGCCTATAGAATTTGCTTGAGTGGCTGCATAGTCACTCAAATCACTTCTACTTTACAGAGCATCGCCGACAGATACGTGGCTGATGCCTGCAGATGCAAGTCCAGAATGTAAGACAACATCCTACAGGAAGTGGTTAACCACTTCAATACCAGGCACTTGCACCACCTTCCTGCCCAGGCCAATTTTCAGCTTTCAGCGCTGTTGCACTTTGAATAACAATAGCGTGTTCATGCTACACTGTACCCAGACAAATTTCTTATTTTTTTCTCACAAATAGAGCTTTCTTTTGGTGGTATTTGATCACTGCTGGGGTTTTTATAATTTATGCGACAAATAAAAAAAAGACTGAAAATTTTGGGGGGAAAAAGGGTCTCTTTGTTTATGTTATAAAATTTTGTAAATAAGTAAGTTGTTTCCTTCACTGATGGGCACTGATGAGGCTGCACAGATGGGCACTGATGAGCTGGCACCAATGAGGTGGCAATGGTGTGCACTTATGGGTGGCACTGACAGGTGGTATGGATGGGCACTGATGGACATCACTGATAAGGAGACATCTGGCAGGCATTAGAAATGGGCACTGACTAGCACCATTTTTAGGTATTGATTGCCTATTTTGGGCACTGTGGCATCTTTGGTAGCATACCTGGTCATGCATCCTTGGTGGCCATCCCTGGTGGTCCAGTGTGGGGGCTGTGTTGATAATCATCAGCGCAGACCCCCCCCCCATCAGGAGAGCCGCAGATCAACTCTGCTCTACTCGGGTCTGTCAGCCGCGAGTGAGGAAAAGCTAATGCACGGTCTTTCCCGTTTACCATGTGATCAGCCGTGTCCAATAATGGCTAATCACAATGTAAAGAGCCCAAGATCGGTGTCGCGCTGTGTCAGACTGACAGACAGCACTACTGGCGCGCGCCGGCAGTTATACCGGAAGATGACATATGTCGTCCAGTCAGGATAACTGAACGACCCTCCGGCCTGCACATTGCTTTAGGCTGGGCTGGAAGTGGTTAAGCACTCAAAAATTAACCCATGAGACACAACTGCTCCATTTGGACTGGAAGCAATCCACCATGCAAAGGAGAGATGGTGATAGCATGAAATCTTTGCCCTCTAATACATGGGATCCTCATTTTATTATCAAAAGGTTCAAAATGGGACCGAATAATCCTACAGGTCAATGAAAAAGTTAAAATCAGAGAAACATCTTTTTAACATAATGGAACAGAACACCGACAAAAAAAAAAAACATTGTGGAGGAAGAAATCCATCTTACACAGTCTAATTGCTCTCTTATAGTGCAGCGTTTGTCAAAACAAATAATATTGATTTAAAGCTGCAAATGAGAAAAACAATAGACATAAATAATTAGTACTCAGAAAGAAAGGCCGGCTGTGGCAGCTGAAGCACGACAGACACACAGTCACTGATCTCTTTCCACATCGTCTTTTGATGGGTTTTATATTTCCAGCTTGCCTTCAATTTGAATCACCAAATTCAATTTGCATCCTCAAATAAACAGAAGGCAAACAGTAAAACACTTCATTGTGACCTTGAAGAAAATTACACTCAAGTTTAATTCAATCCTAGGAGTAATGAAGAGTCACATTTGTCCTCACGGTTACCGGGCTTGTCACGAGAACTCAGCTTGAGAGCACCAGCACCTTGTGCTTCAGGGAAGAAAACAAAAACATGAAAAAGTGGGAAGGAAGGAAGAGAGCAAACTAAACATGATCTGTCTCCTGAAATAACAGGTGTCCACACAAATCTTAGCTTACTTTTGTAGTAGTTATTTTATTCTTACATGCATGTTGGTGACAGAGCCATGACTTGTCCAAGTTATAAAGATCCTGTTTTTTTATCTATATATAACATTACAATTTGCTGGGGACATGCATAATCCTTTTGCAAGGCAAAGCAATGCTAAACTGGAGCAGAAAGCACATCCCGAGACAGATTTGTTACAAGGTTGTAGTCAGAGTCTAAAGTCTGCTCTAAAGCAACACTTGTGACTGCATGAAGTCTGACCCTGACCACTTAATTATCAGTCAGTTTTACGTGAAAATCTGTCCTACATTCAGTAAAAAATGTGTCTTTGAACTTTGCAAATTGTCGCATTTGGCTACCAGGGAATACCGACACACAGGACTGTAAATCTGTCAGAGACTTTGCTGAGACAGACTGATTTGGGACTCATAGGGGTTGATTTACTGAAGGCAAAAAAATACTGTGCACTGCAAGTGCACTTGCTTCAGAGCTTAGTAAATGAGGTAAAAGTTCCCTTTGCAAAGAATACTCAATCACATAGAAGGAAAATAAATAACAGCATTTTTGTTTGTACATGGTTGTATGATAAAAACAAGCAGAGCTTCCACTCTGATCTAGAACAAATGCACTTAAAGTGCACTTGCCATGCACAGTGGATTTGCCTTTAGTAAATCAACCTCCCTATGTCACTAATTTGCTTCAGTTAACCAGGTACATATAGCCTTCTAAGCCCTTGTACACCCGGTCGGACATTCTGACGGAAAATGTCCGATCGGACCGTGTTGTCGGATAATCCGACCGTGTGTGGGCTCCATCAGACTGTTTCCGTCTGAATATTCGACTGACAACGTTTTAGAGCTGGGCTATAAAATTTTCCAACAACATGATCCGATCGGATTTTGACCAATCGTTTGTAGAGAATTCCAATCAGACCAAGTGCCACGCATGCTCAGATCAAATTACGACACCAAAGCTATTGGCTACTAGCCGCAACGTAGTCCCGTCGCAAGGCACGAACTTCATCACGTTCCGAACGATTTGATTTTCCGACAACTTTGTCCAACCGTGTGTATGCAACACCACTTTCGGACAAAATCCGATAACTCTGTACAGGCTGTTTGAAATTTGTATAAAAAGTCAATGAACTATGAGAGCACTCAGCAGCACCCTCGCAGTTCATTGATAATGACAACAGGCCATGCTGTTTTTAAATTATGACAGCAGAGGAAGGGTGATCGGGAGGTACAAGAACACATGACACCCTAAATCCAAATGGTTCGAGATTTGGTTGTTTTAAGAAAATTTGGGAGGTTGTTGCAGGGGTGCCTATAACATCATACCTGTATTAGCTTACTCGCCTTTCGACTAGTATATAATAGAGTCTTTAAAGTGGAATGCTCACCAGCTAGCAAACACTCTCAGGTATGCCAGAACTGCTAGATTCCCAGCACACCAGCGATACAGCTAAACTTGTCTGCCTTTAAAGGACACAAGATAGGTCTAGAAAAAAATATACACAAACCTTCCACAAATAAGTCTCCTCATAATATATATTCATAAGATTTGTATTCCAAACATGACAGCTATTATTTTCTCAGCTATTTGATTTCTCCCATCTTTTTCTTTCCTAAGGCATTAAAATTTGTTCAGCAACACGAGAAGCAAAGGCTATAGAAATTTAGCTATGAATAAAAAAGAAAAAACTGCAACAGGAAACCATAAAATAACAGCCGTCAGAGTCTCTACCAATGGCATAAACATTGCATGCCCAGAATAATGTCCTTTTCATAAAGTAATTGTAAGGGTCAGAAACCATGTTTGTATGATGAAAACAAAAAAGTGTGCCACAGAAAACAGTAGAGGAGGGGGAACCAACATTCTGATTTAATGAAGAGATTGAAGGGGGGGGGGGGGGGGGGGGGCATATGATTTTGTGATCTATTACTGTTTCACAACAAATCCAGCATTTGCTCCAGAATGACCTTTCACAATCAGACTTCATTTCTAAAGCTACATTACAGTCGTGAGTATGAAATGAGGATTTTACAGTTCTGCGTGCTTCTCAATTCTTCCAGCAGAATCTTTGCTTTTTGCCACTGAAATGTATTTTCATATGGGGAATGCTGCTCTTCTACTGTGAAATACTGCTGATGAGGAAGGATAGAAGACATTGCAAAAAAGGAAGAAATATGTTTACCAGGTACACAGGACGAGAACTGAATTCCATGGAAAACCTTAAAAGCTCATTACTGATTAAAGTGGATGTAAACCCGATTCATGAAATTTGAGCTGCTTAAATATATCTGCAGTGTTTTGTTATTACTCTTCAAAGCACTATGTCCCGTAGTGGTCTCCTGCTCTGTTCTTCTGTTATCAGCCTGATAACTTCTCACACGTTCTCCGTCACATATGTTAAAAGCATCCAAAGTTTTGTGTTGGGGAGGATGCTATAAAAATATTTGCACTGAGCGGAACTATTCAACAATCAGTTCTGAAAGTCTATACCTATGAGGAGAGGAGGTGTGTGCCCTTCCTCCAATAAGCCATCTGCCCAGGCTTAACTGTAGTGCTAACAAGGAAGAGAGAATTTCCTAACGCGATCAGAACTTTCCAAATAGTGTATAAAGCTGAAGACGGCAGATAAACATTTAAAACTTCTGTAGGGAGATTTGTTTTATCCCTGTGTATAATCTGAGGCTGTTCACATCACTGGGTATATGTGAGGGTTTACATCCACTTTAACTACAGGAAAACAGCAATATGAAGTTGAAATGCATAGATAGAAACTGTTATCTGACCAAATACTGTAATTCTGTTCAGCCAGTTTTGTGATACAAGGAAGCTAGACAACCAGCACAGCCGGAAACCCGATCTCCCGTGCAGCATAAAGCTCAGAAGCTTTGTAAATTTGCGCAGGAATCATATTAGTTAAAACTGAACTCCAGTTTTTAGTAAAGTTTAAATAGTTAGTTTGGACCAAGCTGGTTCAAACAAACCATTACCGGCACGGTGAGATGCAGTGGCTAGGAGTGCTGCATAAAATGAATGTAGCCTCTGCTGTTTGGGCAGTTGGATGGAAACTTCTTGTCCCACATCTGGAAGAAAATCAAGCTGGGCTGAGCAGCACTCAATGCAACTCAACTGTATTCAATGAAATATAAATATACAGCAGGTAAAAACGATCTAACACATCACCATTTTTTTTTTTAGGTAAATCTATTTCTAAAGATGGTATTGACCTGACAGTTTCACTACATGACAGTAACAATCCATGCAGTCTATACAAAGAAACTAAAACAATTAAGTTCAGAAAATAAAGGGGCTGTAAACCCCTCATGGATTTTTTTTTACCTTAATGCATCCTATGCATTAAGGTGAAAAAACAAATGACACTGAGGGTGATGTGCAGTGCCATTTGACCTCCAAACATTGCGTATATTATGACATCCAAAGAGTTCAATTTTGGTCTCATCTGACCAGACTTTATTCTCCCAGCATTTCACAGGCTTGTCTAAATGTTGTGCAGCAAACTTTAAAACGAGCTTCAACTTCTTCTTCAGCAATGGAGTCCTGTGTGGCGAGCGTGCATACATGCTATGGCGGTTGAGTGCATTACTTATTGTTTTCTTTGAAACTATTTTATCTGCCAATTTCAGGTGTTTCTGAAGCTCTCTACAAGTGGTCCTTGGCTCTTGGACAACGCTTCTGGATAATTCTTTTCACTTATCTGTGAATTGCCATGGCCAATTTATGGTGAAATAATGTTCTTTCCACTTCTGGATTATGGCCCCAACATTGCTCACTGGAGCATTCAGAAGTTTAGAAATCCTTCTGTAACCAATGCCATCCGTATGTTTTGCAACAATAAGGTTGCAAATGTCTCAAGAGAGCTCTTTGCTTTTACCCATCATGAGATGTTTCTTATGTGACACCTTGCTAATGAGACACCTTTTTATAGGCCATCAGGTGAGACTGAACCAGCTGATATTAATTTGCACTTACAAATTGTAGAATTGCTTTCTAATTACTGATAAGTTTCAGCTGGTGTCCTTGGCCTTCCATTCCTTTTTGCACCTTTCTTTCTTCATGTGTTCAATACTTTGTCATTCCATTTCATTACACATAATTTCTGAACGTATTTGTTTTGCTTTCTCTGTATGCATAGATTGCATGGGTTGTTACCGACGTGTAGTGCAACTTTCATGTCAATGGCACTTTTAGAAATATATTTACCTAGAGAAATGGGGACGTATTCAATACTTATTTTAGTGTCTGTGTGTGTACACATACATCATACAATACACACCAGCTTCATTAAGTGAACATGTCTCAAACAAATGCTATTGGAAACGTTTACACATTCCATCTGCTAAGGGCTCGTTTATACCTCATTCTCTGAATTTACTGTGCATTTCTGCAAGCTTATTTGCAGTGCATTTTTTGGAATTATATTTGCACTTATTTCAATGCAGTCTATTTACGAAGTTGTATATAAACGAGTTTATGCATGCTTAAGTTGCATTTGCACATTTACATGTGCTTGTACATGTGCTCCAGATGCATTTTAAAAACTCACTGGAAGCATCTGGAGTGAGCCTTAGAATGGGGAAATGGATACTACTGTTATAAAAAAGTAAATTAGAAAATAAACACTTTTTAGCAGCTTCAATTGATTAAGTGGAAATCATGTCAAACTCCAGTCCAAAGCTATGTCATAATGGGTCAACAATAGCTTGATCTTTTGACATATTTGACCTCATGGCATGACATGTATGATACAACAGTACCATCCTAGAGTTTGCATTATAAAAGTTTCTACTCATAGAAACTGATGTAGAAAAGGATGTAGAAAACGGGTACACAAACATACCAAATACAAGCCCAGCAGCATAAACTGAAAGTGGGACTCCATAACCACAAGAGGACCAAAGATAAACTTTACATGAAGATGATGCTAAAGCTACACAACAAGAGAGCTTGATTTCTGCAATCGCATAGCCTGGAGCCCTGGTTGTCTACAGAGGTCATAAAGTCACTATAATCTAAGTTAGGTTCTCATCCCAGTGCCAGAACCCAGCACTGTATAGGGTATGTAGCTGAGGCTACACACAGCTTATACAGCACTTCCAACCACTGCAACTCTAAATGAAAGTACTAGTTAATTTGGATTAGCTTGGACCACGATGAAGTAACCTTCTGTGTGCTACTGTGCATGTGCAGGGGCTGTGTAGTGACGCTGTACATCAGTGGACATGCACCTATATATTCCATATTTTTTTAGCTGACAATATGAAAAAAAAAAGCTTCAATAGGCACATCTCTATGAGCATGCTTTCTAGTACAAATTGTAAAACTCCAGACAGGATGAAAAAATGCTAATGTCCATACTTAAGGTCACCCTTATATGTTGATTTGAGGTTCCATCACCCTAAAATAGCTGACAACTAAAAACACGGGGTTGCACTAAGCTGCAATGGCAAATGTAACGAACAGTCCCAGGGAAAAAAAAACAGGAATAGCATCCTCATTTTTCTGCTGGCACAGAGCTGAATTTAAAAAATCTTAGCTCTTCAAGCTAAATAGTTTGAAAACGAGTAAGATTCATCATCAGGGAAAAACAACAGTGCCTTTAACAAACAGAAAGCTTATTCAATTTCCTACTTCTCTTTGCCCAAGGTTTTTCCAGGAGTTGACAGAACTTGAAAAATGTCACTTGAGAGTAGTTTATGAGTGGATGAACTTTAAAAAACTAGCTGCAACAGGGCTGACCTTTAAAAAGGTAGGGGTTAGATACGTGGCCGTCTAACACAGGCAATTTGTGCTTATTCAGCTTCTTGTGATGTTGCACATAAAAAGAATTACTACTGTGTTTTATGGAGAAATGTCTTTTTCTTTTTTTTTTTATTACTGCAGCCCAATAGCCTCAAACTTTTATTCAGGAGCAAAAATAAAAGAAAATCTGTACAACAGAGTGTACCCAAAAGGAAACTCCACCAAAAGACTTCTTTATTTTAACTCAAATGTCTCTCCGTTTCAGCTTACTAGTAAACATCAGTATTAACTGCCTAAATGGATTGTTACAAATCAGCTCGCTACAGCGGAGAACGTTTCCAATTAATACATTTTACTGATGGTTGAGGGATAATTTCTGGATGTAAAGAGTATCTTCACCCTAGAAAGAAAAAAATTAGACTGCTTTCACACCGTCGCTACAGCGCTAAAATTAGTGCCTGCATAACGCCTGTAAAGAGCCTCTCCTGTCTCTCCAGTGTGAAAGGCTGAGTGCTTTCACACTGGAGCGGTGCACTTACAGGACGGTAAAAAAAAAAAAAAGTCCTGCAAGCAGCATCTTTGCAGAGCTGTAGGAGGTGTAAACGTCGCACCTAAAGCGCCCCTGCACATTGAAATCAATGGGGCAGCGCCACCAATCTGCCGCAGGGTTTGGCGGGCGGTTTTAACCCTTTTTCAGCCACTAGCGGTGGTTAAAAGTGGCCGAATAGCGTTGCTAAAATGAAAGTAAAGTGCCGCTAAAAATTAGGGATGCACCGAATGGGTTTTTTGGTGCCGAAACCGATACCGAAAATGAAACATACACTAGGCCGAAAACCGAAACCGAAACAGCACCGATACCGAAAATGACTGTTTTTAAAAAATATTTTTATACAGGAGATGGTCAGAGACTGGGGACATGGTACAGGAGGTGGTCAGAGACTGCGGACATGGTACAGGAGGTGGTCAGAGACAGGGGATACGGTACCGGAGGTGGTCAGAGACTGGGGACACGGTACAGGAGGTGGTCAGAGACTGGGGACACGGTACAGGAGGTGGTCAGCGACTGGGGACACGGTACAGGAGGTGGTCAGCGACTGGGGACACGGTACAGGAGGTGGTCAGCGACTGGGGACACGGTACAGGAGGTGGTCAGCGACTGGGGACACGGTACAGGAGGTGGTCAGCGACTGGGGACACGGTACAGGAGGTGGTCAGCGACTGGGGACACGGTACAGGAGGTGGTCAGAGACTGGGGACACGGTACAGGAGGTGGTCAGAGACTGGGGACACGGTACAGGAGGTGGTCAGAGACTGGGGACACGGTACAGGAGATGGTCAGAGACTGGGGACACGGTACAGGAGATGGTCAGAGACTGGGGACACGGTACAGGAGATGGTCAGAGACTGGGGACATGGTACTGGAGGTGGTCAGAGACTGGCGACATAATAAAAGAGATAAGTGCAGCCAGCGATGCCCCCACTGATGCCGCCAGCGTTGCCCCCACTGATGCCGCCAGCGTTGCCCCCACTGATGCCGCCAGCGTTGCCCCCACTGATGCCGCCAGCGACTGATGCCGCCAGCGTTGCCCCCACTGATGCCGCCAGCGTTGCCCCCACTGATGCCGCCAGCTATGCCCCCACTGATGCAGCCAGCTATGCCCCCACTGATGCAGCCAGCTATGCCCCCACTGATGCAGCCAGCTATGCCCCTCTGCAGTGAGGAGAGCCGTCTGGTTGAATAGAGCGCCGGGAACATCACAGCTTTAATTTCAATAGCTGTGTGTTCCCCGTCGCGCGCCGTCACACAAAGCCCCTCCCCCTTGTCCAGGCACTTTGATAGACAGATCACCCGTCCAATCTAGACAGGTGATCTGTCTATCAAAGTTCCCCGGACAAGGGGGAGGGGCTGTGTGTGACGGCGCGCGATAGGGAACACACAGCTATTGAAATTAAAGCTGTGATGTTCCCGGCACTCTATTCAACCAGACGGCTCTCTTCACTGCAAAGGGGCATCGCTGGCTGCATCAGTCCTGCGCTATTCACCCCCATCATGGGCGGCACCAGGGGCGGGGCGCGGAGTTCCGCCGCAGGCCTCGCCCCATTTTCGGCTCAATTATCGGCTGTTTTTTCTTTTTGGCAAATTGCCGAAAAGGGCATTTTCGGCCGATATGTTTCGGCGGCCGAAATTTCGGTGCATCCCTACTAAAAATAGCTGTGCTTTACCACCGACGCCTTGGTGTGAAAGCATCCATAAAAGTGAACAGCTACAAATATTGTACCTACTGACTTTTAAGACACTTCATTCTCCAAGACCTCAGTCTCCATCTCTGCAGCCTCAGCTGCACATAATAGGAAGAGCTCTGCAGTGTCTCCCCGTTCATTCACAAACTGAGGCATAGTAAACACAGTTTTGATTTTCATGCATCAGTTATAAATGATTTCAGAAAAATAAGAAGCAGAAATTAACATTTAATGGCCCCTTAAGCTCACTCTTCATCCTGAAACAACCCCTTACATCAGCCAACAGGAGATGAGAGGAGAAGGAGAGCACACAAGAGGCCAGGACAGCAGAAGGAAGGGAAACCTGGACAAAAAGAGCATCATTTACAGGAACCAATCTTCTGTACTTTCCTCCTGCAGCATCTGAAGAAGCCAGCTTTCAGCTGTTGCAGGAGGAACACACACAATTCCAGTACAAGTCGCTCCTGTCAAGGTTCTGGGGGTTGGCAAGGAAGATCTACCTGTCATCTGCCCCTGATCCATGAGTAAATCATGGTTGAAGGGTTGCTGACCCCCACCTTAGATGATCTCACACTGCATATATATATATATATATATATATATATATATATATATATAGCTACAGTGTTAGGATATAGAGCAGAAGTGGCTAGGCACAATCACAAGTCAGCTGCTATTTTTTTAGGAGCACATCAAGCAAAGACTATTCAGGTTACCACTTAGGGAAATGTAATATCCCCTATAAGGCTAGGTTCACAGTGCTATGATACATATTTCAACCGACTCTCAGTGCAGTCCTCTTTCCCACAACGCAGTGAGGACTGACCTAGAAAACGTGAAATGGCACCTAGATTTCCACCTGCTGGCTGAACATAAAAATAATAAATAGTAATTTCATATTTTATTTATCGGATTTAAAAAAATTTAACTTTTTTTTGTCCGGTTTATAATAAAGAATGAAATATTCTCTTTAACCACTTCCCGACCAGCGCATGCCGATGTACGTCGGCAGAATGGCATGTTCGGGCATATTGGCGTACAGGTACATCCAAATTTAAATGCCGCCCTGCCATCGCGAACGCGCTGCCGCCGGTGCGCTCGTGTGCCGGTCGGGACCCCTGTGAGTCCGGTCGCGGGTCCCACGGACTCGATCGCTGCGGGCATACCCGCGATCCTCTCAAAGGGCGGCTGAACGAGGAGATGCCGTTGTAAACAGCATCTCCCCGTTCTGCCTAGCAACAAGTAACGCTGATCTCTGCTCCATGTGATTGGAGCAGAGATCAGTGTTCACTAAAACAAAGCCCAGCCCCCCACAGTTAGTAACACACCCCTAGGAACACTTAACCCCTACACTGCCACCCCTGGTTAACCCCTTCACTGCCAGTGTCATTTACACAGGAATCACTGCATTTGTATAGCACCGATTGCTGTTTAAATGACAATGGTCCCAAAAATGTGTCAAAAATGTCCGATGTGTCCACCATAACGTCGCAGTCACAATAAAAATCGCTGATCACCATTACTAGTAAAAAAAAAAATTATTAATAAAAATGCCATAACACTATCCCCTATTTCGTAAACGCTATTAACTTTTGCACAAACCAATCAATAATCGCTTATTGCGATTTTTTTTACCAAAAAAATATTTTTGGGGGATATTATAACAAAAAGTAAAAAATTATGCGTTTTTTTCAAAATTGTCGCTCTATTTTTGATTAAAAATAAAAACGCAGGGGTGATCAAATACCACCAAAAGAAAGCTCTATTTGTGGGAAAAAAAGGACGTCAAATTTGTTTGGGAGCCACGTCGCACGACCGCGCAATTGTCAGTTAAAGCGACGCAGTGCCGAATCGCAAAGAGTGGTCTGGTCTTAAGCCAGCAAAATGGTCCGGTCTGAAAGTGGTTAAGGGATATACAAAATTAAAACCACCTGTCGACTAACATTTTCACTAGATATAACACTCTGCTATTGGCCAGTTGGGATAGAGGCAACAGCACATGCATGCAGTTCTATGCACCCACATAATAAAGGCTTTCAAGTCAGGTTGTCTCCATGTTTCTCTGTATATACGGATAATCAAATCCGTGGCAAATAAAAGTCTACTGCAAGCAAGAAACAGAAGAGCCAACTGGCCCGAACAAACCATCTGCATAACAAAGTTATTCTGCTGCTGCTGTCAGCACTGTATCATACTGTAAAAGCATCAGGTACATAAAGTACATACAGCCCTGAGTTTCAACAGCATCACTGATGACTTCCTGTCTGCTGTCGGAACAAAATTAAGTTGGGCTGGGTGCATTCTATGCTATTCAGAAGAAGCCTTATATTTTTTTATCAAAGAGTACAATGCTTCCTCTGATTGGCTGAGGTGGACAGTATGCGTATAGATGAGTAAAATGCTTCTTCATTGCCAGTATTGTAATATACTCACGTAAGCATGCTTATAGACAAGTAAACACAAATGTGTACGGAAATTACTGCACTCGTATGTAAAATCTGCTATTTGTGTTTTACAGCTCTGTATTACTGATCTTTACTGTCTGCATGATTTCATAGACAACAATGCATCTCATTTCATTTACTCCCATGTGTAAGAGGTCGAAAAGTGAAAGGAAACCTGGACTTTGGCTTCAACCCCCCCTGTAGTACTGAAAGATCTCATTATTAATTGTAAAGTAGATTTGAACATGGTTTGTCCTAATACAAGATTAAAGATTTAAAAACTGGGCTTCTTACTCCATATGTTCTGTACAATATACTATTGTCTATATTTGGGACAGACTGACATTGTTCAGAAATGTGTTCAGTCAGCCACAAGACTTTTTCCTGAGAAACATCCAAAAAGGGAAGATTGTATAAAATATATATATATATATATATATATGTATGTATGTATGTATATATGTAAAAATCTAAAACACACTTTAAGCTACCATGAAAAATATCAAACTTCAATTAAATATATAGGCACAATTTAAAGAAAGGTTTTCCACGAACATGCCACCTACACTTACATCATTCTAGTCAGCCACCTTCTAGAAGCCAATGGAGCTCCTACAGGTGTAAAACAATCTTAAGCCTCATACACACGGTCGGACTTTGTACAAACTTTTCCGTGGACTTTTGTACAAAGGGCGTGGTCCACAAGTTTGTATTGCATACACACGGCCGGACTTTTTGACAACAAACACGAACGTAGTGACGTCACAACGTACTGACGCCACTTCAAAAGAGGACGTTCAATGACTCCAGCGCCACCTTTGGTCAACTTCTGTATTGTAGTCTGATCTTTTGCATTGGTTCTGAGCATGCATGTTTGTACCTTGTACAAAAGTCCGATGCTTTTGCGTACACACGGTCGGACTTTGCTCCATCTGACTTTTGTTGCCAGAAAGTTTGTCCGTTCGCACAGCCAACAAAAGTCAGATGAAAACAGAAAAAGTTTGTCCGATGGAGCGTACACACAGTCGGATGTTGCTCCAAAACAGCTAATTTGCATGTTTGTTGTCAAAAAGTCCGACCGTGTGTACGGGCCTTTAGTGCAACCAACCAACCAAACTGGGGCAACATAATTTTGGGAATGTGGGAATCTTAAAAACTGGATCTCGGCCCATTATAACCCTCTCAAATTCATACAGCAACACTTTTCTCCTATAATATATACTATGTGCCAAATACGGATATATGTGCCATTTTCCCTTTAACAACATGGCTATCAAAAGTAGATAGTTTAAGTAACCTACTTTAATGTGTGAAACTCTTGATAAATCCTTTGTTAGATAAACTACAGAAAACAATGAGGTAGACAGACAGCCTAATCCACTGAACCGCCTGCCCAAACTTCAATTCCTTTCATGAGCCTCCCAGGTGGATCTTTCATGCGAGATCAATCTGAAGTTCTTAATTGTAGCTGTTCTCACCAGAAGAGAGCACGTGACAAGGCGAGTCAAGGACATAAAGGAAAAGCTAAGAACAAAACTATTCTACATTTGAACTAAAAATCACCTTTTAATTACAGCAGACATCATCCAATGCTTAAAAATCTCTAAGTGCTACAGCCTAAGGAAAACCTGAATAGCAATAAATGGACACATCTTTCTCAAGAAACATCAGCATACTACTACACTGCAATCCACTGATCATGAAAAGTAGTTATAACAGTTAATACATTATGTGTGATTATCGGGTGAAGGAATTACTGCAACCTCACTACTACATGGTCCATGTTAGTAGATTGCCTTGTTCACCAATCTTTCTGAACGTCAGTCACTTTTTTCAAAGAAAAAACGTATGAAGTTTACATCAGTTTTCATCAGTTTTGCATTTATTTTTCATGCTTTTTCACATCTTCCAACTATTGTCCCTAACCACTTAAGTTCCAGAGTCCTTCTTCCATGCAAAGAGAATTTGTCTGTTTCCATACGTATTTCGCCCGATCCATTTTTTTAATGTAAGAAATATAAGGCTTTGATCGGTTCCTAAAAACTGATGCTGACAGAAGTGGATATAAACTAATTTAAATGGAAAATCAACCATTTACATTCGTTCTTCTATTGCAATGCAATATGCAACGTTGTCCCTTTTTCATCCATCAACAGATGGATGAAAAACGGAAAAAGGTCTGTGTGTGTAAAAGGGGTCTATTAAGAGGGGGCAGGGCTTAGAACAAACTTTGAGAGTGTGAGAGTTTACAGCTTGTCCCTGGGATCCAAGAATTGATCTGGATCTCAGTACTTGAAGTACTGTAAAGGAGTACTTAGAGGTAGCATAATTTGCATGTTACTATCAGGGCTGGGTTTAGCCCTTCCTTCTCTGAGCTGGCCGCTCAGCTGTCCGCTAATTGCCAGCTCCTATCTCTCCACAGTGACTCAGCTGTTGTTGATCTGCTTGTCAGTCCTGCCTACTTAAAGAGGGATTTCACTGGGGAAAAAAATATAAAAAATATTAAAAGCCAGCTGCTATAAATACTACAGCTCCTGACCTGTCCCAGGGTCCAGCGATGTCGGCAGACGAGGCCGATCGCTCGGTTCTTGGCTGCTGCCGCCGCTATTCTAGGTGAGGGTATCAGGAAGTGATTGGTTCGGTTCGCAAGTCGCGCAGCGCAACAGGAATGCTCCGCGCTGTCTCTGGGACCTGTGTGTGTCCCAGCAGACAGCGTGCCGGGACAGGAAGAGGCATAGACTCCCGTGAGAGTCTAAGCCCGGAAGTGGATGCAAATACCTGTCTTAGACAGGTATCTGCACCCCCCTGAAAGGTGCCAACTGTGTCACCAGAGGGGGGGAGGGTTCCAATGAGCGGAAGTTACACTTTAGGGTGGAAACCCGCTTTAAAGCCGTCCAGCTCACTTCATCTCTGCCTTTGCCTTTGGTCATATCTCAGAGACTTTTCTCATGCGTTCCTGTTGAAGACTTCCTCGGCTGACATCCCTTCTGGCTCCTGATCCTGCTTGCTGTACTACTACATTGCTCTCCGGCTCTCTGAGATTGGCATTGGCTGACTACCCGATCTGGTTACTGAACTCTGGTTATTGGCTACACTTACTTGGTTTACCTTTTTATTATTATTATTATAATTAAACAAGTGTGATTAACTGTACTTCTGTCTCGGTCTGATTCATGGTTTCTGACAGTTACACACTCTAAGACCTGACAAATCCAGTTTAAGGCTACTCATACACAGCTAGATTTTTCTTGTTCAGGCCTGTAGGCTGAATGAGAGACATCACTTAATTCCTCCATCCACTCTAAATATTGTGGATGGAAAAAACTCCTCTGCTGGCTACCAATTTTTTTTTTTCACTGCATTGGCTGTCACATGCCAGGTCTTGAACAGCCAGTGTGTTATGATGCAACTACTGTGCATGCCAAGGAGTTAATTTATGCCGACACAAGCAGTGTGTAGATAATGTAAAAAAGATGGTGAAAAGACAAGTACGCTTTTTTTTAAGTTACCTGTCTCTTCTGCACTAAAAAGCATGTCTGTTCACGGTTTGCGTTTTTTCTCCCCCTTTAGATCCATTTTAACGCATAACTAAATACAAAACTTTCTCTTTTTTTTGTATAGAGAAATTAAGCTTTAGGACCCCGGTCAGGTTTTTAATGAAGACTACTCCCCCCTGTTAGGAAATATACTCTCTCTAGTTGCCCCATTCACTAATGTCACCAGGAATGAAAGTGAGGGGTGATTTAGAGTTGCAATCAGAACAGGAAAAGAGGTGACAATTGTTTGTGACAAATCTCTAAGAAGTCATTTCCCTTACATTAGAAAGGCAACCTCTCACTTCCCCTTGAATCTACAGGACAGCAGTAAAAAGGGACATACCTTTAATGTGACAGATGAAATATAACAAATGGACATCTGTTTTACCACTCCCCTAATCTATTCAAAATAAAAGAAAGCTTGGCTTTAGATATACCTTATGCTGATCACATTCAACAATATATCACAAAAATGGAAATCCCTTTTAATGTCCATACATATTAAGTGTGCTTTCAAAATCTTTACAGAACAATTTTCCAGCAAACGTTTTATTGCACATAATACGAGAACTGGTGGGAACTTTGAATAAATACTTCAGTTGCCGCTCAAAAACAAGACATTGCAGCTTCCCGGATTGTGTTTACATGAAAGAATCAATGTACACTGTAATTTTTAAGCCTGTTAAAGTGTCCCAATAATGGGCTGGCCACTGTGCACAGAGCATAAGGCAGGGACAGGTGTTCAGTGTTTGCAGCAGCTGTCAAGCGCTTTTGCAATTCTCATCCTTAAAGCAACAAATGCACAAACAAACAACATTCCACTGGACGCATAAAAGAACAGCAGACAGTTGTACATTTCGAATAATCCAAAGCTTATTTCAATTAATGTTTTGCACTAAAACATCCCTCTGAAGTGTATTTTGTGTAGATATCATCCAGTGCTGGACTTCCAACAGGAGAGATAGGATTTTTTTTTTTATATATATATATATAAAAAATATTGTAAAAAGATACATGTCAAAAGGGTGTGTCTAAATGAAAAAAAATGTTTTTGTATCTCTACAAAATTAAATAGAACAGCTCCAGTGCCTTCAAGGTCACAGAATTCATTTTTAATTGACGTTAACAAAATAGCAACAGACTATCTCTTTGCTTATGCAGAAGTTTATCTTAATCCACCTAAAGTAGCAGAAACAGCACAATCAGTTAAGGTATACACTTAAGCCAGTTCTTAAAGTGGTTGTAACCCTAAAGAAAAAAAAAAAAAACACACAAGTCCATCTAGTTCAACCAAAAAAAAAAAAAATTCTTACAATCCCGTATACACATTCCTTCACCCACAGTTGATCCAGAGGAAGGCGAAAATTCCCAGCAAAGCATGTTCTAATTTGCTACAGCATGGAAAAAAAAATTCCTTCCTGATCCCCCAGAGAGGCAATCAGATTTTCCCTGGATCAACTTTACCTATAAACATCAGTACCCAGTTGTATTATGTACATTTTGGAAAGAATCAAGGCTTTTTTTAAAACAATCTACTGAGCTGGCCAGAACCACTTCTGGAGGGAGTCTATTCCACATTTTCACAGCTCTTATTGTGAAGAAACCTTTCCGTAATTGGAGATTAAATCTTTTTTCCTCTAGACGTAAAGAGTGCCCCCCTGTCCTCTGTGATGACTTTAAAGTGAATAACTCAACACCAAGTTCACTATATGGACCACTTATGTATTTTTACATGCTGATCATATCCTCTCCCCGCTCCCTTGTCAAAAGAGAATAAATTCAGTTCCTTAAATCTTTCCTCATAGCCGTGTTCTTCCATGCCCCTTATCAGTTTGGTTGCCCTTCTCCGGACTTTCTCCAGTTCCCCGATATCCTTTTTGAGAACTGGTGCCTAAAACTGAACTGCATATTCCAGATGAGGTCTTACTTATGATTGGTACAGGGACTTCTATTAGGAAAGTAAGAAAAATAGAATCAGGGCATGTGGTTACCCCAACTCTACAATAAGACAAGGGATTAAGCACTACATAAAAGTAGGGAAGACGTCCTTGGACTTGAACACAATACTGAGAACTTCATACCTGAATTAAAAAGTGAAAAAATGGGAGTTGTAACCACATATGGAACACATTGGACACACCTGGAAACAGTACTAATTAAACAACAGGTCCGCATGCATATCCCTGAGCTCACAATGTCTTGAGGTCATGTACCCACACAGATGTCAAATTGGGAACAGCAGCTATGCCTGCACAGGCATTGCATCCCAATTGACATAAACAGGAATACCTGTGCATTCCTGTGCAGGTAAACATGGACCTCAATGGACACACACTTCAGTATGCCACATGTGAAAGATGCTTTAGTAGCAATTTAGCAGGAATTTTTAAAGTTAAGTCATGTTTATGCCCACTAATAATGCATTTAGTGTATTGTTAGCGAAAAAATCGTTTTGATAATCACTATAATAATCACTCGCACCTTCTTTTTATTCTACTGGTACTACCTCTTTCAGAAAATTTATGTTTTGAGGGGTGTTTCACAAATTCTGAATACTGTAAGGGAAAAATTAAAACCTTCCCATTTTTAGAGAAATTTGTATATTTCAATTTTTGTGTACGTTCACTTTTAACCATCTTGCAAAAAGGCGCAATGTAAAAATTAGATTTTTTTTGTCATTAACTCCATACAGGTTAACCTTTTATATTTAGTAGGGATTTAGCAGGAATTTTGTAAAATTTGCTGTGTTTTTATCTGCTAATAATGGTTTTAGTGTATTTTTTGCGAATATATTGGTTTGATAAACATTTGTGCAAATACTGCGGGGTCTAAAAAATCTGTAGCACCTTCTTTTTATTCTAGAGGCCATATGCTTTCAGAAAATATCTATTTTTGGGGGTCTTTCACAAAAGCTCTAAGGGAAAAATGAAAACCTTCAGATTTTTTTTGAGAAATTTGTATATTTACACTTTTGAGTCAGTTCAGTTTTCACCATTTCACAAAAAGGTGAAAGTTACAAATATTTGTTATTTATTAACTCAACACAGATTACGCTTTTATATTTATTAGTAATTTTGTAAAATTATTCTTTTGATAAGCAGTTTTGCAAATATCATGGGACCTTAGAAATCAGCAGCACCTTCTTTTTTATTTTTTCATGTTCATAAAATATATGATCTGGATATTTTTTTTTTTTTTTTACTAACTTTGAAAGCTAATCAGTGAAAAATAAAAAAGCAAAGAAACAATTGCAAAAATGGTCTGGCCACCTGCGTGTACAAAATGGAGCATAAGGCCTGGCAGCAAAAGGGTTAATGCACCAGCCAGCTCTCCATTGTTGGCTCCCTGGTTGTCTGTGGAATTAAATAATGGAAATAACTTCTATTAAAAACACTAAACATTTTGGAGAAGAAAGATCTTTGAAGACCCCTGAACCCTACTGGGGAAGTTAAAGTGGGGTGCCTCCTAAAAGTGTTTTTTAAAAGTCAGCAGCTACAAATACTGCAGCTGCTGACTTTTAATAATCGGACACTTACCTGTCCCAGGGTCCAGCAATGCGGGGGAACGAAGCCCCCCCCCCTCCTCGTTCCCTGCTCCGCTCGCGGTGCCGGCATTCTTACTGTGGGCTATGGCTTCACAGCCAGGCACCCACCGCTCATGTGTGAGCGGCACTGCACGCTGTGATATGCCGCACAGTCATCTGGGACACGTGACAGGTCTAGGCAGACTACGAGGGACCCCCTAGCAACAGGCATTTAGTGGTGAGTCAATTTTTTTTTCCAATTTTTTTTTATGAATTTTAAGCTATTTTTTTTATTTTATTTTTGGTGGCAACACCACTTTAAGTCCACTGATATTGCTGCATTTAGCAGTTAAGTTAAAAGCATGTATATGGATTGACATTGATCAAGCAAATTAGCAGCAAACTCAGACACAGATATGCTTCTGTAAACCAAGCTGTGACAATTTTGTATAGGTCTGCGACAGATTAACCACTGGAATTGAGACTGATCTTCCTCAAAAGTTATTCACAATTAAGAGGTGGTCAGGGCCAGGCGTAACTATGTCTCAAAAAATTTTTTAGCAGCAAAAGGGAGAAATGTACGAATGCAACAGTCTCACTATTCCAGGTTTGAACTGCCTTCCTTAATTGTCCCTTAACTGTACACACTACTAATGTGCAGCTTTTCAACTGTGCTAGATTTTTCCTATTTAGTATCTGCAGAAATAGGCTAGGTTGGCAGGTAAACCTGTATCTGGACTGAACTGAAAATTCAGGATGCACTTGGCCGAAAACCAAAACCGAAATTGAAAATATATATTTAATACAATAACATACTTGTTCTATATTCAAATTTAAAATTATCATCATGAAATGAGTTTCCCTTGTGATGTAAAAATCCAGCTTGCCGTATGCATTTGTGGTGCATATTTGGTCACCATTAAAATGTATTGAAAATGCAGTAAAAATGCACCCGTGTTGCATTTTTGAGTCCCATTGCCTATAAAAAACGCACAGTAAACACCACTGCAAAATCACAGCCTTTCGGCGCCACCTTTTTTTATCTGCAATATGCAGATAACTCGGCAGCAGATATATCGGTGCATCCCTAGTTCAAAGGCGCATCAGTGAAGTGAGACACTTCCAAATATATCTGGAAATGTAAGCCAGATATGCTCCTGCATAATAAAAAAAAAAAAAAAAACTTATTAGAAAAGTCATCCTTCCTGTCTAGGAGTGCTGAAGAGTTGTGTACTGCATGATACATTTAATAAATTAGCCTTTTCCACATGTCTGAGCTTCACATCTTTATAACATTTTGTTATACTCACCTGTTCTGTGTAATGGTTTTGCACAGAGTGGCAAACACCCTTCCCTCTTCTGGAGTCCCCCGCCTACGATCTTGGCTCCTTCCCTTCCATGTGTGCCCCTATAGCAAGTCACATTCTATGGGGGCCGACACTTTCTATGGGGCTCCTCTTCTCTGCATCTATGGAGGCATGCATCATACTCACTGCATTTGATTGACAGCAGGAAGAGCCAATGGTTCCAGCTGCTGCCAAAGTCTCTGTGTGAAGAAGAGAGGGGAGAAGAGAAGCCATCGTGAATGGCACTGGATCTCTACTCCCCTCCCTTTTCCCTTCACACAGAGAATGGGGTGGACAGAAATTTAAAAGTATGCTTTTTAACTAAAGAGGTTCTAAAGATTCAAGTTTTTTTTTTACCATAATGCATTCTATGTAATAAGGTAAGAAACCTTCTCTAGTGCAGGATCCCCCCAGCACCCCCCCCCCCCATACTTACCTGAGCCCAAATCGATTTAGCGACATGCATGAGAGCAGCGGCTAATGCCACTGTCTCTCTCCTCATTGGGCAGATTAATAGCAGCAGGAGCCACTGGATGCCACTCCTATCAATCAACTCCAGTGATGCGGGAACTGGGGGCTGGGCCAAGTCCTGCTGTCTGTGTAAATGGGCACAGCAGGGGGGGCTCGGGAGGAGGGAGCATGCACGAGTGCCCCCATGGGAAGCAGCTTCTGGTGGGGGAATTGGACAGATGAGGAGCCAGGAGCACCAGCTGAGGGACCAGAGTAGAGGAAGCTTCGTGCCGCTCTGTGCAGGTCCATTGCACAGAGCAGGTAAGTATAGAGGTTTTTTTAAAATATATTTTACAATTGCTTCAATGCAGAGAAAGCATTTAAGTTAGAAAACCATTATGGCTTTAGAACCACTTTAACCACTTAAAGACCATCTACTGCATATATGCACTTCGGCAATGCAGCTCTATTGAGCAAAATCAAGTACCTGTACGTAATTTTGGGCGATACTGTGGGTGCGCGAGCACCCATTGGACAAAAGGGAAGCCAATCAGCGGGTCTGGCGGACCAGATGTCTTCCGGCCACGTGCAATCATTCTCCAGAGAGGCAGAACGGTGATCTGCCTACGTAAACAAGGCAGATCGCCGTTCTGACAGGAGAGGACAACAGCTAAGCAGGAAAATGGAACTCTATGTTCACCCAGTCAGTAAGCGCCTCCACACTTAAACCTTTGATCACCCCTGGTGTTAACCCCTTCCCTGCCAGTGTCATTAGTACAGTAACAGTGCATATTTTTAGCACTGACCATTGTAATGTTTTTGTTTTGTTTTTCAAAATGGTAACTTTGTTTTTTGTTTTACAGCGCAAAATAAAAAAAAACGCAGAGGTGATCAAATACCACCAAAAGAAATCTCTATTTGTGGGGAAAAAAAGGACAAATTTTATTTGGGTACAGCATTGCACGACCACGCAACTGTCAGTTAAAGTAACGCAGGGCCGTAAAAAATTGCCTGGTCATTAAGTAAAACCTTCCGGGACTGAAGTGGTTAAATAACTGTTAAAATGACTGGGGAATTCCTCTTGATAGTGCTGTGATGTAAAACCTACTTATAAAAAAAACAAAACAAAAAAAAGGTCAATGAGCATGCATAAAGATCTACCCTTTATACAATATTGCGGCAGCAGGGTAGTATGGCTGCTGCTTTTCCACACAATTGCCTTAGAGTGACTGTACAGAATAGGTGCTGATGTCCCAGTAAGAGGACTTTCCTGCACTTCCTGTTCTAGTGATAATTAACATTTTGGATTTCACATCACTGTCTCAGTGCCACTCATCACAAGCACCAACAGACAGCAATAAAAGACCGACTGGGAGCCTAACCCATCCATTCTCCATCCAAAATTTAAAATTAAAAAAAGTTTAAAATAAAAAAAATGCACCTCAACACAAATTCAAGGTAAATAATGTGATAATGCAGTATATGCCCAACTAGAGGAACTAAAAACTACTATCACCTAACAGTGAAATAAACACCCAGAGGTTCAATCGAATGTTTGTCTCATTATGCAGAACTTGTGCCCATCATATTTGTATCACTATAAGAAAGTAGTAGGTGAAGACGTGACAACAATTGGTGCCCCTAAAGTGAATGCCCACAGTTCACATACACAGCACAGGAATGTGAACCCCAGTTTTCATACTACCCTTCTACCATACAAATATGATGTCATTAAGAGCTTGTGGGCAACAAGAGGGGGTGACGCCATGTATTGCATGGTGTTGCTGAAACTTGTTGTCACTGTGTAAGGCTGGGTAGAGGGGGGAAAAAGGAGCGCAGAGAGAATCCAAACTTCAAGCAATATTATTGTGAAGATACGTGTGATATATCAGCGTGTTTTTTTCCCTAAGGGTTTACAACCACTTTAAATTACCATTTCAAGGTAGATTAACTAAATAATAGGATCAGTTTTTATGTGAAATAACAAGAAAACTTCATTTCAACCCAACATACCGCAAAGATATTCAATGTGAGATTCTACCTAAAGGAAACATCTACAATTCAAGAACGAGATACACTAAAAATATATGTATATTAAGAAGAACCATTTACCCCAAAGCGGCTACAGAAAACATGAAATTCATATTGCTATTTAGTAAGTAAACCGTAATAGAAACCCAGAGGTAGAGCACATTAAACGGTGTGAAATTTCATTGCGGATTTAAATGCCCCCCCCCCCCCACCCTCACTGCCTTCCAGGGAGTTTTATGTAAACACTTTTTTTTTTCTTGCATATAAACAATTTGAGCAAGAGAAGGTTTTGTTTTAATTGAAGAGGTGCCGTGAAAATTTAAGACACATCAGGCGGAAAACATTGAGCATCTCGGGTGAAGTGAGAACAGATGGTTGACACAGACTGTTAGACGTTTAAAATGGGAACCGCAAAAAGGTGGCCTGATGGTTATTATGCAGCAAATTACTAAGTCACAAAGCATTTGACGGTGGTTAGGTTAGCTTGTCGGCGTCTGTACCTTACAAATCAGAGCTCAGAAAATGCCACCTTGCAACCAGCCTGTTTAATTCAGGTTCTAAAGAAAAGTTAACTCACCAAGCGCCAAGAATCTCTTTAAAAGAACTTGGTGATGCTTCTTGAGCTAAATAAGCAGACGATGAATAATTTCTCATCCGGTATTATAATAAGCCCGACTGCAGACAGCATGAAGAGACTGTTCTTGAGTAAATGCGGGATACCCACTGGGTTGATGTAAGATATAATAGAGCAGACTTGGCTGCTGACTCTGGAGCACTACTTAACACTCACAAATGGCCTGTGTTATTAAACCTTGTGTGACGCTTTTTAAAGCACACAAATCACTCGCTAGTGAGGCTGCTGATGTGGGTTACCACTGTGCTGCACAAAAGCCAATCTCAGATTCAGGCTTACAGTAGGGCAGGCTTTTAAATGAGCAGTGCCAATCAAATTAACCCAGCTGCAACGTTTAAGACTTCCATGAAAGTCTTTACTGCCAGAATCATATCTTACTTATTCTGTGGCCTCTCTCACAGAAAAATTTATTTTGTAGTAACCCAACAAGTAATAGATCAATGCCCGTGGCCGACTGTGCAACTTTAGAAGTGCACTAGCTTATAAATGCATGTGTGGGTAACTTTAACCACTAGAGATCCGCCAAACGACGGCTACAGCGTGGACCTCCTTTGCCGGGACGACGTCAATAGACGTAGCGGCCTGCGTGCCCCCCGAGTCTATGAGACTCGCCTGATCACGGATCCGAGCAAGGGGTCGATCCCAACCCCTTACCACGTGATCAGCTGTCAGCCAATGACAGCTGATCGTGTGATACAACGGAGCCGGTAATCGGCTATGTTTCCTCCTCGCGCTGTCAGAAAAAAAAAAAAAAACCGATCACCGGCGGCCGTGATCGGGACATCAGTCCCGATCACGGCCAGCTTACCAGTGCCCACCTGCCCCCTGCCAGTGCCACCTCAGGAATAAATAAGTGCCCCCGTCAGTGCCACCCATCAGTGCCCACAGTGCCACCCATCAGTGCCCAAAGTGCCACCCATCAGTGCCCACAATCTGCCTCAACAACGGTGCTGCACCCCAGTGGCACATATCCGTGCCCATCAGTGTCATCTACCAGTGCCCATCAGTGCCGCCAATCAGTGCCCAGCAGTGCCACCTATCAGAGCCACCTATCAGTGCCCATCAGTCCCATCTATCAGTGGTACCTATCAATGCCCATCCGTGCCACCCATCCGTGCCATCTTATCTGTGCCCATCTTTGCCCATCAGTACTGCCTTATCTGTGCCTATCGGTGCCACCTTATCTGTGCCTATTAGTGCCGCCTTAACTACGCCTATCAGCGACCACCAGTGCCGCCTCATCAGCGCACTTCAAGGAAGGAGAAAAATGACCTGTTTGCAAAATTTTATAACAAACTATTAAACATGATTTTATTTTATATTTATTTGGCATCTTTTTTCGTTTGTTTAGCAAAAAATAAAACTTCCAGGTGTAATTAAATACCACCAAAAGAAAGCTCTATTTGTAGGAAAAAAATGATAAAAATTTCATTTGGGTACAGTGTTGTATGCCCGCGCAATTGTCATTCAAAGTGCATCAGCGCTGAAAGCTGAAAATTGGTCTGGGCAGGAGGGGGGTTTAAGTGCCCAGTAAGCAAGTGGTTAAAGTGGTAAAAAAAAAAAATGTTTTTTACAGTAATTGTCTCTAATCCACCAATAGAACACTTTTTTTTTTTTTGCTAAATATAACCACATTCAATTACAATTAAAAGTAATAAAAGGTGCCTTCTCTGTCTCTCAGCATCACCTCTACATATTTCCAGTTTGGGAGCATGCTACTGTACACATAATTCTCACTCTGTTTTAGTCATGTGACCCGCACAACACCAATCAAGGCTGTGGAGACACAGGCTCCTACTGTAGTGACCATATATCAGTAAAGTAATAGAAGTCCCTCCAGATGACAAAAAAAAAAAAAGAGGGGGGGTGATCATGTGACTACACAACAGCACTGCAGGAATAACGGGACTTGGATAATTAAAAAAATAAAAATGTAGTGGCATTATATATTTGATTTACTGTATGTGAATTATAGCAATTAACACTTTTATGTACGATGATGCACCCATTTTGTTTTTTAACTTTAATTTGCAGGCAGAATATGAGAAGACAACCTATTGAGAATGAAGTGGATTCCTTCTAGCAGAAAACTGAAGCACAATTGTAATTTTTGTTGTCATCGAAGAATCCTGGGCAGCAGTGTTAACCAGATTATCACCATGCTATATATATATATATATATATATATATATATATATATATATATATATATATATATATAGCCTAGTATACATATTAACACCATTCTGTGTGTTTTGTTTTTTAAACTAGGAGGCTTTAATAACACTTTAAATGCCAATTGCACTATGGCTTAAATTAGCTAAAGATGCATTTCAGGTGCCTCATATTAAAGGTGCACAAAGTCTTAGGCCCCTTTTAGAGGGAGCGGAATCCGTCAAGTTGAGCTGCCTGCTCAGATCCACTGTTCTCTATGGGGCGGCCAGATGAAAAATAGACTGTCAGCCTCATATATATATATATA
This sequence comes from Lithobates pipiens, assembly GCF_037356315.1. Lineage (NCBI taxonomy): Eukaryota > Metazoa > Chordata > Amphibia > Anura > Ranidae > Lithobates > Lithobates pipiens. The sequence goes on from NW_027507784.1 coordinate 287,267,382, forward strand.
TATATATATATATATATATATATATATATATATATATATATATATATATATATATATATATATATATATATATATATATAAAAAAAGAGTATTTTTTTTTAAGAAAGCTATTAACTTGCTACTAATCAAATACATTTTCCCTTTTAGTCTGGTAAATATACCAAAGAAAGCATGGTTATATGTGTTTTTTAAAGACGTGCAAAAAACAAAATATATGCAGATAAGTAACCATTGACAACAATGATCTCTAGTCTATCATGAATGCTGCAGCTAGAATTATATATGTCATTAACCGATCTGCGACTGCTCCTCCTCTCTGGCAATCCCCTTCACTGGCTTCTACTAGCCCAACATATAAAATTCTAAATACTAACCACAATGTACAAAGTCATCCACAACACTGACTCTGGCTAAATCACTAACCTCATCTGCAGATAGTGCCCGAATCATCCCAAAAAATCTTGCTCTTTAGCTTCCTTGTTACCTCATCCCATTCTCACCTCCAGGACTTTGCCAGAACCTCTCCCATCCTCTGGAACTTCCTAACGCAATATGTCCAGTCAGCTCCTACCCTATAAGCCTTTAGGAGATCCATGAAAACTCATTTATTTGGGGATGCCTTCCCCACCTTCACCTAAACAAAACTGTACTCGAGTCACCTCCATCAGATCATCCCTTTGGCTATTATCTTTTGTACCCCCTACCCCTCTCTTTAGAATAGACTGTAAGCTGCACGAGCAGGACTCTCCTATTCCTTCTGCATTGAACTGTATTGTAATTGTAATGTCCCCCTGTTATATTGTAAAGTGCTGCACAAGCTGTTGGTGCTATACAAGTCCTGTATAATAATGATCTTTGTAGCCATCTCTAAGAGTGAGATTTGTACCAAGAACCACAAATAAGGAGTATTTTGTATTCTTCCAAGTGAATGTGACACTATTGTACAGTGAGGTGAAAATATAGTAATTATTAGCAGGGTTCTCTGAGCCTGTAAGGTTCTTTTAAGGGTTCCTCCACATTCTAAAAGGTTGAGAAAGGCTGCTCAAAGGGCTTTTTTAATTTGTGGCAAGGACTGCCACACCTCTGGCTGTGGATGCGGGTCAGCATGGGCACCCAGACCGGTATGAGGCTATGTAATAACATACAAAACAAACTGATTCCCATTTTTTCTGCTTTCAACAAGTCAAGTTCATGCACAACATGTTTATTTCCTGCCCAATATATCCGACTGACTTTCAGTTGCCATTTTAAAGAGATAACCACCATTATTCCCTTAACCTGTCAGTGGTCATAACGTTATGGCTGATTTGTCTATGTAAAATCACATACATGGAAAGTATTGTGTGAAGTGTACATTTTAGTTTACCATAGTAAGTAGAAACAGTCCAGCAGTGGTGTCATTAGTCTAGCTATTTTATTCTGTGTATACTCACAAAGCCACTAAAGCATTTGTTTCATGTAGAGTGAAATATACCTGGTGGATCCTGCCTTCAGTTGTCCTTCCCATCTTTTATGTCCCCACTGCAGCCTGATATTTTGTAGACCAGCTGCTGCCATCTATTGAGCTTGCTCCATTTTCAACTCCCTTCTAAGCTCTTCATTTCCTCCTTTTTCTTATAGGTGCAACAAACATGAGTAGAGTCACACATGAGCCCCCGTACACACGGTCGGAGATTCCAGCAACCAAATCCGTCGGAGTAATTCCGATGGATTCATTCCGGAAGAGGTCTGCAATATGATGTTGCATACACACAGTCGGACAAAGTTGTCAGAAAATCCGATCTTACTTAACGTGATGACGTTATTTCGTTACGACGGGACTACGTTCAGGCTAGTAGCCAATAGCTTTGGTCTAGGAATTTGATCTGAGCATGTGTGGCACTTTGTCTGTCGGAGTAGGCTACACATGATCGGAGTATGTCCGATCGGAGCATTTTGTCGGAAAATTTTACCGGCAAGTTGGAAAAGTTGGTCCGTCGGATATTCCGACGGAAACAGTCCGATGGAGACCACACACAGTCGGAATATCCGACAAAACGGTCGGATAGGACACATTCCGTCGGAATCTCCGTCCGTGTGTACAAGGGCTAAGAGTGCATACACCTGGTAAATGACACTCCCCTCCTTCCCCCCTCCATGTCCTCATATTGTTGAACACTATGGGGGCGAGTTATAGTACGCAGATTGATTACACTCACAAACTCACTCACAAAAATGCTTTGTTTTATTATAAATCAGTGTTCAAATATTAAATGTAATTGCTAATAGCTGTAAAGTAAAACGAGAAGCTTTGGATCTGACTATATCATATTAATGCACAAAAAAAATGTATGTTCAATAAAGATTTATAGGGAGATGTAAAACAGTTTTTTTTGGTGTTTAGAATTCAATTTTAATTGTTCTTCTGAAACTTTTTTTTTTCTCCTGTGATGGGCACAGCACCAGTCAGGGCTGTGCAGACGCAGACTCACACTGTAGAACACACACATCAGAGTAATAGAAGCCACTCAAAAAGAGCTTTCCCTGCAGAAGCCAAAAAATAGGGAAAGATCAGGTGACCACATAACAGCACTGCAAGAATAAGATACTAAGGAAATAAGAAAAAAAAATTAAAATACAGTGACATTATGATTTGTGTGAATGAATTATGGCCAATAGCATTTACGTACCATGATGCACCCACCATGCTTTTTTCTTTGACTGCAAGCTCTAAGGGGCAGGGCCCTCTAATTCCTCCTGTATTAAATTGTATTGTAACTGTGTTGTCTGCCTTCATGTTGTAAAGTGCTGTGCAAACTGTTGGTGCTATAAAAATCCTGTATAATAATATTAATGACTAAAATGCTGGATCTGCTAATGGTGAGCACCTGGAATTTACAGGCAGAATTCACACTGATGAGGAGACAACCTATTGGGAATGAAGTGAATTCCTTCTTACAGTACACAGACACAGTTGTCATTATTCGGTGAGCAAAGCAGGCAGCATCCTGGGGAAACAAAAGCTGGCTTCAAGGGCTGCAAAACAGATCACCTGCTATATGTAGCATAGTATATTAACCAGTTGCCGACCGCCGCACGACGATGTACGTCGATAGCATGGCACGGGCAGGCATATTGGCGTACATGTACGTCCCTTGCCTCCCGCGGGTCGGGGGCCCGATCGGGCCCCCGCCCGGTGCCTGCGGCGGTCGGTATTCGTGCGGGAGCGATCCCGGACGAGGGGACGGCCATTCGTTCATGGCCACCCCCTCGCGATCGCTCCCGACGAATAGGAATCCCCCGTGACATCACTTCCTCTCCTGTAATGTAAACACAGGAGAGGAAGTGATGTATTCTCTCCTCCGTGTCGGTATTTTCCGTTCCGACACGGAGGAGAGCGGATCGGTGAGTTGCACCAACACTCTACACACACAGTAGAACATGCCAGGCACACTCACACCCCCCCTTTACCCCCCGATCACCCCCCCAATTACCCCTGCCCCCCAGTCACAGTGACACCAATGTCATTTTTTTTTTTTTTTTTTTTTTTTTTGCATTGGTGTCATTTGTGACTGTAATAACTGTTAGGGCAGTTAGAGTTAGCCCCCTTTAGTTCTAATGTACCCCCCTAACCCCCCCAATAAAGGTTTAACCCCGTGATCACCCCCCGTCGCCAGTGTCACTAAGGCTGGGTTCACATTGCAGCGGTTTATGAGAACGAATGTGATTCGCACCGCACTGCAGTGCAAATCACATCCGATCTCTGTGCGATTCGAGTTCAGCCATTCGCCGCACCCGCCGCACCCGCCACACCCGCCGCACCCACCGCAAATTCGCACGGGACCCTTTTTTTGGCCCGCAGCAGAATCGGATCGCATGGGTGTTCACACCATGCGATCCGAGTTTGCAGATCGCACTGCGATATGCGAACTGATCTGGGGGTGTCAGTAACATTTCACTGACACTCCCAGCAGTTCGCATAGGGCAGTGTGAACTGCCGCCGGGAGGCATGCGATGCGGGAACCCGCCGCGGATTTGCGGCGTTTCCGCATCGCTCCAGTGTGAACCCAGCCTAATAAGCGATCATTTTTCTGATCGCCGTATTAGTGTCACAGGTGACGCTAGTTAGGCAGGTAGGTATTTAGGTTCGCCGCAGCTTTTTATAGCGCCAGGGACCCCCATATACTACCGCATAAAGCCCCCTGATTGCCCCCTAGTTAACCCTTTCACCAGTGATCACCATATAACTGTTACAGGTGACGCTGGTTGGTTAGTTATTTTTTATAGTTTCAGGGCACCCACCATTTATTACCTAATAAAGGTTTAACCCCCTGATCACCCGGCGGGTGTCATTTGTGACTAATAACTGTTAGGGCAGTTAGGGTTAGCCCCCTTTAGTTCTAAGGTACCCCCCTAACCCCCCCAATAAAGGTTTAACCCCGTGATCACCCCCCGTCGCCAGTGTCACTAAGGCTGGGTTCACATTGCAGCGGTTTATGAGAACGGATGTGATTCGCACCGCACTGCAGTGCAAATCACATCCGATCTCTGTGCGATTCGAGTTCAGCCATTCGCCGCACCCGCCGCACCCGCCACACCCGCCGCACCCGCCGCAAATTCGCACGGGACCCTTTTTTTGGCCCGCAGCAGAATCGGATCGCATGGGTGTTCACACCATGCGATCCGAGTTTGCAGATCGCACTGCGATATGCGAACTGATCTGGGGGTGTCAGTAACATTTCACTGACACTCCCAGCAGTTCGCATAGGGCAGTGTGAACTGCCGCCGGGAGGCATGCGATGCGGGAACCCGCCGCGCATTCGTGGCGTTCCCGCATCGCTCCAGTGTGAACCCAGCCTAATAAGCGATCGTTTTTCTGATCGCTGTATTAGTGTCACAGGTGACGCTAGTTAGGCAGGTAGGTATTTAGGTTCGCCGCAGCTTTTTATAGCGCCAGGGACCCCCATATACTACCGCATAAAGCCCCCTGATTGCCCCCTAGTTAACCCTTTCACCAGTGATCACCATATAACTGTTACAGGTGACGCTGGTTGGTTAGTTATTTTTTTATAGTTTCAGGGCACCCGCCATTTATTACCTAGTCTCACTAGTGTACCCCTAAATTTAGGGGTGTCTACTTTCCAAAATGGGGTCATTTGGGGGGGGTTTGTGCCATCTTGGCATTTTATGGCCTTCAAAACTGTAACGCCCTTAGAAAGCCTGAAGGCGGTGCTTGGTTTTCGGGGCCCCGTACGCGGCTAGGCTCCCAAAAAGTCCCACATATGTGGTATCCCCGTACTCAGGAGAAGCAGCAGAATTTATTTTGGGGTGTCATTTCACATATGCCCATGGCATGCGTGAGCAATATATCATTTAGTGACAACTTTGTGAAAAAAAAAAAAAAAAAAAAAAAGTTTGTAATTTTCCCGCAACTTGTGGCAAAATATAAAATATTCCATGGACTCAACATGCCTCTCAGCAAATAGCTTGGGGTGTCTACTTTCTAAAATGGGGTCATTTGTGGGGGTTTTGTGCCATCTTGGCATTTTATGGCCTTCAAAACTGTAATAGGTAGTGAGAAGTGAACTCAAAAATTTACGCCCTTAGAAAGCCTGAAGGCGGTGCTTGGTTTTCGGGGCCCCGTACGCGGCTAGGCTCCCAAAAAGTCCCACATATGTGGTATCCCCGTACTCAGGAGAAGCAGCAGAATTTATTTTGGGGTGTCATTTCACATATGCCCATGGCATGTGTGAGCAATATATCATTTAGTGACAACTTTGTGAAAAAAAAAAAAAAAAAAAAAAAGTTTGTAATTTTCCCGCAACTTGTGGCAAAATATAAAATATTCCATGAACTCAACATGCCTCTCAGCAAATAGCTTGGGGTGTCTACTTTCTAAAATGGGGTCATTTGTGGGGGTTTTGTGCCATCTTGGCATTTTATGGCCTTCAAAACTGTAATAGGTAGTGAGAAGTGAACTCAAAAATGTACGCCCTTAGAAAGCCTGAAGGCGGTGCTTGGTTTTCGGGGCCCCGTACGCGGCTAGGCTCCCAAAAAGTCCCACATATGTGGTATCCCCGTACTCAGGAGAAGCAGCAGAATTTATTTTGGGGTGTTATTTCACATACGCCCATAGCATGTGTGAGCAATATATCATTTAGTGACAACTTTGTGTAAAAAAAAAAAAAAATTTTTTTTTTTGTCATTATTCAATCGCTTGAGGCAAAAAAATAAAATATTCAATGGGCTCAACATGCCTCTTATCAATTTCCTTAGGGGGTCTACTTTCCAAAATGGGGTCATTTGGGGGGGTTTTGTACTGCCCTGCCATTTTAGCACCTCAAGAAATGAGATAGGCAGTCGTAAACTAAAAGCTGCGTAAATTGCAGAAAACGTACCTTAGTTTGTAGATGTGACAACTTTTGCGCAAACCAATAAATATACAATTATTGACTTTTTTTTTACCAAAGACATGTGGCTGAATACATTTTGGCCTAAATGTATGACTAAAATTGAGTTTATTGGATTTTTCTAATAACAAAAAGTAGAAAATATCATTTTTTTTCAAAATTTGCGGTCTTTTTACGTTTATATCGCAAAAAATAAAAATCGCAGAGGCAATCAAATACCATCAAAAGAAAGCTCTATTTGTGGGAAGAAAAGGACGCAAATTTTGTTTGGGTACAACATTGCATGACCGCGCAATTACCAGTTAAAGCAGCGCAGTGCCAAAGTGTAAAAAGACCTCTGGTCATTTACCAGCAAAATGGTCCGGTCTGAAAGTGGTTAACACCACTCTGTGTTCATATATGTAAACTATGCAACAAAAAAAATGACTACTACAATTTAAAGTACTTTTTGGTAGACAGCTTCAAAAAGTGAATATCACAGTTCAGGCACCCTTTGTACTTATTAAAGGGGAAAAAAAAAAAAAAAGAAAAAAAAAAGATGGAGGAGTCAATCAAGTATTAAACTTATTTGGCATCCTGAATATTCGGGTACTCTGAAAATGTGTTACGCCACCTGAAGAACTGAAGCAAAAAATGAAATTTACACCTGACTGCTTTTCTCCACTACATCAAGGAGGCTAGGCACGAGAAGCAAGAGAAAGATATGAGAATAAAAGTAATAATAATAAAAAAAAAAAAGTTTATCATGGGCACTGAGCAATTCAGACACAGCGCCCCGATCCGCCCCCTCTCCCGCCTGATTGGCTAGCTGAATTTAATTGACAGCAGCCAATAGCACCGCTGTGTCTCAGCCAATCATCTCCAATGGCTAAGACACTTGTGGACATCACTGAACAGAGAGGGACCTAATTTAAGTGTTATGGGGGCTGCTGGACATACAATGCTTTTCATCTTAACCACTTCAGCCCTGGAAGGATTTACCCACTTCTAGACCAGGCCAATTTTTGCAATATGGCATTGAGTCGATTTAACTGACAATTGCGCGGTCGTGTGACGTTGTACCAAAACAAAAATTTACACTTTTTTTCCCCACAAATAGAGCTTTCTTTTGGTGGTATTTCACCTCTGCAGTTTTTCTTTTTTTGCTTTTTTTTTTACTTTCTGCTATAATACATATTCAGTTCAGATCAATATATTCTTTTGCAATTTTTTTTTTTTACCAAAAACATGTAGTAGGCATATGTTGATTGGTTTGCGCAAAAGTTACAGCGTCTACAGACTATGGGATAGATTTAGGGACTTTTTTTTTTATTGATTTTACTGACAAATGAGGGTGAGCTGTGATTTTTTGCGGAACTGACATTTCGGCAGACAAATTTGATCCCATATGACACTTTGTGGGGACCTGTGACATTATTACATTGATCAGTGCTATAAAAATGCACTGATCAAGGTATAAATGACAGTGGCAGGGAAGGGATTAACACTAGGGGCGATCAAGGGGTTAAGTGTGTTCTAACTGTAGGGGGGATGGGCTCCCAGGGACATGACAGATGGCTGTTCACCGGTAGCAGAAGAGTTCTGACATGTCATCTGGCAGAATGGGGATCCGCCTTGATTACACTGGCAGATCCCTGTTCTACCTCCATACACCACTATTGCGGGACGCCGGTGGACCGTGCACATCACCAGTGGTGCGCTCGCCATCTCCCATGCATGGGCTGCCATACAGCTATGGTAGTTCACGCAGGAGAGCCGACGTGCCGCAGTACAATGACTGTGGCTGGTCAGCAAGCGCTTAAAGTGGAACTTCAGTCATTTTTTTCATCTTTCATTTATTAAATCCTCTGTCCTTGTTTTTTTTTAACTTTGGCTATTTTTTTTTTCCTGCCAGTAAATACCTTGACACAGACCATCTCTTGTTTGTCTTGTAAAACGCCTAGGCTTATGACATCATGCACAGCTCTCTCTCTCTCTCTCATGAGAGTTTGCCAGAAAGGGAGTGGGATGAGTGATAACATAATATAGGGCCAATGAGAGCTGCAGAGCTGGAGGTGTGTCCAGGTAGTGAACAGGCAGCAGCTTCACCTACTCACAGTTAAGGTTGAATATATATTTTATTTTGTTAAACTAATAAAATACAAAAATATGACAAAGACATTTACATATCGACAAATGGGGATTAGGGTGGAGGAGGGGGGATTGGGGGGGGGGGGAGTCAAAGTGGTGGGATCAGGGAGGCAAAGTGGGGAGAGAAGAGCAAAGCAAAGACTGCTCTCGTCCTGTTGCATAACATATCAACAAACAGCTGCATAAAACAGGAACAGTTTCCAATATGAACACGAGTAACCTGCTCACAGTTAAAATGGTTGCAGCCAGACTTAGTAAAGGGAGATTTCTGCAGCATGTTTGGCAAGTACAGAATCACAGTATATATAAAATAATATGCAAAGTGGTTGAAGGGAAGCTTCAGAATGGCAAAGATGTTTTTTTATTACAAATTATGTGAGCAGTAGTCAAATTGTCCAACAGGCCAAAACCCCAACAGGAAAGAAAGAAGGAAGAGGTCTAACCCACATAGGTATAAGTTTAGAACTGGAATGTCAGAAAAGAAAAAAGATAAAAGAAGAAAGAAAAAAAAGGGGGGTGTGTGTTGCTACAGAAAGGAGAGTTCAGGGGTACAGGGAGATTGGGGAAGGGGACTGAATGGTAGTGGGATTCAGATGAACAGGTCCATTCTTACACAACCTGTAAGGCTAGTGTCACTTTACATGTGAGGTCTCATGCCTGATGAAGAGGTCCTGCAAGGCTTCGAAACATTACTTCTGTTTTGATAGTGTGACCGCTGAATAAAAGCTTTGGACCTGCACTGGAGCTCTGTTGTGTTTTTGTGACATTCCCTTGCTCAGATTATCTTTGGTACCAGCCAATCTGCAGCAACCATGCAGGAACGTGTGTGATTGGAATAGAATGTCTGAATAGAGCAACTGAAAGGGTTTACTCATCACATTGCGTGCTCTCCCTGAGAGGAGATGTGGATACTATCAGTAAACTTTGTAGTGGTCTTAAAATGTATCCAGCTGTGCCATGTTTTGTGGAAGGACTCTATTCTGTCCTGTTAAATGTTGAGGAGTTCCAGAACATAGAACATCCCTTAGACTCTTTGATTGGTTGTGTTATGTCTAAGTGGAAGCTTCTTTACTGTTCATCGATTTCAATGGGCAGGAACGCTTTAGGAGCAGTGTATACACCACTCCTAAAGCGCTTCAAAGATGCTGCTTCCAGGACTTTTTTTTTAGCGCCCTGCCAGCGCACCGCTCCAGTATGAAAGCATTTGGGCTTTAACACCGGAGTGACTATTTTTAGCACTATAGTGCCTGTAAAGTGCCTAGGTGTGAAAGTAGCCTAATGCTACTCTGAGTACTAAAGAATATGTCTGTACTACACAACTACAGTGTCTACACTATCGGTAATGATAGGGTTTAGTACTAAACTGCTGTAGCTCTCCTACAGGAACGTTAAATTGGATTTCTGCTGGGGTGGAGCTGCAGCCAGCAGAAACATATAAAAATATGTTCTTTTAGTACACAATATGGGGACAGAGCAAAAACAGGGCCACGTGCTTCATGCACTCGAGACTTTTTTTCATATTACCCATCATGGAAGAATGATAACTTTAGTCTGCTGCAGGCAGGAGAAAACATTTTTTTCGGTATTCCATCACTACTGCACAAACATCAGAACGTATGTCACTGTGTTAAAGGGTACCATTTCAGTGTTGCAAGCATATGCAGACCCTGGACTATGCATACACAAATGCTAACTGTAATATTGAGGCTGCACCTAACAATGTTTTCCCTTTCAATGCTTTTCTAACTGGTCCTTCGACCAGGAAAGTATTTCAGTACAATGTGGAACTTGCTCCGAGCACAGCAAGATCTTCCCCTGCATCCAACATCCTTGAGCCGAAGGCCTTAGTATTGCCCATCAGAGTGTATTGTTATATACAGCATAGTTACTGAATACTAAAGCAATCACAGGGACTTGCAAATCAGTTCATGTAAAACAGCCAACAGAACAAAGACTGTCCCTCCGAACCCGTCAGCTAAATTTTCCTTTTTGTGTCCTAAATATTTACAGCAAAGCTCCCTGTCTTAGCCAGCAGAGGGCTATAAATGCAGCAATATGAATATAAATCATTTATACTACAGCAATGCTAAATAAAAGGCATTAGCCAGGAACATTCTACAGGGACAATAAGAGGAAATAATAACCTTCATCCTGACACAAAAAAGACAAGGGGAAAAAAAAAATTGTAAAACTGTCCACTTTGTCATTTTATGTCTAATGACAAGCGGCTAACGTGACATTTTGAAAACTAAATCAAACATTAATAAGACAAACAAAAGCTTCTCGGTGTCACAAGAAAGGGCAGACTCTGCCCACACGTTTGGTTCAACACACATTAACCTCTTGAGATCCGCGCTATAGCCGAATGACGGCTACAGCGCGGACCTCCTTTGCCGGGACTACGTCTATTGACGTCATCCCATGCACGAGCGGCCTGCGCGCCCCCCTGTGGGGCGCACGCGGCGCGCTCTGTGATCGGCGAGTCAATGAGACTCGCCTGATCACCGATCCGAGTAAGGGGGTCGAGAAAAAAAAAGGGGGGTCGAGCAAGGGGTCGAGAAAAAAAAAGCCGATCACCGGCGGCCGTGATCGGGACATTAGTCCCGATCACGGCCAGTGTATCGGTGCCCACCTGCCCCCTGCCAGTAACCCCCAGAGCATTAATAAAGTGCCACCCATCAGTGCCACCCATCAGTGCCACCCATCAGTGCCACACATCAGTGCCACACATCAGTGCCACACATCAGTGCCATACATCAGTGCCATACAACAGTGCCATACAACAGTGCCATACAACAGTGCCATACAACAGTGCCATACAACAGTGCCATACAACAGTGCCCACAGTGCCATCCATCAGTGCCCACAGTGCCATCTATCAGTGCCCACAGTGCCATCAGTGCCCACAGTGCCCACAGTGCCATCTATCAGTGCCCACAATCTGCCTCAACAAAATTGCTGCACCTCAGTGCCACATATCCGTGCCCATCAGTGTCATCTACCAGTGCCCATCAGTGCCGCCCATCAGTGCCCAGCAGAGCCACCTACCTATCAGAGCCACCTATCAGTGCCACCTATCAGTGCCACCTATCAGTGCCACCTATCAGTGCCCATCAGTGCCACCTATCAGTGCCCATCAGTCCCATCTATCAGTGGTACCTATCAGTGCCCCTTAGTGCCACCCATCCGTGCCACCTATCAGTGCCCATTGGTGCCGCCTTAACTGTGCCCATTAGTGCCGCCTTAACTGTGCCCATTAGTGCCGCCTTAACTGTGCCCATTAGTGCCGCCTTAACTGTGCCCATTAGTGCCGCCTTAACTGTGCCCATTAGTGCCGCCTTAACTGTGCCCATCAGTGCCCACCGGTGCCGCCCATCAGTGCCCACCGGTGCCGCCCATCAGTGCCCACCGGTGCCGCCTCATCAGCGCATTTCAATGAAGGAGAAAAATGACCTGTTTGCAAAATTTTATAACAAACTATTAAACATGATTTTTTTTATTTTATTTTTTTGCATCTTTTTTGGTTTGTTTAGCAAAAAATAAAACTCCCAGCTGTAATTAAATACCACCAAAAGAAAGCTCTATTTATGGGAAAAAAATGATAAAAATTTCATTTGGGTACAGTGTTGTATGGCCGCGCAATTGTCATTCAAAGTGCATCAGCGCTGAAAGCTGAAAATTGGTCTGGGCAGGAGGGGGGGGGTTTAAGTGCCCAGTAAGCAAGTGGTTAAACATAGGTAAAACAAAACCCTGAAAACACTTTTATAATAAATTTGATACAGGCTGCATGGGGCTAAAATCATAATCAAGTCCAACTTGAGAATCAAATTGCTCAATAAAATCAATAGTGGCAGTTCCTATGTATCTACCTTAGCAGTGTCACTTTCAGTCATAAGGTGCACTTAGGCACCACAGGCTACCTATTTAAGCTTCAACGAATGCTGTACACCAGGGTATCCTATTCTATTGATGTCAGTAACTTCTTTGCTGTACCTCACTGTAATGCATGAGATGAATTCCATAAACTTATGTTAGGTGCATTGCTATGTATCACAAGCAGAATATCTGTTGTGTGAATTGGTCAATAAATAGAAGTTGCTTATAGCTATTCAAATGGTAGATCAAAAAGCATATCATTGGACTTCTCACTCTGGATACACAGAATGCAGCAGATCACACAGAACATGTAAACCCCAACTAAATTATATTTAGTTTGCTAAAGCAATGTGTGTTGTACACAAATGAAATTGTTTTTAAATGCAGTCCTTACGTTCAAATTGTTCACGTTACTGTACAAACTAAACAATGAATGTAATTTGTAAAAATAAAGTTGAACCGTGGCTATTGCTCATAACCTAAACCAAACACCACCTAGCACACCGATTTTTTATTTTTTTTACTTATTACAATTAATTAAAACACATTTCAGTGGCCGTGAGGTCAAGCTTCCAAATGCCCATTCTAAAATACACTGGCATTATTCCTATATTTGCATCACTGACATATTTTTTTTTTTTTTTTGAGATTCATTTTTGATTAGGGAAACTAACAAAAATAGTAATGTGTGTTTTATTGAGGGGTTACTCATGATGCCAAGCATACATCACACCAAACTCAAGTCTTATAAATGCCCCTTAGGGATGTTTCACACCAGCCGCTGCATTGTAGAGCAGCAGCTGGTCTGCAATACGATGCGACTGAGATCAGAGTAGTGATGATGCACTGAGCTTGGCAGATCACGCGGTTTCCTTTTTTTTTTTTTTTTTTTTTTTTTTTAAACTTTCTGGCGAAATCTCACACATATCTCAAAGTTGGCCTCCCGCTGCACAGAAAAAAAAAGTATGCATGCAGTACTTTTTTTCCAGCACATTGTGCCCTGCAATGCAGAGGTATGACAAGACGGGACTGCACTGGCATATAGTTGACAAGGCGGGACTGCAGTGGAATAACTGCCCCTCCCCCAATGCAGTCTCACTGCATCTGGTGTTAACCAGCCTTTAGTAATGGGCAGATGTGCAATCACTGTACTGTGAAGCTGGTGTCAACTGGTGTATAGCACAGTGCATGCCCTGAACTATGTAAAAAAAAAACAAAGAAGGGACAGAAAAAGCGCAGGAACATGGGCACCTCTAAGGCTAAGCGAGAAAAGTGGGGATATAGGGAAAGTGAAATGTGCAGTGGGTACGTTCATACATTTTTTTTCAAAATCTTTTGTTTCATTCCACTGTATTTTATGTCTGGTGGTTTTCCAGAGTGTAGCTTGGGGTTAAATTTCAGTACCATTTGCGGTAACCCCCAAGTCACACTTGAGATTGCATTGCAGGATCCTGGTGCAGTATACTTACCTTGTCACCAGGCTCCTGCGATGTCCCCCCGTGGTGTCCGCGGGCTCTGTCCTCCGCCCGAAGCCGCTGCGTAACGGGCTCCATTCCCTGCGAGTGCTGCAACGCACGAGGGGCAGAGACCGGCAGCAAATTCCAAAAATTTTCAAATTATAATACATACAGTACACTGTAATCTTAGATGTTTCCAGTGAAGGGCAACAGTTTGGGGAAGGCATTTTCCCTCTCCAGCATGGCCATATATTCCTGTGAATAATGCCAGTTCTCTAAAGACATTTTAAGAGGAGATTGGTGATGATCAAACCTATTGACTACCTTTGGGATGAAATAGAATACCAGGTGGGAACCAACGCTTTCGTCCAATACCATTACCCAACCTCACAAATTGCCTTTTTTAAGCTGAATGGCAAAAAACTTCCATAGACGTATTCAAACACTTTTTGGAACACCATGACAAATCCCAAACCTCAGTGTTTGGGTCATTGAGGCCATGCCTGAGCTACTTCCAATAGCTCTGACAAAGGGAAATATATTAGATATATGCCTTAGATGTGTTGTCCCCGGGTGGTCTGAATTAGGAACTGGAGATCAATTCTATTTTTATAACTCCTGGTATGTGTATGTGTATATATATATACACACTTTGTATGTGGTATACATAATCATTTGCTCTTTTTTTTTTTCTTCACTTTTCAGGTCTACTCGCTTTTTTTTTTTTTCTCTTTTCCCATTTTACAATTTGGACTATTTGATATTCTCCTTATATCATTCATTACAGCAAGTCTATATAGGCATAGATATTTTTATAATTTATCATGTTGTTTAAAGCCTCTCATTAATAATACAAATACATGTTCCACCAGATTTGTGGTTCCCCTTTCTCCCTTTCCCATGCTCTCTCTCTTCTTTGACATTGATCTAATTGTCTATTATATCTTACCATCTTTTTTATTTTTTTTTGTCATCAATGTGTTATGTTTTTCTAGAGATATTCTATTCATGCTTTTTATAGACTTTTTGCTACATACTCATGATACATCGGTTTTTACGTTGACCACAACATATGCTTCCTTCCCTAACTATAAGCACACAGCACTTTTATTTTTTGCTAATCATGAATATATCTGTAGTCCCCCATGAGTGGCATATTATTTTTAAATGGTATTTGTTTCTTGAAAAGCATTTCATTTTTAATTATGTAATTGTCAGTTATTTATTGTTCATTTTGTGTCAATTATCCCTTTATTGACATTTATCATAGTTGAAATTGTTGATGTCATTTTCTGATAATCATCCTGTCCCTTCTGTCTCATTCATGTCTCTATATAATACCGCTCTCCTGTTCCAGGTCTATGGTTTTGAAAAAGGAGCTATTGCGCATGTTCCGAAACGCATCACCGCCCCCTTGACATTTCTGGTCGCTTGCGCTCCATGCTGGCTCCCGAGGCACGGCGGTCTCTTTTTCTTCCAGAAACACAGCTCCATGCCGCTGGTTGTCTGTGAGACATGCCACAGGACTGTGAGAGGAGACTGGCCGGATATTTGTTATTGGTATTGATGAGCTTATTTACCTCATGTTTCCTGTAAGTGTTTTTAACGGTTTTCTTATATTAAATGTTTGTCATACTACACTTAGAAGCACCTTCCTTGTTTTACATTTTGTCAGAGCCTGCTTCTCTCTCATGAAGTGTTGCTGAAGTACATTATTCACTGATTCCCTGTCCACATCCAGACTCGCTTTTGGAGTTTCTAGACCATTAAAGGGTCTTCTTTCAGAACGCCTATAACATATCTATTTTCTTGCACTTTAAAAATTTTCTGCAAGTCCTTCTCAGAAGAGTGAAGGCGACTACAGCTGAAAAGAGGAGGCCAAATGCCAACAAGCTCTCGTAGTTCATTGATCTTCCTGCTCTCAAGTAACTAACTTGCTGTATCCAAGGTACAAGCCGACAGCTATCCTGGGAGTCTGCAGGAGCCTGACATTGCCCATGCAATCTGCTGATCGCGGGTGCAATGCTCTGCAAGCTCATCAGGGGGAAAAAAATACATTTTTTTATTTTTTCAAAAGCTGAACTAATCCTTTAAACAAAAAAAGGGTAGATGCATTTTACCTTGGTAAATAAGCAATTTTAATCATACATATTTATACATCATATACAAAACTATATTTGATATGTAAAGTTTGAGAAAGATCATCAAGTTAGCATTTACCAAAACAAAAGAAAGAAATATCAGACTGGTCAGAAGAATAATAATCTGCAGGCCATTTAAACGCAACTAATTTCTCTCTGGAGGTTTTACTAATCCCTAGATAAATATTAGAACAACAATTTCCCAATTATCCAAAATGATGTATCACGAAACGGTTACCAATTCCAACATAGAAAATTATTAAAGTGTTTACACAATATTTTGTCACATTATGCAGTTATAAAAACATTCATTAATGATTTACTTCTCGGTGCTTGGTCATTACTACTAAGTGACTACACCTCACAGAGGCCATTGTGCCTGCAAATTTAACACTGAAGAGTCAGATCATTAGGTCAATGAAAACAAAACCTATAATTCCACTTTTCTCCAGTGTTCACCACATGAAAATAGGGCTGTTATAATTAAAGCTCAACTTCTGGACTTATTTAACCACTTCAGCCCCGACTCTGTGGTTTTTTATTTTTGCACGATTAAAAAAAAAAAGCGACCATTTTGAGAAGAAAAAAAAAACCCAAAACAATATTTTGTACTTTTTACTATAATAAATAGCCTCTTTTTTTTGTAAAGCTAATTTTTTCTCAGTTTAGGCCAATATATATTCTTCTACATATTTTTGTTAAAAAAAAATAAAATAAAAAATAATCGCAATAAGCTTATATTGATTGGTTTCCACAGAAGTTATAGAATCTACAAAATAGAGGATAGATTTATAGCATTTGTATTAGAATTTTTTTTTACTAGTAATGGCGGCAATCTGTGATTTGTATTGGGACTGCGACATTATGGTGGACGCATCGGACACTTCTGGGACCATTGGCATTTATCCAAAGATCAGTGCTATAAAGATGCACTGATTAATGTATAAATGTCACTGTCAGGGAAGGGGTCAACACTAGGGGGCAATCAAGGGGTTAACTGTGTTCCCTGCTACGTGTTTCTAACTGAAGGGGGAGGGGACTGACTAGAGGAAGTGACGGATTGTGGTTCCTAGCTAATAGGAACACACGATTTGTCACTCCTCAAAACAGAACAGGGATTTGTGCGTTTACACACACTTCCCTGTTCTGCCTCTCGTGCTCGCTCATGGCCGGCGGTCAAAGTGACGGCGGCTGGTCGACAAAAGAAACTAATGAATGATTCTCTGTTTTCAAGAATACATCATTAAAGGTATTTTTAAATTTAAGCAGTGTTAAGTGTCTGTAAGTAACATCATTTAGCCTGATAAACTCTTGCAGTTCAATGTACAGAAGCAGACAAAGAGAAAACAGTAGTTTAAAAGAGCCAATCTTGCTGCACTGCCCCTGTTCTAACAAAGATGATGCTGATAGCAAAAAATAGGAGGGGGAAGGGGAAGGAGGGGAAGGGGAAGAAGGAGGGGAAGGGGAGGAGGGGAAGGGGAGGAGTGGGAGGGGAGGAGGGGAAGGGGAGGAGTGGGAGGGGAAGGAGGAGTGGGAGGGGAAGGAGGGGTCATCTCAGAGTCTTTTCAGTGACTCTTGTAGCTAGCAGAGGATCCGAGATCTGAGAGGATTCAAGTTTTGCGATTTGGATTCAGGCACGTACACACTATAGGGGGATGCATTTTGTTAATTTTCCATGTCTGAAGATTAGAATCACTTAAGGACCAGTCACCGCAGTTATACTGAGGTAGGTTGGCTCCCCTGGGCGAATCGTCGTAAGCCGCTTTAAGAGCTCTAAGGGGCGCAACATCGGAGACAATGCGCATGGCCAGCAGGCACGATGCCCACCGGCCACCTGTGACCACTCCTGGCAAAAGGCAGAAAGGAGATCAATGTAAATAGAGAGATCTCAGTTCTGTCAGGGGAGGAAAGACAGATCTGCTGCTCCTACTGATTAAGAACAGTAATCGGTCTCTGTATAAATGTCAATGGTCCCAAAAAAGTGTCAAAAGTGTCCGATCTGTCACAATGTTGCAGTCCTGCTAAAAATCACTGATCACTGCCATTACTAGTTTTAAAAAAAAAATTATAAAAATGGCATAAATCCCCTATTTTGTAGATGCGATAACTTTTGCGCAAACCAATAAATATACACTTACTGCGAATTTATTTACCAAAAACATGCAGAAGAAAATATACTGGCCTAAACTCATGAAGAAATTTGAAAATAAAAACACTTTTGGATATGTAATATAATATTTTCTAACAAAATTGTCGCTCTGATTATAGAGCAAACAAAGACCACATAGGTGATCAAATACCACTGAAAGAAAGCTCGATTTGTGGGGGGGAAAAAAAGGACAAATTTTGTTTGGGTACAGTGTCACACGATCGCGCAATCGCATTTAAAGCAACGCAGTGCCGTATCACATAAAATGGCCTGGTCATTAAGAGGGTAAATCATTCTGGTCCTTAAGTGGTTAAAGGATTTGTAACATGTATAGCAAACTGAAAACAGGGAAGGGTGCTAGAAAGTAAAACAATCAAACAGTATTTTCACACCCTCTAACCTATCAGTGGTTTGAACTGTTTTCTTTAACCAGTTCCCGACGAGCGCACGCCGATGTACGTCTAGCGGCGCGCAACCCGGCCAGGACCTCCGTGATCGCTGCGGGGATACACGTGATTACCTCACGGAGAAGAAGAACGGGGAGATGCCAATTTAGACAAGCATCTCCCCGTTTTGTCTAGTGTGAACGAGAGCAGAGATCAGTGACATGCCACACGTAGCCACACCCCCCAGGACACACTTAAAGCGGGAGTCCACCGGGACTCCGCGTTTTTTTTTTTTTTTTTTTAAAAGCCAGCAGTTACAAATACTGCAGCTGCTGACTTTTAAAATAGTGACACTTACCTGTCCAGCGCGCCCGCGATGTCGGCACCCGAAGCCGATCGCTAGGTCGTCTGTCGGGTCCTGCCGCCGCCATCTTGGGTATGGGAATCAGGAAATGGAGCCTTTCGGCTTCATTTCCCGGTTCCCGGTTCCCTACTGCGCATGCGCGAGCCGCGCGGCGCAATCCGGACGGTCCCCGCTGCCTCTGGGAACTGTGTGTTTCCCAGCAGGCAGCGGGGCACTAGCGCAAAGGGGCGGGCAGTTGCGGAAAGGGGCGTAATCTACGCCCCTTTCCGCAGACAGCTATCCCGGAAGTGGGTGCAGTTACCTGGATTATCCAGGTAACTGCAGCCCCCTCCCCCCTGAAAGGTGCCGATTGTGGCGCCGGAGGGGGGGGGAATTCCGATGAGCGGAGGTCCATTTTAGGGTGGACCTCCGCTTTAACCCTTACACTGCCCCCCCCTCCATGGGATGTCCTCACAGAATCTGTGGCCCGGGAACATCTGGGGGACCCGGGGGATCACTGATCGCAGTAAACAGTCTCTGATAGCGGCAGTTTACCACGTGATCACTCCGTCAAATGACGGAGCATCACTTGTAAAAAAAAAACGATCGGTACAGTGAGAAAGCAGCGCTGTGGGCACTACAGATCCAGCCCACAGAGCTGCTCAGTGGCAACACTCTGGCAACACTCTGGCAACACTCTGGCAACACTCTGGCAACACTCTGGCAACACTCTGGCAACACTCTGGCAACACTCTGGCAACACTCTGGCAACACTCTGGCAACACTCTGGCAACACTCTGGCAACACTCTGGCAACACTCTGGCAACACTCTGGCCAGAATGTTTTTTTGGTTTATAGCGCAAAAAAAAACAGCGGTGATTAAATACCACCAAAAGAAAGCTCTATTTGTGTGGAAAAAAACAAAACATTACATATTAGGTACATTGTTGCATGACTGAGCAATTGTCATTCAAAGTGTGCAAGCACCGAAAGCTGAAAATTGGTCTGGTTAGGAAGGGGGTTTAAGTGCCCAGTGGGTAAGTGGTTAAAGTAGTGCTTTGCAGGTGTCCTTTTACAGGCTAGTTTAGCAACACATGGTATGGGAGTGTTGGAAGTAAAAGGCAGCCACAATTTATTGCAATCGTTTTTTTATTAAAGAGTTTAGTTTTAACAAAATGGCATTTAATATCCAGTTATTTATGGCAATAAAAATGTTGCCACGTATGGCTTTGAGACTGCATTTAGTCATTACATTGTGCTCACACAATGAGGATGACGATAATGCATTCCCAATACAGGACAAAGCAACAAGTTCAATTTAAAACACAACTCTGAGAATTACATGAATATTACCCTTGCAGTGGGACCCTCTGCGCTGTGTGCATTTATATACTCGCTACATTCTAGGACTGGGTGGTAGAAGGAATAACGTGTAAAACTTGCCTTATTGCTCAATCCAGCAAGCTGCTTCTGTCTGTGTCTCTTCCCCGAGAAGTGAAGTATAAGGAAAGCATTACACCTTACTTCTCTACCCTCTAGAGCAAGTTAAAACAGAAATAAGTTTATCACATATGGGGTTAATGCTGAACACCCCAAAAAGTGTCTGTGAGACACTCCTGTAAGAGAAGAATTACAGAGAAGCGCATATGCAGTCAGCATCTTGAAAGCGTGAGATAAAGATGGGAATTTATCTTGCTGGCTGCCTCCAGCAATCCTCTTCCTGCTAGATAAGTAATGATCATAGCTCCACGGCACAAATGCACTGCTCAGCAGGCAATATCTGTTATTAAAGTCCCTGATGTTTGGTAACCACAGTCCTGCTCTGAAACAAATAAGCACTAATATGCAATTGAAACCACTTTTCAGCTGAGGAGGGGGCACATGCAATTTTAAAGACGTGGCAGAGTTAGTAATGAACAAGAAGAGGAAAGGCAAAGAAGTGTTAAAGGGCCCACAGCTTACAAAATGCACTGCTTCCGAAAAGACGTTCACGCTTTCCAGTTTCACTGTCTATTCAAAAGATTCATGATTTCTGTATAGATAAACTTCAAGCAAAGCTTTTGTTACTTTATGTGAGGTCTTCTTGGAGACTTCAGTAGTGATGTGCTTACAAGAGTTGCGTGTCTTCCCCTTTAACACAACGCAAAACCAAAGAGGTCATCCAGAACTAGCTCTTCCAGTTCTTGATTTCATCTTAGTGGAGTCATTGAGAGATAAGAGATGACAGGGTATAAGTTACCTTGACTGTTACCACACACAACTAATATTGTCTGTCATTCAGAACTTTGCTAAAAAGTGGGCAGATCAAGTATTCTTTGGATCTAAGGTTAGCTGCAAGTAAAAAAAGTTAAAACTGTTAATGCATTACCATGTGAGAAAGTGAATCTAATGGGAGTAGTTTCATAATCAATCAGCTGCTGCAACTGCAGGGCACTAATGAGGAAATCTCCTGGGCCTGCATCCCTTTAGATGAGACTGCCTATTGAAAGCATCTCTCTAAAAATAAAATTGTTGCAGATGATGCCTTTAATCTGACTTGTATCTTAGTGCGGTCTTCTGGGAAAATTGGTGGGATAATCACACAAGCATTCTGTACACATTCCAGGGTGGATATAAATAAATGATTTTAAAAAATATCGATATATATATATATATATATATATCGATATGTTATTTTTGATTCAAAATGTTTTATTTTTTTTTTTATTTTAATCGATTTTTTGATTTTTATCAAATTTAGTTTAACCACTTCCCACCCGGCCAATGCACATATACGGCCGGGTGGGAGCCATCTACTTCTGATAGGACGTTCAGGAACGGGAGCAGGATCGCGCGCGTTCCCGATGTGCTCGTGTCACCCGGACACGGCACATCTCAGATCGGCAGGAGGGCTCTGTGATTGGCCCTCCTGATCACATGACGGCCGTGTCCAATTACGGCCGTCATGTGATGTAAACAAACAGCCGGTTGCTAGGCAATCGACTCCTCCTCTCCTCACACAGAAGTCATCGCTGAGGAGAGGAGAGCAGATCGCTGCAGCCGGCTGATGATCAGTGAGTATGAGCTGCTTTTTACAGCTTTTTACTCACTGATCACCAGTCTAGTGTAAACACACCACACAGTATAAACACAATGTCCCCACATATGTCCCCAAAACACACATGTCCCCAAAACATACATGTCCCCAAATAATAAAAACACATGTCCCTAATAATAAAAACATGTCCCCAACATATATCCCACTGATTATTTGCACACATATGTACATGATCACCTGCACACATATGTACATGATCATTTGCGTACATATGTCCGTGATCACACAAACCAATTATTATACACTTAACGGAATTTTTTTTACCAAAAACATGTAGCAGAATACATTTTGGCTTAAATTTATGACAAAATTTGATTTTATTGGATTTCTTTTAAAATAGAAAAAAGAAAATAGTTTTTTTTTCCAAATTTACGCTTTTTTTGCGCTTATATCGCAAAAAATAAAAAACGGAGTCGTGAATAAATAACACCAAAATAAAGCTCTATTTGTGCAAACAAAATGATAAAAAATTTCATTTGGGTACAGTGTAGCATGACCGCGCAATTGTCACTGAAAGCGCTAGAGCGATGAAAGCTGAAAATTGGGCTGGGAAGGAAGGGGGCAAAAGTGCCCTGTATTGAAGTGGTTAATAAAATGCTTTTAGAGTAAAAATCTATCTAAAGATGGTTTTCTATTTAGGATGCATTAACTACTTAAAGACTAGCCTCGTTTGGGAATTTAGGTGTTTACATGTTTAACCACTTGAGATCCGCGCTATAGCCAAATGACGGCTACAGCGCGGATCTCCTTTTCCGGGACTACGTCTATTGACGTAGTCCCGTGTACGAGCGGCCTGCGCGGCACGCTCTGTGATCGGCGAGTCCATGAGACTCGCCTGATCACCGGTCCGTGCAAGGGGTCGATCCCGACCCCTTATCACGTGATCAGCTATCAGCCAATGACAGCTGATCAGGTGATCTAACGGAGCCGGTAATCGGCTAGTATTCCTCCTAGCGCTGACAGCGCGAGGAGAAAAAAAAAAAGCCGATCACTGGCGGCCATGATCAGGACATCAGTCCCGATCACGGCCAGCAATGCAAGCGCCCACCTGCTCCCTGCCAGTGCCCACCTGCCCCCTGCAGTGCCACCCTAATAAAAAGTAAGTGCCCCCCGTCAGTGCCACCCAGCAGTGCCCACAGTGCCACCCAGCAGTGCCCACAGTGCCACCCAGCAGTGCCCACAGTGCCACCCACAGTGCCCACAATCTGCCTCAAAGGTGCTGCACCCCAGTGCCGCCCATCAGTGCCCAGCAGTGCCGCCCATCAGTGCCCAGCAGTGCCACCTATCAGAGCCACCTATCAGTGCCCCCTATCAGTGCCCATCAGTCCCATCTATCAGTGGTACCTATCAGTGCCCATCCGTGCCACCCATCCGTGCCATCTTATCTGTGCCCGTCTTTGCCCATCAGTGCCGCCTTATCTGTGCCCATCGGTGCCGCCTTATCTGTGCCTATTAGTGCCGCCTTATCTGTGCCTATCAGTGCCCACCAGTGCAGCCCATCAGTGCCCACCAGTGCAGCCCACCAGTGCCCACCAATGCAGCCCACCAGTGCCCACCAATGCAGCCCACCAGTGCCCACCAATGCAGCCCATCAGTGCCCACCAATGCAGCCCATCAGTGCCCACCAATGCAGCCCATCAGTGCCCACCAATGCAGCCCATCAGTGCCCACCAATGCAGCCCATCAGTGCCCACCAATGCAGCCTATCCGTGCCGCCTAATCAGCGCACTTCAATGAAGGAGAAAAATGACCCGTTTGCAAAATTTTATAACAAACTATTAAAACATGATTTTTTTTTTGCATCTTTTTTTGTTTGTTTAGCAAAAAATAAAACTCCGAGCTGTAACTAAATACCACCAAAAGAAAGCTCTATTTGTGGGAAAAAAATGATAAAAATTTCATTTGGGTACAGTGTTGTATGCCCGCGCAATTGTCATTCAAAGTGCATCAGCGCTGAAAGCTGAAAATTGGTCTGGGACTGAGGGGGGTTTAAGTGCCCAGTAAGCAAGTGGTTAATACAGTTTTTTTCGCTAGAAAATTACTTAGATATTAGTTAAATATATGGATGTTCCAGAAAAGTCCTAGCTTTGTGCATTGTTGATTCTTTCACCAAGATGTACATATGATACCAGGCTACAACTGAGAATGCCATTCCTGATGCATGTATTGCAGTACATTTATTATAAATTAGTTATTTTCTGTAAAGAACAAGACAAAATGTATTCTTAAAGAAGTTTCCAACCACACATGCAGAGTCAGACCACAACAATTGTAAAATGATCTATTAGGATTTTTCATCAATTATTATAAATAGACAAAGAATTTTAAGTGGTTCTTTTTTTTTCATTTTTTACCATATAACGTCTATTAAAAACACAACCTGCAGGTAACATAACATGCCCCTTTGACATAAAAAATTCTACCTTTTATTTACAAAATGTTAATTACTCTTCCAGGCAATTGCATAGTTTACAGGTTATTGTAATTATTCTGGCATGTCAGTTGGCCATGGAACAAGTCATTTATAGAAACATTCCAGAAAGTTGTGATATATAGCCCCCGTGCCAAAAATGTAAAATTCAATTTAGACTCCTTTGATAGATATTCCATTGTGAAAACTCAGCTTTCAGCAGTACTCTTGCTTGTGACTTTCAGTCTCGTCACATTGCTTGCTTTTGGTGTAGTTGATTCTAATAGACCTCTATAGGGACAATAACTACATGGCATGTACTAGGACTGACCACCGATAGCAAAAATAACCACTGACAGACCAGTTTTAACAGCGAGACCTATGACCTGAAAAATTAACAAAGCATATTCTTCTATAGTGTATACTTGCCTCAATACAAAGCAATGAATGAGTTCTTTCTGCCACCTGCTCTACTGTTTGCATAAGTAATTTATGACAGCTAATGGCAACTCCAAGGGACGAACGAGGACAGGTGAGGGGAGCTCCAATGCACAGCCTGTGATTGAGAGCCTCAGATGTGCATGTAATCCTATGAGTTTGTGTAGGGGGGTGCCCTTTCCCTCCACTGAGCTCTCAGGTTAGAGTCTACTCCCTGCTATGTATGCTATGTAGTGTGTGACATCAGATCCTTGTCCCCTGTCTACTAGAGCTCAGATGCGCTGTGTAAAATATGTATTTTATGATGCTGTATAGAAAGGATGTCTGCAGTTAATTAGGTACAACTTAGGAAGAAGGACTAATTTCATCTCGTTTATTACCCAAGGCCTGTCCCTTCACTGGGTATGTATGTGTAAGGGTTTTCACTGGGTATGTATGTGTAAGGGTTTACAGCTACTCCAGGGTAAGTATAACGAATAGCATGTAACACTTACACCTAAAAGATATGCAGATCATACCTGGAGGAACTTGACCTCTACCCCATTGAACCCCTTTGGGATGAATTACAGTGGAGACTGCGAGCCAGGCCTCATCATACAACATCAGTGCCTGACCTCAAAAATGCACTTCTGGAACAATGGTCAAACTTTCCCATAGACACACTACTAAACCTTGTGGACAGCCTTCCCAGTTCAAGCTGTTATAGCTGCAAAGGGTGGGCCAACTCAATATTGAACTCTACATACTAAGACTGTTCATGTGCCCCAATGCTTTTGGTAAAATAGTGTATATGTGCTTTAGCCAGGGAAAATCATAACTAGTGAAGCTTGGCTGTTAGCTGTCTAAAGTCTTAATTAATCATAGGTAGAAGTTTAGATATAAAGTGCATAAGAGAGCAATCCCATACCTTGAATCCAGCCTTTTTTGTTGAATAGTGAATTCAACATTATTGCTAAGACATTAGGCAGCTGCACCAGTATGTGCTATTTATTGTGATGCATCTATTTTGGCAGATTTTTTTTTTTTCTTTTTTAACTGTGAGGTCAAAAAAGAACTGTTGCACTGAACTGTAAAGTAAATAAGCACTTATCTACTATCATAAATAACCATATTTAGTTATGAGCATGCTTATCGAGTATACTTTACATTTTCTTTTTACTTTGGTTCAGTCTGACCTAGTAGGTTTAATAGTTGTAACTGGCTGAAAAAGGTATACTACTTACTTCCTTTAGGGCCGGTTCATTTCAAAAATTCTGTATGCACATTTTTGATGCATTCTGGTGAGTAACTTTGTTTTTCTTCATCTCAAATCAAGACATGTATGGTCCTGTGCATTTTTGATGGCAGATTCAAAATGTGTTCCATACAGAGAACATTCAGCATGTTCTACTTTTGTTGACTGCTTTGGAACGTACTGTACCGGCATTAACCAATGGAATACATGGAAAACACCGTGCATACATTTATGATGCAGATTAAAAATAATGAACTGCATGTGGTGTGAACCAGCCCTTATGGTATGCATACAAGAGACCTGTATCAACTACACAGAAGTGTGATCTTTTTTGCGCAGAGCTTTAAAGTGTATCTATGGTCAAAATTTATGATGATATATTATGTATTTCAATCTTTCTAGCCTACCACTGAACAATCTTGAAGTTTATTAACTTGCTATGTGAAGATCCCCATGCTTTCCTACTTTTCCACGACAGCAATGACCTCTTCTGATGTTTTCTTCTGCAAGTACAAAACCTTCACAGGGGCTACCTGCTCAGAAGCTTCCTAAACTGGGATGTACTGCTAGCGTCTCTAGAGATCAGGTCAGGATGACCTTTAAACATCCTTCAAAACTACAGTAAATTAAAACTCATAGGAATTTTTTGTGATTGTGTTTAAAACCACTAGTTCTCAAGAGGTAATTTTGCATAAAGCAGTTTTTTTCCACATACACATGGAAGACACTGGACTATAACATGCCCACTGGTGATATTTTCAGGCAACATGTATTAGGTATAATGGTAGAGTGCCTATCCAAATATCACATCTCCCTCATTATTTTGTACAGGGAACACTTGAAGAAAACTCATTCGAGAGCATCCAGCATCAGTATTAAATTAGATGAGACAGTGGAGACATCTCAAGCTTCCGAAATCTGGATTTGTGAAAGATTTATTGACAGCAGAAATTAGGAAGCCAAAAAGTGGCATAAAAACGATGACAGAATCAGAACACGTAAAGACGCAACAATCTATTCCAGCAAGCTCTGAAAGGCATTTTTTCTAGGCAACGTCTACACAGTTTAACACAAATCTACAGAGCACCAAGTCAAATGTTCCCAATGACATGAATGGATGGTCAAGACGACAAGCAAGTGCTTTGTAGAAAAGAGAAAATTACCCCAACCTCTGTTCAGGTAGCTCACAAAGCTCTGTCACAATGACGGAAACAATCAATTCTCTCTTATGAGACTATTACTGCAAAAATGCCAGACAATAGCTGGGTGATTGGGAACTGTTTCAGTGTCACCTTTATTCCTTAAGTAAGAGAGAGAGAAAACACGCTAGACTGTTATATTCAACCTCCAAAATGTTTTAAGATGCTTAAAAGAATCCTACAATTGACCTTGGCCAACTTTAGACGTTTTCACATTTCACTCAATCTGAGCATCTCTTCTGTATTTTCTGTATAAAAACCATCTATATATTAAATCAAACTTAGCTTTAGGATAAGCTTTGCAAAATAATCTAAGATTCTAGCAGTTGTCAACAGTTCCCATCTACTTGACAAACCTATGTTATGACTGCTACAAAACAAACCATTGCCAGATGATGGAAGACACCTGCACTGTGCACCACTAAATGTTAAGCCGCGTTCACACGGGCGGACTGTATGGCCAACTTAGTCCGTCAGACAATCCGACGGACAGTCCGTCCTACTTTCGAATGAACGGACTTGACCACACACGATGAACAAACAGTCCGTCGAAAGCTTGCGCGATGACGTGTACAGCACGTACGACGGGACTAGAAATAGGACGTCCAATACACAGCAATGCAACCTTTCGCCGTGTAAATCCTTTATGAGCATGCGCCATACTTAGTCCGTCGAACTAGCCTACTCACGAGCGGACTGTCCGCTGAAACCAAAGTTGGACGGACAATATTACGGAAATTCCGAAATACTTAGTCCGCCAGACTGCACGCTGAAAAAGTCCGCTGAAGCCCACACACGAGCGGACTGTCCGCTGAAATGTGTTTCGACGGACTAAGTTGGCCAGACAGTCCGCCCGTGTGTAGGCGGCTTTAGAGTCACACAGGCAATGATCAGCGCCAAGATAGAGGAAATTCTTCGGAATAAGGTGGGATGGTATGCTAAAATCTGGCAACCCTGGATTAACAAAAATTTATCCAATTCTGATTACTCTTTACTAGAACCCTTCTCTTATTCCTCATCAGCCTTCTGGGCCATCGTTGAGGGAAATACCCAGAACCCCTTTACTACGCCTACCTTTTTTTTTTCCTCCTCGTTATCAGCCAAATGTTTTCATGGCTCTGGTTGGCTATGGCGAGCCAATCGGTGACCACTGTTCTCCCCTTTTTTTAATCCATATTGAATTTTATTGTATGATGTTG
Organism: Lithobates pipiens; assembly: GCF_037356315.1. Taxonomy (NCBI): domain Eukaryota; kingdom Metazoa; phylum Chordata; class Amphibia; order Anura; family Ranidae; genus Lithobates; species Lithobates pipiens. The sequence goes on from NW_027507784.1 coordinate 287,295,830, forward strand.
TCATCGCCTTGTTGCAACCAATTGCACTTTCATGCATTACATAAAGTGGTATGTTCAAAATCTAAACCTGTGTCGTCACTCTCTGTACCTCTGCCTGAGTGGAAATTCTCAGTACTTTTTCTTCATATGGTCTTGTACTAGGTAGCATGTGTAAATTATAATAAAATCTTTGAATTAGAAGGGGAAAAAAACGATTCAGGGGCCAAAAATCACTCCCCATTGATCATGTCTGTATGCAATATGGTGCACACGCAATGTGAAGGCTGTATTTACTAACATTGACTTAACTTGCCCACCTGAAAATTGTTACAAGCGATGAATCGCAGTGCAAATCTATTTAGTACCTGCTTACCCGGGTCAGTTTAGGCACAGACAACATTCTTACGCACTGATGAATGAGCCCCAAAACACATTGGCTTTTTTCTGATATAAATCAACTTTATCATTAACCACTTCCGGACCAGCTGCTGCAGTTTTACTGCAGCAGGTTGGCTCACTTCCACAAAACCACATAACTATACGTGGGCTCGCGGGGTCCAGATAGCAGTTGTGCACGCCTACTGCACAGCGGGGGTGCCAATGCTCATAGTCGACTGTTGCAATGACCGCCGGCCACGAGCAGGGATGAGTGTGTGTAAACACACACTTCCCTGTTCTGTTCTGACAGGAGTGACAGATCCTGTGTTTCTATTAGCTAGGAACCATGATCTGTCACTTTCTCTAGTCAGCCCCCTCCCCCTTCAGTTAGAATCTCCTCCCAGGGAACACAGTTAACCCATTCACCGCCCCTAGCGTTAACCTCTTCACTGTCAGTGACATTTTAACAGTAATCAATGCATTTTTAATCACACTGATTGCTGTATTAATGCCAATGGTTCCAAAAATGTGTCAAAATTGTCCGATGTGTCCGCCATAATGTCGCAGTTACGATAAAAAAATAAATAAAAAAATTACAGATCGCCGCCATTACTAGTAAAAAAAATAAAAAATGCTTTAAATCTATCCCCTATTTTGTAGACACTATAACTTTTGCACAAACCAATCAATACACGCTTATTGTGATTTTTACCAAAAATATGTAGAGGAATACATATCGGCCTAAACTGAGGGAAAAAAAATGTTTTTATATATTTTCGGGGGATATTTATTATAGTAAAATTTAAAAAAAATGTTTTTATTTTTTTCTCAAAATTGTCAGTTACATACAGTGCCTTGCGAAAGTATTCGGCCCCCTTGAACTTTTCAACCTTTTGCCACATTTCAGGCTTCAAACAAAGATATAAAATTTTTATTTTTTGTGAAGAATCACTAACAAGTGGGACACAATTGTGAAGTGGAACAAAATCTATTGGATTTTTGAAACTTTTTTAACGAATAAAAAAATGAAAAGTGAGGCGTGCAAAATTATTCGACCCCCTTGCGTTAATACTTTGTAGAGCCACCTTTTGCTGCGATTACAGCTGCAAGTTGCTTGGGGTATGTCTCTATCAGTTTTGCACATCGAGAGACTGAAATTCTTGCCCATTCTTCCTTGCAAAACAGCTCGAGCTCAGTGAGGTTGGATGGAGAGCGTTTGTGAACAGCTCTTTCCACAGATTCTCCATTGGATTCAGGTCTGGACTTTGACTTGGCCATTCTAACACCTGGATATGTTTATTTGTGAACCATTCCTTTGTAGATTTTGCTGTATGTTTGGGATCATTGTCTTGTTGGAAGAAAAATCTCCGTCCCAGTTTCAGGTCTTTTGCAGACTCCAAAAGGTTTTCATCCAGAATGGTCCGGTATTTGGCTGCATCCATCTTCCCCTCAATTTTAACCATCTTCCCTGTGCCTGCTGAAGAAAAGCAGGCCCAAACCATGATGCTGCCACCACCATGTTTGACAGTGGGGATGGTGTGTTGAGGGTGATGAGCTGTGTTGCTTTTACGCCAAACATATCGTTTTGCATTGTGGGCAAAAAGTTCGATTTTGGTTTCATCTGACCAGAGCACCTTCTTCCACATGTTTGGTGTGTCTCCCAGGTGGCTTGTGGCAAACTTTAGACGAGACTTTTTATGGATATCTTTGAGAAATGGCTTTCTTCTTGCCACTCTTCCACAAAGGCCAGATTTGTGCAGTGTACGACTGATTGTTGTCCTATGGACAGACTCTCCCACCTCAGCTGTAGTTCCCTGCAGTTCATCCAGAGTGATCATGGGCCTCTTGGCTGCATCTCTGATCAGTCTTCTCCTTGTCTGAGCTGAAAGTTGAGGGACGGCCAGGTCTTGGTAGATTTGCAGTGGTCTGATACTCCTTCCAACTTAAAATGATCGCTTGCACATTGCTCCTTGGGATGTTTAAAGCTTGGAAAATCTTTTTGTATCCAAATCTGGCTTTAAACTTCTCCACAACAGTATTACGGACCTGCCTGGTGTGTTCCTTGGTCTTCATGATGCTCTCTGAGCTTTCAACAGAACCCTGAGACTATCACAGAGCAGGTGCATTTATACAGAGACTTGATTACACACAGGTGGATTCTATTTGTCACCATCAGTCATTTAGGACAACATTGGATCATTCAGAGATCCTCGCTGAACTTCTGGAGTGAGTTTGCTGCACTGAAAGTAAAGGGGCCGAATAATTTTGCACGCACCACTTTTCAGTTTTTTATTTGCTAAAAAAGTTTCAAAAATCCAATAGATTTCGTTCCACTTCACAATTGTGTCCCACTTGTTGGTGATTCTTCACAAAAAATTAAAATTTTATATCTTTATGTTTGAAGCCTGAAATGTGGCAAAAGGTTGAAAAGTTCAAGGGGGCCGAATACTTTCGCAAGGCACTGTAGTTAGTAAGGTTGAATAAAGACACCAGTCCATCCAGTTCAACCTAAGTCTACAATTGTCCCTACCCCTGTACACTGGGTCTCATTAAAATGCTCATCTATTATATTATCTATTTAAGGTACCCATATATTGCCGTCAATTTATGCAGATCTCCACACTTGCATTGCACACTCACATTGGTCCCTAAGGAACCCAAAATCCAAGGTCCCCAACTCACATTCATCTACTAGGACCAATTTTGGACAGAAGCCAATTAACCTACCAACACCACTGTGCTGGCTGAAGCTCTCTTTTTGTTTAAAGCGCAAAAAATAAAAAACTGCAGAGGTGATCAAATACCAAAAGTAAGATAAATACAGTGGTGTGAAAAAGTGTTTGCCCCCTTCCTCATTTCCTGTTCCTTTGCATGTTTGTCACACTTAAGTGTTTCGGAACATCAAACCAATTTAAACAATAGTCAAGGACAACACAAGTAAACACAAAATGCAATTTGTAAATGAAGGTGTTTATTATTAAAGGTGAAAAAAAATCCAAACCATCATGGCCCTGTGTGAAAAAGTGATTGCCCCCTAAACCTAATAACTGGTTGGGCCACCCTTAGCAGCAACAACTGCAACCAAGCGTTTGCGATAACGTGTAATGAGGCTTTTACAGCGTCCTGGAGGAATTTTGGCCCACTCATCTTTGCAGAATTGTCCTAATTCAGTTACATTAGAGGGTTTTCGAGCATGAACGGCCTTTTTAAGGTCATACCACAACATCTCAATAGGATTCAGGTCAGGTCTTTGGCTAGGCCACTCCAAAGTCTTCATTTTGTTTTTCTTCAGCCATTCGGTGGTGGACTTGCTGGTGTGTTTAGGATCATTGTCCTGCTGCAGAACCCAAGTTCGTTTCAGCTTGTAAAGGAACTCAATTTTGTTTGGGTAGAAAGTCGCAAGACCGCGCAAATGTCTGTTAAAGCAGCACAGTGCCAAATCGTAAAAAGTGCTCCATCAGGAAGGGGGTAAATTCTTTCAGGATTGAAGTGGTTAAAAAACTTGAGTGTTTGTTAGGCTCCTGGGGGAAAAAAAATAACTGCATTTATGTGCGAGTGTACAGATCGCCTCCCATTTTATCTGAGTAATTTATATCTTTCTCCCAAGTTTGTGCAGATATCACATGATTTTTAAAGGGGACCTGAAATTCCTAATTTATAACCCAAAAAAACAAAGATAACATCATTGAGGATCATGAAGCAAAAAATAGATGTAATCACAGCATAAGCATTCTGTGACAATGAAGTTATTAAAATCAGGACTCCTAATGATGGGAAATGCCAACGTGTCCCAAGAAAAAAAAAAATTACAATAAAAACAAAGTAATATACTGAAATTTCCTCAGCTGAGGTGCTGTGGTAGTTCTGCTGTTTAGCACTTGCTTCCAGTTATTGGTTAAATTCTGTTAAGGAGGATATACTGTATACACACACACTTAAAACAACTAATTTTATTCTGTGTATCCCTATCCTTAGATTAAAATAATGAGCTTCCTGCTGGGTAAACACCATTTAATCAGTCTAAACTTAAGCTAGACAGAAGACATGAAGCTTTTAACAGCCTAACCTAATGAATCTATGATTTCTGTACTTCGATGAAAGGGCTAAGCAGGATTTTATCCTATTCAGGAAAACCCACGCTTTTCCCTCTTTTAATTCACAAAGTGTAGCTTTCATTTAGGTTTTATTCCAAACAAGAGCGTAAATACTATTCAGTTGGCTACATGAACACACTCTGATCAGAGAGATTCAGGGCTGCTTCTTGTGTGTTCCCTTTTCTTCCATTCTGTGCAACAAAATAGGAAAAATTGAGACTTTGTTGCCCCCTACATTTCTCCCTTTCAGAAATGTTGTCGTTTTCTTAGCAATCAAGTGTTTACAGACTGGGCTTTGTTCAATCTCCTTCCGGACATTGAACAAAGGCAGTCGCCGTTTCAACACAGCTGTTCATTTGAAAGGGAAAACAGAACGTCAAAGAAAGAAAGAAAAAAAAAAAAGAGCTACTATGGCTTTGAGATCTGAAATATTGTCATCAAAACAAAGCAAAAAGAAGAATCCTGTGTACTGTAAAATATACGTACTGCTCTGTACTAGATATTTGTTTTGGAGGGGTGTTGGTTGGGATTGGTTGGGGGGGGGGGGGGGGGGGGGTTGTAAAATATAAAGTGGAGCATTAAAATATTACTGTAGAGGAACATCTGCGCCCATTCTGGTGGAAGTGAATGCAACCAAGTGAAATGCGAGCAGTGAAAAAATAAATAAATAAGGGTACTCATCTTTTACATAATTATACCTTTTTAGTTTCAGAGATACAGTGCATGGATGAAACACCAATTAGGATGGCTATGTTAATATGCTTGTCTTTGAAAGTTAAGATTAAAGTGGTCAGAAACCTACGAGGAATAGGAAGGCTTTAATCCCTAAAGTTAGCTTGTAGTTTATGAAGAGTTGGTATAATAGCATTTAATAGAACAAGTTTTTCTTCATAAAAATAGCTACTTTGGTGTACTTAACAGTAAAGGGGTAGGTCCAAACTATCCTTAGTAATTATGATCATAAGTTTGAGCAACCTCAAAAACCGTAATCTAGAAAATGGTGTTTGCAATGTGCTTGCCGCGGACTAAAAAAAAAAAAAAAAATATGTTGAGACAGTTCTATTATCCAATTAGCAATACTGGGGAAGAGAACAGTTAACAAAGATGGCACATACACATAAGCAACTGGGTAGTTAGTTCTTGCCAAATCCACCAAAAAAGCAGCCAGTATTTGGACAACCATATTAGGCCTCGTGGAAGAAAGTACAATGGGGCTGAAATTCTAGTTGCATATAACCACAAGATTGTAAACTTTAATTACAGTAAAGGATATAGATAAGACCTTGCCTCTAAATGGGATCCAAGCCAATCGTTTTCCTATTTCGGTCTGAACCCATTTGGAACAAAAGCCAGGAGTTTACAAGAAGCTAAAGAGAACCAAACCCTATCCCTTACAGCCAAGGAAGCCGTCATCGTAGCCTCGGCCTGATCTGCAGTTCCAATGGTCCTGCACACGTGATCAATCGTGACACCAGCCATTTGATAACTTAACAGTTCGGTTGAGAGCACAAGTAAATGTGACAGTTATTTGACAATCATCATGCTTTGAATCAGTTTTTTCAGAAAACCCCAAGGTCAGGCAAAATAAACTTGCCGCATTAATGCTGCTTGTGGTGAGACAGAGGGGGATAAAAACACTCCTCAACCAGCTGGGAAATTATAATATAGCAGGGCCTCTAAAACATTTTGCCTATGTGTCCAAAACGGATCCGATTGAAAGTTTAAGGTGTTTGGGATATTGGTTTGTGAAATACATGTGAATGACCATAGTTTTATGTGTGGTGATAATTGCAAATGTACCCAATAACAGCAATTACATAACATTAAAGTGATGACAGCATTATCCATAGCCTGTTATTATATTAAATTGTGAAAAATCAGCATTAAACATAAATGATAGCATTACACTGTACTGTATATAATACATGAAGATGAAAACATATCAGGATACAGTCAGATTGTAATGATGTCTTACAGTTGGCACTGATGTCATTTCAGCTCTTTGTAGTTATTGAAAGGCTAAACATCTGCTTGGCAAATTGATGAACAGCTGATTTTTCTTCAGTATTACAGAAAAAAGTACATTGTAAATCGCTCAAATATATATTTAAAAAAAACTTCTTCCGGGCATTCACAATATTTGACAATATATAGAAATGTTGTGCATGACATTTTAGACATGGGAAGCTAATAGGAGGCTAGGACTCAATCCAAGGCGACCTTTAATGGTCCACAACTGGAAGATATTTCCAATTAAAGTTCTGAGCTACAGGTCAAATGACTGTTTAACCCACTTGTCTCAGGGGAGCGAGCATGTATCCCTCAAGCATGCTTGAAATAAAATAAGAGGGAAAATACAAACAAAACAAAATGTCAATAGTATTAATACAAGTGCATCAGGAGCTAATTCCCAGTGTTTATATTTCCCTCACATTAAACATTTGTAGCTCTTGAAATAATCCAATAGGATCACACTTTAGTAAATGTCATTGTGGATTTGGGTCACAAAGTCACAGCAACAATACTCAGGACTCCTAGACTGTTATGACCAAAACAATTATTGTAGACTCAGGTTACTAGCAGAATTAAATATACGTAATGGGAATGTTTCAATTAGCCACTTGCCTACTGGGTACTTAAACCCACCTCCTGCCCAGACCAATTTTCAGCTTTCAGTGCTCTCACACTTTGAATGACAATTAGTCATGTAATACTGTAACCAAATTCATATTTTGTCTTTTTTCATACAAATAGAACTTTCTTTTGGTGGTATTTGATCACCTCTGGGTTTATTTTTTATTTTTTTCGCTATAAATGAAAAAAGACTGAAATTTTTTTAAAAACACAATTTATACTGCTACATATCTTTGGTATAACCCAAATAAGTACATATTATTTGGTCTGTGTGAAAGTTAGAGGGTCTACAAGCTGTGGTGCAAATCATAAAAAATTGATCACATCTGATGTACTGGCAGCCCGAACAAGCCAGGAAAGTACAAATACACCCCAAATGACCCCCTTTTTTTTTTTAAAGTAGACATTTGTAAGGTATTTAGTAAGATGCATGGTGAGGTTTTTGATGTTGTAATTATTTTTCGCACAATTCTTGTCAAAATGAAAAAAAAAAAGTACTGTTTCACAATGAAATGTGAATTAGTGTGTGTTCCCACGCATTTTGACAGCCCATTAATTTTTAAGGACAGCTAGATATACCAGAACATGGAACGTAGTAGTGCAAGTTGTACTTATTGGATCACGCCGCACCAACTTGCATGGCACTGTGATACTATGTGTTTTGCCTGAGGTGCATTTGGGGTACTGGGTACCAATGACAAATTATTGGCATCTTTGTGCATCTTAAAAGGGCAGCAAGTCCATCTATGGTATGGGAAACATGCACAGAACGGACCTTTCCCGCCTGAGTTCCAGTGTGAACAGGTCCAAAAAAAAAAGGTAAACAAAAGATGAAGGCATATTCTAACTTTCCCTGCACAATGATGTGACTCCTAAGATGTACCAACCCAGTTCTAAGATATGTGGGACATTCAGTCCTCAAAGTAGGAAAGTGGTGGAAACCAACTAGTTAACATCGCTTAGCAGGGTCATTACGCACGCTGGTGGACAGCATTCTCCAAGTCTTACATGCTGTTTTATTATATTCCTTTATTGTACTATACCTTATGTATATATTAAATTGTATTTAAACAAGTTACACTAGAAGTCTTGTCCTCTCCTTCTTCATCGTTCATATATTACACTACGAAGGAGATAGCACCACTATTGGGCAGTGGCTATTGGCAAGTGACCACCCCCCTGGTGACTGTTATATTAGATCCTTAGGAAGTCTCATGTGTGCTTTTGACCATTGTTCGTGAGATGGTCAGAGGCTTGCACTGTATTTCTTGTGGTGATGAAATCGCTCAAAGCAGTCCAATATGATTACATTCTTCACTCAGCACATCATATTGGACTTTTTGGGATGCATATTTTCACGTATTGTGCAATATTTCACTGCTGCTTTTGTTGTCAGGTGTCATTTCTTTACAATATGCAATTATTTTTACACAGGACAATATTATAATTTTCTTGTACTATTAGCACATTTAAAGTGTATATTTAAAGTGGTTGTAAACCCTTACAACACACTTTGACCTAAAGGTAAGCCTAGATTAAGGCTTACCTGTAGGTCCAAGAAATATCTCCTAAACCTACACTGTTTAGGAGATATTGGCCGAAAGACAGGCACCACTGTCTATGGTGCATGCGCCGTAGACAGCGGCGCGCAGGCGCACTGAGCGCGCCGCGGTCAGCGGCGATATGCCACGAGTGGCGGCTCCTGTGCGCATTTGCGGGAGTGACGTCATCACCGAATGACAGCGGCGGAGCGGCAAGATCCACAGAGAAAATGGATTCGGCCGGACTACAGGGGACAGCGGTGACTTCGCTGGCTCCTGTGTCAGGTAAGTGACACATAATGGACTACTATGTGTTGCATAGTAGTCCATTATGCTTTACCTTTGCAGGGAATGAAAGAGGAAGTAAACCCATCAGGGTTTACTTCCTCTTTAAAGGGAATGTGCAACACAATTATTGGGATAATCTGTACATGTTGTGTACTCAAACATTTCTGTGGGTGCAGCATTCTCTTAATATTTATATCATTTAGTTGTATGGAAGCATATTGGTACACGTGGCATAGGGCTTTTTTCATAATCCTTAACTCACTAACAAAGCTGAGAAAGGGAAAAAAGCCATCAAGTTTACCCTATTATATTTCTAAAACTGCATAAGTCAGCAGAAATTAGCTCAAGTGGGGCAGCTGCCAAATTATAGATGCCTGAATCAATCGCTCAAATTATGTCTTTCTAGTTGTTGATGCCAATTCTATTTTTAAATGCATTTATTTTGCTGGTCAACACCATCAACTTTTTTTATTGCGGTTAACACCACATAGGGGTTGATTTACTAAAACTGGAGAGTGCAAAATCTGGTGCAGCTCTGCACAGAAACCAATCAGGTTCCAGTTTTTTTGTTAAAGCTTAATTGAACAAGCTGGAAACTGATTGGCAACCATGCACAGCTGTCACTAGAGCCTCTGTGTTCCTCGACATATTGTGAAAAGAGTGGTTCTGTTTTGACAGAACGAAAAAAGGTAGATTGGATGTCAGTAGTTTAGAGGGATCTTCACATCCTTTGCTTACTTGAGTTGCTAGGAATTAAATTAGCGTACAGCCCCTTTCACACTTGTGCAACTTGTCCTGCTACTTGGGACTGCAAAGTCACATGACAAGTTGTACCCAATGATTTTCAATGAGTAGCATTCAGATCTGTGCCACCTCAAGTCGCACTGACTTCAAAGTAGTCAACTCTGATGCGAGTTGAGGTCCATAGACCTCAAGTTTACACGGGCATTTCCTGAAATCGCAACAATGATTGTATTGAGACAAAATCGTGTGACTTCCAAGTCGCGGCAGTGTGAAAGGGGCCCAAGAGGAGTAGTGATGGAGCCTTGTAAAAACCCTAAAAGCAGGAAAGGGGAGGGGGTTGGTGGTGGAAACAGGGGGATTGGAAAATTTCCAGGGGGGTGGTTGGGGTGGAACTTGGCCTTGAGATAAGCATTTTGGCTGTGTTCAATAAATGCATGAGAGCATTTGTATTTGGTAGGAGACATAACAGTGTAGTGAAGTAAAAAGGAAGCTAGGTTAAAGGGTAAAGTGCTGTAGGAATATATAGTCAGAAAATGAAAACAGTGCAGCTCTAGGAATCAAATGTAAATATACTGTGATATACAAAATAAATTGTGATTAGCATATAAAAAAAAACTCATCTGATTGATAGTGTCTCTGAAGTGCACAGTGCAAATTGTAAATCAATATTGGTAGTATGCCAGCAACTCGATTGCTTCTTCTAAACCTTTATTGAGCACCAACAGCAGTGTGACATATAAAGTGCTAACATGTTTCAGCTGGAGCATTCCTGATGCTATGAGGAAGGCTCTGGCCGAAACATGTTAGCACTTTAGTTGTGCACTGCTGTTATTGCTCAATAAAGCGATACACTTTTGCAAAAAAAAAAAAAAAAAACTTGAGCAAGGTTTAGGAAATACAGATTTGCAAAAATGCCACAAATCATTATAAATCAACTGAGTTCTTTAGCGCGAGTTATACTCTATGAACTGAAGCCCTGAGGAAGCGGCCATAGCGCCAGGAAACATGTTGGCAAGCTCCATAAAACACCCATTATGCTGCGACAAGTTTTTATATTCTACCATTTGATGTTTTGTTACACGTGGTAATTTTTTAGATATAGGGGACTCTTTGTTAGTCCCTTTTATGTATTTGGATATGTATCTTCCATGTATATTTCAATAAATGTTTGTTTTTATGAATTTATGAATTTAGGTATATACTGTATCATCAGGGAATCAGGGAATCACCACGTAAATGCTTACTTCCTTACATTTTCTACTGTTTCCTTGGGGGTTAAAGGGTAGTTCTTAGCCTGAGATTTTTTTTTTCCCCCATTAAAAAGTGGACTTGAGCCCAGAAAAGGCAAATTTTAATACAGAACCACCTAATGTCTAGCAGTCTACCTTTTCTCATAGGGACATCGGCGAGTCGGAGCGCGTTACCATCGACTTGGGAGTTTGTTTCTTGAATGTATACATTTATAGATTTATGAGGTTTGTGTTAATACATGACCAGTCATTTTAAGAGTGTCAAGTTTTAAAAAGTCTCTCTCATGCACTCTAACAGTGGTCAAGAATGCACCAAATTCATACATCTGTCTAGAACTTGTACTTGAGTTTAGCTCATGGTGTGCCACGTTTAGAATACATAAGATACACTTTTGCAAAATCTGCCTGAGCCAGTTTCTCTTTCTGTACACCAAAGAGTCAGAGGAGAATATTCAGTGGTTAAGGTAAGTGAATCATAGTTTTTTTTTTATAGATATGAAGAGTAGATTGGGTAGAAGTTAAGTGTCTAATCCAGGGGCACTGTGATTTTCCACAACCAGGGCCAGTCATGCAGGAGAGTATGCGAGTAGAAGTTAGAATATTAGCAAAATATAGAGCATTAGGTAGGGTACTGCAGGGCCACAACCTGCAAAATATGCTGCCTTGTGGGAAAAAAAATATTTTATTGATGGCTTTACCCAACACCCTGTCTATTGCTATTAGTTCAAAAAGTAATTTTAACAAGAATAGGTAACAATTGCTTTCTGAGGCAGTGAGGATAGTCATCCTGTAACAATATCCAGAAAGTGTAACAATGGCCAAAGGGAGCTCACAGCTAACCACTAATTCTTAACAAATAGTAAATAAAGCTTGAGTAAATTCCTAATGCCCAATGTTTGGGAAATACAGATTTGCAAAAACAGCAAAACATCATAAATCAGCTTCAAGGTCTTTAGCTCGAGTACAATAATGGAAGCCCCTATGGGTTCACTGTTGACTGTAGCAACACTGTTATATATACTATACTTGATAAAATGTCACAGTGTGAGTTTAGGACACACAACATGACTTCCTTTCTGCTGTGTATTAGGCAGCACACTCTGACCCAATCCCATGCAAGCAAATATACTAAAAGTCTGAAAAGCATCTGTGACTTTAATTAAGAGTCTAACATTGGATTTCCTATGGATTCAGAAAAGGTTGATGGAAACATTAACTATGAATTCGATACAAGATAAATTGGTTGAGGGAAAGGCCGCAAAGTTAGTAATGATCAGCCATTCGGTACACGATTCAATATCATCTGCTAAAAGGCAATTAAGAGTATTAAAAATAGGGTACTGGTAGATCTAAAGATCAATTAGAAAATCCCAGTTCTGTATCCCTGCAAGTTACTAATCAATCAGGCAATTTACTTTCAGTGTGTAATCAACAACATTTACAATCTGGGAAAAGGAAAAAAATTAAGTTTGATTCTTCAGAGCTCTTTCACTTGCGACAGACAGTTAAAGATCAGAAATTAAAAGCTTGCTAGTACCTGGAGTAAATCAATTTGCTTAATAAAGAGGAAACACTTTAGACAAAAGTGTCTGCAATATTCAGCAGTGTACAGTTCCCTGAGAACGGCGGCAGGGGTGTGAAGTAGAAAGAAGTGTGCATTATCAAAGGACATCTCCATCACCAGGCTTCAGCAAAACCTGTACTGAGCAAGTATGGATGATGTTCAGTCTTATGAATGCTGCTGCTAGACTAATACACCTCACTAATCGTTCCGTGACTGCTGCCCCTCTCTGCCAAACCCTTCACTGGCTTCCCCTACCCCACGTGTAAAATTCAAAATGCTAACCATAACATACAAAGCCATCCACAACATCGCCAACCTCATCTGCAGATATTGCCCAAATCGTCCCCTCCGCTCCGCCCAGGACCTCCTACTTTCTAGCTCCCTTGTTACCTCCTCTCATGCTCGTCTTCAATACTTCTCCAGAGCCTCTCTCATCCTCTGGAACTCCCTGCCCCAGTCTGCCCCTACCCTGTCCACCTTTAGGAGTTCCCTGAAAACTCATTTATTCAGGGAAGCCCATCCCATACCCACCTAACTGTCCCAGAGCCACCCCCATCAAATTATTCTCTGCAGCTATTACCTTTTGTACCACAACCACCTCCCTTTAGAATGTAAGCTCTACGAGCAGGGCCCTCCTGTACCTTTTGTATTGTACTATAATTGTGTTGCCCCCCCCCCCCTATACATTGTAAAGCGCTGAGTAAACTGCTGGTGCTATATAAATCGTGTATTATAATAATAATAATAGCTAATCTCCACATAAGAAAATACTACGTCCCTATCTGTCATTGAAATAAACTATGTATACAGATGTGCCAAAGTGACATTCTGCCTCCCCCCAACTCTCCATCTGCATACTTGTCCTAGATTAATGGTAGCCTTCATGGTTGTCAGTACAGGTTTCTTTAAATAGGAATGTTTGACAAATTTTGCCTATTCTATGAATAATATAATGGGACTGTAGTCACTTTTATGAAAATAGTTAAAATACACTTTAATCAGTTGAGGACACCTAAACAAACCTCATTAAAGTAGAGTTCCTCCCCCTGCACAAAAAATGTCAGCAGTTACACATACTGTAGCTGCTGACTTTTAATAGGACACTTAGCTGTCTTGGAATCCAGCAATGTTTCCATCGGCTCTCGGGTGCTGCGTGCTGCCATTTGTAGTAAGGGAACCCAGCAGTGAAGCCTGTGGCTTCACAGCTGGCTCACTACTGTGCATGTGCGAAGTGCGCTGCGCTCTCTTACTGGCCCGGCAGCAGCAGGGGAAGGGGGAGGGAGAAGCAGTGGGGCCGAACTTCTGATGTACCTCGCCGCGGAGAAGGGCACCCCAGAGGGTGTGACAGATAAGCTTTTTAGTGGAACTCTACTTGAAAGTACACAAAATGAATGTAGTATGTCCTGTCCTCCTGCTGCTCCCCACCCCTTGCCAGCAATTTCCAACTGTGAAAATTATTACTGAGCGTGTATGTTTAAAGCGGAACAACACTCACCACAGCATATCTGAGCTCCCTGCCCAGCCGCTGACATCTTCAAGGCAGCCAGGTTCTGGGTCTCGAATTGCTGGCCGCTTTCATTGGCCGGGCGAGGATGACATTACTCCCACACATGTGAGGGAGTGGAGTAAGAGTTGGACTTGCAGAATCGGTACAGGAATGGCAGCCATAGACTGTTTGAATGGCGTATGGTCAGGCAGAATTTACAAGTTGATTGATCAGCTTGGGTACAACCAGCCTGGCAGATTTTATTGTGATAATTGCTCCTGGCTGGTATAGCTGCTAGCATTAATCACTGTCTTGTCTCGGTAGGGACGACTTCCTCCCACCAGGAGGGACTCCCGCATCAACACTGTCTTTGTTGATGGAGGAATCAAACAAATTTCTTTTCTGCAACCCATGGTTGTAGGAAAGAAATTTGCACCGTGTATGGCCTGCGCGGCTCACTGTACAAGGGCGGACAGGTAGGTAAGTAACTAATGCAGAAAAGACAAAGCATGCGTCTTCTGCATTAAACATCATGCCAATTTTAATTAGCATAACGTTTTATATTAAGTACAGTAGCTAAAAAAGCTGCTGCTGTAAATAAAAAAAATAAAAAAAAACTGACTGCCTGACAATGTTTAAACTCAAAATAGACAGAAAGCAGCAGTTTTGTATCTACTCTCCTTCATTCATCTTCAGATTTAAGAGCTGAGCTTTGATCTGGAAATAATGTCAGTTAAATCAACCCAAACAAGAGTAAAATAAATAAATGTTTTTTTGTGTTTGCCTCTAACACCTTATTAATTTTTGTTAATGACTAGTTCATCTTAATCAGCCGTAAATTACTATTACACTTCCAGCATTTAAAATAAAACACAAAATTGGAGAAAGACTATAATTAATTGAGATTTGCAGATCTTTGCATTCTGTTTTTGTTTAGATTTTACTCAGCGTCCCCAACTTCTTTGGAATTTGGGTTTTAATATCCACTGGCTGCATCCTAAACTGCAAAACTATAACAAACTTATTTTCCTGGTCACAACAACCGAAAAAAAAATTGAAGAGAAAGAGAACCCCATTTGCAGTCTGGGAATGTTTAACAGTGAGCAGTCTATATTTATGAAGCATTTTTCATGTAGTAAAGCAATTACAGTGAAAAATGAGCGAGGGTAGCTGAGTCTCCTCTTACCTTGGTATCACACCTTGATTCATTAGACTGGCAATAACCAGCACAAGTTGCCTCTCACTTAGCAGATTCATTCACACTGGTGTCAGTATTCTGTTATTTCTACAGTGATTATGCATTAATGAAAAAAAAAAAAAAAGAAAACAGGGGCGGGGGGGGGGGGCATTTGTTTAAAAAAATATTCTTTGAAAAAGTAAAGCATTTGCCCACAATGACCAATCAGATTTCTTTTCTTATTTCCCCAGAGAATAAAAGATGAAGCCTGGTCGGTCACCAAGGGCAAGTCCTTGCCTTTCACACAAAGCTTATTTTGTTCTAGTTTGTAAGCATTATAGAGGGAATTCAATAAAGCTGCCATGCCACGTTTTCTGGTGTTAATTGACCTTGTTTAATGTGTTATACTGAATTCAAAAATATCCGACATCAGGGTTTATTTACTAAAGGCAAATCCACTTTGCACTGAAAGTGTACTTGGAAGTAAAGTCATTGTAGATCCGAGGGGGATATGCAAGGAAAATAAACAGCATTTTAGCTTGCACATGATTGGATGATAAAATCAGCAGAGCTTCCACTCGTATATACCCCTTAGATTTAGAGCGACTGCACTTCTCTCTCTAAAAAAAATAAATAAAAAAAAAAAAATATATATATATATATATATATACCATCTTTCAAATTTCGTATAGAGTAAATTTGAATAGAAATGAACAGACTAGAAAAACATATTTTATTCTATTGTTTTTCTATTCTATTCTTTTCTCATCTTTTCTATTTGAATTCAAATTTCGGAAAATGGTTTATATATATATATATATATATATATATATATATATATATATATATATATATATATATATATATATATATATATATATATATATATATATATATATATATATATATATATAAAAATATTATATATAACCATTTTCCAAAATTCCAATTTGTATAGAATGAAATCGAATTTGAATAGAAAAGATTGGAATAGATTAGAAAATAACAGAAAAAGAACAGCATAGAAAAACAATAGAGCATAATAGAAAAAAAAATATAACATATATTTTATTCTATTTTCTATTCTAATCTTTACTATTCAGATTCATTGTATACAAAATTCTAATTTCGGAAGATCGTGTTATATATATATACATACACACACCCTATATATATATATATACACACATACATACATACATTAAATACCACCAAAAGAAAGCTCTATTTATGCGAAGGAAATTATTAAAAAATGTGTTTGGGTACAGTGTAACACGACCGCGCAATTGTACTTCAAAGTGCGACAGTGCTGAAAGCTGAAAAATGGCCTGGGCAGGAAGGGGGTGCAAGTGCCCGGTGGCAAGTGGTTAACCAATGTACGTCGGCAGAATGGTACTGGCAGGCAAATTGGCGTACAGGTATGTCCATTTGTATTTGCTGCCCTGCCGCTGCGTGTGCAGGTCGGGACCCCCGTGAGACTGGTCACGGGTCCCGCGGACTCGATTGCCGCGGGGATACCCGCAATAGTCTCATGGGGAGGCTGAACAGGGAGATGCTGATGTAAACAGCATCTCCTCGTTTTGCCTAGCAACAAGTGACACTGATCTCTGCTCCATGTGATTGGAGCAGAGATTAGTGTTCACTAACACACAGCCCAGCCCCTCACAGTTAGTAACACGCCCCTAGGACACACTTAACCCCTACACTGCCACCCCCTGGTTAACCCCTTCACTGCCAGTGTCATTTACACAGGAACCAGTGCATTTGTATAGCACTGATTGCTGTATAAATGACAATGGTCTCAAAAATGTGTCAAAAATGTCCGATGTGTCCGCCATAATGTCGCAGTCACAATAAAAAATAAAAAAATAAAAAAAATAAAAATTGCTGATCGCCGCCATTACAAGTAAAAAAATATATATTTATAAAAATGCCATAAAACTATCCCCTATTTCGTAAACTATAAATTTTGCGCAAACAAATCAATAATCGCTTACTGCAATATTTTTTTTTTACCAAAAATATGTAGAAGAATACCTATCGGCCTAAACTGAGGGGAAAATTTTTTTATATATATTTTTGGGGGAAATTATGACAAAAAGTAAAAAAAAAAAAATGCTTTTTTTCAAAATTGTCACTCTATTTTTCTTTATAGCGCAAAAAAAAAAAAAAATGCAGGGGTGATCAAATACCACCAAAAAAAGCTCTATGGGAAAAAAGGACATCAATTTTGTTAGGGAGCCACGTCGCACGACCACGCAATTGTCAGTTAAAGCAACGCAGTGCCGAATTGCAAAAAGTGGTCCGGTCTTAAGCCAGCAAAATGGCCCGGTCTGAAAGTGGTTGACAAACAATCTCTCCCGACAGAAATAATCCATCTGTAGTTGACAACCCATTCAATAAATATGCCACACACAGAGAAGTGGCTTTCGATCGATAGTAAAGATATGTTCATTACAATGGTAAATGATCAATTGTGTTTGTTTCAACCATGTAATCTCATAATCTGATCGAAACATGATTGTATCAGACTGCCTATATCCTAATGTAGAACTCCACCCAAAATGCCATTTAGTTTTGGATGAGTCCTTAGGCTTGGCTCACATTTACAGGTGATAAAACGAGCACGGGCATGTTCTGCGTTCCCACAAGTCGCATTTAGGGCATCCCAATTATTTTAATAGGTTGCCCTACACATGAGACACACAGAAGTGTTTTTTTTACCCAAAAAGGTGCTGCGGCACCATGCAGTTTGGCGCACCCGTTTGCAGATGCGTGGGAGTGTCATCATCAATTAATGGTACCACAGCACAACTGGTAAAGGGCAATGCGTTTTTGTGCAGGTCAGGAAAGAGTTCAAATTTGTGCACATTCCCAACACACATATGTGAACCTAGCCTTAAGGGGTGAGGAGTCTAAAATCCTGTCTACAAAATTACTACCAATGCTAGTATCACAGAAAAGAAACATTTTTTTTAAGGATTTAAAATAAGTGTAGCAATTATAGAAGTTAAATTAAATTTTGAACAGAACTGAGCATTATGTGATGCACACAGACACGTTAATCACAGTGATTATATTTCGTTATCTCTCTCCCATGGAAAAAGAAAAAGATACAAATGTATTTCAAATCCAGAGTCAGTAGAGGATAAAACAATCACTATGTAAATACATGCTTGCCATTGCCTCTTCACTGACAGAAATGTTTTGTTTTCTATAACTGGTCCTGATGTCTGCTTTAGATTGATTTGTTGCAGCCCTTGTGATGGGTAATCTGTACAAGCCAAGCTCTCAAGCCCACTGCATCTCAATCTAGTGTCCAGCAGCCTACAAATTCCAGGACAGACAGTGCTGCCAACATGCAGGCAACAAGTTCCCTGTACAGACAGCCGAGAGGCATCCTATTACACAGAGAAGCTCTGGTCTTTCAGTCTGTAGCTGGAGGCAAATCTTGCTAGTACAGATTTCATGCAGATTTAAATAATTGTTCCTGAAACTGTAGAGTCCCTGTTTTTTCGCCTAAACTAATTCTTGTCATGTACATGCTTGTTATTTGTATTGATTAATATTGCCTGCGTGGGCAGCACTCTGTTGGTGAAATGTCACCGGCTGCTACGTTATCTCTCAAGATAACCAAAGTGTAATGATATTATTGTGCTTTGCAAATAAAAAGCCTTTCAAGCGCCTCAGTGTTTCTAGGCAAACAGCAAGGTGTTTTTACCAGCTTAGAAACATAGGGGGAAATAAAAACTTAGTTTATGCTGTTAAATCAACATCAAAATAATACCGACTAGTCTGCATAATGTAATTGATATGCTGTATGACCAAAAAAGTATGGCCACCTGACCATCAAATCTATATGGTCTTTTTAGACATCTTGTTCCAAATCCATGACCATTCGGCCCCTTTCACACTGGGGCGGGAGCAGCATCAGCGGTAAAACTGCGCTATTTTTATAACCACTTTACCATTGTTTTAGTGGCGGTATACGGTTTTAACCACCCCTAGTGGCCGAAAAAGGATTAAAACTGACCACAAATCGCCGCTGCAGTGGCACTTTGCCGGCGGTAGAGCCGCGCTGCCCCATTGTTTTCAATGGGCAGGAGCGGTGTATACACCGTTCCTTCACCGTTCCAAAGATGCTGCAAGCAGGAGTTTTTTTAACGTCCTGCCAGCGCACCGCTCCAGTGTGAAAGCCCTCAGGCTTTCACACTGGAGACACAGCAGCGGCTGTTTCAGGGCGCTTTGCAGGCGCTATTTTTAGCACTGTAATGCCTGCAAAGCACCCCAGTGTGAAAGGGGCCTTAATATGGAGTTAACAGCCTCTACCCATCTGGGAAGGCTCTCCACGAGACCAGATCTCTGGAAATATATGCCCATTTAGTCAAAGAGAATTTGTGATATCAGGTACTGCAATTGGTTCAGAAGTCTTATAAACCAGAATTTGAATTCATCCTAAAGGTATTCAGTGGGGTTGAGGTCAGGGCTTCGTGAAAGCCACCCTAGATCCTCCCACACCAAGCTTGTCAAACCTGGTCTTTAGCTGGGAGCTGGTTTTTAGCACAGTAGTATATCCACCCTGGAACAGAAAAGGGTCTTCAAAATGTAGCCACAGGTTGGTTTGTGAACACACAGTTGTCTAAAATGTCTTTGTACTGTATACTGTATCATTAACAGTACCTTTCACTGGAAACACCTGAACTCTGTAAGGAGTGTATACATAGTTGTGGCCATATAGTGTACTCCATGCACACATTTGCATTGTATAAAAGGTAGATACACCAAGTGATGCAAAAACTGCATAAAAACAGAATGCAATGATTTACAAATCCCATATACCCATATTTTATTTACAACAGAAAATAAAAAACATTAAATGTTTAACCACTTAAGGACTGAGCCTCTTTTGAGATTTGTTGCTTACAAGTTAAAAAACTGTTTTTTGCTAAAAAAAATTACTCAGAACCTGCTGGTCAGCATCTGTCTTCCTGGCCCATGCATCTGCTTTTATTTACATCTCAATGGGAAGCCATATCCTGGAGGGTTTGCCTGCAACAGCTAATCCCCTCCTACACAGTTTGTGAATTACTATACAAAGACATGACCAAATAAAGACATGACACAGAATAAATGAATTTATACAATAACCACTGAATGATGACTACAATTGCGCTGACAGGAATAGAGAACGATGCATACCTGGATTATGCTACCCTTCCTTGTAGATGGAAGGCTACTAGCAGGTGCACGCCTCGAATCTCGACATGTGCTGATCACACACAGCAGAGACAACGAGCGTACAACGGCCCATAACCGATCCTTGCAGAGCAAACATATCCCCTCAGACGAATGGCTGTGCAATGCACAGGGGCCCTTTCACTGGTGGACATACCCCCACTCTGCAAACACCTCTCTCCAATGCCAGGAAGTTTTCCACTACCTAACGGATCTCAACCAGCGTCAGTCTGCCCCAGTCAGCACTCCTGCAGGACGCTCTAAAGAGCTAACACTGGGATACTTATGACAATACATTAAAATACATCTTCATAAAATTTTCCATAACAGGATGGGCGCGTTTAAAAAAAAAAAAAAAAATGTTTTTCTTATTTTACGTTTTAATTTTTACACTGTTCTTTAACCACCTCAATACAATGCACTTACACTCCCTTCCTGACAAGACCAATTTTCAGCTTTCAGTTCTCTTACAGTTTGAATGACAATTACTCAGTCATGCAACACTGTACCCATATGAAACTTGAGTCTTTTTTTCCCACACAGCTTTCTTTTAGTGCTATTTAATCACTAGTGGTTTTTTTTTTATTTTTTGTGCTATAAATAAAATAAATTTTTAAATTTTGTGAAAAAAAAAAAGCCTTTTTCTTAGTTTCTGTCATAAAATTTTGCTAATAAGTAATTTTTCTTCATAAATTTTTGCTAAAATTTATACTGTTACATATCATTGGTAAAAATAACCCACATTAGTGAATATTATTTGGTCTTTTTGAAAGTTATAGAGTCTACAAACTATGGTGCCAATCACTGAAAATTGATCACATCTGATCAGGCCTTCAGTACATCAGGTGTATCATTTCTTGAGACACTAACAAGTCAGGAAAGTACAAATAACCCCCAAATGACCCCTTTTTACAAAGTAGCATGGCGAGTCTTTTTAAGTTGTCATTTTTTCCCACAATTCTCTGCAAAATGAATTTTTTTTTTTTTTTTACATAATTGTTCTATTATCAGGTTATTTCTCACACACAGCATATGCATACAACAAATTACACCCCAAAATACATTCTGCTACTCTTCCCGAGTATGGCGATTCCACATGTGTGAGACTTTTACACAGCATAGCAACATACAGAGCACCAACATTGAAGTGGCACTTTCAGACGTTCTACGAGCAAAAATTACCTCTCATTTCATAGCCACCTATTACACTTTTGAAGGCCCTGGAGCAACAGGACAATGGAATTGCCCACAAAATGACCCCATTTTGGAAACCAAACACCCCAACGTATAATCTATGAGGCATAATATTTTGAATGGTTCATTTTTTTCCAGAAGTTTTTGGAAAATGTGGGAAAAAAATGAAAACGCACTTTTTTTTTTTACACAGTTTTCAATTTATAAGATATTTCTAACACATAGCATGTATATAGCAAAAATTACACCCCAAAACACATTCTGCTACTCCTACCGAGTTGGGCGATGTAGGACTTTTACACTGGTCACATAGAGAGGCTGAACATTGAAGTAGTACCTTCAGGCGTTCTAGGAGCATAAATGACATCTCATTTCATTCCTACCTATCACAATTTTGAAGGTCCTGGAACACCAGGACAGTGAAATTATCCACAAAATTACCCCATTTTGGAAAGCAAACACCCCAACTCATATTCTATGAGGCATGGGCTGCAGGTACTCGGGTACTCTGATGGCCTGGTGACAGGTACTCGGGTACTCTGAAGGGCGGTGACAGGTACTCTGAAGGGCTGTGACAGGTACTCTGAAGGGCTGTGACAGGTACTCTGAAGGGCTGTGACAGGTACTCTGAAGGGCTGTGACAGGTACTCTGAAGGGCTGTGACAGGTACTCTGAAGGGCTGTGACAGGTACTCTGATGGGCTGTGACAGGTACTCTGATGGGCTGTGACAGGTACTCTGATGGGCTGTGACAGGTACTCTGATGGGCTGTGACAGGTACTCTGATGGGCTGTGACAGGTACTCTGATGGGCTGTGACAGGCACTATGATGGGTGGTGACAGGTCCTCTCTATTGGGGGGGGGGGGGGGGAATCAGTGTGGTTGGTGTACACTGTAAGCGGTAACGAGACGTTACCGCAATCTCCTCCTCACACACGATCGGTGTGTGAGGAGGAGAACCCGGTAACCTCTCGTTACCATTCATCTGTTGTAGGACAATAGATTAAACTGGAAGATCCACTGCCAGCTTGTACTGCAATACGCTTGGTAATTATCTCCTGGAATGGATTATCACACCCTGCAACTAGCACCAGGTTACAGCCACCTAAGGCAGGATCATTTAAAAGGCCAAGAATGAAGTTTATGTCTGCTTATACCAGGTAGATACAAGCCCACTTGTAAGCTTGCCTATTGGATATCAGCAACTGAGTGTTATATGTTTTGGATAGCCTGTTTGAACATATATATTTCCTTTTCGGTAGATGCCGCTAGTTTAGCCTGGAGGATTTCGCAAGATACTATGAACATAAGCCTTTTCCTTATTCCAACAAGTTTTTGGATTCTGGCCAATTGTTTTATTCAGAAAAAGTGACTTTCATTACTGTTTACAGAGTCATAAGCTTTGAAGCCACGAAGGGTGCTTTTCATTGCTGTTGGGTTCCCCCTCTGGAGCCCATTCCATGGTTGTCTTGCCCTCTCCCCGACATGCAGGGGGTGGCTGGGTCCTCAGATCATTATGGTACTTAATAATGATAACACATGTATACCCTTTCTTCTCCAAATCAATTTTGATAAAGTGGTTCCTGAAGAAGTGGAGTTATCCATAAAACAAGTCAGGCCATAAAATACCAGCATATATGAATATCATTTTTAAAAAAACGTTAGTGAAACCAATGGATAAGATTGTATCATGGGTCTATTTTATGAAATATTGTATGGTATATTATTTAAATTTAATTGAATAAAGAAAGTATACATTTATATTATATTAGTTGTGCCTCATAAACCCCATCTTTTTCAATGTGATTCTAGAAATTTACAATATAGGGGTGTGGAACTTTATAATTAAAAGTATACTTTGGCACTACTATGTTTTTATGTTCAAGATGTGCCAACATACAAAAGAAATTCAAAGAAATGCACACTTTGTACTCTCCTCACAGTAAGCCAAGATTTGACTTTTGTTCTGACAAAAACACCTTGAATGCAAATGACTAATTAAGATCACACACCACTGTGTAATAAGTAGTACATGGCTTTGAATTTCAAGCTCAATGATTAAGGGGTTTTCCTAATAATGCATTTTCCGAGCGACTGTTCAAACTGCCATCACATTACACTTCAGGGGCTATACTAGCAATGATGAGGTCAGGGTTACACAAAGAATATTAATATTGTGTAAACAGTAATCACTTATGAGCAGAGAGACCAGGCTGCGTTTGTTCACCATGACAACATGTCTTGACATTGCCCGAGTTAATCAAGATGTTTCTCGCATGTACACGTGTTCTCATTGGTTTAGCAGTATTAAAGCTTTAGGCCCAATTGACAGGTACACTGCTGTCTAAAACATATATAGAGGTCTAGACACTCAAGTTGACAGTACAGGGCTATGCTTCACTGACTAACTCCACACCATCAACTGATATTTTCTTGTTCATGAGCAGATAAAGAAAGCTTGGTAGACCCTTCTTTCTCTCATTCTAGCAACGGAAATTGTTTTTTCCTAGCTATAAATTTAATTTGCTTCCTATTACTTGGTTTTTAAAGTGGGTGCAAGCTGTCCCCTGACAACTGCTAAAATTAAGAGTTGAAGCCCAACTCTGGGAGAATTTTAAATGTCTTGCGGGAACAGCCCTAGTAGGGCTGTTCCCGCACTGAAAGGGTTAAAGAGTTTCTACAGGCAGAAGGTTCCACCACATCCAAGGATTGGCAAGATGCAAATTAATACATTTTTGTTTTGGGGTTTATTACCACTTTAATAACTTGTTAGTTAAGAAAAGCTATCCTCTATAAACCTTGTTGGCAAAGAACAAATGTCACTCGTAATAGAAATTACTTTAACAACTTGCAGACCACCCACCATACATTTACTGCGGCAGGGTGGCCACTCTGCGTCAGATCATGTGCCTAGTGTGTGATCTGACACTTTTGGGTCTGGGGCGCACACCACGGTCGACCCACTCCTGCTGTGATTCTACACAGGAGCAGCCCAGCAGCATGTACAATGGAATAGATTTTCACCGGCACCCGCCATCTATGTAAACAAGGCAAATTTTCTGTCAGAAGAGAAGGGAAGGCACAGATCCAGTATTTCTGCTAAGCAGAAACACGGCTCTTGCTTTCCACTAGTCAAAGCACCTCCACCACAGTGAGTAGGTACAGTATAACCACACAGTTAACCTTACGCGCGCCCCTGATGTTAACCCCTTCCCTGCCAGTGTCATTAGTAGAGAGCGTGCATTTTTTTAAGCACTGATCACTGTATTAGTGTCACTGGTCCCCAAAAGGTGTCAGGTGTCCGATTTGTCCATTGAAACATCACAGTTCCGCTATAAAGTAACTGATTGACACCATTGTTAGTAAAAAGGTTAAATACCCCATTGTGTGTAGACGCTATAACTTAAGCAAACCAATCAATATACGCTTACTGGGATTCGTTTTACCAAAAACATGGAGCAGAATACATACTGGCCTAAATTTATGCAGAAATTCGTTTTTTTGTTTTTTTTGGATACGTTTTATAGCAGAAAGTAAAAAATATTGTTAGTTTTTTCGATTGTCTTTTTTTGTATATAGTGCAAAAAAAATTAAACCTGCAGAGGTGAGGAATATTTAAGGACACAAATTTAATGTAGGTACAGTGTCGCACAACCACGCAATTGTCAGTTAAAGTAACGCAGTGCTGTATCGCAAAAAGTGGCCTGGCCAGGAAGGAGGTAAAACCTCAAGTGGTTAAATGGACATACTAAAACTTTAGCAGATATATTTTTTATTTATTTTTTTGTGAAAAAAGTTATCGCACTCACCAAGATTTGTACTAACAGGTAAAACAAAATTGAAATATTATGCATCTTTCCCCATGGGTCTTCTATTCAGAATACATTTAGAAAGACAATAAAATAAAGTCAAGGTAGGCCTGTAAGCTGTTTACCATACAGTAAAGTCAGCAATTGTGGTGTTACTCTATAAAAAGCCATTAACCAAGAAAGATCTGGATGAATGCAAAGGAAATAGTTTTTTAGTATGAAAAAAGGCAAGTTAACCAGAATACAGATCATCAGAAAGTCATAATATGTTTCAAACCATTTATTTAAAGCAGGGCAGAGACATTAGTATAGTGTGGAATCGATTGAGTTGATGAACTGCTGTGTAACTAGAACTACAGACCAAACTTCCCAGCAGAAGTTATTTATATATTCAAGAGAAAAATTATGCCTAAAAAGCCAGGAGCTATATGCTGGTCAATGGCTCAGACAGTCTATGTAAATATGACAGAAATTGTTACTTTGGACAGAATCAGTCAGCAAAGAGAAGAGGACAGAACCATCCAAAACACTACTAGCCGCCACAAAAAACAGCACTATACAACTATAAAAAATTTTTTTCCATACTAACAAATTGAAACCAAACTCCAGGTCACACTTTATAAGCCATTACAGCAGGGGTGCCCAATCTTGAGAACCAAGGGCCACTTTAGCTACTTGGCAGATGGCAGGTCCATGTCCCTGCTGCATATGCAGAGCAGACAGACACAGACACAGCCCGATGGGCCCTCTGAGTCAATTAGACAGAAGGGGACAGATTCCCTTCTGTTTTTTTTTTTTTAAAGTGGATCTGATTGGAGATAGGCAGGTGTAAATGGACACAAGTCTGTTTACATCTGTTGCTCTATAAAGGTAAATGGAGGGTCTGACTGGGTCTGCCTGACCGATCGGACAGATTGTGTGAAAGGGGCCTAAGGCTGCTTTCACATTGTATAGATTTCAATAAAGCAGCTGAAAGCCACGGGGGAGAGAGAAGTGGCTGCTAGCTGCTTTACTGAAATGTATACTGGGAGATCAGTGACTAACTTCTCCCCAGCGCCGCGCCACATGACTGTCCAGGTATCGGATTAAGCATTGAAGCATATGCCCGAGTACAAATACTCTGGCAAATGCTCGGTATCGGTACAACCTTAATCTCTTGTATCATGTTCTCAGTCTATAACCATCTCTAGTGTCATGTTTGCAATCTCTTACTCAACCACTTCAATACAGGGCACTTTCGCCCCCTTCCTTCCCAGTCCAATTTTCAGCTTTCATCGCTCTAGCGCTTTCAGTGACAATTGAGCGGTCATGCTACACTGTACCCAAATGAAATTTTAATCATTTTGTTCGCACAAGTAGAGCTTTATTTTGGTGGTATTTATTCACGACTCCGTTTTTTTTTTTGCGATATAAGCGCAAAAAAAACGGAAATTTGGAAAAAAAAACAATATTTTCTTTTTTCTATTTTAAAAGAAATCCAATAAAATCAAATGCTGTCATAAATTTAAGCCAAAATGTATTCTGCTACATGTTTTTGGTAAAAAAATTTCCGTTAAGTGTATAATAATTGGTTTGTGTGATCACGGACATATGTACGCAAATGATCATGTACATATGTGTGCAGGTGATCACGTACATATTTGTGCAGATAATCATTGGGACATGTGATTTTAGTGGGACATATGTGGGGGACATGTTTTTATTATTAGGGACATGTGTTTTTATTATTTGGGGACATGTATGTTTTGGGGACATATGTGGGGACTGTGTTTATACTGTGTGGCGTGTTGTGTGTTTACACTAGACTGGTGATCAGTGAATAAAAAGCTGTAAAAAACAGCTCATACTCACTGATCATCAGCCAGCTGCAGCGATCTGCTCTCCTCTCCTCAGCGATGACTTGTGTGAGGAGAGGAGGAGCTGATTGCCTAGCAACCGACTTTTTGTTTACATCACATGACGGCCGTGATTGAACACGGCCGTCATGTGATCAGGAGTGCCAATCACAGAGCCCTCCTGCCGATCTGAGATGCGCCATGTCCAGGTGGCACGAGCACATCGGGATCGCGCCGCTGCGCGGGCACACGCGCGCGATCCCGCTCCTTCTGAAGGACGTTCCTGAACGTCCTATCAGAAGTAGACGGCTCCCACCCGGCCGTATATGTGCATCGGCCGGGTGGGAAGTGGTTAAACACACATAGTATTAGCAAAATTTCCATTTGGTGTCCCTCTAGCAGACATGATACAGGAGATGGTCAGAGACTGCGGACATGATGCAAGAGATCAATGCAGCCTCCCAGCGCCAGTGGACTGTGGATGCAGCCTCCCAGCACCTGTGGACGCAGCCTACCTGTACCCGTCAGATGCATCCTCTCACCAGTGCCTGTTAGATGCAGCCTGCCTGTGCCCGGATCAGAGCGGCGATTTCCGCGTGTTATGGAGCTAGATTTGAATTTCCCAGCTGCAGCAACAATGTCCCACCTCCTGTGATCACGTCAAACTGTTTCAATGTCCCGCTATTGGATCAGTGTGCCGTCTACCACAGGAGGCAGGACATTGTTACTGATGCTGCCCGGACAATTCAGCCCTGTGAGCACAGAGATCACTGCTCTGTTTGAGAAAAAGGGAGGAGAGGATGACACCCCCCGCAATGGTCAAGGATGACACCCCCGGACCGGTCCAGGATTATACAAGCTGCAGATCACCAAATACTAATCCATGCATTCCTAACTACAAACCGGAATATACATTGCATCTGAACCACATTAAGGGCAATGAAGGAGGTAGTAGGCAGTAAAAAGAGTGCCAATTTAGATGGCATTAGCTTGATGCGAGCTAAGGAAGTGTGTGAGGGACTAGACTGGATGTGTGTAGAAGAAATTAACCACTTAAGGACTGCCATATAGCAGAAATACTGTTACAGGGTGGCCTTCCTGTGCAGAATCACAAATATATACCTGACTCTGGCGGGATGCTTCTGCTGTGATTACTGACAGCGGAAGCCAATCTGCAGGTGGAAGGAAATGGATGTCCACCAGCACCCGTCAATCCTTGGGGCAGACAAATAGAATGGAGCTCTGCCTTGTTTACATAGTTCACACAGGTGGGACGTGGAATCCAATAACTTCCCTTCGTAAAAGCAGCACATAGTTTACACACCCTTTTGATCATCCTAGGTCAGGGATATGCAATTAACGGACCTCCAGCTGTTGCAAAAGTACAAGTCCCATGAGGCATATCAAGACTCTGATAGCCACAAGCATGACACCCAGAGGCAGGATGGGACTTGTAGCTTTACAACAGCTGGAGGTCCGCTAATTGCATATCCTTGCCCTAGATGTTCAATCGCTTCCCAGCCAGTGTCATTAGTACAGTGACGGTGCATATTTTTAGCACTGATCATTGTATTAGAGTCAATGGTTCCTCAAAAGTGTCAGTGTCAGATTGCCTACCGCAAAATCGCAGTCCCGCTTTAAGTCACTGATCACTGCCTTTACTAGTATAAAAACACAACTTTTGTGCAAACCAATCAATATACACTTATTAGGATATATTTGCCAAAAATAGCATTTTACACATTGGCCTAAATTTAAAAATATGATTCTTATAATAGCTTACCTGTAAAATCCTTTTCTTTTGAAGTACATCACGGGACACAAAGCCATAGTAATTACTATGTGGGTTATAGTCCAACTTCAGGTGCTGGACACTGGCACACCCTAAACAGGAAGTTGCCTCCCTATATAACCCCTTCCATAACGGGAGTATCTCAGATTTGTAGAAAAGCAATACACGTGTATACTAGAAAGAGGGGAGGGACCTCTGTGTCCCATGATGTACTTCAAAAGAAAAGGATTTTACAGGTAAGCTCTTATAAAAATCCTATTTTCTTTAAACGTACATCATGGGACACAGTGCCATAGTAATTACTATGTGGGATGTCCCAGAGCAATGCCAACTGTGGGGAGGGAGAAACAACCAAAGTAGGGCACCATGAGAAAACAGGATTTATACTGCTACCTGCAGTACACTGCGCTCAAAGGGGACATCCTCATGTCCACCAGATAGAATCTGGTAATTGTATGAAGACCAAGTTGCAGCCTTGCAGAATTGAGCCATGCAGGCTTGGTGATGCACTGCCCAGGAAGCACTAACAGCCCTAGAGGAGTGCATTTTGATTTGAGAGGGTGGAATCTACCTCTTTAAACCATAAGCTTGAACGATTACTTTAGAATAGTAGATTTTGATGCTACCTGTCCTCTTTTAGGACCTTCAGGCAACATGAACGAAACATCTGTTTTCCGAATCCGAGCAATCGCCTTTAAGTAGACTGACTGCTCCCACCACATCAAGAGAATGTAGTGATTTTTCTTCCAAAGAACAGGGTTCTGGAAAAATGAAGGTATAACAATATCCTAGTTTAGATAAAAACCTGATACTACCTTTGGTTAGGATGAGGGCGCAATACTACCTTCTCCTTGTGAATAATAGAAATATGGCTCTTTACAAGAAAGAGCAGCCAATTCTGATACCCTTCTTGCAGCAGATATGGTTACCAGAAAAGAATTGTTTCCTTGTCAAAAAAAAGGACCAAGGGAATATGTCGTATTGGGCCAAAAAAACGCTATTTTGTAATGCAGACAAAACTAAATTCAAATTTGCATGTGCGCTGTAATATTTTTGTTCTGTTGTATGGTCTTATGGCAGCACCACCTTTATGCATTTTTTTTAGGGTGTGCCCCCCAAATATCTTGTTTGTTTAAAACTAAATTCAAGTCCCAAGAGTTCAGAGGTTACCTAACCGGAGATTAAGCCGTGTTACCCCCTGAATAAGAACCAAGTGGTTGTTGAAATAATACCAATAAGGCCAAGACCTGTCCTTAGAAAGCACTCAAGGCCAGCTTTATTTCTCACCCCATCTGCAGAAAAGTCAAGGAGTCCACCTTTGACCAATTTCCTGGGGTGCAGCTCCTGGTTTCACACCAGGAGACATATGCTTCCCAGACTTCATAATATATCATTATGGAGGCTGGCTCCCTTGCATTAACCAAGGTAGAAAACTACTGAACCTGACAGCCCACACTTCTTCAAAGTGTGGGTCTCAATAGCCAAACCGTTAAATTTAGCTTTTCAAAAGTAGGATGGAACTCCGGACCTTGAAAGAGAAGGTCTGGCCATGATGGTAGGGTCCCCTATTGCCATCGTTACAATCTCTGCATACCAAGATTTCCTGGGCCCCACTGAGTGTCACAAGAATCAACTTCCCTTCCTGCTTGATCCTGCGAAGAAGTCGTGGATGCAGGCAGAATAGGAGGGAATGGATAAACCAGTGAGAACCGATTCCATGGGAATAGCAAGGCCTCTGTTCCGCCTGCTAGCGGATCCTTTGCTCTTGACCGAAAAAGTTATAGATTTCTTTTTTTCTTTTTTTAGAAAATAACTTTCCCACTCTAGCACATCCTCTGATCCTATAGGATCGTCATGTGAGGGGGGAAAAAAATTGACGAGGAGAGAGCCTGGAAACCGCCGAGCAGAGCGGCATGCTGATCGATTTTTCTTTCCCATTTTTCTCCTTGCGCTCTTCCTCGTGAAGAGGGGGAGAATACAGCACAGGTGTCTGATGAAGAGAAAAAACCCTCCAGACTTACCGGAGGTCTGCTGCTGGCTGGAGAGAAAAAGAAGCATGCTGCTCTGGACACAGCGTGATCTCTTGAGGAAGCATGAGAAGGTATGTGCTCCATACAGCCCCCAGTGGTGACACTTAGGCATGACATTTACTAAATAAAATGAGACATTTCGTAAGAAAATTCAAAAATTTCTTAGAAAACTCCACCGCAGACCAACTCTTCACCATTCATGGTGGGTTCCATTAACAAACCTTCAGGAGCCGGGGATCCTCGGGGAAACCCACAATACTAGACCTGTAATAGCCCCTCTGCCAGTAAAACTTTATGGCCTTAATACCAAAAGTACTGGATCCTGGGGTCCAGCTCTCTAAAAAGAGAAGAGTTTACAGGCAAAGCCTCATTTCTGCAGACACGAGGCCCAGGTACCATTCAATTCGGCCTAAAAGACACTTTGAATGGATCCAGCTGCATAGTTAGCCCCAGCAAGGATTGCTCCAGTGGAGCTCAGAACAGCACATCTTCACTCGTGACCAACACCTTAGACACTGGCAAAAAAAACTGAGATACTCCCAATATGGGAGGGGTTATATAGGGAGGCAACTTCCTATTTAGGGTGTGCCAGTGTCCAGCACCTGAAGGTGGACTATAACCCACATAGTAATCACTATGGCTCTGTCCCGTGATGTACGATTAAAGAAAATAAATTTGATATTTTTTTATTAGGTATGTTTGTATAGCAGAAATGAAAAAAAAAAATATTATAATATAATGTATACATCATAAAGGGGGCTAACATGAAAAACTGTCACCCAGCTTCCATTTAGAATTCCTGATCTGCATCTTGTGTAAAGTTAGTGACTCAAACTGCATTTAAACAGTACAACAGGCAAAGAGCAAGTATTTTCAGAAGCAGAGATCAAAAAGTTTATAATGACAGTCTTGTCTAAAAAAAAACATGTTTTTCACTCATACCAGACGAAGTAGTATGTTCACTTTATAGCTAACACCATCCGCTGCAATTCAATTACTTCTCCACTCATCTGCCACTAGAGGAGTCCTCACTCCTGGCTCCCCCATACTGCAACACTAGGTCCTTGAGCTGCTAATCATCAAATCTGAGAAGCAGAACACTGTGAAGAAGCTAGGGTAACCACATTAAACCATGTTGCTATGCACCAGTCTGCCCCCCTCTCCCCCCTGACAATCCAAGCCCAACCCCCCTGTGATAGATTGCCGGGGGGTTTGTTCTCCCCCACAGCTGCTGTCACATTTAAAATCAGCGTGGTTCTGTGGGCCTCCACCTGCACAAACCTGCAATTTATTCAGAGTGATTTGTGAATGAATAAACTACAAGTCCTGTCTCCAACTGTGGCAAACTTGTAGTTCTCGATGGTCTATGAGGGAGCTGATCAGAGCCCCTATAACCCATTAACACTTCCTGTAGCTCAGAAATTCTCTGCCTCCAATATGAAGTGTTTGCAGGAGCCTGGCATTGCACCCGTAATCCTCTGATCAGGGGCACAATGTTCTTCAGGCTTCTGAGGGGGAAAAAAAAAATACTGAAATTCAGTTTTTCACTTGCAAAAACATGTGCATTTATTTATTTATTTTTTACACAAAGGTGAACTATACCTTTAAGCATAAGCTACTTCCTCCAATAAAAAAGCATTAACAAATAAATTATATGAAGTACATTTGGATACACTGAAGAGCTTTTTATTCATCCCAGACAGCTATAGTGTGGCCAATCACAAACATCCTGTAAAAAGATACTGTCAAAGCAAGTGGGGATCTGGGATGGCCCAACGTTGCATCAAATGACACAGTGATCTTTAAAATACATGTAGGAAAGATGTATTGCCTGTAACATGCAAATGATTGTGTGGAACAGACAGAGACTAAATGAACAATTAGCTTTGTGTGGGTAAAACATTAACATACCTGTGTGTATGTAAATAGTAAACACATTTTCATTTTAAAAACCTGGTAACACCCCCTCCTTCCAATACACCAGTCACGGCAAAAAAGAAAGCAAGTGGACATTGTGATGAATCCCATGTTTTCTGCCTGCTCGGTCCACTCGCTGTTCCTAGTGTATGCAGATGACACGTCCTCTATGACAATGATTTTTAGGAATAAAAAACTCTTTCCACTTGCTGACACTTTAGGGTTCTAAAGCCTGTGGTTCATTATATTTCATGGGAGAACCCAGCTATCAAGTCCTTCCTAATCTTAGCAGCTTTTTTCTGATAAAAAAACAAATGGACCTTATGCCTCCCATGGAAGGTAATGGGTTGCAAGTTACAGAACAGCCTCCTCCGTAAGTAGAGAAACTTTCACAGTCTTGACAGTTATTCTGCCATATCCTCTGTTTACAACTTTTTTTATGAGTCGGACTCTTTTAGTGGGTGATTGATGGCGTAAGACACTAGCTAGGCTAAAATATTTCAAGTGTTGAATACTATCAGGTAAATGCAGAGCAGAACTAAAGCAAGGAACCATGACAGACTAATTAGTTTCTTGCAAACAAGACCACAGGGAGCAGCTCAGGGTATAAATCACAACACAGAACAGAAAAAAAAAGTACCAATTCCTGTTTTCCTAGAAAATTTCCTGAATTAATTGGAAAAGTTTGCACTCTGGAAGTGAAACCATGAATGCTTCCCAATAAATTATTTTGTTAGCTCAGCCAAAGAGAAAAGTACTAAAAAAAAAAGTCCATAATGGTTCACAAATTAAAGCAAACTAAAATCTGGCCATGCACACCTTCTCCTTTGATTACTGTGATCTAGCCAATATTTGATCCATGCGTGGCCCTGCCGAAACTACCCAGCTCAACATACTGATAGAGTCCGGTGGAAAAAAGGCAGTCAAACAGTGACTGCACCCAATCAGATACAGTCACCTTTCTGGTGTTCTGATAGCTGTGAGTGCGGGTTCCCAGAACACAACGCTGGCACTGGAAGATTCCTCCATCCATGCTATTTAGTGTGCATTGGGGAATCCATGGATTACTCCTGTTCAGCCCACTGGGCTTGTTTGTTTCAGTTATTTGTTAAAATTCCTTGCACATGCATTCTGACTACTACCTGTATAAATGTATGCCATTCCTATATTATTTTCAGCCCTGTGCCAGGATTAAAGGATTACTTAAAAGTGCAGTGCATGCCTAATGTTGATGGATATCGAGTGCGGATATGTGAAGGCTCCTTGCTGTATAAAAAAATGTTTGCAGCCAACTAGTTTTCTTTTTATATGTAACTTATTAAATGTACATTTTTTTTTATCTTCATTTCCAAGTCTATTCCTCTTTATTGCACACGGTATGAATCTATACAACATATTTTTACATATGCCAACTTCTAAAAAGCTTGTCAACTCCTGATCGAAATTCAGGCCAGAGAATAGTCCATCGATTTAATACAAGTATTACAAAGCAGTTTAAAGAGAACCAGTAAACTCGCATCTTTGCAAAATTTTAATTTATACCTAAGAAGGTGGCACCTCAAACTCCTCTCTATCCTAAATATCTCCAGTGCTTTCTCTATATTCGTCTACCAACCAAGTCCCTGTCATATCCACCTTCCACCGCTAACTTCCCAACATCCTCATTAACCAATTCAATACTGGGCACTTTCACCCCCTTCCTGCCCAGTCCAATTTTAAGCTTTCAACAACATCTCACTTTGAATGACACCAATTGTGGCTTTAGAACCCGCCCACTGCTGTGCACTGTCAGAGACAAAAGTACAAGAATGGGTGAACTAATCGTAGAATTTCCCATCAGGCTCCACCCACCTTACATTCATGGCTATTGGGTGGGCGGAGATTGATAGACAACTCTAAACAGACTAGTTTCCCACCAGGTCCGTATTGTCTGCAATTGACAGCACACAGCAGTGGGCAGGTTTCAGGGCCGTTAATCAAAAGTAAAGCAGACCTGAGGGGGAATTAATTTCTCAGTTCCCCCTATCAGGCTCTGCCCACCTCTACTACACAATTACTTTGCCAGGCGCCCGTCCATGTACAGGCATACTCCATTTTTAAGTACACAATGTGATTTATTTACTAAAGCTGGGAAGTGCAAAATCAGGCTCACTTCTGCATAGAAACCAATGAGCTTCCAGGTTTTATTACCAAAGCTTAATTGAACAATCTGGGGTTAGAAGCTGATTGGTTTCTATGCAGATGTGATCCTGATTTTGCACTTTCCCACTTTAGTAAACAAACCCGATTGTGTACTTAAAGCGGCAGTCCGCCCGGAGTTCCGCCGTTTTTTTTTTTTTTTTTTTAAAGCCAGCAGCTACAAATACTGCAGCTGCTGACTTTTAAAATAAGGACACTTACCCGCTCCTGCGCGCCCGCGATGTCGGCACCCGAAGCCGATCTCTCGATCGTCTCTCGGGTGCTGCCGCCGCCATCTTGGGTATGGGAATCAGGAAGTGGAGCCTTTCGGCTTCATTTCCCGGTTCCCTACTGAGCATGCGCGAGTCGCGCTGCGCAATAAGGATGGACCCGCTGCCTCTGGGATCTGTTTCCCAGCAGGCAGCGGGGGACTTTCGGAAAGGGGCGTAGATTCACGGCCCTTTCCGCAGAGAGCTATCCCCGAAGTGGGTGCAGATACCTGTACTGTGCGCAAGGTCCACTTTAGGATGGACCTCCGCTTTAAAAGTGGGGTATGCCTGTATGTGCCTGCACTTATCACATGCATTATGAAGGAGTCTGCGTTGTCCCAAATCTTTTCTGCGTTTTTATTGCTTAAAAAATGTTTTTTTGAACACTGTTTGAAGATCCACGATGTGCTGGTGATGAATGCCTTAAAGCATAAAACATTAAACCCAAGAATCAACATTTATTATATTGCAGCTTACCAATTCTCAGATGTGGTGGATACATTTGTTTTCTATTTTTCTGTATTCTTTCCATTTAGCCTGGTAATCTGGCCAGTAAGTCTGTTTTTCACAAGAACAAGCTCTCCAGCAGAATGTATCAGTTGCAGAAATTAGACAAACCATTTAACACAGACAGATGCTCACAATGATCAGCTTTTATAGATTTATGTAAAATCTTTAAAAATGGAAAAACTGTTTGCTGTAACTGTTTATAAAGTGTTAGCAGAAGTCCAGCTTCAATTTGTTAGTGTATTCAAATTTGCTAGTACACCTAACACTCCCCACCACCTGACAAGGGTGACGTCCAAAAGGTACCCCCTGTGCTCATTCATCTAGAGTGTGGGGGGGCACTCTGAAACAGGATGTGTGTTACTGGCCAGATAAGCAGGCGAAAACGAAGGGAAAGAAGAAAACAAATGCTGCCACCACATCTAAATCGGTAAGCTGCAATATATTATATTTTTTGGGTAGCGCTTTAACCTTAAGGTTACATAAATCAGAAGCAAGGATGGTCCCCTTTAATGTCTTGCCCTGACAAAATTCTAAAGGGTCGTCTTTATGAATTTCCTTATGTTTCTGTTACATACTCCACATTGCCCTGGCCAATTCCTTCTGCACCCCCTTTCTACAAATGTGTATGCTGTATATACTCTACATTGCGACAGTTGCAGCAGTAACAACAATGAGAATACATGGAAGTCCATGAGTGATTTTTACCCACACTCAAAAAACAAAACAAAAACAAAAAACTATACCTTTTAGGTGGCCTGACCCTGTAATGAGATGTAAACTATAGACACTGTACTCTGAGGTCAAAGAGAACCAATTCCCGTGCTTCCTGGAAAAACTTGTAAGGGTTTTTTTTCATTCAAAGTTAATATATAGCCAGAGGGACTGTTATCCACTGTATAACAATAATACAGTGATTTCTTCCAGGCAGATTCTGCTTTCCAGCAATAAATCTATTCTGGGAGAAAATTAATTTATGGTCTTAAAATATAAAGCAAGTGCAGATGGGCATACAAAATAAAATAAAAATGGGATTCAGGAGAAAAATCATTGTTGAGGTTACTAGAACCTACTACGTTCTGCAAGGACTGGACAACAAAAAGGCAGCCATGCTACAGGCGCCATCTTCTGGCAAAATTTAAGTATATCAACCAAAACCTCATCTGACAATTAATACACGCTTTATGGAAAACAGGCATTGTAAATAGTAGATGAAAGTTATTCCTGGAGGAAATATAGAACCTAAAATATATATCACTACTTGTGAAGGAAACTTGTACATTAATAATTAGACTGTCATCGCTGACCTCATCTTTTGTAACTTTCCTGGTAGCCATGTTCATCCACTTATAGGCCTCACTGGATCTCACTGCAAGGGGCTGGCAAAAAAATCCAGCTAAAACAAAGCTCGTTTTGGTGTGTGTTTATGGGCATATGGTGCTTACAGCGTTTGAGAGCCCACTCCTAGGATAGAGAAGGTAAGCACTAATGCTTAGGCCTCACTTAGCAACACCTTGGGAGTATTCCAGGCATGCTTCAGGAGGCATGTAAATGGCCTATATCTATCGCAAGGACATTATTCAGCTTTAGTCAGAGCTGCACAGTTTGCTTGTTTTTCGTCGACAGGCACCCCTTATCTACATAGGTAGTTTTTTTTGGAAAACGTGAACCATCCCTTAAAATATGCTTCTTTGGAACAAGAGTTTAGGGCATTTTATTTTCTTACATCCCTTAACACAGCGTGGAAATACAGATATAAATGTCTGCATGCACATGGGCACATTAGTCAACAGACAGCACAAAGTGCATACAGCGGCAATCATCACAGGTAATCCCTAGCTATCCAGACAGCTGTGGGAGCGGAGACCTGGCATTACAGTGAACAGGCTCCATTGGTCAGGAGAAGCCGCTCACAGCAGAACGAATGGTACTAGCAGGAACTGGAGCTAGTCCTCGGTACAAATGTAGCTTAATGCAAGGTACACTGTCGATTTTTCCTTTCCTTTCGTTCAACCCAGCGGGTGGATAGGTCACAGTACTAACTAAGGGATGTTAGTGTGGCCATCTCCCCCGCTGAGCTATCAGATGTTGGATGCTAGACCAGCGTTTGTTGGATACACTGCAATACGAACTAGGGTTTCTCCGATACCAGTGCCCAAACTAAGCATTTGCACGAGTATCCATGAAAAATGCTCCGATACCTGAAACTGATACCTTTGCAGTGCGATTTGAGCTATACAAAATGAATGGGCTCAAATCACACTGCAAAGAATCACAAGTGATTTGAACATGAATGTGGTGCGATTCCTGTCAGAATCACATGCGGTCCCCCCCCCCACCGCTCTAGTGTGAACCTAGACTTTGGCAGCTATGACTAAGCACTGTTAAGTGTGAAACGCATCAGTTTGTCCCATTTTTTGTTGTGGCTTGTATCTGTTGGACTTTTTACTAATAAAGGCTGTATTCCCGGAGTGCGGCTGTCCAGAACTTCTTTTGCCTCATGAACCTAGACTTCTCACAGTGACTTCAGCTTGGATTCACACAGGAGTTCTGGGAAACCACGTGCGATTTTGGACAGGAATAGCACCGCACTCCTGTTCAAATTACATGCAATCCTTTGCAGTGTGATTTAAGCCCATTCATTTTGTACATTTTATTTGTACTGCAAAGGTATTGGAGAGTACTGGAGCACAAATAGCAGAACTCATACGCGCCATTAAAAAATAATAAAAAAAAAAAAAAAACACACAAAAACAGTATAGGTGAATCCCTAACACACACTGGTTGAATGTCAGCAGGTATCAGTTGAGCCGACCAATATTCTACCTGCCTGTGTGTACCAGCCTTAAAGATGAGCCTGGTCAGCTTTTGGGTCATCACAGATTGTACATCCACGTAATGCAGAGAAGAGCCAGCTGTACTAAATTTTATATCATTGTCCTCCATTTCTGTGGAGAAAAATTATGGTCACTTAAAGCTGGGGTGATACCTATGTGAATGTTTATGCATCCAATTCACATGACAGGAGACTGACCAGGGCGGCTGTGGTCTGGTCTATTTGGCTCAGGTTCAAAATTTGGGCAAAAATTCAGACCTGATTCACATCAGAAAGAGAGGCCCTGCTGTGAGCCACGGCATTTGTGAACCCGGCCTTATTTTTATAACTTGCTAAGCCTTTAAATATGTTCATCTGACACCATTTTTTTCTGGAATTAAAGCTCACAGAGATCACATGTCCATGTTAGGGCAACCTCCACCTTCGGACATCTTCAGCATCCCTACTCTTGGCAGAGCTGACTAAATACCTTCATTAGATAGCATTAAAGCAGGAAGACCGAATACACTTTTGTTTATACTGTTCCAATCAAAATCTATCACTCTACCACACACACTGATGTCTCAATATAGGGAATCACCAACAGCCCTCTTATCCTCTTGGAAACAAAAGTTCTGTATTTGAGTTCCCAGACATGCCCAACTGACCCCATTTATCAAGTACACCCCATTTTTCTGCTGGAAGCAATACATTTTCAGCTGAGACAATTTAGATCAGTGATGGTGAACCTTGGTACCCCAGATGTTTTGGAACTACATTTCCCATGATACCCAACTACACTGCAGAGTGCATGAGCATCATGGGAAATGTAGTTCCAAAATATCTGGGGAGCCAAGGTTCACCATCACTAATTTAGATTGTGACACACCCTATGCATATAAAAACTACTGAGAGACGGGCAGTCTGGAGGTTTGGCGTGCCGATCAGTTCCCAGGGAAACAGAAACCAATTCAGCCACAGCTTCATAATTGAAAATAAAATTTGTGTGTACCAAATCTTTACCTTGCACATCACTCCATCAAAAAAAGAAAAAAAAAACAGCAAAATATTCTAAGTTTCACAACAAACTAAAAAACACCAATTTAATTAAACTGAATAAAAAGTAAAAAATAAATAAAAAAAAGATAAAAAAGGCTTTTGAAAATGTTGCCATTCACAGCTGCTATGAAAGAAAAGCCATAAAAGCATACTTTTATGTGCATAGATAAAACAGCATGTAAGAAACAATTAGCTTTGTGTTTCTTCCATTTGTAATAAAGAATATAAAAGAACACAAAATATCATGTTGCCATAAGACAATATCATAACGGTACTGGGGGAGATGTATGAAGCAAGATACTATCAAAATCATGCACAGATCCAGCTGCCTTTTTTTAAAGCAAATAATCTACAATAGTTGAGTTTGTGGCCAACACGTTTGTTTTCTTGGACAAGTGTCTGCTACAGGTATGTCAAGATTTCTCACTCTACGTACAACAGGATTCCCACAATATACTGTACACACTCTGAAAACAAAAAAGGAGTGGCAAGTTTAACATTTGCATCAAGCTACTGCTAAGCAGCAGATAGGGCAGTTAAAGGGGACCGAAATTTTGGAAACTATGCCCAAAATAGGGGTGTGAAAGGCAAAAAAGTGCATCTGTGGATAGAGAAGCAGGGCATCACTTGCTCATGTCAGAGCTTCTTACCCCCTGATAAGTGGTGATCTAATGAATGATGGGTGAATATTCAAGATGCAGGAGAGGTCCCATAAGTCCAGATCCACAGAAAGAATAAATGAAGCAGAAAGATTTGCGAAAAAAGTACCAAGTAGTGACATCACCAAAGCTCAGGAGACTGGCAGCCGCAGACAGTAGTGCCTTAGATGATCTTACACTGCCAATAAACAGCCACTGACCTAAAGAACAGGAGTGTCCAGGCACAGTCACATATTAAAGTGCTAATAAATAAATTGTTGCACTTAAAACTGATACACAATATCAGAACAAATGGTACTCTAAATATATAGGTGTCACAAATAATAAAACAAATCATATACAATCTTCATATACACAATAATGGCAGACAAATATAATTGTGTGCATAGAAAAGCGACACCATCAATCATAGATAAATGATCTTGAACAGCTACATTTTTACACAAAAGTCCAATGACAATGCGTTTAGGTGAGGAAACGTAGATAATGTGAGGGAGGGTTCCACCACTATTCATCGGTATAAGGTGTGTTTATTCTCATGCATAAATACACCTTCACGTGAAATCACCGGCACTAATTACAATGGCCTCTTACTGGATGAGACCCCGTGTTACAGGTGGTCTCAAATAAGCATGTACATCAGCAGTCAACAATTCACAGATTCTAAGATGACATGGAAAGCCTCAATGGTATACTGTATATCCAAAGGCACGTTAGTAGTGCACCGCCCACTCTGCTCGGTATGTTTGTAGATTGCAAGATTAGTATTAGTTGTTTTTTTTGTTTTTTTTAGGGCAGCTGTGAGATTAATTGTACAAAAGAACAAAGTGTTTGTTACCCTAACATTTGATATTGCTGATAAGTGTCTGCTGTACAATGTGCATGTATGACAAAGTTATCTTGTTCTCTTTGTACTTCTCCCCTTGTGTGAAATCCATGGAGATGCTGCCAGTCCCCCTACTTTCCTTTTTCAAACTGACCACGCTAGGCATGTCCGCACATTTGTCCCAGTGTGGTCAGTTTTCTTATTTGAATTCTACTTGCGAACACAGCCTGTCTGTAATCCAATAGTCAAACGTGTGCTGATTCTCTCTCCCCCCCCCCCCCCCCCCCCAACATCAGTAACAAGATTCACTTAAAGTGGAAGTAAACCCATCGATTTAAACAGTTTAAAAAAAATAAGGTATGCCGGGAATGCTAACTGCACATTGGCTGTGCTCTCAGCCAAACTATCAAACGATCTAATGGCTGGTGTCTTAACGAATCACATGTGCAGCACCATAGCAATTGAAGATTAAACTGAGGCAAAGATGGCAGCTTCCTTGGCTGAAAATGATAGGGGAATTTACTTCCACTTTAAATAAGAACCCACTTTCTTCATTATAATTACTGAATTTTACTGGGGGTACATCTAGTATAAACATTCAGCTCCCTGGTCACCAACATTTTACATGTACCTACATGCTTCTGCTGAGTTACTATTCAAGTAAGTAAACATTTAAACAATTGTTGCTCTATAGGGGAGCTAGATGTATGCACTTCTGATGCACCACAAATGAAATCTGTTATTCTAAGGCCTCATTGCACACTGGGCGTTTTTGAAATTTTTTATTTTTTTTTATTTTTTTACAGCTGCCGTTTTTTGGCTTCAGACATTTTTTCTGCAGCCTGTAAACTCCCCAGCATGTTATCCTAGGTGTCCATGCCCATATGGGGGGTTATTTACTAAAGGAAAATCCTATTTGCACTGCAAGTGCACTTGGAAGTAAAGTCGCTGTAGATCTGAGGGGGACACACAAGGAGAATAAAACACAGCATTTTAGCTTGCACATGATTGGACGATAAAAACAGCAGAGCTTCCCCTCATTTCAGATCTACCCCTTAGATTTAGAGTGACTGCACTTCCAAGTGCACTTGCAGTGCAAAGTGGATTTGCCTTTTGTAAATAACCCCCATTTCTGGCAGGGGCAATATCTGACTGGAAAAAAAAAAAAAAGAATTAGTGGGTTTTTAAGACGAGTTTCTCAGCTGTAAAAAGCCTAAAAACACTGAACAACACAGCTATTTAGCGTTTATCAGCGTTTTTGTGCCATAAGCCTTTGTGGGAGTATAATTATGTTAAAAAAGCTAGAAAACGCTACAGCAAAAACGCTGATAAACTACTGGATTTTTTATAACATCCAGTGTGCATGCGGCCTTATATATAAAGCACGTGTGGTATCAATTATTTTTCTCTGAAAAGTAAACGTGTAACGCAAAAAAGTAAAAAATCCCTCCTAAAGGACCTGCCCACAGGCTTTTGTTCCCTTTAAGTGGGTTTTGCACTTCCTTATAATATAAGAATGCAAAATCCACCTGAAGCAGGTCAAAACGCAAGTCAGGAGGTGGTCAACTAAAGGTCAAATAGACCCATCAATAAATTCTGAATGTTCTCAGAAATGACTCAAACTGACGCCACTGACACAAGCCCAAAGCCCATTGACAAAAGCCCCAGAGTTTAACGAGTATTGAATTGAATAAAGAATCCTAATGAAGTCTATTTTTAGAATGCTGCATGTTAAAAAAGGAAACACACCAACAGATTTGAACACATTTGTGATAAAGCACTGATTAATATGAAAGTGATATGTAAATGTAATATTCTATGGACTTTCAGGGGGGATTAAACGTGGACTTGCTATTGTAACACACCTAGAAAATGCCAAATGGTGATTTCCTCTGACTACATTTACACCTTATGCAACAATACATTTTGGATGAAGATTACCAATTGCTTACAATTTTCTGAGCCCTTGAATGTCCTTTTAACCACATCCAATATGATGCAGGTTTCATGGATCAGTAGGATGGCAGAAGTAGAGGCAAAAAGGGGCAGGTAGATGATGACTTTGTAAATTCTATATTAACAAAACTTGGTCAGCAAAACCCCACAATACTAATTGTAACATAAAATACAAGCTATCCTTCAA
This sequence comes from Lithobates pipiens, assembly GCF_037356315.1. Lineage (NCBI taxonomy): Eukaryota > Metazoa > Chordata > Amphibia > Anura > Ranidae > Lithobates > Lithobates pipiens. The sequence goes on from NW_027507784.1 coordinate 287,339,232, forward strand.
GGACTTCTTTTCCCAACAAAACCATGGATCTGGTTGGCGGAAGGCATTCATATCCTTTGCCCCTCCTAGAGGTATAAGGCCAAAGACAGGGTCATAAGAATAGATGAGTAACTGTAAAACCAACTTGTGAAACCACTTTGAACAAGGCAGAACTTCTGATGGCAGACTTCTGCCTAAAGATGAAGCACTGACGTCGGCTTCCATCCAAGTTGCTTCAATTCAGTGCAAACCTCAATAAGATGACTATCACCTGCATCTTAGGAAAGGAACAAGCCACCCACTAGTAGTGTCACAAAGTTAGACATTGTTACTACAACAATTACATAGGTTCTACATTCAAGTTATGCATATCTACCTTAACCACTTTCAGACCGGACCATTTTGCTGGTAAATGACCAGAGGTCTTTTTACACTTTGGCACTGCGCTGCTTTAACTGGTAATTGCGCGGTCATGCAATGTTGTACCCAAACAAAATTTGCGTCCTTTTCTTCCCACAAATAGAGCTTTCTTTTGATGGTATTTGATTGCCTCTGCGATTTTTATTTTTTGCGATATAAACGTAAAAAGACCGCAAATTTTGAAAAAAAATGATATTTTCTACTTTTTGTTATTAGAAAAATCCAATAAACTCAATTTTAGTCATACATTTAGGACAAAATGTATTCAGCCACATGTCTTTGGTAAAAAAAAAGTCAATAATTGTATATTTATTGGTTTGCGCAAAAGTTGTCACATCTACAAACTAAGGTACGTTTTCTGGAATTTACGCAGCTTTTAGTTTACGACTGCCTATCTCATTTCTTGAGGTGCTAAAATGGCAGGGCAGTACAAAACCCCCCCAAATGACCCCATTTTGGAAAGTAGACCCCCTAAGGAAATTGATAAGAGGCATGTTGAGCCCATTGAATATTTTATTTTTTTGCCTCAAGCGATTGAATAATGACAAAAAAAAAATTTTTTTTTTTTTTTTACACAAAGTTGTCACTAAATGATATATTGCTCACACATGCTATGGGCGTATGTGAAATGACACCCCAAAATAAATTCTGCTGCTTCTCCTGAGTACGGGGATACCACATATGTGGGACTTTTTGGGAGCCTAGCCGCGTACAGGGCCCCGAAAACCAAGCACCGCCTTCAGGCTTTCTAAGGGCGTAAATTTTTGATTTCACGCCTCACTACCTATTACAGTTTTGAAGGCCATAAAATGCCAAGATGGCACAAAACCCCCACAAATGACCCCATTTTAGAAAGTAGACACCCCAAGCTATTTGCTGAGAGGCATGTTGAGTCCATGGAATATTTTATATTTTGCCACAAGTTGCGGGAAAATTACAAACTTTTTTTTTTTTTTTTTTTTTTTCACAAAGTTGTCACTAAATGATATATTGCTCATGCATGCCATGGGCATATGTGAAATGACACCCCAAAATAAATTCTGCTGCTTCTCCTGAGTACGGGGATACCACATATGTGGGACTTTTTGGGAGCCTAGCCGCGTACGGGGCCCCGAAAACCAAGCACCGCCTTCAGGCTTTCTAAGGGCGTAATTTTTTGAGTTCACTTCTCACTACCTATTACAGTTTTGAAGGCCATAAAATGCCAAGATGGCACAAAACCCCCACAAATGACCCCATTTTAGAAAGTAGACACCCCAAGCTATTTGCTGAGAGGCATGTTGAGTCCATGGAATATTTTATATTTTGCCACAAGTTGCGGGAAAATTACAAACTTTTTTTTTTTTTCACAAAGTTGTCACTAAATGATATATTGCTCACGCATGCCATGGGCATATGTGAAATGACACCCCAAAATAAATTCTGCTGCTTCTCCTGAGTACGGGGATACCACATATGTGGGACTTTTTGGGAGCCTAGCCGCGTACGGGGCCCCAAAAACCAAGCACCGCCTTCAGGCTTTCTAAGGGCGTTACAGTTTTGAAGGCCATAAAATGCCAAGATGGCACAAACCCCCCCCCCCAAATGACCCCATTTTAGAAAGTAGACACCCCTAAATTTAGGGGTACACTAGTGAGACTAGGTAATAAATGGCGGGTGCCCTGAAACTATAAAAAAATAACTAACCAACCAGCGTCACCTGTAACAGTTATATGGTGATCACTGGTGAAAGGGTTAACTAGGGGGCAATCAGGGGGCTTTATGCGGTAGTATATGGGGGTCCCTGGCGCTATAAAAAGCTGCGGCGAACCTAAATACCTACCTGCCTAACTAGCGTCACCTGTGACACTAATACAGCGATCAGAAAAACGATCGCTTATTAGGCTGGGTTCACACTGGAGCGATGCGGGAACGCCACGAATGCGCGGCGGGTTCCCGCATCGCATGCCTCCCGGCGGCAGTTCACACTGCCCTATGCGAACTGCTGGGAGTGTCAGTGAAATGTTAATGACACCCCCAGATCAGTTCGCATATCGCAGTGCGATCTGCAAACTTGGATCGCATGGTGTGAACACCCATGCGATCCGATTCTGCTGCGGACCAAAAAAAGGGTCCCGTGCGAGTTTGCGGCGGGTGCGGCGGGTGCGACACGAATTCAGCCATACTATCTGTATAGCTGAACTCGAATCGCACAGAGATCGGATGTGATTTGCACTGCAGTGCGGTGCGAATCACATCCGTTCTCATAAACCGCTGCAATGTGAACCCAGCCTTAGTGACACTGGCGACGGGGGGTGATCACGGGGTTAAACCTTTATTGGGGGGGTTAGGGGGGTACCTTAGAACTAAAGGGGGCTAACCCTAACTGCCCTAACAGTTATTAGTCACAAATGACACCTGCCGGGTGATCAGGGGGTTAAACCTTTATTAGGTAATAAATGGCGGGTGCCCTGAAACTATAAAAAAATAACTAACCAACCAGCGTCACCTGTAACAGTTATATGGTGATCACTGGTGAAAGGGTTAACTAGGGGGCAATCAGGGGGCTTTATGCGGTAGTATATGGGGGTCCCTAGCGCTATAAAAAGCTGCGGCGAACCTAAATACCTACCTGCCTAACTAGCGTCACCTGTGACACTAATACGGCGATCAGAAAAATGATCGCTTATTAGGCTGGGTTCACACTGGAGCGATGCGGAAACGCCGCGAATCCGCGGCGGGTTCCCGCATCGCATGCCTCCCGGCGGCAGTTCACACTGCCCTATGCGAACTGCTGGGAGTGTCAGTGAAATGTTACTGACACCCCCAGATCAGTTCGCATATCGCAGTGCGATCTGCAAACTCGGATCGCATGGTGTGAACACCCATGCGATCCGATTCTGCTGCGGGCCAAAAAAAGGGTCCCGTGCGAATTTGCGGCGGGTGCGGCGGGTGTGGCGGGTGCGGCGGGTGCGGCGAATGGCTGAACTCGAATCGCACAGAGATCGGATGTGATTTGCACTGCAGTGCGGTGCGAATCACATTCGTTCTCATAAACCGCTGCAATGTGAACCCAGCCTTAGTGACACTGGCGACGGGGGGTGATCACGGGGTTAAACCTTTATTGGGGGGGTTAGGGGGGTACATTAGAACTAAAGGGGGCTAACCCTAACTGCCCTAACAGTTATTACAGTCACAAATGACACCAATGCAAAAAAAAAAAAAAAAAAAAAAATGACATTGGTGTCACTGTGACTGGGGGGCAGGGGTAATTGGGGGGGTGATCGGGGGGTAAAGGGGGGGTGTGAGTGTGCCTGGCATGTTCTACTGTGTGTGGGATGTGTTGGTGCAACTCACTGATCCGCTCTCCTCCGTGTCGGAACGAAAAATACCGACACGGAGGAGAGAATACATCACTTCCTCTCCTGTGTTTACATTACAGGAGAGGAAGTGATGTCACCGGGGATTTCCATTCGTCGGGAGCGATCGCGAGGGGGTGGCCATGAATGAATGGCCGTCCCCTCGTCCGGGATCGCTCCCGAACGAAAACCGACCGCCGCAGGCACCGGGCGGGGGCCCGATCGGGCCCCCGACCCGCGGGAGGCAAATCACGTACATCTACGTGCTTATGCCTGCCCGTGCCATTCTGATGACGTACATCGGCGTTAGGCGGTCGGCAAGTGGTTAAATGACTATAGCTAAAAACACAAATAAAATTCACCGTGAGGCTAGGTTCACACTTGTGTGGGCCATGCATTTGAATAGACTGCCATGCCCTGTAAAAGCACAGGAAAGTCGTCCATGCACTACTTTGGAAATCACAGCCAGCACGGGAACAGCATGATTTCCAGTGCGGGCGGCATGCTATTAGGATTAATGGCACCCACCCATGGGTCCTTGGTTTGACAGTACTGTGTGGGTGGTTGCAGCTGCGGGAAGTTGTGCGGGTCCTGCAGTAGCCCTACCCGCACAGGTGTGAGCTGTTATGCTGTAATCTCATCTGAGCATCTCACCCTTGCATTTACTAAAACGTAATGGACCACAGGGATGAGAGCTGCAGTTTTATGAAATACTATTTTCTCTAATACTAAGGAGGAGGAAACTTGATGATATCCATATCCCAAGATTTAAGCCAAGACCTTAAACTGGCTAGGTTCTTTGTGATCAGGGGGTGCAGAAGATTTGATATTCATCTTTGGGATTAAAGTAGTATTAAACCTAAAAATATATGTAACATATCATTAGATCTGGTAGCTGCACTAGTTTTAGTTATTTTTTTTAAGGCTTTTTTCCTTCTGTTTTAAGCTGGCGATTTAGCCAGTAACACATCTCCTGTATTTAAGTGCCTGCACTGTGGATGAATGAGCAGCAATGCCATTCTATGGGGAGGGTAGTGTTAGATAGAATGACTAGCCGATTTAAATAAACTAAATAAATTGAAACCAAACTCCATATAAAACTTTAGAAGCAGTTACAGAAACAGTTGTGTTCCATTTGGGATAAAGGCTTTACATAAATGAATGACTATGATAAGCACCCCTGTCAGTGGTAAATTGTGCGTCTTAACCCTATAACTGCTACACCTGCTGGACAAGTCGTGCTGAAATAACAAAAAGCAAGCCTTAAAAAAAAAAAAAAAATGGGTAGTGTATCTAAATCTGCTATATCTTAAAATAGAAACATGGCCATGTAAATAAAATTGGCCAAGAGGCAGGATTTTTAATGCAAACATGCTTTGTCTCTTCTGCATTAAAGCTACTTACCTGCCTGTCCGCCCTTGAACAGTGGGTCGCACATGTGCAGCTCACTGTTCAAATTCGTCAATGCCAAATCTGAGTGAAATACTGCGCATGCACCGGAGTGAGGTCATCCCTGCCCGGCCAATAACAGCAGCTGGCAATTGAGATCCAGAAGTCATCTTTATGAAGATGTCAGCAGCCGGGCAGGAAGCTTGAGGACGCCTCACCGTTGCAACGGAATATTGTTCTGCTTTAAGCTCAACCAGCGGATTAATTAAAAACCATGACCCCATTCCCCATCCACATATTCTATGTGGATATAGGAATCCGCCCCACTGGGTCATTGTATTTTGACAGAGGGGAGACTGCAGCCTCTGTCACCAACTGAGCAATAATATACCGACAGGGCGGTTGAACAGAAGTCGGTCAGTAGATCAAATTCTTGTTAAAACCACAGTGGCAACACATGTATTGAAATTCAGCAGGGAACCACGTATGGCCAGCTTAAAGCGATTGAATAACCGCTGACACTTTTTTTGTTTTTTTATACCCCTGTAAGGCAAAAGGCATAATGAGCTAGTATGAACCGCATAGTAGATCATTATGAAATACTTACTTTAGAACAAGGCGTCGGTGTCTCACCTGGTCCACACCGAGGTAGCCGACATGCTGCCTCGATGTGTCTTCCGGGTAGTGGCCAGAGCCGCAATGTCATCACTCCCGCGAATGTGCGCTTGAGACTTCTTTCTGGCAAGGTCCGGCGTCTGCCGGGCTTTCAGCAAAGAATCCCCTGCAGTCAGTGGCTCATTGCAAGGGGAATATCTCCTAAACCGTACAGGTTTAGGAGATTTTTTTTTACCTACAGGTAAGCCTTATTATAGGCTTACCTGTAGGTAAAAGTTAAAGATTTGACTATACAACCACTTTAACACTCCTGTCCCCCCAGACAGATAATGCTGCTGTTCAACGGAGTGGGGGCACTAATACAGTGCGTTAATGGCCAGATCACAAGGAGAAAACAGAAGAAAAAAAAATTCAGCCACCACATCTATTGACAGAGAAAGCTGCCATAAAGTACATTTTTTGTTTTGGGTTATCACCACTCTGCTATAACCTTGTTATATTTAGCCAAAAGCAAGTTTTATTACTTGTACTTTCGGTACAAAAGAACAATATTCAAAACAATACATGTGATGCTTGCTTATTGACAGGCGATTACTCACTTGCCCATTTGAAAGTACCTATAATCCTTCGTCAGAGAGAAGTGGTCTAAAAACCATAGAGGCTGTGAGTGATGTACATTGACTCTTGTTTCGCTTAAAAAGAGCATAATTATGTAGATCACATACTCACTCCATCCCAAGAGGCAGTTCAAGGCTTGGACCAGATTTAGTAACTGGAATAGCCTAGCATTGGGGAGCCAGAGGCATTCATTTTGGCACACAAATCACGATTTACCCTCATCCAGGTCCAACACAAAATCTGCAGACTTATGGAACACGTTCTGCTTGTTCAAATTCCTGAACAAGCATTTAGGGCTCAAATCCCAGTAAATATGCACCCCTACAGAGAATGACTTTACTTCAATAAAAGCATCAACAGCGGGATTCAATTTTCTCATAATTAATGAATTTAATATGCATTAACTAGATGAATCACTGATGGCAATCTTAGATCGTCAGTTATAGTCAAAAACCACTGATGTGAATTAAAAACTTCTTCCGTCAACTAACTCTTAAGGAACACAGTTCATTATTTTATAATTAAAAGGCATGCATAATAGCAGCCATATGGTGCACTTAGAGAGAGATAAAAAGAAAAAAAAAAAAGGATTACACTGGGCTAATAGGGCAAACTAAGGTGGCACACAGAAGCTCACTTACACAGAATGCTACCGGTACAAGAGAAGCATTTAGGCTAATACATCTTTAATCTCTCCCTCTCTTCTGGCATCTTCCCCAACTCCTTAAAACATGCACTTGTCCACCCCATACTTAAAAAGCCCTCACTGGACCCATCCAATCTCAACAACCTATGCCCTATCACCTTGCTCCCCCTTTTTATCCCAACTCCTTGAACATCTAGTCTACACCCGACTGAACGTCCAGCTTGCTGAGAGTAGCCTTCTTGATCACCTTCAGTCTGGATTTCGTCCTCAACATTCCACAGAAACTGCTCTCCTAAAAACTAAAAAAATATCTACTAAGGGCCAAAACTAAGGGACACTATTCTGTACTCCTACTTCTGGACCTCTCTGCTGCCTTTGATATGGTTAACCACCCCCCTCCTACTCCAAAAACTCCATGCCTTTGGTCTCCGTGACTGTACTCTTCGCTGGTTTTCTACTTGCTTATTTAACCACACCTTTAGCGTTACCTACAATTCTACTGCGTCTTCCTTTCTCTGTTGTGGTCTCCTAAGATTCTGTTCTTGGACCTCACCTATTTTCAATCTACACCTCCTCCCCGGGTCAGCTGATAGCCTCCCACGGCTTCCAATACCATCTCTACGCTGATGACACTTAAATCTATTTCTCTACCCCTCAACTCACTCATTCAGTCTCCTCACGTATCACTATTTTGCTATCAGATATATCAGTCTGGATGTTACACCACTTCCTCAAACTTAATCTATTCAAAAATGAACTTATTTTTCCTCCCCCACATGCCTCTTCCCCTGATCTGTCAAAATTGATGGCACAACTCAGCCCATCCCCACATGCCAAAGTACTAGGAGTAGTCCTGAACTCTCCTTTAAGCCACATGTTCAATCTCTGTCCAAATCTTTCCGCCTCAACCTCCGGAACATCTCCAAAATATGCCCCCTTTCTAACCAATGACACAACAAAGCTCTTAATTCACTCCCTGGTTATCTCTCGTCTCGATTATTGCAAATCCCTCCTCATTGGATTACCTCTGCATACTCTATCCCCCCTTCAGTCCATCATGAATGCTGCTGCCAGGCTCAACCACCTTACCAATAGGTGTGCATCAGTTCGGCACCGATCCGAACGGGTCACCCCTCTCGGATCAGCACATGTCGCGATCCACGGAGCGCTCCGTGGTCTCGGCCTTAGGAAAGGCCGTGGCTTTGGCCTAGTTGCGGAGCAGCGTCCATCTTGGTACAACCATCAGCGTTTACAATGTGATCGCTCCGTGATGGAGCGATCACCTGTAAACAAACCCAGTTCCTCTCTCCCCTCTCTGTACTGATCTGTACAGTGGAGGGGAGAAATCGGATGGCAGCCACAGCCATCCCAGCAATACCCTGTCAATACTCTGCAATACTTACCCTGCCAATACTTACCCTGACAATATTCTGCAATACCCTGCCAATACTTACCCTGCCAATACCCAGCCACACCCATCCATGCTCAGACAATATTACATTGGGGGAGATGACGTGGATATTACAGTGGGGGATATGTATATTGCAGTGGGGACTATATAGTGGTGGCATTTTCACAGGTTTTTTGCAAATTCAATTATTATTTGCTGATCCAAAAAATGATCCAATCAGTGACTGAGTTTTTTGATCCGTTGCACCCCTACTTACCAACCGCTCTGTCTCTGCTACTCCTCTCTGTCAATCCCTCCACTGGCTTCCATTCATCCAACAAATTCAATTCAAAATACTAACTACCTACATCACTGACCTAGTCTCAAAATACCAAGCTAATTGTTTTCTACGTTCTTCTCAAGACCTCCTGCTCTATAGCTCTTTCACCTCCTCCCATGCTCGTCTACAAGACTTTTTCAGAACCTCTTCAAGCCAAGGAACTCCTTACCCCAATCTGTCCGTCTATCTCCTACTCTATTAGCTTTTAGACGATCCCTGAAAATCCTCCTCTTCGGTGAAGCCTATCCTACCCACACTTAGCAACTGTATTTTCATTTTGTCCATCTGATCATCCCCCACAGCTACTACCATTTGTTCCACTTGACCTTCCCTTCTAGATTGTATGCTCTAACAAGCAGGGCCCTCTGATCCCTACTGTACTGAATTGTACTGTAATTGTACTGTTTTCCCCCAATGTTGTAAAGTGCTGTGCAAACTGTTGGCACTATACAAATCCTGAATAATAAAAATAATACAGACATACCCCCCTTCCCAACATTAACTATTTCTTAAACATGTTTAATCACTTGAAACAAGCATGCAGGTAGGAACTTATGACTTTCCAGACCTGCACCAATGTTCTAGGTCAGTAAAAGATACATGCAACAACAGCAATGGGACCATATAACCTAAACTACATTTTATTTTTGTTTAGGTTATCGTAGGGAAGGATTGCAACCCTTGTCAGCTTTTACAGTTATCTGGGACTCCATTAAAGAGATTTCCCCACACATCCAATTTTACTGCTTTTCCTGTCTTTTGAAATCTATAAATACAAAATTAGCTGATCATTCTCAGATAGACTACAAGTGGCCAGGCTAACATTACAAAGGCATCGTTCATCGTTATGATCAGATAGCTGATCCAGAGGAATAATGTGCAGCTGGTGCTGGAGCAAGAATATGTAGACAGGATGTGGCTGAAAGAAGGTGGCAGAGGCCTGGCGTCAACAGTTCCTCCACATAGCCACGGTTAGGCATAAACTCATGGTGACTATGATGCATTAAAAGCTCACTTCCATTTTGAATGACACACACGTTTAGTTCCTGAAAGTGTGGGAGTCATGGATCACACATAATGTTGCTTTGTACCTGGCCCGTTTTTTACTCTCAACCTGATGATGCTGATGTAGACCTCAGTTGTGGTTATGTGGTGGTTTCCCAACCTCCCCCTTCCTTTTCTATCTCCCAGCTCTCTCCTTCCAGTTATCCACTATATTTTTAGTCTTAGGCCTTCATGGTTTTTTTTAACCGCAAGCTGGCTTGGACTACAGGGGCTGTACCCTCCCTCGGGTTGCAGGTGGCCCTGATAAATCACAAGGTGCAGAACCCACATGCTCCAACATTTCTATGGGCAAAAGTGCACCCGTATCTTGACTGTGCAAACTTCATCAGTTGTTGCTGTACCAACGACCATCTCATTTTACACGGCTTTCGTTATCTTTTGCATTGTCATCTTAGACTGCATGAAATTTTTAAAAATCCCAATAAATACTTTTGTACATGAAAAAAGCTGGAGGAGATCAGCAGCACTCAGGTGCTAGAAAGGATTAATAAAGGCAAAAAAACATTTTAGGGGGGAAAAAAAGGGATAATTTGTTTGTAATACACAGTGCTTTAGCAACCTAATGTCATCCAGTTTGGGTTTCGATCTTCTTAAAGGGGACATTAAGCCAGTTAAAAACAAAAAAAGCTGACAGGTAGACAGGCATAAATGCTTAACCTTGCCTGTCAGTATGCACAACTCAGTTTACAGTCTTTGCACAATCTAATGTGAAGACGACACGCCTATGTACATGTGTAAGAATGCCGTCAACCCAGCCTGGTCAATCAACAGGACCTTTCAAATAAAGTAGATCAGGTGAAAATGAAGTGGCAGTAATGAAGCAACGAAGGGGAACATTGCTGTCAAATTGCTGGAGAAGGGCACTTTGCAAGGTAAGTTTGTCATAATGTGAAAATATGCTGAGCATACATACAAATTATAGCAGAAGCCTAAATAATTTTGAAGTAGTTTAGTTCTGCTTTAAATACTTGTAAAGAAAGAATATGCTCAAGGATTAATTTTACTTGTTGCTTTCAACTGCTGTATCTTTCCGTAGATATAGTGTATACCACATGAGGCTAAGAAAAAAAAAATACTTCCCTCATTACAGTTCATCTTACAAGTGGTAAAAAATTAAATATAAATATGTATAAAATATAATGTTCACAGGCAAAAAAAGTCAAATAATAGTATGGTTAATGTACTTCTTTATTACTATAAAAGAACATTTTCATAAAGCTGGTATGGTGCCAGCAGGCCTGCTTCTCAGTAGCAGTCTACATTCTGAATATAGAATTAGCAGTCAGGATCAGAAAATGGGTTTGGAGAAAATTAATTCTGCATTTGGAATGAAGATGAAAAAAAAAAAAAAAAAAGGATGGAAATAATCATAGAGGTTAAATAGGGCTGTTAATTAGCTCAATTCTTTCATTACCTCCACGCTGCTCCTTAGCATGGCCTATTTCCCATGTACTGCAGTGCAGGTAGGTCCCTTTCCATAAAAGTGATCATGAGATAAGTTTCATTACACAGTGTTCTGTGAATTCCACAATCATTATCCCTCTGCTCTGTACACTTCCTCTTCTGCTGAACTGCAAGCTGTGGTGAAATTCTATCATGCACCATTAACAAATTACTTTCTGCCACATTACTCGCAGTGACTTAAATGCTTTTTTGTTGTCATTAATTTGCTCGACAAAAACGATGGCGACCCTTGTCAGCTCACCCCGCTGGAAACAACAGGTGTTCTCTCTCCCCCTACCTGGCAGATGCTGGAAAACATCAATAAGCTAGATGCACAAGTTACAAAGAAGCAATTGGTTGGTAAAAATAGGCAATAAGCAGCGTGAAGCTCCAAAATCTCATTATTACTGATGTAAACAAGGAAGGGAGAGAAAAAGGTTTTCCTATAGCAACCAGACCGGTGTTTAGACTTTGTTCAATTCCCATACCTACAATGAAACTTCATCATCATGTAAGGAGGAAGATAAAGCACACAACCAAATGTAACTACACTCTTATTTTTAGTAGAGTGAGGTCGGGGTCAAAGAAAGCAGGATATTCAAGGCTGGATTATTAAAACTTGACACACAGGTTATATTACCTTCATGCGCCTTCCTGAAAACAAGCCTAGAATAATATTAATAAAGTAATAATAGTATAAGAAAGTACTGTAGCATCAACCAGCTGGTTAACCTTTACCAGCCTAAAAAAGAATGCACATCACCAGCACACCATGGATCCACTGCACACCAAAAGTGATCACATTGCAATCGTTTTCAGAGCCGCACACAACCCCATCATTGGGACTGTGATATCCATGGTTTGTTGGCTATATTCTCTTCTCTTGACATATTCCATCCACAACTGGCTATATTTCTGCATTAATCATTTATTAACACAACTAGAAACTGATCTATAGAAAAACATTAATATTTGCCAGCATTTAAAATTAAATACTGAAAAAAAACACTTTATAGGTAGCAGAACTTTCAGAATGTGCATCAAAATTTTTACAGACATAGCACCAAGTTTATCCAATGATTGATTGAGGAAATCAGCCAATGGGCTTCTGATCCTATCCAGGAAACAGAAAGTTTATTTTATAACAGTTACTGTAGAAGAGAGTTCTATTTAGAAATTTCAGTCATCTGTAGATTTTACCTATAGACTGGGTCCACGCTGTTGCGGCGAGTTGGCATGCTTTGTGTTAGTGGACTGCCTAATGTCCCAAAAAAGGTGCATGTACCATTTATTTAAAAACAGAGTTCACCACTTTGCAAGGTAATGCATTATGAAACCTTGCTCTACAACACATTTATTGGCAAGGTGCAATGAATGCCATTGAGGCTTTATTCACAGTGTGTGTGTGTGTGTGTGTGGTGTGTGGTGTGTGGTGTGTGGTGTGTGGTGTGTGGTGGGGGTGGGGTGGGGGTGGGGTGGGGGGCAGGGCCAGGGCTGGAACTACACAACATATTGGTCTAGGAAGATGAGGTCAACAGCAACTACAATAATGTAGGGCTTGATCCTACAAGGCAGACATACACTTTAACATTTGTTGTTGGTACTGCATCTCCCAAGTGTTTTCTTGTGCATTGTGGTTTTGAAGGATCTTATTTGATTGATTTTTTTTTTTTATCCCCAGTGAGCTACAACACAACAAGCTAGTATTAAATGAGTCTCTAGATTTCCATTTGTCTCAGTATATTACTTGCACTGTAAAATGTATAGGAATGCCTTTGGGTGTAAAAAAAATCTCAGCTTTTAAAGTGGAACAAAGGGGTAAATTAAAAATGACACAGTCTGTAACTAGCATTAACAAAGGAGTCAGTTTTTCCCCTCATGTAACTTAATTTCTCAACTCTCGATTCTGCTGGCTTTTTTTTTATTTCCTTTAATAGACCAGGATACGCAGCAAAAAAAGTAAAACAAAAAAGAAAATCAACACCGACAGAGGTGCTTATAAAAGGTTAGCTTGTACCGATTTAGTTAAAACCTTTATTTATAAAAAAAAAAAAAAACACACACACTTTAACTGCTTGAATGTGTTAGTTGGAAATAAGTGACTAACAAATCAAAGCCTATGTAAACCCCATCTAGTCCATCTATCACTACCCTCCACAGACAGTGCTGCTGTCAAAGGGTAGCGCTATTGTTCCTCCACAGGGCCGCTGTTAGAAATCATGTACAGTCTACCTGACAGGGCCCCCTTTCACCCCAACCTCAACCCCACACTGTGCTCCGCCTATCGTCCCTCCCCTGACCCCGCCTGTTCAGTTTGTGTCCGCATACACCACACAGCGGACGGGGGGGGGGGGGGGGGACTTGTGGCGGCTCTATGGATGTGGACTCATGCCCATTTACATCAGGTTACCTCTGATCTGTCACATTTAGGCCTGGAAAAACATTAAAGGACGCCGTCCTTTTCCCTTTTTTATTCTGGACCTGAGCGTAGGAGGTAGGCATAGACCTAGAAGGCCACATGAAAAAGTGACAAGTGGCCCTAATTTGAAGGCTTGGGTGAAAGGTTCTTAAAATGGGAGAGGTTTGGGGCAGGAGAAAATGCAGCGCAATGGCACATTTTTACTGTGCCTCCCCCCCACTAAACAAGTGTCAAATAGCCTCTTACCATGTCTTATGATCATCAGCATTAGGACAATTGCACAGCACAATAGGTGATCTATGGCTCTGTCACAGCGTGTCACATGACTGTTAGGTGCCGATTTTGTTATGGTTGTACTGTGCTAGTCTAACTCACAGTACAGCCATAAACTAAAGGCAGCACCCTAACAGCCATGTGACACACTGTGACACAGCCATAGATCGCCTGCTGTGCTGTGTGATTATCTTAATGTGGATGATCAATAGATATAGTGAGGATTCTGAGGACTCTATCCAGATACTCGTGTCGCTCACTGTGTGCTGCACTGCAGCCACGCCACTCGAAACCACCAGAATTAGTGCTGCTGCTTCCTGTCAGTGTCAGCCACCAGTCTCGAAACCTGTCCTGAGGGAGTGGAGTATGTACATAAGATCACTCCGCCAGGGAAAGCAGCAGGACGGACTGATAACAGAGCAGCGCTGGTTGCAGCACACGATTATGTAACCCCCCCCAAAAAATGATTAAAAAGTCCCTGCAACGGTCCCACCTCCTGGGCCCTTCAGTTGTCCTAATGGGGCCAGGAAAATGTATTCATACACCCCCGAGTGTGTAGGAGCAGGGGTGTATTTTATTAAGCCCTATTTGGCAGACATTAACAATAAAGCCGTCTGGATCCCCTGTTGAGGTGATGGGGCCCAGGCCCCATGCAATAGAACTGGTTGTACTGCCTTATCAACAGCCCTGCTCCTATAAGTAAAGGAGCAACCCAAAAGTTGGCAATACACTGATCAAAATGGCTACTGGACCGACCCAATTTGAATAAAATATGTGGACTCTCCTGCTAGACACCAGTTTGTGTGGATGGAATAATCTGATACGTGTTTATCTTTTTTCCCCTGTTAAGCCCGGTGGCTGAACGAGTGAAAACTAACTGGCCAGACAACCTGGTGAATGAGGGAAAAAGCAAACAACCACTACATCTAGAGATTAGTAAACAAATTAAGACTACCAGCATCAGAAGATGAATTCAAGAAAGAAAACTGGAGCAGGTGGATTGGTTCCCTTTGTGACTGGAAAAAAAAGTCAATGGCAGACTACAGTGTACCAGTGATATTGAAACATTTTGTTTATTAGTCCAATTCTTGTCATGCAGATTTTTAAAAAAGCTATTTATTTTTTATTTTTACAAAAAAAAACTTTGTATTACGATTTGCATTTTTGTATATCACTCCAAAACAGAAAGTGAAAGCCTATTATACTGCTTGGTAGCAGGGAGGGGATTGAGATTTATTTGGAACGATGATGTGGTTATAAGTGAAAATGATGCAGAACAGAGGAATATAGGAAAGATATACTGAAATAGACACTGTAGGGCAAATCAACTACTTCTACAACAGAAAAGGCAGAATAAGCCGATACAGTCCTAGCTGGTAATTGCTTACTGTTGGACAGAAGGAAAATACAAACTAATACCACAAAAAGGAGTAATTCTAACACTCTGATCTTTTTTATGGACTGTGAACATTTATTTCCTTCCAAATTCCTTTTCTTTAGAAATCTCCAGAGATTTTTCTTCCACATAAGCTGCCATGGCACCGAATCTTAGCGCGTGTAGACAAGTGCGAGGAGAATACAACAAGAACTGCCAGCACAGCGCAGAGATTAAAGAGAAAATTAAATCATATTTCAATGTTTCAAAGCCTGTTTAAAAGCAAACAGCCTTTGAATGCTGGTATCCTGGCACAGGACATGAAGCTAGCACTTGTTTACTGCAACTTTTCTTTTTTGTTTAAAAAAAAAAAAAATGAATAAATGTATTTTATTTTTATTTTTTTAAATAACAGACATATTGTTGGTTGCTCACAACAAATTCCAGGAGTAACACACACAAATTAGTTTTCACACTATCACTTCTATTCATTGCGATGGAAGATATGCAAGATGTGATATAAGGGCTGCTCTGAAAAACTATAATTTATACAATCTGAAAATAAAATTCACACCCCTTGAACAACAGATAGAAGAAAAAACAAATAATAAAAAAGTATAATTGTATGTATTGTGCAAAAAGGCCAGCTGGAGAGCAGCGGTTTTCAAAGGTTGAAAAAAAAAAAAAAGCTTTTATATAAAAAGGTACCAGACAAATAGTGGTTGTTGGATGAGTTTTAAAGTGTCTGACATCAATATACAGAATGTCAACTGCTGGAACTAAACAGGCCATGTGATTTCAACTCAACTACCAGTAATACCTAACAAAGCTTCTTATTTTACAAATCCATTGCACATACTCAAAAGCGCCATAGGAATGACTGATAAGTGCAGCGCTCATCCAGGGGCCAGCTAGGAGCCAGCCAGGAGCATTTTAATAAGTGGCTGGGCGATAAAATTAGTACTCTGTCATTTGATCAAAGTAGAGGCAAGAACAAAGCGGATCAAAAACAACACAATCAGATTGTAGAATCTTCTTTAACCACTTCAATACCATGCACTTTCGCCCCCTCCTGCCCAGGATCATTTTCAGCTTTCAGCACTGTCGCACTTTGAAAGACAATTACGAGGTCATACAACACTGTAACCAAACTAAATTTTTATAATTTTCTTCCCACAAATAGAGCTTTGTTTTGGTGGTATTTGATTCCCCACTGGGGTTTTTTTTTTTTTTTTTTTATTAAACTAAAAAATGCCAAAATAAAAAAAACAAAAAAACAACAACATTTTTCTATGTTTCAGTTATTACATTTTGTTTTCTCCTTCACTGACGGGCACGGATGAGGCGGCACTGATATGCAGCACTAATGGGCACCAATAAGCAGCACTGATGGGCACTGACAGGCAGGTACTGATTAGTTACTGATGGGCACTGATTGGCACTGTTATGGGCTCTGATTGGCACTTTATTGGGCACTGGCAGGGGGGGTGGTAGGATGGGGCACTGACTGGGGACCGATTGGCAGCTTTTAATTATATCTGATGGGGCTGTGCTGATAATCAATGTGCTGATTATCAGCACAGAGCCCCCCCCCTGCCAGGGAGAGCCGCCAATCGGCTCTCCCTGTCAGTGCGATCAGTTTGAAAGCAGCCCAGTAACCACTGCGCAGATATGCACATACATACACTGCTATTTTAGTAAAAACTGACCTTTAATAACGGTCTTCCATTCAGGTATCGTCTGCTGTTACGGTCTCAGGCAGAGTGCATTTGGTATCACTCCGCCTGTGGCAGGAGATGGCTCTATACGGGAAGCATCAGCCTTTGTAGCTCTGCTCCACAGCTGCTTGCTTTGACGGCTTCATTAACACCACAGATGGTCTGGGATGGCGGGTCTGCAACCCATGATCTGGGCTTGCCAATCCACCATCCCACAGGAGGAGGTCGCGGGCCACTTCAGAGGGCTCCGTGGGCCACTGGTTGAGCACCCCTGCTCTATGGGATATAAAAGGGAAAACCTCTCAGGAAAAACAAAAATCCTGTCAAGATGTTCCCAATCAGCATACACCTCCAGTGGGTGCAAGGGGAAACCCTAAGCAGCCTGAGGAGGCCTCAGGGACCCCAAAGAGGACAAAGAAGGCTCAGAAAGTAACTTAAAGATATAATGAACCATCTCGGTAAGAGTCTGGATCAAAAGCCTCTGCGACTGAGAGGCAGACACCAACTTAACATCTTCTGGCCCAGATTGCTCAGAAGCAGACTCATCTGCCAGGCCCTCCACAGAATCCCCGGCATTTACTTCATCCCCAGATCGGGAGATCGGTCGCACTTCCTGCCACCCTGTGGGACGGAGGCAATCATGCCAGCAATTCTGTGCTCTAACCTGGCTAGGGCTGAGGACAGTTCATACTTGGTGATCAAGGCTGAAGCAGCAACGTTGACTGTATGGCACAATACCAGACAGACGCAGCGGCTCATATTGCCCAGAGGTCTCTCAGGGAATACAACACTAGGGTTTTGACTAGGCTTCTCAGGAGCTACTGACAATATAGGTGTTCCCTTTCCTGTAGTGTTAGCTCCGCTCTTCTTTTTTGAAAAGATAGCAAGCCACAAAAAGAGTACCTGGGTTTAGTATTTTACCCCAGAAGGAGACCCTTTAATAGGGCTCACAAAGCCCCTATGGGAAAATCCTGTTAAGCTCTTTAGATGGCCAACTAACACCTGGTGACTCATGTGATCTACAACACTAAAGGAGGAATGAACTGCTTAAGCGAAAGGTTTTCAGAGCCTGCTCAGTGTCCCACAGCTGTCCCCTGGAAGTGCCACATGTCAGCCACTTTCAGCTTAAATAAGATGGCTGTGCGCTGGGAGGCTCTGCACCTGCACGGTCATGGTCCTGTGTACACACACGCAATGAATTTTTGTGCGCGGACCATTCACAAAAGACAAGACCGCAAAAGACAACAAGAAAGCTTACGTTTTCCAACAGTCAGCCCAAAACTCCCCGCTGCAGTCACCGCTACACAGGAGTCCAGCCTTAGCTAGACTGATATACGCATGGGGCACTCCAAATTAAGTAAATAAGGGGGAATGTCACTTACCCATCCAGGCGCAGGGCAACCTTAGAATTTAAGAGCACAATCTTCACCCAGCACGGTGGGTTCCTGTCACTTGATTACCTTCAAGGACTGGATAGCCCCTTTACATGTTTTGGGGTTAACTCCCTTGAACCTGTACAGCACCCTGCAGGAATGCCCTAGCTCTGTGGTGTCCAGGATTCCACTACGCAGGGTCCAGCGCCCGGTGGGCGTATTAAAGGCAAAACCTTGCAGGATCCTTGCGTTTTCTTTGCGAGGCTCAGGTACCATCTATATTCAAAAAGATATACATCACCAGTACTCTTCACAAACAGGAGTGCCACATTGTTGTTTTTTTTTTTTGAAAGTGTGTTGGACCAGCTATTAGGGGAGGTTGGAGGCTGGTAGTTTTTGCTGCAGGCATGCGTTGGACCAGAAATGAAGGGAGGTCAAAGGATGTTAGTCTATTCTGCAGGTATGCATTGGACCAGCTATAAGAAGTCGTCAGAGGCCGGTAGATTGTGCTGCAGGCGTGTGTTGGACCAGCTATGAGGGGAGGTCAGAGGCCATTAATATTTTCTGCAGACGTGCCTTGAGACAGCTATAAGAGGAGGTCAGAAGCCGGTAGTAATTTTTGCAGGCATGCATTGGACCAGCTATGAGGGGAGGTTGGAGGCCAATAGTCTCGTTTGCAACCATGTGTTGGACAGGCTGTGAGGGGGGATTGGAAGCCAGTACTTTTTTTTTTTGACAGGTGTACATTGGAGTAGCTGTGAGGGGAGGTTATAGGCTGGTAATTTTCTTTTGGCAGGCAAGCATTGGACTGGCCGTGAGGGAAGGTTGGAGGCCGGTAGTATTTTTTTTTTGCACATGTGCATTGGACCGGCTATGAGGGGAGGTTACAGGCCTGTAGCCTTTTCTGTGGGTGTTTCTTGGACCGCCAGTGAGGGGAGGTTGGAGGCCAGTACTTTCATTTGGCAGGTGTGCATTGGGCCGGCTAGAATGAAAGGCGATTTCACATATGATTGCAAATATATGCAACCAAGACTTCTGTTTTTTTTTTTTTTATTATTACAATTTACAAACTAGT
Source organism: Lithobates pipiens (assembly GCF_037356315.1). Classification (NCBI taxonomy): domain Eukaryota; kingdom Metazoa; phylum Chordata; class Amphibia; order Anura; family Ranidae; genus Lithobates; species Lithobates pipiens. The sequence continues at coordinate 287,358,708 of NW_027507784.1, forward strand.
TTAGACTTTCAATGTATCCCTTGCTATGTATGTCACACTTTGGAAATTATGTTAGCGTAGAGTTAGGAACAGCTCTGTACAGAGGGGCCTTGATGTGGCAGTGTGGCTTCGCATATATTTGCAAATGTATTCAACGTAAACCGAATACAAACTTTTCAAACAATTTAGACTCTTATTTTGCTGGCTAGCTGGTAAGTGTTCTGGAGGATTTTGTGTATTGTATTATTCTATGAACTACTATGCTTAAGTACCGAATAACATTGCAGCATTAGTTTGTTTAAAATAGAAAATAAATGCAAAAAATGTTTGTATAGATATAAAAAAAAAATTATACTTGGTTTCCTTTTTTTTTATAAATGATCACATTCCCTTTGTTCTCAGCTGCATAAGAGCCGGGGGGCAGCAGTATACTGATATTCCAATCAATGGCAGCGCAACCGGGGGGGGGGGGGGGGGGGGGGTGTCAGGACAATTCTGATCATTTGAGGAGAGCATATTGAGTTCCCAATATAGCTAGGCAGCTGACCATGGTGTGATCTCCTGCATAATGTAGTCCGCTTTTAATAGGAAAGAAGGGGACTAGCAGGAACACCAGAGATTTCACACAAATGAAGCAATAAAAAGAGAATAGGATACTTTCTCATAAGCACATGGTATAGCAGGCACATATCAGGAATATAAAGTGTTGGGATAACAAATGCTTTAACATCTTCTTTAGGAACTGCATATACCAGGAAAAGGAAAGTCTCTTCCAGAAATAATCAGATGATCAACCTCGGTACTGTAATAAGAGTATAAAGCTTTGGGAAACAAATCCCAGAAATGTTTTAGAGTGCTTTATAAATACAATGTACAAAAGAATGTTCCCAAGTGCTGCCATGAATGCAAGAAAACAAGAGTATTTTGGCATTTTGGAAAAACAAAGATGGCTGCTATTTGCAGTGGAAAGGTTATTAACAATATTACATTTATAAAATAGCTTGTGCTATAATTATATGAGCTTTGTTAATATTTGACTCCCAGTAACTGAGCCCCTAATTATTCCTGTCTACATTTTTATAGAAGCATGTGGTTCTGTGCACTAGCTTTTAGATTCTATCATTGTTACCTGAAATCTACTTTTATACATCCACCCTTGATGCAGAAATATGCCAGATTTTCAAGTTTAATGCTCCAGCTGATGGGAATACCACCAAGGTCTTCACAAAAAATAAAAAGTTCACAGAAAGATTTCTCGATTAAATCATTTGTACTACAGCAACATTTTGGTAAACTGCCATTCAGTATTTTACAGAAATCAGTGCGAGATGTAATTTATATGGCTGTACTGGGCAGGGGAATTCACATTAATGAAGCCTGGTCAGGCTGCTGCCAAAAATGCTGCTTACTGAAAGTGTTAAGACGCTGAAGCAGCATGCAAAACAAATTGACTGGGGTCCAGTCCAATCTTCTGGATTTCAGCAATGTGCTTAATCTTTCCATCCTGAGCCATCAAATACTTAATGGCTAATACAGACAGTTCAGATCAAACACTGAGAAAAAAAACAAAAAAGGAAAGCACCAATGTGAGGCATTATTAATTCTGCAGACTTTATTCACAAAAAATGCAAAATCAGATTGACTATGTTTCATTCAAGCTATATATGCATGCTGTGGAGACATTTTCAAATGAACTAAATATTCACAGTACTGCAGTGTCCTGAACTTTAGCCCATCCATGGAAACCTCAACTATCTAACATAATATACAGTAAAGAGCCATTCTAGAAGAACCAGGACTGTTACTAAAACTTTATGATAGAAAAACATGTTGTGCAACTGCTGACCTTCTGAAAAATATCATGGACTTCCTGTCTAAAACTTTAGGTCTATCAGTGTCACTTCAACTAAACATGTTGTATAACCCAGTAAGTAAGGGATAATAGCCTAACTCTGTGTCCAATGATGTATGATAAAGAAATTCCCTATCATTGCTAAACCACTAATTTCCATGTTGAGACTGGCTAAGTGCCCCATCTACTGATCAGCCATTACTTTATGACCAACCAGTTAATACTGAGTAGGTCCCCCTTTTGTGGCCAATAGCACTGACCCATTGAGGCATGGCCGTCAGTAGACCGCCATCATTGTATATGGTACCACGCTGTCAGCAGCAGATCTTTTTGGACCTCTAAGTTGTAAAAACAAAAAGGTTTGTTATCTTTTAGAAAAATGTATTTTTGTAATAAACATCATATTTTAACTTCATATGGACTTGTGCCATTAAAATGCCACCATACTTGGAGGTCTTATTAACCCTTTTTGAACTTCAATATTTTGACCTAGGGATATGGCATTCAAAGGCCAACCAAACAATCTATCCAAGGAATGGACTTTTTACAACACATCCCACAGATGCTTGATGAATAAAATCTGGAAAATGTGGAGGCCAACACCTCAAACTAGCTATGTTCCTCAAAACCATTCTTGAACTATTTTTACAATTTGGCAGGGTGCATTATCCTGTCAAATGAGGTCACTGCCTTCAAGGAATACAGTTTCCATGAAGGGGTGTACTTGGTCAGCAACAATGTTTAGGTAGGTGGTACGTGTCAAAAGAGCATCCACATGAATGACAAGGCCCAAGGTTTCCCAGCAGAACATTGTCTAAAGCAGGAATCTCCAAACAATGGCCCTCCAGCTGCTGCAGAACTACATGTTCCATGAGGCATTGTAAAACGCCGACATTCACATTAATGGGATTTCATGGAAATGCATGGAAATTGTAGTTCCTAAACTGGAGAGCCGTAATTTAAAGACCCCTAGTCTAAAGCATCACAATGCCTCCTCTGCTTTGCTTTTTTCCCATACTGCATCTTGGTGCCATCTCAGCGATGCACATATACCCGACCATGGATAAATCAGAGCCAAAAACAAAATAATGAGAAAAACCTAACTATAATAAAATGGGAGAATAGAGGATTTTAAAAATAAATTGGAATACATATGGGCAAGCATAGCCTCACCTTCAGCTTTTTCCAGCAGACGCACCACACCAAGATTGGAGCGATGTTAGCTGTTTTCTTGGTTGTCAGTCTCTCAAGAGTGTAACCCATTTGCCACAATGCCTGGCAAGCATTTTCTGCTCTAAGCCAGAGGAAATACACTAGATCTTTGTATCTGAACTTGACCCTCGCAGATTTTGGAGGTCCTGTGGTATCACAGAAATTTCAAGTTTCACTTTGTTAAGTGGTGGGGGCTGGCTTGACAATTAATGATGGTCTCAAGGATATTAGCAAATCTGTCCACCGCTACCTGCGGGGTGGACGAGGCCATGCGTATTCTGGTGGAGGAGAGTCGACTCCAGGTTACCTAAAAGGTAAAAATGCAGACGTTTCCAGTATTGGATAGGGCAATACAATCGTTTTATGCTGAGCTCCTCTACCACAGGTATTAGGCATCTGTTTGGTCCTGCCCCACTGGGAGATTAATCCTCACTATTTGATAAGCTCCAGACAGAACATAAAAAATGTTAACAATTCAGATCAATGTAACAGGTTTAGCAGACAGCCCACGCATCCTATTGTAGATAATTTGCTTCCTACCCCAATCATCCCTGTGCAATATCTGATTCTTTTGGGTACAGGGGAGCATGGGACCCTACTCCTTTTACTCCTTTCCTTACAAGATACAATTTTGGGAACCTGACCCTGACCCTGAGCAATTTTAAACGCTTTGTTACAAAACCCAGCTGATTACAGCATAAAACTTGTGGTTGCTAAAAGCTAAAAATGCAGCCTGCATCATATCATAGTTACATAGTTGGTAAGGCTGAAAAAAAGTCCATCAAGTCATCAACAACGATCTGTCATCTCTCCTAGTTAGTCCCATCACACAGATAGAACACAGTGAGGGAACACAGTTAACACCTTGATTGCCCCCTAGTGTTAACCCCTTCCCAGCCAGTGATATTTATACAGTAATCAGTGCATAGCACTGATTGCTAACAAAATTTCAATGGCCCCAAAAAGGTCTCAAAAGTGTCCGATCTGTCCACCGCAATACCACTAAAAATTGCAGATCACTGCAGTTACTAGTAAAAAAAAAAAAAAAAAAAAAAGCCATAAATCTTTCCCATAGTATGTAGACGCCATAACTTTTGCGCAAACCAATCAATATACGCTTGAGATATTTTTACCAAAACTATGTAGAAGAAAACATATTGGCCTGTTATTTGAAAAAAAAAATAGGGGATATTTATTACAAAAAGGTAAAAAAAATAGTTTTCTTTTTTTTTTCATTCAATATTGTTGTTCTTTTTTGTTTATAGCGCAAAAAATAAAACCACAGAGGTGATCGAATGCCACCAAAAGAAAGCTCTATTTGTGGGGAAAAAAAGGACATATGGGTACAGCATTGCATGACCGCACAATTGTCAGTTAAAGCGATGCAGTGCCAAATTGTAAAAAGTGCTCTGGTCAGGAAGGGGGGAAAATCTAACAGGGCTGAAGTGGTTAAGTGGTATATTGATAACTGGTGAGTCCAAATACCCAAGGAGGAATACTTATGCTCTTACCCAAAAATGGTGCAACTGATGTAATGTGATTTGTGAGTATCTGAATGTGCAAAATGGTTCAAAACACAATCTGTACAGATTAAATGTCGTATTTCTGTAGAGTCAACATTAAAATGACTTGACAGAAAACCATGTCCAAATGACCTCCAAAAGACAGATCAAGCAAGGGCATACTATTTCATGAAAGAGAAGGCAGTGCTTGACATTTAAAGATCAGACAAACGCTCATTTTTTTTCTCTGGCACAGAAGATGACTCAAGTATGTAAAATATCAGTCGTTTCAGCACTAGAGTGCACTTTGCTGTAGCTATTGGCACTGCCAAAAACTATTCCTGCTGTTCTCAGGGGCTCAGAGCACGTCAAAATGTCAAGAGAGCCAGCAAGTGTTTAGCCAACTGTGCCACTTAACTCCAGGGTATGAGATACAAGACTCGACGCTCAAAGATTTAAAGAAAAAAAAAACATTATATTTAGAAAAAAAGACCAAGATTAAAGGAGACCAATGATACAAACGCTGGAAAGCAGCAGCAATTTACCTTGGCCTGAGGTGTTTAAAATCCTGTCCAAGGACCGATCCCAATATGGGTGGGTGATGCTGCAAGAGGTTCAGGAAGAGGGTTGTGCATTAAAGGATAAGTTCACCTTTTGGAACATACTATATGTTCTACCCATATTTAGGATGGAACATGTAACATGTTCCAGCAGCTGCAGCAACCCCACCACCCCAGTGACAGCGGGCAGGCTTTTCTGGGTGCCCATTGTCACTCTTCGAAACTATTGTGACCGTGCAGGGGCTCCACCGCCCAGCCACATCATTTAGTGTCCTCTGTGAATGGGAAACAAGTTTTTGCAGCTACTGGCTTGCAGTTCTCAACGTAAAAGCTTTATAGGCTCCCAAAACAAAAATAAATATATTTAAATGCACATTTAAATTGCAAAAAAAAAAAATGTATTTATTATTTTTTGTTAAAAGGTGAACTTTAACCAAAAATACATATTGGCTTATATTTTCAGAGGCTTAGTCCCGCTACGTCAAAAGTGATAAACAATAGGCAGCATTACTATACCTTAGTATAAAATAAAACAAAATAAAAATGAAATTGCCAACACACCCTTCCAACTAGATCTAAAACGTATATTACAAAATCATGAATAAATATACCGTCTACATCCAACAGTTCTATTCCTCACTGGAGAGGAAAAAAATCCTTATTGAAAAATAGCCATCCAGATTTCTATAAAATCTTTGCAGGAAATAAACTCCTTAATAATAAATCCACCCTAATTTTACTCCACATGTGATGCCTTCCACCTGTGGAATTCTAAACTCACCAGAAAATGTGACATCCAACATGTATGTAGGTTACAGTTGCAGAGCCATGTGACAATGTGCAGCAGTGTGATGCACATTGTATTGCATCACACAGCTCCTTTTTTCTTAACTTTATAGAGCATGCAAAAAGTGGCACATCATTCAGGTCACCACACAGCAGCAGTGACATGCAAGGCCATCCAGAGAGGTTCATTATTATGAAAACACGTTTCACAATATTAAATGGCTCTGGAACACAGTATTTCTGGTGTAGATGTAACAAATCTGCCTTTACCTGTGTTGATGTTTATACCGATCTCCCCCCGTCCCCAACAATCTTAGGCCCAAGCTGTACACAAAGCCTTGTCTTTGTATAAAGCGGATATATGCAATTCCAACAGACAGTTCTATTCAACCCTAAGATTGCTTATTGTTCAAAACGAGACTAGGAGGGCAGACAAATAAAAGCAAAGTTGAGGTTTGAAATAGGTCAGGGTTGTCGTGGAGAGGAATCAGGGCTGTGGGGCTCACGAGTGTGATAAAGGGGTTTGGGGGGTCGTTTAGTATACTTTTCACAATGGTGTACTTGCTTTTTGAATGCAAAATTTCCACATAATAGAATATTTCATTAAAACTTCAGTCATGAATGACCAATGTTACAAATAAACTAAGAGTGTACACTGGGGGGTTATTTACAAAATCTGGAGTGTGCAAAATCTGCTGCAACTCCGCATAGAACCAATCAGTTTAAGTTTTATGGCCAAAGCTTTTTTGAACAAGCTGAAATTAGAAGCTGATTGACTACCATGCACAGCTGCATCAGATTTAGTAAATCTACTCCTGTCTACCTACATCCCAACAATTAGGGTGGGTTCACATATGTGCGGCTGTCGTTTACAGCATGGGGTCTGGTGCATCCCTGTTCACTGAATTCAGGTCCAAATTTTTGCCTGAATTTTCACCTGAATCAGAGCCAAAAGCACACTAAAACCCTTCTGCAATCTGGACCATGGCTGTCCCAGACCTGTGTGAACTGCTTCCATTGAAGAGCTGGTTACACAGGTCTGTTATATAAATTGGATGCGGGGAAAACCACATCCAGTTTGCATATATGTGAACCCGGCCTTATCTGCTGCACCTGAATAATCTAAATCCCATAGGCTAGGGATACACTGGTAATTAAATATTCCTGCTACCAAGAGATTTAAATCTGAACTCCAGTCAAACAGTAAAATGCAGATGAAATACTTATATGGGAGATTTTTTTATTTAAAGAGGTGTTCCCATTATAAAAAAAAACTACAAATACTGCAGCTGCTGACTTCTAATAAACGGACACTTACCTGTCTCAGGGTCCAGTGATGTGGGGGATTGAAGCCCTGCTCATCTCCCGCTCCGTTCGGTGGTGACGGCATTGTAACTATGGGCAACCGGCTGTGGCTTCACAGCCGGGTACCCACTGCGCAGGTGATTCGCAGATGATTGACAAGAGGGAGGGGGCAGAGCTGAGCCCTTCCTGCGCTGAGGGGAAGTGACGTCAAGAGTCCAGGCACTGAAGAAGGCAGACTACAAGGTACCCCCTAGCAACAACAATTTAGAGGTGAGTAAAAAAAAAATGTAAAAAAAAAAAATCCACCTTTTTTTTTATTTTTTATTTTTTTAGGCACATTAATGGATTTTTTTTTTTTTTTTTTTGCAGTGGAACACCACTATAACCACCACCACTCTGGTGCTGACATTTTACATAAGCTCTGCTGCAGAGCAAAGCCATGTCTGGTAGGACAGCAGACCTAATTTTTCTCAGCTGCCGCACCTTTACAGGTCATGGCCCATTGCCAGCCTGTGACTAGACAGTGAAAGGATAGCCAGGAAACCGGAAGGCTTACCATTCTTTCACCCTCGCCTTTCCTCCTATCAGCATGTTAATTGATTGGCTGCTTGTGCTGCCAGTCTGACTGCAAGACGTGATTATTATTGCCGGTCCTTTCACTACTTGCAAAAAAAAACATTTAATGATGTATTAATACAACACTGCAATAACTTGTTACTTCTATATCAGTTCAGCATTTGTTGTCAGTGGAGATGATCTTGGACATTCTGCAAACTCATCTCCACTATAAACACCCACCTTCCACATCTCTACCTGCCAATGATCTCATCAGCAGGGCACTGAAATCTACATAATGCTAGCCAGATGACGGTCCATAAGAAGTCAAATCACTCAGCAGCAAAGAGAGGCCTTTTTTTTTTTTTTTTTGGCCTGGCCCTATATTTTGTTCTGAGTGATCTCCAGTGATTGTGAAACAAAATGCATTTTAGTGTATTGTTGCCATGGTGTCACATAAGCTCAACCTATTATTTTTATATAAACCCTTGCTGCCAGGATATTTAAAATGTAGTATAGTGTTTTTGTGCAGGCTTGCATATGGAGATCCGTGCACAGCTTGCTGAAAACACTGCTCTATGTCTATTCTGAACCAATCAAATGTTTGCACTGCACAATGCCACTTTCCTGTCCGTTCACAGTTTTAGAAGCACTGAGTGAGTAGCCGGTTTGGTTAACTACCTGGTTTTAAAGTTTGATTCATGGAACAACTTTGGCTCTCTAAAAACCACATTACAATAAAAGATGTACTGTGAAAATAAAGCCTGTATTTATGATAAAATAAAAAGCAATTCAAAAAGAAAGGTGGAAATCCCCCTGAGGAAAGATGAATGGCATTATTTGAAAAAAGCCTTTCAAGTGAAGAAACTGCTTTAAAAAACAGCAGACGGGCTCCATGTACTGTTTAAAAGACAAAACTATGAATAGGAATGTAAAGAGGAAAAACATTTACGAGTAAATGTAGAACAAAGAAATAAAAGCCATTTCTATCATACCTGTTCGTAATAGTCAAATTCTCTTCTTTCAACTTAATCTCTCGCTGCTGTATGGCAAGGATCTGTTTGGAGAGATCATCTGGAGTCCTGAGGAGAGAACAAAAAAAATAAAAAAATAAGATTTATATTTTTTAACCAATGCATTTTTTTGTCAAAGTACAAAACAAAGGCATAAATCATATGGTCTGCCACATCGTCAACATTGGTTAACAGTAAGGCAGAACAGATAATGGATATCACAATTTGATTTAACCTATTTCTTTAGATCAGTGTTTGTAGAATAGCAGGACAATTGCCTTAGATAGGTAACAAATACATTTATATTAAAGAGAACGCAGAGTCATTTTTTTCTTGAACAATATGATATACTTACCTTTGTGCAATAAATTGCACAGAGTGGCACCAATCTTGCCCGCTAACGCCCATGACACCACCTCTTCTCACTGTACCAGCATAGGACGTCACTTCTTATTGTGGCATACCTGCAGGCTTGATCCTGAGCAGCGCTGTCTGTGGCCATAGGCACAGATGGCATGGCTCCTGTTGCCTTAGTAAAGCCTGTGAGAGCCGCCACAGACAGCTACAAACACTGGATAGAGTGAGGGCTCAGGTAAGTATATGTGGGTTTGAGGATGCATACTACTACATTAACAATTTTTACCTTAATGCAGGGAATGCATTAAGGCAAAAAAGTTTAGGCTTTAGAACCACTTTAACAAGTTTGCCCACTCAGATTAGTTTTCAAATAAAACCAACAGATAGTCGCACTAGCTGCCAGTGTTAAGTCATAGACGGTGGGTGTCTTAGGCCCCTTTCACACTGGGGTGGCAGTAAATTATTTTTAAAGTATATACCAGTGATGGCGAACCTTGGCACCCCAGATGTTTTGGAACTACATTTCCCATGATGCTCATGCACCCTGCAGTGTAGTGGAGCATCATGGGAAATTAGTTCCAAAACACCTGGAGTGCCAAGGTTCGCAATCACTGGTATATACCATCGTATTTGCAGAGGTATTAAACCCCTGCTAGCAGCCAAAAAAGGGTTAAAACCACCCGCAAAAGCGTTGCTGCAGGTATAGCCACACTGCCCCATTGATTTCAATAGGCAGGAGCGGTGGAGGAGCGGTATACAAACTGCTCCTTCACCACTCCAAAGATGCTGTTAGCAGGACATTTTTTACTGTCCTGCCAGTGTACCGCTCCAGTGTGAAAGCCCTCGGGGCTTTCACACTGGAGTGAATGGAGTGGCACTTTCAGGGTGCTTTGCAGGCACTATTTTTATCGCTGTATCGCCTGCAAAGCGCCCCAGTGTCAAAGGGGTCTTAAAACACAATGAAATGGGGGTTTTGCCTCTCCTTGCTTGAAACTTACAAATGTACCACAGGGACCTGGCTATGAAACTTATTCCAGACTTATACTAGCCAAAGAATTTAGAAGCCCACACATGGTTAAAGGTTTCTTCTCTTTTTTGTGTTTCCTTTTTTCCTTCTTAGCAGTCTATGTTAATTATATGCAATATTGTGACAATGTGTCATTGGGGTCCTTTGGAATCTTACACAAATGACCAAGGTCAGCTGACCTATTCATACTGATGTTGAGGCTGTGAAACCTATGAGTCACTTTGTCTTTAATAAGTAAATGTACAGTAGGATAATAAGGAATTTGCTCTGTATATAGCAGGTCTTGTATTAACACTGACTCCTTGACACTATTGTAATACTTTATTTGAAAAATATACCAAATTTGATAATACAAAAAAAAAAGTCATCCTCTCTTGTTCAAGAAAGGAGAAGATACAGGTATTCATACACAGTGACTTTTAAACTTAAAACTAGTAACCCCTACACAGCGCACAATTAGCAAGACACACTTACACCTGTTATCTTGCAATAACCAGGACATGTAGGTCTTCCTTTAATACAATGGTCTCTTTACTGCGGCCCTGGGGGCCGGATGTGGCCCTTTGCTTGTCTTTAGGGATGAGCTTAGATGTGTTCGCAGCTCCACGTGCCCGCACAGATCGGGAAATGTCTCATTGCCTGTGATTAGTGCTGCAGAGTATCAGCTTCCTAGCGGGCACGTGGAGCTGCGAACATGACTGAGCTCATCCTTACTTGCCTTTATCATCAGGCACCTGGGACAGTATTCCTTCCAGTGATACATGGCATTATTCCTTCTATATCTACAACGGGCATAATTCCTGTTACCGATACCAAGCATAGGGCAATATTTCCACCACTGACCCCAACAATGGGGCCCAATTCTTCCCACTGACACCAATGATGGGGCACTATTTCTTCCTCCAATACCAACAACAGGACAATATTTCTCTCACTAAAACCAACAATGAGGTATTATTTACACCCCCATTAATGCCAGGACATTTTCTCACACTGGCCACAGTCTGGCCCCCACAAAGTCTGAAGGACCGTAAACTGGCCCTTTGTTTAGAAAGTTTGGAGACTCCTGCTTTAATGCAAAGAACTGTCCAGATATCTGGAGGCGAAAAGGCCGAATTCACCTTTACGTAAAAAAATAAATAAATAATAAATGCACATTTTGCAGGTAAAAAACAATAAAAAAAATGCGTATTTGTAATGGTTTTTCACAGTGAATAGTGGGTGCAATACTCATGCCCCAGATGCCGTCTGTGTAGACGAAATGTGCCAGGTCGAGTAATGCCTACACCATTGCGCTTATTCATGTTTCCCTTGCAAATGTACTTATCTCCGTGTGAAATGTAAGTTTTTTTTATTTTATTCTTTTTTTAATAAACCCTTTTATCTACGATATCACACTATGTGGAACCTTTTCAATCTTTGGTTACATTGTGTGAACACAGAGATTCATTGTGGTCCTCCTTCCATCCATGAGAAACCCATTTGTACTACATACTGGATACCTGCTCATTTTGATCTGGGCCAGAGATTGTAGATGTCACATCTCTACATATATGGTGTCATCACCACAAGCCTATATGACTTAAGAGTGTATAGCCCTTTAAGTCCATATATTCCGGTAAGCCTCCTTTTCGTATACCCTTTAGTCGTGTTCTTAGTGTGGTTTATAATGATTTTGTGTTCTTATATTTTAAGAATTTTTTTTATATTTTAATATAATGTTTTAATATATTTGTCTCTTCACCATGGTGGACATTTGTTTTTCCTTTTTACAGGGATAACAATCCTTTTCACTTAATACTAATGGTTACACATTTTTGTACTAATTGACTGTACATTTGAGCGCTGCATATTCTTTTACGAATAGTGGGTACAATGTCAGGCTCCTGCACACTTTACCATCAACATTCAGTTAGAAAGCTGGAGGATAAGCGTATTTGTAGTCCATTGAGAACTACAAGCTGCCTGTTGCAATGAAGCAGCTGTGGTGAATGAGCCCTGCAGACACACCAATTTTTTAATATGACAGCAGCTACCACCTGTTGAATTATTCCATGTGCACAGAAGTTGGTCTCTCGTTTGACTTCTGTACATTGTTGGACATTCATCGTTCAATCTGTGCCACCGGCTATAGCCAGCGGTGCTGGTAAGTATAGTCCCCACAAACGTGTGGATGGGGGAATTGGATTCGTTTTTTGTTCAACCCGCTGGGTAAATAAAAGACAATAAATTATGTATGACGCGCCTTAGTCATGTGAAGACCTTTTTTGTTCCTCGTTGCTGTCGACAGAGGGAAGAATAAATGATCATTTTTATAAATGTCTATTCTGTTAAATTCTGTTCCAGTTACAAAATGGCAGGAATAGGGGTGTTAATACCAAATGAAATATAACTGCAAAACAAACTTTTTTGCACTGAAAAAAAAATACGTTTGTTTACACCATATGCAAGATGATGACATCAATGAAATAAACATCTAACACAATCCACTCGAGACTAAAAAAATAGAATACATACATAAAGCTCCATCTGTCTGCATACAAATAAAAGACAGAGGATTTATTTTTATTTTTTTTAATCAAAAGACAACAAAAAGACGACTGCCCAATCTCCAGGGACGGAAGGAAAAAATTAGGGCCTATGTCATAAGAACTGCACAAACCTTTACTAAAAGTAAATACTTCTCAATTCTAGAGAAAAAAAAAAAAAAGAATAAAAATATTAACTGATACTAAAAGGGACAATAAGGGCCAACAAAATTGGGATATTATTTTAAAACGATTTCTATCTCTATACAAGTCTATATGAATGCTTTAGCAAGCTATATGCATGTCAACTGCACTTGCAAGAATGTCTAAATTTCTAAAACATCTTAAACTAACGTCAAAAGCATGCTCTTATGTCTTTAGGTATATTGTGCATATGAAAGGTCAGCTCACAGCTCAGTATGCTGTTAATGTTTTAGAAACATTATTTCTACAGTTAGCTTTTAATAAGTACATACAAGTTTAACTAGATTTGCTGTCATTACATATGAAGGCTCTGCCTCCTCCCCAGTAGTTCAGAACAGAAGTTAAATAGTCATTGTCCAAATACAAGTCTTTCCTAATTCTATATCTCTCCAAAACTCTCCTGGTAAGCAAGTGATTATGTGATCTTGTGCATAGGCTTCGGGTTACATTATATAGCTTCCAAACAGTGATATATCTATATCCACATATTATATACATACATACACACACACACACACACACTATCTCACAAAAGTGAGTACACCCCTCACGTTTATAAATATTTTATTATATCTTTTCATGAGACAACACTGAAGCTGCAGTCACACCTGAGCATTTCAAAGTTGCGTGTTTTTTACCACATTTTTCCCATGATTTTGTACAGGTCACCAATGTACCAAGCTGAAAAATGCCTCTAATATGCTCCAAAGAAGCTCATGTTCTTTTTTGAGGTTAAGGGCACTGTCACACTGAGGCATTGGCGGTAAAGCGCCGCTATTGATTTCGGCCGATTGATATCAATGGACAGGGGTGCTTTAGGAGCGGTGTATACACGCCTCAAAGATGCTGCTTGCAAGAGCACCGCTCCAGTGTGAAAGCCCATGTAAAGCGCCTCAGTGTGAAAGTGGCCCAAGGCGTTTTTCAGGCGACAAAATTCTCAGATGTGAACAGGTGCAATTGAAATCAACGGGGATTTTGCTTGTTGGGCGTTTTTCAGGCATTTTTTCTGTCGTTTTATAAGCTTAAAATGCTCAGATGTGAATGCAGCCTGAAGAAATGACACTTTGCTACAATGTAAAGTAGTGAGTGTACAGCTTGTATAACAGTGAAAATTTGCTGTCCCCTCAAAATAACTCAACACACAGCCATTAATGTCTAAACCGCTAAGTACACCCCTAAGTGAAAATGTCCAAATTGGGTCCAATTAGTTACAAGGTCTCAGGTGTGAATGGGGAGCAGGTGTGTTAAATTTGGTGTTATTGCTCTCACTCTCTCATACTGGTCACTGGAAGTTCAACATGGCACCTCACGGCAAAGTATTTGATAGCAGCAAAACAAATACTCTTGCGCACAAGTGTGTTGATTGGGTGATGTAAAGTTCAGGGTGCATAATGACTCAGGCCTTGCTGCCCTCCAGGATAGGGGTATCCTATCAGTCGGTCAGAAAGAAAATAGGAAGAAAAAAAAAGAGGGCGCACCAGCCTTGTGCATATGAGAGCCAGTTCACACAGGGGCAACTCAGGATCAGACTTCAGGTCACCCCTAGTCGCCTCAAGTCACGCTACATGTAAAAAACAATGTAAGTGAATGAGAGCCGTCTTAATGCACACTACTGAAGTCGCTCCGACTTCAGAAGAGTTTCCTGTAATACTTCTAGGCGACTGGTACCCACTGATTTCAATAGAAGTCGCCTCCAAGTCAGATCTCCATCTATATTGAGGCGACAATCAGCTCTCGAGAGGGAACTCCACGCCAAATTTTAAATAAAAAAACGGCATGGGTTCTACCTCCGGGAGCATACCAGGCCCTTAGGTCTGGTATGGATTTTAAGGGGAAGCCCCCCTACTCTGAAAAAACGGTGTGGGGGTCCCCCCAAAATCCATACCAGACCCTTATCCAAGCACGCAGCCTGGCCGGTCAGTAAAGGGGGTGGAGGCGAGCGCCTCCCCTCCCCAAACCGTACCAGGTCGCATTCCCTCAACATGGGGGGGGTTGGTGCTTTGGGGAAGGGGGCGCACTGCGGCCCCCCACCCCCAAAGCACCTTGTCCCCATGTTGATGAGGACAAGTGAGGACAAGGGCCTCTTCCCAACAACCCTGGCCGTTGGTTGTCGGAGTCTGCGAGCGGGGGGCTTATCGGAATCCAGGAGCCCCCTTTAATAAGGGGCCCCCAGATCAGATCAGAATTTTCTGAGACTACACTATGCTTCGCCCATTTTGGCAACAGGTTACGAAAGAATCATTACACAGATCATAATCATATTTCTATGCAGTGGCAATGTTTTGGAACATAATGGCTTTGTCCAGTACAAAGTAAAGGAAATCATTTCTGATTTATTAAATGCAATTATTTAATTTCCCACTTGCTAGGTACAGGCTTTACCTTAATTGGTTCCTGACTGGCTCACGCAGATCTACTGTGGCAAAATGGCTCTCCTGGCTGAAATCCCATATGAGTACATCCTTCCCTTTTTCGGCAACTAGAGCTGGGGGACCCGATGAGGGTGGCCATCTGCCACGATCGCATGCATGAGCATCAGCACAGGGATTTGTGTGTGTAAACACACAAATCCCTGTGCGGTCAGAGGAGAGGAGACATGTCATTTGTTCCTAGTAAGTAGGAACAGTGATATGCCTCCTCTCCTAATTAGCCCTATCCCCATACAGTTAGAACACACTGAGGAAACACATTTAACCCCTTGATCACCCCCTAGTGTTAACCCCTACCCTGCCAGTGACATTTAAACAGTAATCAGTGCATTGTTTTTAGCACTGACCATTGTATAAATGTCAATGGTCCCAAAAATGTGTCAAAAGTGTCCGATCTGTCTGGTGCAATGTCGCAATACTGCTAAAGATCACCGCCATTACTAGTAAAAAAAATAAAAATAAAATGAAAAAAGGCCATAAATCTATCCCATAGTTTGTAGATGCTATAACTTGTGTAAACCAATCAATATACGCCTTTTTTTTTAACCAAAAATATGTATAAAAATATATATTGGACTAAACTGATGAATATTTTTATTTATTTTTTAATTGGGGGATATTTATAACAAAAAGTAAAAAAAAATAGTTTTATCAAAATTTCACTTTTTTTGTTTATAACGCAAAAAATAAAAACCGCAGACGTGATCAAATACCAAAAGAAAGATCTGTTGGGGGGGGGGGGGGGGGGGGACGCAAATTTCATTTGGGTACAGCATTGCATTATCGTGCAATTGTCAGTTAAAGCGACGCAGTGCCAAACTGTAAAAAGTGCTTTGGTTAGGAAGGGGGTAAAATCTTCTGGGGCCAAAGTGGTTAAAGTTAGTCCTTTTCTTTGGTTGCACTGTACCCAATGCACACTTCTCCCAGAGCTGACTGCACATGATTTTTCTCTCCCTAACCACGCTGTGGATACCCAATGAATATTGTCTCATGAAATATCTTTAATGCTCAATAAGAAAGCATATTATTGATGTGTATGTATGTACATGAATATCTGTAATCACACATTAATTATGATATGTCTCCCAGTACCAATAGGATCCTCTGAAGAAGCTGTTGGCAAAACACGTAGTGATCCATTAGTGATGGTACACGGATTCCGTCGTTTGGCCCTGTACATGGAAGATTATCGTAATCTTATCTCTTCAATCACTGTGTTACTAATCCATGGGCCATCTGAATAGGTTTTCTCTGTACAGCTATACTTTCAAACATTTGATACATGGGAAATGTATGTAGAATGCACAATTCTTCTCAATATGTTTTTTATGACATTTTATATGTTGTTACAATAAACCTTGAATTTTATACATATAGGAGAACCCTTTTCCTACTTGGGACTATAATGGCAATTGTTAGTCAAACCATTTTTGCTCTTTTTGATTCTGGTACTATTTTGGATGTGGTGTCACACATGATGGGTTATGTCTCTGCATTTCTTCAACACCTCAGCAGTGCCACAGGCTGATAGCCTCCATGCCACGCAGCACTGATGCAGTAATTCATGCAAAAGGAGCCCTGACCAAGTATTGGGTGAATACTATACATGGTGTCAGGGAACTCACCATGTGAATGTCCGTCCCCGTGTAGCAGCGGTTCACTTTCGTTCTAGGCGCCATGCGCGGTGTCCCCGTCAGGCGTACGAGTTCCGGAATGAACGGACGCACGCCAATCCGAACACGTGGACGCACTCGCGCCAACCGAACATATGTACGTACTCACGCATGTACGGCCACGTCCACCAATCCTGGCACATCTCACCCTATATAAAACGGGATCCTGGCCTGATACCAGTGCTATTCCTGAGACACCTGATCGTTGTTTGTTCCTGTGACCTTGTTCCTGATCACCCGGCGTGTTCGCCTATTCTTTTGGATACTCCTTGTTTACCATTTCCTGGACTATTACTGACCTCGGCTTGGACTTACTACTTCGGCTCGCTTCCTGATTTTGTACCTCACTGTCAGCACGTTACCAGACCCTTGCTCGTCCTTGACTACACACCTGCCTTTCGTTCCTGTAACTGATTGCCAGCCAGTTGCCGACCTTGCTTGTTCCAGACGTGCAGTGTTTCCTTTACACCTGCTTGGCTTCCGCTGTATTCCTCTGGTGATCGACCTACACCTCTTCCTCCCTGAGGACCCAGCATCTTCAGGCCTTCAACTTCAATCTGCAGGCACCTGCACCCTTTCGCTGTCTTCACACTCCCTGTTCCCACCTCCAGGGGTGTGGAGACCGGAACCGGGCAAGAGGCCACCCTCAACAGTCTGACTCCGCTGTAAGGTACGTAACACATGGGTACACTTTTCAGTAAGCCAACATTTTTGTATTTAAAATGTTTTTATTGGTCTTATGTAATATTGTAATGTTCTGACCTACTGAATTTTGGGTTTTCACTAGCTGTAAACCATAATCATCAAAATTAAAAGAAAAAATGCTTGCAATATATCACTCTGTGTGTAATAAATCTATATAATAGATTTAGTTTTGCTTTTTTTAATTGAATTACTGAAATAAATTACCTTTTGGATGATAGTCAAATTTTTGGAGATGCGCGCGCACACTCCCACACACCCACACACACCCCAGCAGAAGCATTATATTTACCTGTGGAAGAACAGAACCCAATTAAGTCACTATCAATGGGGATTTGATAGCAGCTCATATAACATCAATATTCAAATTGGAAATCCATTGGTTGGAGACATTATGAACAATTTGTGTGTAAATTGCACTAACTTCTCAAGGATACCCAAGATGAACTCTTCCCTGGCAGATAAATTACTAAACAGGAAAGCGTAAGTTAAAACAAATCAAACTGGAAAAAGATTAGAGCAATACCGTACAAAGTTCATATGTTTGATAAAATATGACCTACAAAAAGGATACCTTCCCCACCTTAGAGTAAATCCGACAAACCTGAGCAATTTACCATATTTTGCGGCGTATAACATGCGGCAGCATATAACACGCACCCCAATGTACCCACTTAAGGACCGTCTCACGCCGATATACGTCGGCAGAATGGCATGGCTGGGCACAATCACGTACCTGTACGTGGCTCTTTAAGTGTCCAGCCATGGGTCGGGAGCGCGCCGCAGGCGGCATGCTCCCAACCCGGTCCTGAGATCAATGACCGTGGCCGCAGGATATTTATTATATTTATATTATATTTATTATAGCAAAAAGTAAAAAAAAATATTGCATTTTTTTCAAAATTGTCACTGTATTTTCGTTTATAGCACAAAAAATAAAAACCACAGAGGTGATCAAATGCCACCGAAAGAAAGCTCTATTTGTGGGGAAAAAAGGACTCAAATTTTGTTTGGGAGCCACGTCGCATGACCGCGCAATTGTCAGTTAAAGCGACGCAGTGCCGAATCGCAAAAAGGGGCCTGGTCCTTTGGCTGCAAATTGTTCCGGGGCTTAAGTGGTTAAGAGGGAAGTTTCAGGAAAAAATATTTTTTTTAAATAAACCACTTTGAAGCAAATTAATGGTCAGTAAGAATCAATGCAGCCTAATTAGTGCCCATCTGCAGCCTCAATGCAGCCTAATTTGTGACCATCTGCAGCCAGTTCTGTGCCCATCTCCCCCATCAAAGCAGCTCACCATCTCACCATGAAATCACAGAGCCGTCATCTGTTTGCTCAGCTCTCAGCTGGCAGTGACACACACAGTCCCACCTCCGCCATAGGCATTGGACCAGCTCTTATGATGGACAGAACACTGGTCCAATGCCGGTGGTGGAGGCCGAACTGTGTGTGTGATGTGCAAGCAGAGATAGAGCCGTGTGGAGAGGAGATGATGGATCTGATTTCTGGCGGCACTCGTCCCTCTCTGAGGAACGCTGACAGCATATAATGCGCACCCGCGATTTTCCCCCTATTTTCAAAAAAAAATGCATGTTATACGCTGATAAATATGGTAACTACTTTAAAAGAACCACCTTCCTGCTCAGGCCATTTTTCTGTTTTTAGGTACTTTGACTGACAATTACTTTGTCATGCAACATTATAATCAAAATAATTTTTTATATATATATTTTTTAAAACTGACATTTTGTGGTGACATCTAATCACCACTGTTTTTTTTTATTCTTTGCTAAAGGAAAAGCAAAAACTGAAAATTTTGAAAAATTATTACTACATTTCTTTGTTCGAGTGTGGGGTTACCAAGTGTGAGACTTTTGCAGCCTAGCCACATAGAGGGGCCCAAAAATTAGGAAGCACCTGCATGTTTTCAACGAGCATAACTTATGCATCTTACTACCCATCACATGTTTGGAGGCCCTGGAGTGTAAGGACAGTATAACACCCACAAAACGACCACATTTTGGAAAGCAGACGGTAACCCCAAGTTATTTTTTTTTTAAGAGGCATGGTGAGTCTATGCAATATTAAACCACTTCAGACCCTGAAGGATTTGCCCCCTTAATGACCAGGCCATTTTTTGCACTACGGCACTGCGTCATTTTGACATTTGCGCTGCCGCGCGGTGCTGTACTTAAACAAAATTGACGTCCTTTTTTACCCACAAATAGAGCTTTCTTTTGGTGGTATTTCATCACCTCTGCGGTTTTCTATTTTTTGTGCTATAAGACAAAAATAGACCAACAATTTTTAAGTTTTTTTTACTTTCTGCTATAATACATATCCAAAAAAATAAAAAACTATTCATCAGTTTAGGCCGATATATATATTTCTACATATTTTTGGTAAAAACATTTAAAAAAAATAAATAAAAATCACAAGGCAAAATTGATTGGTTTGTGCAAAAGTTATTCTTGTATACAAACTACGGGATAGATTTAGGGACTACTTTATTTTTACTGTTTTTATGGTAATGGTGGGGATATGCCATTTTTTTTAGGACTGCGAAATTGTGGCAGACAAATTTGACCCCAAATTACACTTTTTGGGGACCAATGAGATTACAATGATCAGTGCTATAAAATTGCACTAATGAATGTAAAAATGTCACTGGCAGGGAATCTGGCAGAACAGGGAATCACCTTATTTACATAGGCAGTTCCCCCATTCTGTCTCTCCCCACTACGATCGGGGGAAGACAAATCCAAGGGCACACGCGACCGCTATCATCTGTGCACGGACCGACGTACAGGTACGGTTCATGCAGGAAATGTCTGCAAGAGCTGGTTGGCATGTGGTTAAACGTTTGCAACACGTTTTGGGGAAATGTGGCAAGAAAATCTATTTTTCTTGCTTTACAGAAATTTAAGAAAATAATTCTTACACACAGCATGGACATACTGATGATCACACCCAAAAATACATTCTGCTACTCTTCCTGCATGGGGATACCACATGCATGAGACTTTTTTTTTTATGTTTAATGGTCTATATTCTGATATTGTATCAAAGGTATTAGGGAAAAAAAAAAAAAACTTTCCATGGCCAGCATCACTCAGGAATGAATCCATAAACTTAAGCCTCTGGTAAAGAACGCCCCATAGAATGCGCCAAATCTTTACCTCAAATATGAATAAACGTTGGCATTGTTTCACAGAAGTCAGGATTGCCCTACACATTTGCATGTTTCTGGGACAGAATAGAGCGAACACATGATAGTTACAATGGGAAAGGAGACCAGTGAAGTATGTCACCTAATGAGGATGGAAGAATTGATTGCTCAACACTAATAGGTAGGAGTCTTTCAGAGTCAAATAGAGGATGTGGATCCTATACCGTATATGGACACCAATGGCTTCAAATCTCTGACAAAATGCTTTTATTTCTTTGAGACTATATGCATGTGCAGTTGGTCCATCTCTCTCATGGGGCTCCTCTTTCCATCAATGTTTCTCTCTCCACCACCCCTCCCCCCCCCCTTTTTTTTCCCTCCCTCTTAACTTTATACCTATTCATGATATTCATTTATTCATATACCCATTCATTTATACATATCCAAGGTTCACTTGTTGGATACATTACATGTAGACTTTAAACTATTGCTTTCAACATTTTGCAACACTATGTTATATGTTCATGTATATTTTTAAGCCGCCTTCTATGCGCAAGTCTTACTGGAATGTGTAAAGCCTTTTAAACCTCCATTTGTTCCCTTTCTGTAGCTCATCTATTGAAATTCCAATAAATGCAGATTAAGCAAAACCAAGGTATTAAAAACAGGAGAGAGGTAAGTAAATGCCACAGATATACAGTATCTCACAAAAGTGAGTACACCCCTCACATTTTTGTAAATATTTTATTACATCTTTTCATGTGACAACACTGAAGAAATGACACTTTGCTACAATGTAAAGTAGTGATTGTACAGCTTGCACAACAGTGTAAATTTGCTGTCCCCTCAAAATAACACACAGTCTAAACCACTGGCAACAAAAGTGAGTACACCCCAAGTGAAAATTTCCAAATTGGGCTCAATTTGTCAATATTTTGTGTGGCCACCATTATTTTCCAGCACTGCCTTGACCCTCTTGGAGAGGAGTTCACCAGAGTTTCACGTGTTGCCACTAGAGTCCTCTTCCATTTCTCCATGACAATATCACGGAGCTGGTGGTTGTTAGAGACCTTGCGCTCTTCCACCTTCCGCTTGAGGATGTCCACAGATGCTCAATAGGGTTTAGGTCTGAAGACATGCTTGGCCAGTCCATCACCTTGACATGACAAAGCCGGTTCTGAGTGGAACCGGTCCTGTTAAATCACTGTATGGTCTTGGCCACCAAGCTGCAGCTCAATTTCAGAGCCTTGGCAATCTTTCTATAGTCTAGGCCAGTGATGGAGAACCTCGGCACCCTAGAAGTTTTGGAACTACATTTCCCATGATGCTCATCTACATTACAGAGTGCTTGAGCATCATTGGAAATGTAGTTCCAAAACATCTGGGGTGCCAAGGTTCACAGTCACTGGCCTAGGACATCTTTATGCGGAGCAACAATTGTTTTGTTTTTTTCAGATCCTCAGAGAGTGCTTGGCCAATCGAGGTGCCATGTTGAACTTCCAGTGACTAGTATGAGAGAGAGAGAAAATAACACCAAATTTAACACACCTGCTCCCCATTCACACTTGAGACCCTGTAACACGGAGTCTCATTACACTGGGGAGGGAAAATGACTAATTGGGCCCAATTTGGACATTTTTCACTTAGGGGTGTACTCACTTTTGTTTCCAGCAGTTTTGATATTAAAGGCTGCGTGTTGAGTTATTTTGCGGGAACAGCAAAGTTACGCTGTTATACAAGCTGTACACTCACTAGTTTACATTGTAGCAAAAGGTAAATTGTTCATTATTACATGCACATAAAGATATAATATTTTTACAAATATTAAAAAATTAAAAATGTGAGGAGTGTACTCACTTTTGTGAGAAAAAAAAAAGTGTGTGTGTGTATATACATACACACACACACAAACACATTTTATTACACATACACACTTTTTTTCTTTATTTATTCATATTACTATTATTTTTTTGAGAATGTGTTTTGGAAACGTTAACATGTGGCCTAGTAATTCACGAGAACTTTAATGACAAGCCTTCCTTACTCAATGTAAGCAGATTGTACAAAAATGTGAGGGGTGTACTCACTTTTTTCTGTATGTGCTTGGGTCAAATTTAATGAATCAGGTTTACATCCACTTTAAAGTAATATGAAAGCTGCTATTGCTGACCTCTGCTTGGGAAATGGTAACTGCCGCTCTTGGAGTGGCACTTTCACTGACCTGGAAGTATGCAGATCAGGTGTCCAGACTTAATTCTGAGTTGCTATTCTTATTTTCAAACAGCAATGGCATGCTGTAAATGTTTCAGGAAGCAATAAAAACCCATTAGGGATTGTATTACTTACTCCCTCCAAAAGTTATAAAAATAAGTTTTAGCTTTACATATACAGTACTTTAAGAAAATATTTAAAGTTTCACGTCAACTATTCATCAAGTCTGATTATTACGAACAATACCAATTCTGCTACAAGCCAGAATTAGGTCACACCTAAACGGAGATCAGGTTAAACATACAAGAAATGGAAAAAGCATCATGTTGGGCTGATTTGGATTTTTTATTACAGCAGGTTGGTGTGAAGGACATTCTCTATTTTGGGCATTTGTGTAGTGGGAAAAAAAATAAAATAACGCATGGCGTTGTTCGATTACAAAAGCAACAAAATGATTGCTCTGCTGACAAATGTCTCCCTGCTGACTCGGACCAATAATTTCTTGTGCTGTACTTGGTACAGATGAACCAAGGCTAGCAGATGGGAAGGTGTCCCCTGTGCGCGTTTCTTTATAGTGCATTCTTATGCAGCATGCTTTCACCTCCAGCAACAACACCCAGCTCGCCAATTTATTAACTGCTATACTTTATGTCCTTAAGAACAAATAAAAATTGGTCTCTTAACACTTATCAATGGGATGTCCAAACACCCATTCCACCAACTTTATTAAAGCATATAGAAAGATTTCCACCCTACATTTTTACTTTTAAAAAAACACGACTGTGTAGCACTTACAGCCACACAAGTTAGGAGGCAGGATATTGGTCTTTGTTAGCTGCAAATACTGACAAAAGACATATACAAATCACAGTTGGAAGTTTACTAGACAGGAAGAACACTGTTTACAAATGTGATCCTTTCCTCTCCTTCATAACACCACTTTAATATTAAAGCTGCACTTTTGCACAAAAACTAAACTAAATACTGTATATTATTCAGTAAATCCACTTGTGTGCACCAAATGCCTTTGTGAACCTCAATATTAAATTTAGTGGAATGCAGAGATGTGCCCTTCCAAAACTGTTTTGCCACATACAAACGCTGGGCACCATGCAATGAGAAGCCGCTACCATCTTAACCCTGTTCTCTGGCATACATTGCCAACTTTTTCTCTACCATTTAAAGGCTGCCTGTCCATTTCTGACCATATTGGCAGGCAGAGGCAGTTTAAGGATGCCTGAAGGTGACAGGTGGGTGTGTAGGTGTCGCACGGAAACAGCAGAATATGTACAGGATACAGTGGCAGGGACAGAGCTTATAACAAATGATCCTCACAATGGCTTCTCACTCACTAGATGTCAAAGGGAGAAACTGGTAATCGATTTCATGTTTAGTGATTTCAGCAGTTCTTTTATATAAAACTGTGAACTACTCTTAGGCAAGGGTGCATCATACATTTCTTTGTGACGTAAATTTCATAACCTTACAATAATGCTTGCATTGCCAAAACTACTCCACAATCCAGTGCTAATATCAGGTAATCTCTCTACCCATGCATGGCTTGTGCTAAGATATGAAAAGCAGCACACTGTCCCTTGTGTTTGTCCATGATAATCCAGATACAGTTTGTAAGGGCGCTCTGAACTTCAGGACCAAGCAAAAACAGATGTCTTTATGAACCAGAAAGTCTATAATAGGGTATCTTCCACGCTTAGAGCTGCACTTATGGAGAGAAGCAATCTCTGAATAGGAAAC
Organism: Lithobates pipiens; assembly: GCF_037356315.1. NCBI lineage: Eukaryota > Metazoa > Chordata > Amphibia > Anura > Ranidae > Lithobates > Lithobates pipiens. The sequence continues at coordinate 287,383,525 of NW_027507784.1, forward strand.
AGAAAAACAAAGAAAAGGCGCCTCTAAGTGGTACAAGCTCTTTAGGCTTTGATGACTGCTTCCTGTTTTGCTTCCTGTTTGTGGTCCACGCTGGTTGCTGGTTACTGTTTCCTGCCGCTGACGTCACTTCCGGGATCCTCGTGTTTTGAGACTGTGATTGCGGGCTGGTCTGTCCGTTCTCTTGGAGCTCCCTGCAGGTTTTCCCGTTGGCATTCCCTGGACCTCCCTGCTACTGGACACACACAGCCTAAACAACCTGTATACGCCAGTGACCACTGTATTCATGCCGGACCAACTACATGGATATTAATGATATGCTCTGCCAGCCTACATATCTTGTAAGTGTTTTTAACCCTTTTTGGGGAAATTAAACAGCTTTTAATTTTACACTTAGAGGCACCTTTTCTTAGTTTTTCTGTTTGTTCATGATGTTTATGTAGTGCCACAAAAAAGTACCACGAGTACCAAGACAGCATGCTTAAGCAAGGTGTGTGCACCCTTGGTCAAAGAAACAAGCCACGGTAAAGCAACTAACCTAGAGGAGTAAAAATACATAAAAAGGCAAAAACAATGGGCAATAGAGCTATTCCTCAATGCACATCTGAATGCACTGAAAGGCACTGCAATTTTTCCCTCTGAGACAGAAGAGATACTTAATCAGTACACGGTTAGGCTAGATAACATTTTTAAAAGGGGAAGCCAGTGGAAACTACACAGATCTTTCAGCATGGTACACGAACAGCCTACTGAGCAAATTGCACTGTGCCACTTAGTGTTTGACATGCTTCAGCTCCTACTTGCAGGGAAGTTGGCATGTTCCCTAGCTCCAGAGACAGGCTACTGCAATATTTTAGGAAGGTGGCAGCATTTGCCAATATTTGCTTCTTTCACGCTTGTCCTCTGAAAAACTGGTTTAGGAAATATTCAGATGAAGGAAGGCGTGTTGGACTACACAATATTTTGATACATCGGCACAAATCAAATATCACTGATTTGATCGATCGGTGTATCTGTTGGGAATGGCTGTAATTATTTTTTTGCCCATCAAGGAGCCATCTGGTTTGAATACAACTTTACAACCAGTGAATAGGGCGGGGGGGGCAAAAATCTCCAGACAAAGATTTCATGCATAGCACCTTGTGGTGCTTTATGATAGTTATATCTGCCCCAGACTGAATTTATTCTACATTTCCATGAAGAGGATTTCCATCAAAGCCCTCTTGGGATACCTTGCAAATCTGATGAAAAGAAAATCTGCTTGCCACCCATCATCTGGAGATCAAAAGGAAGGCTCTAAGCTATTGTTGAACTGTGTCAGAAAACTTGCCTGCAGTATAATGGCGCTGGAGGATGTCGGTAATCATGACAGGATCACATGAAAAATGTGGATAGGAAGAAGATGGCCTCTTAAAGTGTTAATAAAGTCTTTTTTTTTATTAAAAAATAACAAACGTTCTATACCTGCTCTGTGCAGTGGTATTGCACAAAGTGGCCCCGATCCTCCACTTTGGGTCCTCGGCAGTGATCTGGGCTCCTACTCTTATTTTTATGACCACCATAGCCAGATGCTTGCTCTAGGGAGAAACTTGGGCTGCGAGCTCCCGACCCGTATCTCTATGGAGCCACTCTCCATTGACTTACACAGAAGGACTCAGGCCTTCCCCCCACTTCCTCTTCACTGCATTTGATTTACAGCAGCAAGAGCCAATGGCTCCTGCTGCTTCTCAAATGCTGTGTGAAGAGAAAGGGGAGAAAAGATGAAGTCATGCACAGCATTGCTCTCTTCTCCCGTCTCTTACTCTTAACACACACGGAAATTAAAAACATTTTTTTTTACCTTAATGCAAACAATGCATTAGGATAAAAACACTATTTTAAGTTTAGTAACACTTGAAGGGGGTTAGGTAGCAATGCGTGTTTTTTTTAGTATAAGTGGAGTCTTGTGTATTATTAAGGCAGTTTCTCAGTCTTGCTCCCTCTCTGAGCCCAGCCAAGATACAGAACCTAAAAGTTCAGATTTTCTGCTGTATTATCTTTGCTCTTCTATTGCAATTATTCAGTAATATTCATTTTGAAAATTTATGTAAATGGTATTTCTAAAGGAAGAAAATTAAAGAAATGTTGTCATCATGTTCACTAGCAGAGCTCTAGCAAATTGGCATAATTCAGGTAAGGATACAATAGAAGTCACTTCAGTCTGATTCGTAATATCTAAAATTTCTGGTAACCCCCTTACTGATGCTTTTAACCAATTGCAGACTTTGGGCGTACTAGACGCACCCAAAACACATCATCATTGTACTCAGGACAGGTGTATAATGTCAGGCATCTCTGCCCTGCTGCTGGGACCCCTCCTCCCAGTATCCAACGATTGTCCACTTTAATTCATCAAAGGATCACTGTATACTCAGAAAAGGTGTCAAGCTGCAGCTATCAAAGAAACAGCCCGAATCAGTGTTTGTAGACACTGCTCCAGACAGAATATAGAAATATTTTTTTTTGTTTTTTTAAATAAAAGGTTTTGTTTAACCCAGATGTTCTCAACCTTTTTTTCAGTTAAAGTACCCTTAAAATTATGGACAGTCTTGAGGCACCCCATTTTAAAATGTAAAAAAAACTATTCTAATAGTTTTACATAATGAAGAAACATCCACACACATAGGACACCCGAACATTAGAGGTGATTTATTCTTGCAAAGCAAATGCACTTTTGCACACTGGTACTGACTAGTATTGCCAATGTTTCTCTTCTCCCTCAGTCAGCTAAGGCGACCTCAGTGCTGAAGGAGAGGGGAAAGGAGGGTCAAACAAGGATGCTGTGCAGGCAACCAACATCCTCCTTTTCAACTGATGACGTCATTGGTTGTTAGGATGACCGTGACTAGAAGGTCATTAAAAAAAAAAAATGCTAAAAATTGAGAAAAAAATATTTAATTTCTAAGCATTGTAATGCTTTGTACCAGAATCATAATTTTAGTGTTATTTTAAACCGAACAGAAGAAAATGCTAACTTTTTATTTGCAGTAAGGCCTCTTTCACACGGGGCGGATCAGTAATGATCCGCCCCGTGATGATCAGCTCGCTCAGCGGGGATTGCTCCGTTGCCCCCGCTGAGCTGGCTGCGGACAGGGCGGTCTCCGCACACTGTGCGGGGACCGCCCTGTCAGCTCTCCGCTCTCCTCTATGGGGATCGGATGAGCACAGACCGTGTGTCCGTGTTCATCCGATCCGCTCTGCAGACGGATAGAAAAATAGGATTTTCCTCCGTCTGCAGAATCGGACTGTTGCGGAGGCGGAGGAAATTGGGTGTCTGCGGATGTTCATCCGCAGACACCCAATATCCCATAGGGATGAATGTATGCCCGTATTTCATCCGCAAACGGATGGATGAAATACGGACATATCATCCGCATGTGTGAAAGGGGCCTAACACTTTTTAAACACAGCACTACAAAAAAGGTTTTGTTTCGTTTAAGGATTAAAAAAAAAAAAACTGTTGCAAGACAATATGAAAAGAAAGCCTGGTTTGTCCTTAAAACAAAAACTACATGGTTTACCTTGTTCTCTTTAGTAATGACAGAGATATCACTGAATAAACAAGTCCTTAGCAGAAATGTAAAATTTGCTCTGGTCCATAGGGAGTGAACAGGTGTGAGAGGTGAAGTGGTTAATGTGAAAAGGTAACCATGATTAAAAAGTAGAAAATTAACCCCACAGGCCTCTGATCTGTTGATCTTCAAAAAAAGGAAACACATAACTAACTTGTATTTCAACTACTGATAAATACCTTCAATAGCCTTGGAGAAAAGAATGACACATTTATCACAAGGCTCATAAGCAAAGTAACAGCTAAACATTTTTCAGGTCACAAGCACACGCATGGTCCAATGGGAATATAATACAAGAAGAAACAAGGCACACATAACACAACAGAATTTATGTGTGATGCCTCGCAATATTAACAACACTTCCAACAAATGCAAAAAATGCAGATTCTGCATTTTACCCCGGATAAACACAACTGCATAGTCTTCAAATTTCTCATATAGGAAGGTATCCATATGGATGGACTCGTGGAAATGGGTATGGATTCCCTGAGAGATGAGCTTTGGGATGATTTGTGTACATCAATTAGGATAAAATTGTTGGTTTACTTTTGTGATATATGTTTACATAAATTTATATATTTATTTAAAAAACTCGATTCTGCGAAAGCACCTACGCAATATATACAGTGCCTTGCAAAAGTATTCACCCCCTTGGCAATTTTTCGTGTTTTGTTGCCTCACAACCTGGAATTTACATGAATTGTTTGAGGATTTGTATCATTTCATTTACAGAATATGTCCACAACTTTGAAGATTTTTTTTTTTTTAATTGTTGAGCAAACAAATAGGAAAAAATAACAGAAAAGGTCAATGTGAATAACTAATTCACCCCTCCAAAGTCAATACTTTGTAGAGCTACAAAGAGCAACAGCTTGAAGTTGCTTTGGATAAGTTTATGAGCTTACCACATCTTGCCACTGGGATTTTTGCCAATTCCTCCTTGCAAAACTGCTTCAGCTCCTTCAAGTTGGATGGTTTGCGCTTGTGAACAGCAATCTAATGCCGCATACACACGAGCGGACTGTATGGCGTACTTAGTCCGTCATACAATCCGACGGACAGTCCGTCATACTTTCGACTGAACGGACTTGACCACACACGGATGCACAAACAGTCCGTCGAAAGCTTGCGCGATGACGTGTACAGCACGTACGACGGGACTAGAAATAGGAAGTCCAATACACAGCAAAGCACCCTTCCGCCGTGTAAATCCTTTGAGCATGCGCCATTCTTAGTCCGTCGAACTAGCCTACTGACGAGCAGATTGTCCGCTGAAACCAAAGTACGACAGACAGAATTTCGAAAAATCCGAAATACTTAGTACGCCAGACTGCACGCTGAAAAAGTCAGCTGAAGCCCACACACGAGCGTACTGTCCGCTAAAATGTGTTTCGACGGACTAAGTACACCATACAGTCCGCCCGTGTGTACGCGGCATAAGTCTGACCAAAGAGTTTCTATTGGATTGAGGTTTGGGCTTTGACTAGGCCATTCCAACACATTTACATGTGTCCCCTTAAACCACTCAAGTGTTGCTTTAGCAGTGTATTTGGGGTCATTGTCCTGATGGAAGGTGAATCTTCATTCTAGCCTCAAATCACACACAGAGTGGAACAGGTTTTGCTCAAGAATATCCCTGTATTTAGCACCATCCATCTTTCCCTCAACTCTGGCCAGTTTCCAAGTCCCGACTGCTGAAAAACATCCCCACAGCATGATGCTGCCACCACCATGTTTCTTTGGGTGATGTGATGCGCCAGATATAGCGTTTTATTTTATGGCCAAAAAGTTCAATTTTAGTCTCATCAGACCAGAACATGCCTTTTCGCAAACTAAAAACACGCCACTTTATTTTTGTTATTTTTTTTTATTTAAGTAATGACTTGCTTCTGGCCACTCTGCCATAAAGCCCAACTCTATGGAGCATACGGCCTATTGTTGTCCTATGTACAGATACTCCAGTCTCTGTTGTGGAAGTCTGCAGCTCCTCCAGGGTTACCTTAGGTCTCTCTGCTGCCTCTGGGGCCTTTCAAAAAGGTGTGTATATGTTAATGACAGATCATGTGACACTTACAATGCACACAGGTGGACAAAATTTCACTAATTATGTGACTTCATGGGTTTCATAACAAAAGGGGGTGAAAACATACGCACATATGCCAATCGGTTTTTTTTTTTATTTCTAAAAAAATAGTTTTACCGTATATACTCGAGTATAGGCCGACCCGAATATAAGCCGAGGCCCCCAATTTACCCCCAAAAAAACTGGCAAACTTATTGACTCGTGTATAAGCCGAGGGTGAGACATGCCTGTCCATCCCTGTGTGTGTGTCCGTCCATCCCTGTGTGTCCGTCCATCCCTGTGTGTCCGTCCATCCCTGTGTGTCCGTCCATCCCTGTGTGTCCGTCCATCCATCCCTGTGTGTGTGTGTGTCCATCCATCCATCCATCCCTGTGTGTGTGTGTCTCCATCCATCCATCCATCCATCCCTGTGTGTGTGTGTCTCCATCCATCCATCCATCCATCCCTGTGTGTGTGTGTCTCCATCCATCCATCCATCCATCCCTGTGTGTGTCTCCATCCATGTGTGTGTGTGTGTGTGTGTGTGTGTGTGTGTGTGTGTGTGTGTGTGTGTGTGTGTGTGTGTGTGTCCAGCCTACCTTTGTCCCGAGCCTCCGTCCCGTGCCTTGCCTCCTTGCCTCCGTCCCGTGCCGTGCCTTGCCTCCTTGCATCCGTCCCGTTTCGTGCCTTGCCTCCTTGCATCCGTCCCGTCCCGTCCCGTGCCGTGCCGTGCCGTGCCTTGCCTTGCCTCCGTCCCGTGCCCTCTTCGTCGGCGGCCATTGTAAAATTCAAAAGCTGCGCCGCCGCCTTCGCCTGTGATAGGCGGAACACTGAATTTCCCAGCAGCCTGTGTTCCGCCTATCACAGACGTCGTATCATCCTCGTCCGTAGTACGAGGATGATACGATGTCCGTGATAGGCGGAACACAGGCTGCTGGGAAATTCAGTGTTCCGCCTATCACAGGCGAAGGCGGAGCCGGAGGCGCGGCTTTTGAATAGAATGGCCGCTGTCTGTCTGCTCGACACGCTGATCGAGCGGGCAGACAGCGATGACTCGAGTATAAGCCGAGGGGGGCACTTTCAGCCTCAAAAAAGAGGCTGAAAATCTCGGCTTATACTCGAGTATATACGGTATGTATATGTTTTTCTAATTTTACTTCACCAACTTAGGCTATTGTGTTCTGATCCATCACATATAATACAGATTAAAAAAAAAAAATCTAACTAAAGGCTGTAATGTAACAAAATAGCTAATAAGCCAAGGGGGTGAATACTTTTGCAAGGCACTGTACAAGTCAGTTCTTAAAAGTTGTATGCCTTTAACATTGCAGCACTGGCTGGATGGGTGAATGCTTTAAAAGTTAGATCAAACTGCTTTATGTCAAATTACTTTTGTAGGCCACAGCATAGACATCTGAAACTATGGGAAATATCAAATGCTCACATTTTGTTGGCATATGGCTTTCCTTTCAAAGATGACAACACACTGCTATTCAATTTGATAACGACACTGAAATATGATTTTACTAAAATTTTCTTTTAAATTTCCAACTTTCTATGTGCAGTTACTAATGTATAAGCAAACCTTATTTTGTAGAGAAAGATTACAAAAAGGACCGGTCAGGTTTTTATTGCCGTCTGTCTCCTCGTTGGGGAGATTCCACCTCTATTTGTTCTATTGACCACTGTCACCGAGAAAAAATGTGAAAGTCAAAATATTACAGTTATCACCAAGAGGTGAGGGGCAATTCATCCAATGAAGAGCACCACTCCAGGGACAACTGTTGAAAAAGAGAATTGCCTTTATTTGTAAAGCTTTTCTATTGCATCTTTAACAGGAAGTGAAGGAAAATCTCCCCAACAGGACATAGACAGCAAAAATAACTTGACAGAGGTTTAAAGTGATTGAAAAGTCATATTTTTCTCCTTTAAAAATAACAAACTTATTATTCTTACCTGCTCTGTGAAGTGGATTTGCACAGAGCAACCCAGATCCTCCTCTTCTCTGGTCCCTCCCTCTTGTGAAGTGCCCCCACAGCAAGCAGCTTGCTATGGGGGCCCCTGAGCAGAGCCACAGCTCCGTGTGTCTATGCAGACATGGAGCCATGGTTTAGCCCCATCCCATCTCTCCAGATAGGCTGACTTTGATTGACAACAGCGGAAGCCAAATGGCACCGCTGATGTGTCTCAGCCAATCAGGACACTTGTGCACGTCGCTGGATAGAGATGGGGCTCAGGAAATTATTAGGGGAGCTGGGCGGGGGTTAATACACAAATAACTTTTTTTTTTAATCTTAAAGCATAGAATACATTAAGATAAAAAAACCTTCTGCCTTTACAACCACTAACTATTCCTTGCTCTGTCCAAAATGAAAGGGTTTGCCATATACTTTAAGTAAAAAAGTAAATTGTAAGCTTAAAGGGGTTGTAAAGGCATAAGGATTTTTTTTTACCTTAATGCATTCTATGCACCAAGATAAAAAGCCTTCTGTGTGCAGCACAGTCTCCCCAGCACCCCTAATACTTACCTAAGGTCCCTCTCCGTCCACGAGTGTGACTGGCTGCGACACACAGCAGCGGTGCCATTGGCTCCTGCTGCTGTCAAATTCAGCTAGCCAATCAGGGGGGAGAGGAGAGGGGGCGGGGTTGGGGTTCCGTGTCTGAATGGACACAGGGAGCTATGACTCTGCGGGAGGGAGGGACCAGGAGCACAGAAGAGGGACCTGAGAAGAGGAGGATTCAGGCTGCTCTGTGCAATGGAGAGTATAACATGTTTGTTATTTTTATAGGCAGAAAAAAAGACGAGACTTTACAATCACTTTAACAGTATCCAATTCCAATGTGAATCTTTAGATGAACTGGTTTATCCAAAGACACAATTTCAAGTTGGATATTTTTACAGAGAACAAGCAGGAACTTTGTAGCAATTCAGTTTATTCAATTGTAAGTGTGGAATGCTTTTCCTTGAGATGGCAGATTTGATCAAAGAAGATGCATTGTCTGGGTGGTTTGATAAATTCCTGCATGGGGAAGAGAGCCTGAGGAATGATGCAGAACGCAATCTCCCGAGCATGGACAGTTGTGCTGCTCAATAACATGTACACCTAGAAGGCAACATTGACAAAATCTGTCAAGCTACCAAGATACAAAACACTATATTCTCTAGTACCCGATGAAAGATATACACACAAAATCGAGAACAACAACAGTATCTGTGAAGTAAGAAAACCAACCCTATCGTTACGGTTATCCCCTGGAAAGGCTGACAGCACTACTTTCTTCTTTGTGCCTCACTTCTCCACAACAGCAAACTGTTTTTTTTGACTTAACAGTATAAACCATTTCTTGGAGTAAAGTACAGGACACTGGATCTTAAGCACTTGAGTCCCAAGGCATTTTATTCCCTGAAACCACATGAGTCAGGCAGCTACTCTAATAATATAATTTTTCTAGGAAGATAGGGCTTTACCAGGTTCACAACCGGCTTGTGTACATATACATGGCACAATGGCACTGCTGCGCAAAACTCCGTACAGGTACGGGGCGCGCTCTCGAGCCGCCAGGGGGTGGTCCCGCGACCATCAGATTAGTTCCAGAACTGATAAATCTTCAGGTTCAGGCCAATGATTTATGGCCTGGACCTGCTGATAGGGGAAGGAGTTAATTAGCCAGAACCAAACCGTAAGTGAAAACACAGGCAGGTGAAGTGAGGTTATCTCCCCTCGTGGAACCCTTTTCGTTCCACCGAGAGAAGACATCTCACAGTAAGTTGCACCAACACTACACTAACACACGTAGGTACACTTGTCACCTCCTATGACCCCCATGCGATCCAGTTAACCCCCTTCACTCCCTGTCACTGTGTCACCCAGTGTAGTTTTCATATTTTTCATTGAGCACTGTACTGGTGTTATTTGTGACAGTAATCAACCTTAGGGCAGTTAGTGGTAGGCCCAGGTAGCTTTAGGGTACCCCTCTAACCCCCACAAAGGTTTAACCCCTTGATCACCCCGTCACCAGTGATCACTGTATTAGTGTTATGGGTGACGCTGGCTAGTTATTTTTTATAGGGTCAGGGTACCCGCCTTATATTACTTAAATAAAGGTTTAACCCCCTGATCACCCAGCAGGTGATATCAGTTAGATTTTAGCATCAGTTAGGGTCTGTGTGGCCCCAGGCATCCTCAGATTAGTGCCAGTAATGCTAACACCCACAGACGCACCATAAACCTCCCTTAGTAGTATAGTGTCTGAACGGATCAATATATTTGGTCTGATCAGATCTATATTAGCGTCCCCAGTAGTTTAGGGTTCCCAAAACCAGTGTTAGCGGGATCAGCTCAGATACCTGCTAGAATCTGCGTTTAGATCCTGCTCCCAGCGCAGCCCACCCAAGTGCAGTATCAAATTGATCACTGTCACTTACAAAACACATAACTGCAGCGTTCGCAGAGTCAGGCCTGATCCCTGCGAACGCTACATTTGTTTGGTAGCGTTTGAAGCAGTTGCCGACAGGTGTTTTTTTTCCTGTGAATCTAAGGTATACTAGTGAAGAGGCCTTCTGAGCATGACACATGAGAGTGAAGATGAAGTCACCCATCTGTCAGATTCAGGCTAAGAATATGATCCTGTAGACAGCAGCGGCACCCTGACAGATAGTTTCCGACGATGGAATAGTGGTCCCTGGCAAGGTAAGGGGTACCCAACCCCATTCTTCTGCTGTTGAGGTGCAAGAACCGCGGGGCTCTCATATGAAGCAGAAAGCCGATACTAGTGCCGCTCATCCTTCTAGCACAACTAGTGTCCCGCAGCCAACAAGAAGACAGACAGGCCCGTCGAGCCCATAGTGCCCTTCCTGCTGCATTTTCCAAACGGAATTGGGAGTTACTTCCCCCATTCACTGGCCAACCCGGAATTCAGGTGGATTTTCCGTCACTTGATATTTATTCACTGTTTTTCACGGACGATCTCTATAGATCTGTTGTGCACCAAAGCAATTTTTATGCTGGTGAATTCTTAGGCGCTAATCCCCAGTTGGCCCTTGCCAGAGATTGGAGACCTATTACGGTCTCCGAACTTAAGACTTTCCTGGGCCTATCCCTCCTCATGGGCATAACTAAAAAGCGAGTTGCGGTCATATCGGTCCACTGCCCCAATTCACCATATGCCCATACTCACTGCCTCCATGACCAGGACACGATACGAGCAGATCTTATGGTTCGTGCATTTCAATGACAAACTGTCATCCTCGGGGTGACCCTGAATACGATCAGCTCTACAAAATTTGGCCCCTTGTTAACCACTTCAACCAAAAGTTTTCATCTTTTTTTTACTCCCGATCTAGTTGTCTGCGTTAATGAGTCCCCGATTACGTTTTCAGGCCGCTTGTCATTCAAACAGTAACTTCCCAGCAAGAGTGCCAGATATGGGGTCAAGATGTATAACCTCTGTGATGGGGCCACAGGCTATACATATAGTTTTATGGTTTACGAGGGAAGAGATAGTTACGTAGAGCAGGAGAACTGCCCAGACTACATAGGGAGCGCTGGCAAGATTGTGTGGGACTTGGTGTCAACCTTATTCGGAAAGGGGTACCACTTGTATGTGGACAATTATTACACAAGCATGCATCTTTTAGGCACTTGTTTGATCATGGAATCTGCGTATGTGGCACTTTGTGATCTAATCACAAGGCTTACCCCAGCGGCTTGTAGATTACAGTCGTAGGCTAAAGGAGAGAGCCTGCTTGAGATGTAATAATTTGCTCGCTGGAGGGATAATAAAAATGTTTTTGTTCTGTGCTCCCTTCACGCAGACACGGCGGTCTAAATCCAAACAACTGTTTTGGAGAACCCCCTCTGTGTCCACGAATACAACCTTAATATGGGAGCGGAGGACCTCAACGACCAGTACTTAATTGTCCGTAAGGCCAGACGCTGGTAGAAAAATAAAAATAAAAAAAAGATTATGTATACTTATTCCAATTGGCTCTGCCCAACCTGGATCAACTTAAATTCCAGTAAGAGATCATCAAAGCCCTTCTGTTTCCAGACGGTGCTGTGGCCCAGCTTTCTCAATGCAAATGCCGTGAGCCGGCTACATGGGAGGCATTTTACATATGTCTTCCCTGGTACTCCTACCAATCAAGCACCCCAAAGAAGTCATGTCTATGGCAAGCACAGATTTAGGCGTGACACGCTCTATTGTTGTCCCTCCTGACCAACCTGGTCTCTGCATCTGTGAATGTTTCAAACGCTATCACATACTAGTGGAGTATTAGCATAGGGTACAGCATTGCAGACTAGGACACACTTTCACAGGGTCTCCATAGATGCTATCGCATTTTTAGAGACTCAAACCTGGAACCGTTACAGTTACAAATAAAAGTGTAAAAAAAATATATATACAAAAAGCCAAAAAATGTTGTTTTATTTTCTCTGTTCTCTATTGTTCTGCTCTGTTTTACTGTATTTTTTAACTCCAATGTTTTATTGTTACTATGTTTCATCAGGTTTGTTTTTCAGGTATGTAATTATCTTATACTTTACTGTGTTTTATTGTCAACCATTATTTTATTGGTACGCCATTCAGCTGCAGCACTGATTTATCTTGACAGCAACAGCGTTTGCTCTCATGACATGTAAATCAACAACTCCAGCACTGTAGAAGGCGATTTCACCACCGCAGTTAAACAAAACAAAAAACAAAATGGTGCATGTATGCTCATCATTAGAAGTGGGTGGATGCAGGGCAGTATTCTAATGGTGGGCATACCCACCGGTCAATCTCTTTTTTCATTCAGCCCACAGGCTGCATAAAAAGAAAAAAAAAAGAAAAAAAAAACACACACACACACCACAACATATGCCAAACAAGGACCAGCAACAAACTGGTATGTTGCTGGATTTGAGTGGTTATACCAGAATGATGCCTGCAGATTTAGGTATCATCTTTGTATCAGTCTTTTCAGCCAGCAGTCAGCTTTCATGTAAAAGCAATCCTAGTGGCCAATTAGCTGCTTGACTGCTTTTACAAGCAGTGGGAGGGAACACCCCCCTCCCGCCATCTTCTGTGTATTTCCGGGGCTCTCCTGTCCCCCCCGGGGAACCTGAGAATGCAGCCGGGTTTCTGCCAACTGACCATAGAGCTGATCGAAGACCAGAACAGCTCCAATCATCTCTATAGCCTAGGAAACCAGAAGCTATAAACATTTCAAGACTTCGGTTCCGCTGGATATAAACAGCACCACTGGGAACTTAGAAAAGCATCTTATCACACCGGTGTGGCCAGATGCTCTAAAGGGCAGAGGAGAGATCTAGAGTCTAATTAAAAATTAAAAGGAACAGTATAATTAAAAAAAAAAAAGAAGAAGGAGAGGGGACGCCTGCCCCCCCCCCCCCCCTTGCACGCAAGCATCAGTCTTGTGTCATATGTAAACAGCAATTGCACCATGCATGTTAGGATCACTGCAAATGTCAGATCGAGGGCAGTAATTTTAGCAGTAGACCTCCTCTCTGAATCTAAAGTGGTAACCTGTAAAGGCTTTTAAAAATGTATGCAGTTTGTCGCCGCTGCACGGTTGTGCGCAATTTCAAAGCATTTCATGTTCGGTATCTATGAACTCGGCTTAAGATCTTTTACCAAACATTTGGGCAATATTAAAATTCAGAAAAGTGTTTCTATGGTTGAAAAAAAAAATCAATGCGCAAATACTGTGTGAAAAAAAAAAATTGCAACACCCGCCGATTTAATCTGTAGGGCCTTTACTTTGAAAAAATATATACACTGGGGCTGTCATAGCTGTCCCCAGCTGTTATAAAAGACCTTCAGAGACTGGGTGCCCCTTAATCTGGGGTCCACTCCCCTGGACCTGTATAGCACCCTGCAGGAAAGCACCTTGGTCAGAAAAAAGACTGCACAGGGTTCCATAATGCTGCATTACAGGCAAAACCTAAAAGAATCTTCTCTCCTTCCAATGAGGCTCGGGTACCATCCATTTTTGCTGATGGCTTTTTTGTTTCAAATTTCTCTTAATTTTATATTTTAAAACTTACATTCAACAATTATCCGTAGAAGAAAAAAAAAAAAAAATACATACATCAAATCCCCATAGGTACCCAATTCCTCCCATCTTTTCCAATACTTTGAAATTTTTTTCTCTACATAACCTTCTTGCCTTATTTGCTTTTCCACTTCGCTCATCTCACATTTCCACTCTGTTAGTGTTGGGCTGATGGCTTTTTTGAATGGATACAATTGAAGTCAATGATTCCTATATGAACCGTCCAGACCTCTAAGTATGCTCCAAGGATCACGTTACATCAGTGACCATTCCATCTTACAGACACTGGCGGAAAAAAAACACAGGTACTTCCTGTGTAGAAGGGGTTATATAGGCGAGGACGTCTTGTTTGATTGCTTTAACAGTGTCCATTCACCAATAGGTGGCATAGATTGTAACCCAGTTAGTTATTATGGCTGATCTGTGTCCTGTGATGTACGATAAAGAAAACTGGAGTCTCACAAACTGGGCAGGCTAACATGAATACAAAAAGGAGGTAGACCCAGGGAACCTTTTGCCAGTGTGTAATCACATGAAAGTAGTGACACACCTCTTGGTTTAAGAATCGTGTCCTGCACTGTACAATGAATGAATGCCAGATTTCCCCTCAAGCAATGTGCTGCTAACAATTCGGACATAAGGGCAAATCATCTAGGTATGAATACATTGCAATAAAAAAATTGTTACAAGCCTTCCCCACTCTAATAATACCTAAAAAATGACCTAAGTTTAAAAAATTTGGCCACCTGCACTTAAAACTAAAGTAGGATATTAATCTACCCTGTAAATAGCATTTAATTTTAGAGAAATGAAGGTGTGAAAAATTGGATTTTTGTACTCACTGTAAAATCCCTTTCTCAGAAGTTCATTGACAGACACAGCATCTTTAATCTTGACCTTAGGGTTATAGCGCCACGTTCAGGAGAGGACTAGACAGAACATGTAAAACATATAAAAACAGAAAGACTGCACAGCACCGCGCCAGGGGGCGGTCCCACTGGCTATAACCCCTCACCCTGCTTCCTGCAGCTCAGTTCGTCAAAAAGCAGTACAAACAAAACTAGGATGGGTGGGTGCTGTGTCCGTCAATGAACTTCAGAAAAAATAATTTTATGGCGAGTACAAAAATCCCATTTTCTCTTTCATTCATTGATGGACACAGCTCCTTTAATCTTGACCTTAGGGACGTCCTCAAGCAGCGTCAAGAAAACGAGGGGTGGAAACAGCAAGATCAGAGAAGTTGCCACCTTAAACGGCCACCATTAAAACCTACGGCCAACTTATGCATCTAAAGATGTGTTCACAACAAACTTGTAACGTGATGGAAGTGTGATTTACAACATTACACCGCTGCCTGCAAAACCTTGCTGCCAAAGCAAGCATCCGAAGATGCGTTTATGTCAACTTTGTAGAATTTTGTGAAAGCGTGAACGGACGACCGAGTCACACACCTGGGAAACAGACACGATGTCGGAAAGCCCAGGAGGTTCCAATTTCTCTGGTGGAATGAGCCATGACAGGAAAAGGGGGCACATGCCCCTTTAAGGCATAGGCCTGAACTACGCTCTGTCTGATCCACCAAGAGATGGTGGTCAACGAGACCGTCAGACCTTTCTTCGGACCAGCCACTGAGACAAACCGAGTCTGACCTCCGGAAAGGACCCGTAGCAGACAGATACATCCGTAGAGCCCGGACAACGTCCAGGGAATGTAAAGCAACTTCTTTCAAATGTGTCGGCTTAGGACATAATGATGGTAACACAATGTCCTCATTTAAATGTAAGGCAGAAACCACCTTTGAAAGAAAAGAGGGCTGCAGACATAGCACCACCTTATCCTTGTGGAGGACCAAGTAGGGAGACTTGCATAACAAGGCCGCCAACTCAGAAACCCGCCTGGCAGATGTAATAGCCACTAAAAAGACTACTTTCTGAGAAAGAGTCAACAAGTGAATCAGCCACCAGTCGTACTAGGTCGGCTTACCAAGAATGCCAAGGCCAATCTGGGGCAATCAGAATTACTGGAATCCCCTCGGCCTTCACTCTGAGTAGCAGACGTGGTAGGAGCTTTAGTGGGGGGGGGGGGCACAAATTAGCCGATAATGTCCCCATGGAGCCACCAAGTTTGCCCAGGGGTCTCTTGTCCTGGACACAAACCTCTGCACCTTCCGATTGAGCTGAGAGGCCAAGAGATCCACATCTGGTGTCCCCCACTCTAGGCAAATCAAACCAGAATACATCCGGATGCAACGACCATTCCCCTGGTCCAGCATCGGACGACTTAGGTAGTCCACCTAACAGTTGTTTTACGCCCAGAGCGTATAGGGCCGACATGGCCGGCACGTGGCGCTCTGCCCAATGTAGGATGTGAGTGACCTCCCGCGCTGCAACCGAACTCCTTGTTCCTTGATGGTTGACGTACACCACCGCCATGGCGTTGTCCGACTGGATCCTGACCGGACGCCCCTGCAGCCTCCGTGATCATTGATCGGCAGTTGATATTCTTCCCACATCAAAAGGCCCTGGGCTGACTGTACACCCAAAACTCCCCCCCAACCAGTCATGCCGACGTCCGTTGTGATCACCATCCAATGGAGAGGAAGGAATGATCTCCCAGACCAAAGGGCAGGAGACCTCAGCCACCAGAGAAGGGAATCCCTGACTAACTGGCTCACCTGAATTTGACAATCCAGGGAATTTGTCCCATTTTGACAGAATCTCTTTTTGCAAGACTCGAGGGTGAAATTAAGCATACGGTACCACTTCGAAAGAGGCTACCATGAGGCCCAGGACTCAAATGCAGATGCGCAATGTCGTCCACCTGCGGTTCAACAACTTCACCGCAGCTTGAAGAGTCTGCAACTTGTCAGAAGGGAGAAAAACTCTCGCTTCTGAGGAGTCCAGCAGTAAGCCCAGGTACTCCAGGCATTGAAGGAGGTCGTCTAGGTAATCCACGATTGTGATCCCACGTTGCCTTAATGACGGCAGAATTGGGGCTAACAACTTGAAGACTTGGGGTGCTGAGGCCAGGCCAAAAGGGAGAGTCATGAATTGGTAGTGCTCTTCCCCAACTGCAAATCGCAGAAACCTCTGATGCCTGAGGCATATGGGTACATGCAAGTATGAGCCCTTGATATCCAAGGATGCCATGAAGTCCCCCTGATTGAGCGCAGCGACCATGGAGCAAATTGATTCCATCCTGAACCTTTGCACTTTCACAAAGCTGTTGAGGGCCTTGAGGTTCAGGATTGGATGTTCCCCTTCCTTTTTTGTGACTAAAAAAAGATTAGAATAGAATCCCTGAAACTTTTCCAGCGTTGGTACAGGTACTTCACCCCGCGCAGTAGCAGGTCCTCTACAGCCCCGAACAGGGCTTCCCGACGAGCCGGTAGCAGATGAAGATTGGAGGGAAAGAATCTGTTTGGTGGACAAGAAAGAAACTATCTTGTATCCCGATGAAACCAATAGGCAGACCCATTGGTCGGACAGTAGGGAGGTCCACCAAGCTGCAAACTCCCGAAGGCGACCCCCCCCCCCCCCCCCACCCGAGAGACCTGCATGCGTTAACATTTTTGCTCGCAGACTTGTTTGGCATGCAAAATCAGAGACGCTTTTGTCCTTCAGCCGGCGCCTTGTCGGACAGGGAACACTTACCTGCCGACCCTGGCGGGCGAAAAAGCAGTTCCTGAGTGGAAAAAGAAGGCCCTTGCCTACGATGTGGCTCCTTACTCTTTCTGGACTGAGGGAGCAACGTGCTCTTCCCACGGGTAACATTTTTAATAACGTCATCCAGCGAGGCTCCAAATAGCCTCTCACCTTGGAAGGGCAAATCCGCTGGTGCTTTTTTAGATGCCTGGTCTGCAGACCAGCATTTCAGCCAAATCAGGCACTGTAGCACCACTGCCGATACTGATGCTCTAGAAAGCAGGGGGATCATATCACAGACATACTTAAGGCCATGCATCAACTGATCTGCCAGTTCTACGCAAACCGGAAAAGTTTGCTGCTTCTCCAATTCACAGTGCAACAACTTTGCCCATTCAGTAAGCGCCTGCGACACCAAGGCCATGGCCAGCACAGGTGGTAACGCTGACAACACCACCATAAACATGGAGTGGGCCACTGCCTGGCCCCTCCTGTCGGCAGGGTCCTTGAAGGCAGGAGTCCCTTCTACCGGAAACGTGGTTACTTTATTCAACCTGGATACGGGGGGGCGGGGGGGGGGGGGGAGTCAACGACCAGGGGAGATGTCCATTTTTTTCTGGAGGCTCTCCTCAAAGGGGTAATGCACGGCCATTCTTCTCGGGACTGACAAGGCCCGTTGCGGGCTTCCCCATTCCTTGTGGATGAACTGATCAAAATAAGTCATATACAGAAACACATTAGGCACGGGGGCCGGTTTGCAGAACCCAAAAGGGACCGTCACCTCTGCAGATGTCCCTGCTGCCTCCTGTATCTTCAGGGTATCCTGCACCGATGTGATAAGTGCTCCTACTAGTGCTTTTTCCTATGCTAACCCAGACACAGAGTCATTCTCACTGAACGGTCCCGGTTCGCATCCTCTGACATATCAGAACAGGGGCTGCCTGTCACCGCAGGGCCTGAGTCTGAATCAGAGCTTTCCCCAGAAGACAGGGGGCAGGGGCCATTATTTTACTCCACTTGCACCCGCACGCCGCTTCCACCCTGGTAACAAAGGTTTCCAGGACCGTCGACAAAGCGTCCATAGGCACTGCATTTTGTTCAGGTGAGCCGGTTGCAATAGCAGGGATGTCTGGGGAAGAAGCGTCGGCATCTGACGCCATGCTGACCCTCCCTCGCCTGCCACAACTCGGGGACTTAAAGGCAAGGTACACAAAATCCCATCCTCCAAGCTGCTCGCAGACTGAAGGGCCCCCCGTAGCACTCACCACCCCAACCAAGTACTGCACTGTGCTGCCGCAGTCCGCCCTGCGTCAGTCATGAAGTGCTCAGAGTAAAAACCGTGCTGTTCTGAAGTATACAGACAACCGCACTAGAGGTAAACTGCGCTGAGGCTACAAGAAAACGCCCACCGGCCGTTCTAGCAAAAAAATCACCAAGAAAATGGCTGACAGCATATACACTGCATAAGGCTACAGGAAAATTGATGCAGCCTCAGCAAAATGGCCAAAAAAAAGCAGGCAAAGAAAGAGCGGACCCCGACAAGCCAGCACAGCCCCCCACCAAGCCCCAGACACCCCCGCCCCCGGAGGACCCACCGCCCAGTCACACAGCGGCCCCAGCAGGGGGGGAGGGAATGAGGGATAGGGAGAGAGGAACGGGAGAGTGTGGGAGACGCCCCTAGTCGACCTCCCAGGGAATGCCCAGCTGCTCCACCCTGCCTCCTGTCGAGACTGCTGGACGCATTCCACCACAGACCCATCACCCGAGCAGTACGGGGTGGCTGTTGGCCACGGCACACTGACACGGACAGCAGTAGCACGGTCATATGTGTGCCCTGAAGCATATAACCCACCGCCCGCCCCTGGACCAGAAGGGGCATGTCATGGCCAACCCAGCACGTAGCTAGGATCTGCTCAAGCTCGATGGCCAGGCTGGGGAGACTACAAGGATCTATATTATCCAGCCTGTCACCCAGCCCGGCTGTTGATTGAGATCACAGGATCAAAATTGCAGAATTTTTTTTTTTTTTTTTTTATTCCCAGGACCAATGGTCCCCTCAGGGAGTCAGGTCCTTCTACACTAAACAGAAAAAAACTGAGCTGCAGGAAGCAAGGTGAGGGGTTATAGCCAGTGGGACCGTCCCCTGGGCGGTGCGGTGTAGTCTTGCGGTTCTTACATGTTTTACATGTTCTGCCTAGTCCTCATCTGAAGGTGACATGATAACCCTAAGGTCAAGCTTAAAGGAGCTGTGTCCGTCAACGAACAAAAGATAATATTTTGTGTAGTCATAATTAAACCAAAGAGGTATTGAATTTTAAAGTAATTGTATAGCTTTACATTTTTTAATTAAAATAATATACATGTTTTACTTCGCTTATCTGTACAAGGGGTTTGCACACAGCAGCCCTGACCCTCCCCTTCTGGGGTCCCACCCCAACGCAACTGGTTTCTCCTTCAGAGTGCCCCCATAGGAAGCTGCTTCCTATGGTGGCACCTGTGTGTGATTGATATCAAGCTGGGCTATTTGTGTCTATTCAGACACAAAGCCCAGCCTAGCCCTCCTCTAAGGTTTTTGGCTGACAGCAGCAGGAGCCAATGGCTCCCCCTGCTCTCAGCCAAGCCTTGAGAAAGGGGAGAAGCTCTGCTGCAGGCATGCAGAGATGCTACTCTTAATATGTTACCTTTTACCTTTACAATCACTAAAAAGTAAAGTTTATCATCTTACAGCCCTGATTTTCAACAACTCACTTTGAATGAAAAAAACTCGCTACAATCAGTGAAGAACTTTAGAAAAGGTATAACAAAATGAAAAATTATCAAAAATCAAAATGCTACTACTGTGTGATAGTATTGTGGTTTCCCATTCTCCCCCACCCCCCAGAGATTGCTGCGTAAGAATTTCATTAATAAAATTTATTTCAACTTTCTTTTTAATGGTGCTGAAAAAATGTATGCAAATCTTCTTCTAATTAGGTTTAAAAATTCCATTTCATGGAATAATCAGACTTCAAAAAACTCAATTTTAGTTCTAATCAGATTTTAACAAGGATATTAAGTCCATTTCAAGCAGAAAGGGGAAATGGTGAATTTAGCACAGAACGTAGTCGAGCTTAGCCCTGGGAGATAATTAAATAAAATTAATTTGGCAAAGGTTTGTCGGCAAATGGGAGAAGCTCCAGTCAGAACAGCTCCTGGCTGCCGGAAAACAAAAGTGTGTTCATTATTTTACAAACAGATACAAGGCTTATTGTTTAGAGGGCAGGGAATTGAAGCTATTCAGCATCAGCCAAGCTCATGAGTATATTGTCATAAAGAAGGGCTGAGGAGTAGTTTAAAATGCAGTTTATCAATGCATGCCAACAAGGAGGAAGGATAGTCCCCAACAATGTCAAGGAGATGCAAAACAACATTTACATTGTACAAGTTCAATTTCTCAAAATTGGAGAAAGAAAATTATCTGTGCCGCTTTCTTACATGTACATATCCAATTAAACATTTTGCAGTTTGATGCAGAGAAAAGATGTTCTGTAGTTTCTACAAGCAAACAGATACTAAGGACCAAATATACTATAGGGGGAAATTTGGTGACGTGAATCTTTGTTCACTTCAAACATCCTAACCGGTAAAGGAGATGTCCTTTTCTTTTTTCCCTGAAGATGACTAAGTGTTTAAGTGAGCACAGGTTACCCCACTGGTAAACCAGGGTCATGTCTCTGGATTTAGCCATTCAGTAACGGCATTTGAAAAAAGTAGGAGCTTAAAGCGGGAGTAAACCCGCTGAAGTTTTTTTTTTTTTTTGCAGACCTGCAAGGGAAAAGGCATAATAAGCATAATGATACTAGCTCATTGTGAAATACCTTAGAATGAGACCCCAAATCTCACCCGATCCATGCCGAGGAAGCTGACATGTTCCCTTGGCGTGTCTTCCAGGTATCGCGGCTCCGGCGCTGTGAGTGGCCGGAGCTGCGATATCGTCACTCCTGCGCATGCGTGCGGGAGATTTCTTTCTGCCGGGCTTTCAGCCGAGAATCCCCTGTGCGCATGCGCCGCTGCCGTCAGCGGCTCACTGCGAGGGGAATATCTCCTGAACCATACAGGTTTAGGAGATTTTTTATTTTTTTTGCCTACAGGTAAGCATTATAGGCTTACCTGTAGGTAAAAATTAAAAACAAAAACAAAAAAAAACACCACGACTATACAACCGCTTTAACAGCATAGACTGGATTCTCAGGAGACTTCACCTGCTCTGCATTCCCAAAAGGAACCTTACAGAAAGGACAGGAACTTCACACCCAGCAGCATGGAAGACAGGGGAAGGATATTGTAAGATATAGATCAAACTCAAATTTCTCTTTCCAGGTATATTTTGCAGCAACTAACATCGCATGGCTTTTAGACAGGGTGGGGGGTAGATGTAGCCAAAATAAGGTCAAAATTATAGATGGCGTGCCAGAGAGCTGATCTGTTTTGGAAACCTAGGTTTTTATTGTGGACAATTCCAACTTTCCAGCCACCTGTATCATAACAACCAGTGATGTCCTCAGTGTTGATCGCATGCACAGCATCCTTGTTTGACCCTCCGCTGTCTCTTGTCAACACTGGGGTCACATTAGCTGAGCGATGGAGAGAAACTGAGGGAAGGGAGAAAACACTTGAGTACCAGTTTGTACTAGTGTGCAAAAATTTACTTTCTTTGTAAGAAAAAAATCGCCTCTAATGTTGGGTGTTCCATGTTGCCCCATTATGTAAAACTTTCAGAAGAGTTTTTTAAGTTTTAGACTGGGGTGCCTTGAGCCTTTCCATAACCATAAAGGGTGCCTTGACTAAAAAAGGTTGATAAACATTGTTTGATCCAGCAATTTGATGGATACAAAAAAATGCCCCAAAACCTATTGGACCCAAATATTTTGGTGCCCAAGACCACTGTCCTTATTTCAGAATCAGTTAAAGTGGTTGTAAACACTTACAACACACTTTGACCTACAGGTAAGCCTAGATTAAGGCTTACCTGTAGGTCTAAGAAATATCTCCTAAACCTACACGGTTTAGGAGATATTTGCCGAAAGACCGGCACCTCTGTCTACGCGGCACCATCAATGGCGAATATGCCTTGCGTGGCGGCTCCCGTGCGCAGGCGCGGGAGTGACGTCATCGCTGCTCCGGCGAATCACAGCACCGGAGCAGCGAGACCCACCAAGAAGATGGACACTCGGAACTACAGGGGACAGCGGTGACTTCGCTGGCTCCTGTGTCAGGTAAGTGACACATAATGGACTACTATGCGATGCATAGTAGTCCATTATGCTTTACCTTTGCAGGGAATGAAAGAGGAAGTAAACTCATCAGGTTTTACTACCTCTTTAAGCAATTGCAGCTGCTGTATTCAACTTGCGACAGGTTTCCTTTAAACGCTATATTCTACTCCCTTTAACATTTAGATTTTTTTTTTTTTTTTTTTTTTTAAATAAGCCTACTTTGTAGCTTCAGTGAACATCTAAGCTCGTCAAAGTGAAGACCAAATGACCTGTAATCCTGTTTGCCTCGATTTTAAAATGAAGCACTTCATAAAGGTTATCGCATCACAAACCACAAAAACCCAGAAATATAAAACTGAGCTTTTCATTAGGAGGAAAAAAAGGCTGCCTAAAATTCTCCAAGATGCCTGACCCTCTGACTAATAGGTGCGGTTTACAGAGGCTTAGCACAGCCATGAAATTTACAGTGACCTATTGCCTGCTTTCTAAGGAAGCCACCATACATAAATGCCCATAGCAGCACAATATACACTGAAAAAGCATGACAGTCACTAGTAATCCAATTATACTTCTTAAAGGATTTCAGAATGAAATATTTCCAGCACTCGGGTGTTTATCAACACTTATTTTTTCCTGCAGTAAATTTAACATTCAAAGCATAAACGCTTTGTCAGCTAAATCCTATTCCCTGTGTGTGACTGCATGCAAGGCTACTTTACTGCACTTTTTTTTTTTAAAGAACCTTTCCTCGTGGGAAATAAAGAGCTGCATACAAAACAATAATTAAGATCACTGTAGGGGACAAATTGCAACCCAAACACACGTTAACGCAGAACTGAATTCAGCAGCAAAGTACACTGTATTTTAAGGGCCCTAAGGAGCGCTGACAACTGTCGATTTATGTTTCTCAGAAATACCTAGTTAGTCTCCCATATTCCTCACTAATGAACAAAAAAAGCAAAAAAATAAAAAACCCAAAGTCAGGTTTTACAAATTGGAAAGTGTGAAAAATAAGCGTGTTATCAATCAACATGTCTCTTCATGCTCCACTGACCAAGTTATTTTACATTTTGTTTTCCAGTGATAATTGGCAACAAATGCAACTATATAAAAAGAGAAAATAAATGCATTACCATAAAAAAAAAAATGATGCCCTCATTCATAGCTGCAATGGGTACTTAAGGGATTTGTTAAAAAGGAGGTACAAAACGCTTATTAAACTTGCCTCTGAAACTTTCAAGAAGTTTGAATGTTAAATTCACAATTCTGCAAATCCAGGGAGAGAAAAAATAATAATTTTCAAATATACATAATGAAATGTCTTACCTGTACTTTGTTTCTGTACAGCCGGGTACCAAGTTTTACATGTGCCACCCCATGTTATTTGGCTGCATTAGATTAACTTATCTCATTCCTGGGCTCTGTATGTCTGCCCTTATACTACTCTGACCCAGCACCTAAACAATTGACTATAAGGCTTCATTCACATCATGGCATTTACCGCTGTAAAATTGCACAAACAGAATTGCGTAATGCCCAACGCCCAAAAGTACAAAAATGTATTTTGGGCGTCGGGTGTCCCACGATTCTGTTTGAGCGATTTTACTGCAATTTGTTGGGCAACAATTGCGGCAGAAACGCGCTGTGATTTGGTGCCAGGGCATCCCACGATTTGCTGTATTTCTGAATCGTTGGTAGAATCACTGTGAATCTTCCTGTAAAACGAGACGCCATGGTGTGAACAGAGCATAAAACAATGGGTACAGTGAGCGCTAAGTAATATAAAGCTGATCGCACTAAGATATTATCTTACTTGGACATAAATATAAAACGAGTGCAGCGCTGCAACAATCCTATAAAAAGCATCTGGGCAGCTCCCAATAGCATCTTCAGAGGAGATGTTTGTGGGACAAACAAGGAGGTTATAAGATGTTATAAAGAAGACGATTGAACTATTCCTTGCGGGGGACAAGATGCCCTGGTGTGCCTGACCATTACTGGGATATCCATTGTGGGGATCAGGAAGGAGACCCCAAGTGATGACATAACCATGTTAGGCACATTTGGTTGCTTATTCCGGTCAGTGCATAGTGGTGGTGGAATTGGTGCACTTGTGTGGCTTCATCGTTACACGGAAGAGCACTTGTTGAGAAATTCAAGTTGGAAGCATTTCCATTTGTACATTCATTTCTGGACTTTTCATTTATGATATATTTTGCAGCTTTTCCATCTTAAAGTAAAACTATGGCAAAAACTTATTTTAAATTTTGAATAAAGCGAGGGAGAGTTATCACCCCCGTCAGAGTTATTTTCACCAGCTGTATCCCATTGTGGAGATTTACCTTTCCTGCCAAAGAAGAAGCGAGAGAAACTCCCTGGAAATCTTCCTGCCCCATAGCCAAACAAGAAGTGAGAGGAAATCCTTGGGGAACCCCAGGTCACCAGAACTAGTGTCCCCATTGAAAGATTTTCCCTCTATTACTTTTCTGGGGACAACCCAAAATATGGGATTTTCTTTTATTTTCACTTTCAATGATAATGGTAAACATGACAGCTAGAGAGGTGAATCTACCCAACAGGGGCACAGACAAAAAAAAAAAAAAAAAAAAAGAGTGGCAGGTGTTCCAATCCCTTTCTCCTAAATCCAAAAATAAAAAAAGTTTTCCCTTTAGTTATACTTTAATCACTTCCCGCAAACCATATGGCAATATGACATGCGCAAAGTGGTTATGTTATCCTGACTGGACGTCATATGACATGATCAGGATAAGCTGGGGACACACATTGATCGTTGATGTGGTGTGTCAGTCTGAACACCGCAACTACAATCTGGGTAAAGAGACTCTGACAGACGCTTTACCACGTGATCAGCTGTGTCCAATCACAGTGTAAACAGGAAGAGCCGTTTATCGGCTTTTCCTCCACTCACGTCTCACAGACGCAAGTAAAGGAGAGCCAATTGGCTGCTCTCCTGACGGGGGGGGGGTCTGCACAGATTATCAGTGCAGCCCCCCCCAGGATACCCACCCAGGACCACCAGGGATGCCACACATTACCACCAGGGATGCCTACCCAGGACCACCAGGTATTAATTTTAAAGATGCCAGTCTGTGCCCATTCTAGATGCCAATCAATGCCACCCAGTGCCCAATATCCATGCTTCACCATCAGTACTACCTCACTAGTGCCCATTAGTACCGCCCATCAGTGCTGCATATTAGTGCCTCATCAGTGCTACCTCACTAGTGCCCATTAGTGCCGCATGTCAGTGTCCATATTATTGCTGCATATTAGCACCTATCAGTGCCGCCTATTAGTGCCGCCTATTGGTGCCCATCCGTGCAGCAGAAAAATTACTTATTTTATAACAAATTTTTATACAAAAACATTTTTTACTTCAAAATTTTCAGGCTTTTGTTTAGCAAAAAAAACCCAGTGGTGATCAACCACCACCAAAACAAAGCTCTATTTGTGCGAACAAAATTATAAAAAATTTGTTTGGGTACAACGCAGCAGATGACTGCACAATTGTCAAAGTGCAACCATGCTGAAGGCTGAAAATTGGTCTGGGGAAAAGGGGAGGGAAGTTCCCTATATTGAAGTGGTTAATATACGTGTTATAATATCCTAATTTTTTTTATTTATGGCACTTTAACTAGTTCAGCCCTGGAAGGATTTACCCCCTTCCTGACCAAGCCCTTTTTTGAGATACGGTACCCCCATTGCTTTAACTGACAATTGTGCGGTCGTGCAACATTGTACCCTAACAAAATTGATGACTTTTTTCTACAAATACAGCTTCCTTTTGGTGGTATTTGATCACCTCTTTATGCGCTATAACAATTTTGGAGAAAAAAATAATTTATTTTTACTTTTTGCTATAATAAATATCCCAAAAAAAAACAAACAAAAAAACAAAACAAATGTCTTCCTCAGTTTAGGACAATATGTATTCTTCTACATATTTTTGGTCAAAGAAAAATCGCAAGCAGCATACATTGGCTTGCGCAAAAGTTATCGCCTCTACAAAATAGGGGATAGATTAATAGCATTTTTATTAGAATTATATATATTTTTTTATTTATTAGCAATGGCTGCGGTCTGCATTTTTTATCGTGACATTGCAGCAGACAGATCGGACACTTTTGACACTATTTTGGGACCATTGGCATTTATACAATGATCAGTGCTATAAAAATGCACCGATTACTGTGTAAATGTCACTGGGAGGGAAGGGGATAAACACTAGGGGGCGATCAAGGGTTTAAGTGTGTTCTCTGGGTGTGTTTTAACTGTAGGGGGGTGGGCTTACTAGAACATGACAGATCACTGCTTCCGATCACTGGGAGCAGTAGATCTGTCATGTTGCTAGGCAGAAAAGGGAAATGCCTTGTTTACATCTCCCAGTTCTGCCTCTCCGTGCTAAGATCGCTGGCCACTGGCGGACATCGAGTTTGCGGGAGCTAGCTGCCGATGATGCAGCAACATACGGGTACGTGATTTTGTGCACCAGCTCCACTTTGCCGACGTAGATCAGCGCGAGCCGGTCGGCAAGTGGTTAAGATTTATTATATCAGTTCATTTGGTGTAACATTTATATACGGTATGTAAACCTTTTTATACGATTGTTGGAGCGCTGCACTCTAAACATAACTGAAAATAAAAACCTGATTTTGCCCAATCACCTCTTGACTAAATATCAAAAAGTCTCAATAAAACTCAGAAAACTACTTCAACTCATTGGACTGAATAGAAAAAACATTTATTGGTATCAACCAAGTATATAGAAAAAATTTGCACTTGATCAACCACCCAGGGAGACATTAGAATGAACTACTGTCGTGAGTTAACCACTTTTTATTTTTTTTTTAACAGTGTCCCTTTAATTTTTTTTTTTCTATCTAGTCTATTCCCATTACAAGAAATGTAAATGTAAGAAAATGTAAAGGCATGACAAGTTCTTTTCATGGAGACATCTGGGGTCAATGAGATCCCAGATATCTCCTCTACCCTGGAAAGCATGATCCAAAAAAAAAAAATAGATTTCTGCTTTGCTGAAGTAGTGCGATTTCAAAGCTACAGAAAAACTGTTCTTCATAACAATAAAGAAATGGCAATAATTTTTCATTAGTCTAAAAAAAAAAAAAAAAAAAAAAACTGTCACAACATTAAAAAATACTATTGGTAATTGATATTGGGGAGTACTTGAGAAAAAGTATCAGTACTCTTACTTCCTCTTCTGGGGTGCCCTGTCTGCGTTTCTTGCTCCTCCTGTCTTCAGAGTGCCCCTATAGCAAGCTGCAAAGTCTAATATAAAGTTCCCCCTACAGTAAGGTGTAAAAAAATTAAAAATAAACACAACACTTCTGCCTTTGAAATCACTTCCTTCTCCTTGCCAGGACTACATGTTCCATGAGGCATTGCTCCTCATGCATTTACATTCACAAGCCCTCAGGCACTTACTGATATGTAACATGTATGGAGGGTGTACGGAGCTTTATGTGTGCTGCACAGTGTATAATGGCATGTATAGAGGGTAAAATGAGCTGTATGGTGTGCAGCACTTTGTATACTGACATGTATGGAGGGTGTACTGCACTGTATATTCTGACGTAAACAAATAATACATTATGTATGCAGTTCAACTAATCAATTATGAAAATAGTTGACAACTATTTTCATAATGGATTATGTTGATTAGTCGTTTCCTCCCTACTGCTCGGAGTAAAATATGGAGCCTGAAAATTTAACTTGGCAGGCTGTCATGCTTATCCAATACTTTAATACATTGACTCAAATACCTGAAACGAGTATGTTAAACCATGAGTTCTGATTACAATATCTAAAGTGGTTATAAAGCCTAAGCATTTTTTTGCCTGAACGCATTCCTGGTGTTTAGGCATCATTATTAACTCTCGTTGCTGTCAACCAGTGATGAGGGAGCTGAGGGCAAGGCTGAGTCTGGCTGTCTGTTGCAATAGACACAGACAGCGAGAATCAGCAGCGAGCTCACACGAGAGCCCCCATAGAAAGCAGACATTTCTGTCCGTCTGTCTGGACCTTGAACGGATGAAGAGAAGACTGTAGAAAAACAGGTAAAAGTTATGTAGGATTAGTTTCATCTCTCAACTGATAGAATTGGGGAAGGGTTGAATTCAAACCCCCAGTTTTTTTTTGGTTAAATTTAAATGACATTCAGTACTGATGTGAGGGTTTTTTGTTTTTTTTTTACATATTTTAGTGATCCTTAGAACAATAAAGGTTAACCTCCACGTGAGGCTCTAATGCCCCGTACACACAATCACGCTTTTTCTGATGGATTTTGGCCTAAACTTGTCTTGCATAAAAATGGTCGCCAAAGGTTGTCAGAAAATCCGATCATTCAGAACGCGGTGACATACAACACGTACGACGGGACTATAAAGAGGGCAGTAGCAAATAGCTACTCATAATTTATTCTGAGCATGCATGGTACTTTGTCAGAATTGTCTACACGATCAGAATTTAAATGATCAGATTTTGTTGTTGGAAAATTTTAGATCCTGCTCTCAAACTTTTGGTGTCGGAAATTCCGACGGAAAAAGTCAGATGGAGCCCACACACGGACAGATTTTCCGACAACAAGATACGATCGCACATTTTCCGTTGGAAAGTCAGACCGTGTGTACAGGGCATAACTGTGCCTAAAGCTACCAAAAACAGGAAAAAGAAAAAAACACAACAAATTTGTCTAAGATTAAATAATAAACTGCTTTAAGATAGATCGTTGACATATACTTTTCCTTGTGGGATGAGACAGAGATTTTATCCAAACTTCTTGAACGTCTGATCTACAACCGACTGAGCGACCACCTCACCGAGACAAAGCTTGATTCCCTTTCACCCTCAAGACTCCACAGAAACTGCTTTCCTAAAACTCACAAACTATCTACTAATGGCCAAAACGAATCCACTACGGTAGACACCACTGGTCTCAAGATGCCACGATACGTCAGCACCCTGGCTTCAATAACCATGCTGTCAAATTTAGAGACTGTAAATTGGGGTGAAATATAGGACCTTGAGACAGTAGATTGAAGTGGCGCGAAAGCGTCCATGGCCCGTCTATTGCCAATCTCACAATCTCCGGGGACCAGGGCTTTCTGGGCCAGGCTGGTGCCACCAGAATGACTGGAACCGCTCTTCAAATCCCACGCAACAAATGTGGAAGGAGAGAGAGCAGGGGGAAAGCATAAACCAGGGAGTACTGGCTCCATGGAACTACCATAGCATCTGCTCAGATTGCCTGGAGATCCCTTTTTCGGGATACAATCTGATGTAGCTCATTGAACCTGGATGCCAATAGAGCGACATCTGGCCAATAGACCCGGCACATGTTCCTCTGCCCAGGCTAGTATGTAGTTCACCTCTTTCTGAGCTGAATGACTCCTGGTACTGCCCTGGTGGTTCAAATAGGCCACTAAAGTAGCACTGTTGGACTGAACCTTGATAGGGCAGTCCTAAAGCTCTACCGTCCAGGACCGCATGGCCAGACTTACTGCTCACAACTCCAGGATGTTGATGGGCAGGCTCTGTTCTGCCCATGACCATCTTCCTCTGAGCTGTGAGAGCCCCTCTAGGGTCACTCTCCAGCCCAAGAGACTGGCGTCTGTGGTCAGTACTCACCAAGACACCTGGGGAGGAAAGATCTTCCCTTTCGCAGGTTCTGATCCTGCAACCACCATCTTACGCTTACGTGCCCGGGAGATAAGAACATGGGATAATCCAGGGCTTGCACTCTCCTGCTCCAAGCCAACAAGATGTCTTGTTGCATCGGCCTGGAATGGAACTGGGCATAAGGCACTGGCTCGAAGGAGGACCCCATTCTTCCTAGAAGACTCATACAGAGCCAAATTGAGGGTTGTCAGGTGCCCATTATCTGACGCACACCTGATCCTTCAGGGCGCAGATCCTTTATGGGTGGAAAAAATACTCTTGCCTGGACTGTATCTAGGATCATAAATACTTCAGACTTTGAGCTGGTCTCAAGGCTACCTTTTCGGTATTTATGACCCGGCCCAAGATTTCTAAATACTGCACTGTGCAGGAACCTGTAGTGAGTGATCTCTGAGCAGGAGTTCATCCAGTTACCCAAGCACCAAGATTCCCTGGATCCTTAAAAGACCCAGTACTGGTGGCAGGACCTTTGTAGACGCAGGGGTGCTGTGGCAAGCCTAAAGGGCTGAGCCACAAACTGGAAATGAAGCCCCACTACTGCTAATCGCATCTGATGAGGTTGAAAGAAAAGGTACGCGTAAATACACGTCCTTGATATTGGTGAAGGCTAAGAAGTCTCCCATCTGGAGCGAGGCTACTACTGAGCAGACAGACTCCATCCGAAAGGACTGAATTAATAGATGCTGGTTCAGGGATCATAGATTCAAAATGGGCCTTGTTGGGTTTTATTCAAACTAGGCTCCCCTTTCAGATACAGGAACCTGTATAATCACTCCCTGATGCACTAAATGATCTAGTGCCTGAAACAATAAGTTTCTCTTTGGAGGATCCGCGGGAACGCTGGATCTTAGAAAACCCTGAGGGAGAACCCACCCGTAAATTCCAGCTTGTAACTACAGGATACTGTTGAGGTGACCAATTTGTCCTTGGCCACTTCTCTCCAAATGTCTGCAAAGTGCAGCAGCCTTCCCCCCACCCGATAGAGTGAAAGCATCCCCTCAAAAGGAGGGCTTGGTGATGGGTTAAGAAGAGTTTTGGTCTCAAGATTTCTTCTGGCCCTGGGGCTTGCCCTTGGCTCTAATACCCTGTTGGTGGAACTGCCTTGGCGCTGAGACACCTGAGGAAGCGATCCCTGAGGTTTAAAAACGAGGGACACCTGGTCCTTCTCTTCACAGGAAGTAGAGAGCTCTTCCCTCTGGAAATCTTTTGGGTATATTTGTCCAATTTATCACCAAGCGTTCCCCATGAAGCTCGGGTGCGCAATTCTTAAACCACAAAAGCGTGCGCATGTGTAGCAGACAGGAGAACCGAACGAGAAACATGCTGTTTTGAAGCATTCAAGGTATCAACAGCAAAACAGCGCTCAAGGTATATCTGTGCTGCTTTCAGCAGCATCCTCCTCTTTGTTAGGCCTGTCAGGATGTCTGACCTGATCCTTTAACCACTTAACAACCGGCCCATAGCCGAATGACGGCTACAGGGCGGTTGTTTAACTCTGGGAGGCCGTCATATGACGTCCTCCCAGAATTCCGCTCTCGCGCGCCCCCCTGGGGCGCGCACTCGAGAGCATCCGTAACCGCCGGGTCATCACGGCCGTTTACCACGTGATCGCTCCGTCAAATGATGGCGTGATCACTTGTAAACAAACCGGCGTCATGTTATGACGCCGGTTCCTCCCTCCCCCTCTCTGTACCGATCGGAACAGCGGAGGGGGAAGAGATCGGTGTCAGCAGCGATGAGGGCTGCATCTGCAGTGCCCACATCGCTGCTCACCGAAAATTTACCCCTCAATTCCCTGCCAATACTCTGCATTACTCTGCATTACCCTGCAACGCCCTGCCATTACTCTGCAACGCCCTGCCATTACTCTTTGGGGGGGAAAAAAATGTCAAACTAAAATAAAGTAAAATGAACAATAACATTTTTTTTTTTTTAAAGCGCCCCTTTCCCCATGTGCTCGCATACAGAAGCGAACGCATACGTAAGTCCCGCCCACATATGAAAACGGTGTTCAAACCACACATGTGAGGTATCGCTGCGAACGTTAGAGCGAGAGCAATAATTCTAGCCCTAGACCTCCTCTGTAACTCAAAACATATAACCAGTAAAAAAAATGTAAATCGTCGCCTTTTGGGATTTTTAAGTAGCGACGTTTGGCGCCATTCCACGAGCGCGTGCAATTTTGAAGAGTGACATGTTAGGTATCCATTTACTCAGCGTAACTTCATCTTTCACATTATGCAAAAATTGGGCTAACTTTACTGTTTTTTTTTTTTTTTTTTTAAGCACAAAACTTTTTTTTCCAAAAAAAAGAATTCGAAAAATTGCTGCGCAAATACCGTGCGAGATAAAAAGTTGCAACGACCACCATTGTATTCTCCAGGGTGTTTGCTAAAAAAAAACATATATAATGTTTTGGGATTCTATGGAATTTTCTAGCAAATAAATGAGGATTTTTACATGTAGGAGAGAAATGTCAGAATTGTCCTGGGTGCTCCAGAATGCCTGATGGCGCTCCCTGCATGATGGGCCTCTGTATGTGTCCACACTGTGTAAAACTCTCACACATGTGGTATCGCCGTACTCGGGAGTAATAGCAGAATGTGTTTTGGGGTGTAATTTTTGGTATGTATATGCTGTGTGTGAGAAATAAACTGATAATATGACAATTTTGTGAAAAAAAAAAAGTAAAAAACAAATTTTGATTTTGCAAAGAATTGTGGGAAAAAATTACAACTTCAAAAAAAAACTCATCATGCCTCTTACTAAATACCTTGGAATGTCTTCTTTCCAAAAAGGGGTCATTTGAGGGGTATTTGTACTTTTCTGGCATGTTAGGGTCTCAAGAATTGAAATAGGCCGTCAGTACTTCATGTGTGATCAATTTTCAGATATTGACACCATAGCTTGTGGACTCTATAACTTTCACAAAGACCAAATAATATCTACCAATTTGTACTTATTTTTACCAAAGATATGCAGTAGTATAAATTTTGGCCAAAATGTATGAAGAAAAAATTACTAATCTGCTAAATTTTATAACAGAAACAAAGAAAAATTCATTTTTTTTTTTTACAGAAGTTTCTGTATTTTTTCTTTTATCGCACAAAAAATAAAAAACCCAGCGGTGATTAAATACCCCCAAAAGAAAGCTCTATTTGTGTGAAAAAAGGACAAAAATTTCATATAGGTACAGTGTTGCATGACTGAGTAATTGTCATTCAAAATGTGAGAGCACCGAAAGCTGAAAATTGGTCTGGTTATTAAGGGTGTTTAAGTGCGCAGTGGTCAAGTGGTTAAGGACTAGCAGACCCCAACTGCTGTGACAGCTGGCTGAATAGCTGAACTGACCAGAGAAAAGGAAGCCTAATAGTTACTCTGGTTTCTTGTCAACAGTGTCCATCAAGCCCTATGCGTTATCCACCGGACAAGTTAAGTTCTTATTTAAGGAATAGACTACAGGATTTACAGCATTGCACCACTTCTTAAACTTTACCTCCATGGGATATAAAAGGGAAAACCTCTTATGAGGAATGAAATTCCTGTCAGGATGTTCCCAATCAGAATACACCACCTGTTCAAACAGTAGGTGCAAGGAGAAAGCCTGTGGGGCCCGAGGAGGCCCTCAGGGATCCCAAAGAGGGCCAGGGGAGCTTAGAAACCTCTGCAGGAGGCATTTTAAACACTTGCCTACTAGGTCAATTCTGACATTTCTCTCCTACATGTAAAAATCATTTTTTTGCTAGAAAATTACATAGAACCCCCAAACATTATATTTTTTTGAGCAAAGACGCTAGGGAATACAATGGCGGTCATTGCAACTTTTTATCTTGCACGGTATTTGCGCAGCAACTTTGTGAATGAGTTTTTTTTGGGGGGGGGGAACAAAACAGTAAAGTTAGCCCAATGTTTTTGCATAATGTGAAAGATGAAGTTACGCTGAGTAAATAGATACCTAACATGTCACACTTCAAAATTGCACACGCTCGTGGAATGGCGCCAAACTTCGCTACTTAAAAAACCCCATAAGCGACGCTTTAAAATATTTTACTGGTTACATGTGTTGGTCTAGGACCAAAATTATTGCTCTCGCTCTAAATTTTGTGGCGATAAAAACATGTGTGGTTGAACACCGTTTTCATATGTGGGTGGGATCTGCATATGCGTTCGCTTCTGCATGCAAGCTCAAAGGGACAGGGGCGCTTTAAAAAAAAATTTATTGTTAATTTTACTTTATTTTAGTTTGACACTTTTTTTCCCCAAAAATGTTTTTGATCACTTTTATTCCTATTAAACATCCCTTGTAATAGGATTTGGCATGAGAGGTCCTCTTTACAGTGAGATCTGGGGTCAACAAGACCCCACATCTCACCTCTAGGCTGGGAAGCCTGAAATAATAAAAAAACAAAAAAAAAAAAAAAAAAAAAAAACACGATCCTGGCTTCCCAGCTGAATCGGCGCCATTTGTTTGAAAGCAGAGGCCCGGGCATGACGTCATAACATCGCGCCCGGCCATCGCGCCGACCATCTTGTCCGCCGGAAATGTCTATGATGAACTTCTGGGCCGGCGGATCCTGTGTCCAACTCACCGATCGGTGAGTCAGTAGAAGCACCGGAGGGCGGTGGGGAGGGGGGGATGTCTCGCCTCCCGTAAAAACAATCAAGAGCTGGAACAGCCACTATGATCATTCTTATGGTGCACAGAATCGCTGGCTTTAAAAGAAGATATCTGAATGATGCCTTTAGCTACAGGCATCATTCAGATATCCCCGCTCAAAGCTGAGGGCATCATTTGGTGTAACGGCGGGCGAGAATCGGTTAAAGGGAGAAAGAACCATTTTGGTAAGAGTCTGGATAAAAAGCCTCTGCAACTGAGTTGCCGATACCAACTAGACATCTTCTGGCCCGGATTGCTCATAAGCAGACTCCTATGCCAGGCCCTCCACAGAATCCTTGGCATTTATTTATCTCTTGCCCATCCTCAACACATTCCTGTCCCAAAATAGGAGGCTCGGGAGGATCTGTTGCACATCTTACCACCCTTCGAGATAGAGGCAATCATGCCAGCAATCCTGTCCTCTAACCCGACTAGAGCTTAGGAGAGATCATCCCTAGTGATGAAGGCTGAAGCAGCAGCGTTGACTGTAGGCACAATAGCAGACAGGCGCAGCGGCTCAGATTGCCTCTGGTCTTTCAGGGGATACACTAGGGTTTCGACTAGGCTCCTCAGGCGCTACTGACAACGTAGATGTGCCCTTCCCTGTAGTGTTAGTCCCGCTCCTCTTTTTTGAAGACATTGCAAGCCACAAAAAGGGAGTACCTGGGCTTAGTATTTACATAACCCAGAAGGGAGACCTTTTAATAGGGCTCACAAAGCCCCTATGCGACAATCCTACTAAGCACCTTTGCCTGCCAAGCAACACCTGGTGACTCACATGACCAGAGTAAGAAGAAATGAAACGCTGAAAATGACAGGTTCAGAGCCTGCTCTGTGTCCCACAGCTGTCCCCTGGAAGCACCGCATGTCTGCCATACTCGTGTGCATGTGCATTCCCAGCGAACTGGCGCAGCTGTATTTGCATATGCTGCAAATCTTTGCGTGCCAAGATTAGGCTATGGCTCATGTGCGGCTCCGTGTGGGTTGTGCCAAAGCCGTGTGCACCATAGCCGCCAACACTCGTGCATGTTTACTAACGCACGTGCACCTTGGCGAACCAAGATGCACAATGGTTCACCCTCACACACGGACCATCCAAAAGAAAAACAGCCAAGACCACAGAAGGAAAAAAAAAATAAAAAAAAAATAAAATAAAAAAAAAGGTACTCTTTGCTCAAACTCCCCCCTGTGATCACAGCACACAGGTGTTCAGCCTCTAGCTATCTTGACTGATTGTTAAAATCACTGGGGCAACCCACAATAAGTATATAAGGGGTTTTCACTTACCCGTCCAGTCGCAGGGCAGCCTTAGAAACGAAGAGCCCAATCTTCACCCATCACGGCAGGTTACGTCACTTGGGAACCTTCAAGGACTAGGTATCCTTTCATGTTTTAGGGTCCATTCCCTTGGAAGGGTTAGTTCATCTTTACAAAAAATAAAAACTGCCTATGTAGGTAAGGAGCATCTGTAGATAAAAACAAACTGTGCAGCTTTGCCCAGAGATGATTAATTCCCTTGGTATAGGTATAGACCATTTACGTACCCTCCTGAAGCCTGAATAAACATCTCCCAGGGATGGCATCATCCTGACCTGCCTTGTTGGTAAGACGTTGCTAAGACACTCCCCAGCTATTGCTTCTCACCCACATCCCAGGAGCGAGCTCTCAAACCCTGGTACATGGTTGGTCCACCATCTCCTCTGCCGCACCATCTCTCAACTCAGAGCTACTGCAACAGGGGAGAGAGCGTGCATGCTGAGGGATAGGAATCAGCTCAGTGTTGTAGCAATGTCCTAGCAACAAGGCATAAAAGGACAATGTCAGCTCTGGAGGTTTTTCAGTTAGGCTTCAAGAGGTAAATAAACGGCCTACACCTATATCAAAGGCATTATCCAGCTGTGGTCAGAGCTGCACAGTTTTTGTTTATCTACAGGTGCCCCTCACCAGCATAGGCAGTTTCTTGTTAAAAGGTGTGATAACCTTTTAAGTAACCACACTGCCACCTTGTCCAGGGGGAACAAAAGTCAAATCCATGCATGGTCAACTTAAAAAAAAACTTGTGCTAAGAAAAATATGTTGATGGTCACTGGGAATGAAAGCTTCTGTCTATAACTTCTGTACTTTGTCACTGATATAAAACAAACATGCTGTCAAGGTACTCAGAATTATTGGTATGCATAATCTTTCTGGCCAGTGATTCAAAAATGAGATGAGGAGCGCAGCAAGGCAGTCAGCATTAGCAGAAGAGAGGCCATGACAGCCTACACATTCTCATAGCACAACTTCCCCTTTTAAAGTAATAATTTCTTCTGAGAACCATGTAAGGTACCATTGCTGACCTCCTTCTGAAAATGTTAGTTGCTTGGTTATCGCAGATCAGGAACAAGCATGGGTACTGGAAAAAACAAAAGTATAATCCAAATTCCTGATAAATTGCTGTCCCCTTATTCAAAGTTCCATTCAAAAATCTACCATATGCCAGTCATAATATAAGCATATAAGGTAAAGGAAACATGATCTCCAAGTAAGTTTATAGACAACACAACATTTGCTTCCAATATAATGCACTTTGGATGAGCAATAAATAAAAAAAAAAAAAAAAAAACTACCATGCCTCAGAGGAAACCCAAAGCTTTGATGCCTTAAAAATTAGGGTTACTGATCAGCCATTATCAAGTTTACTTTATTCAGACGCTGCAGTGATTTAGGAACACACATACAATATTTATGCATGCAAAACTCTGAATTGTCTCAACTTGAAAGAATAGTCTGTCTGCAAATAAAAGTTCAAACTAACCTAATTTTCCCCAGTGTACTCAATGCCTGCAAGACACTACTGTGGTCCAAGGGTACCCAAGGCTATGCCAGTCATTACATAAGTATATTAAGTTTTACAGTCACATGAGCTAGAGTCTTCCAAGCATATTTAATGACAACACAACATTTTCTGGCAATATATTGCTCTTTGGAGGAGGTGAAAACCTCACGGTGTCTCAGAGGGAACCCAAAGCTGTAATACTTTAAAATGAAAGGATTAATGATCAGACATTAATAACTGTAATTAAGTTTACACACTATTCAGACGCTGCTCTGATTTAGGAACACATATACAATATTTATGCATGCAAAACTCTGAATTGTCCCTGTGCGTAGAGAAATAAATAATACTTTAACATCAAGTACAGACATTACAATCTCAGAGTACGAATCCGAATACAAGGCTGAGTTTAAAATGCTTACTACATCAAAACACATTAGGGAAATGTTTTTCACAGACGAACTGTGATCACCAAACAAGCTCAGAATTCAGAATGTGTTTTACTGCAGATATTATTGAGGAAAGGTATGCAAGGCTCAATCAGGCCATCCAAAAAGATTTCTGGTGACAAAGTATAACTAAAGGCAAATTTATGGATAAAGTGGAGAGGAATTAAAACACTTGTCAGTTTCTATTGCGGTCTGTGTCCCTATTAACCACTTAAGGACCGCCGCATGCCAATGTACGTCATTGCAATGGCATGTACAGGCACAAGCACGTACATGTACGTGCTTGGCTTCCAGCGGGTGGGGGGTCCGATCGGACCCCCTCCCGCTGGATGCGGCGGTCTGGTTCGCTTCAGGAGCGATCCGGGATGAGGGGATGGCCGTTGGTTTCTGGCCATCCCCTCTCGATCGCTCCTGGCGAATGAGAAGCTTCCTCCGCTGTGTATTGTATACACAGGCAGGGAGGAAGTGATGTCATTCTCCTCGGGGCGGTCTTATTGACCGGGCTACGAGGAGAGGACACAGTAAGTCTGCACCAACACTACACTGACACTAAATAACACACAGGCACACAAACCCCCCCCCCAATCGCCCCCCGATGTCCCCCCGCCCCCCCCCCAGTCACAGTGTCACTGATTGCAGTGATCATTTATTTACTGATCACTGCATTCAGTGTTAGTTGTAAAAGTAAAAACTGTCAGGGCAGTTAGTGTTAGGTCCAGGGTAGCCCCCTACCACCCCCCAATAAAGACTTAACCCCCTGATTGCCCTAAAGCCGCGTACACACGGGCGGACTGTCTGGCCAACTTAGTCTGTCGAAACACATTTCAGCGGACAGTCCGCTCGTGTGTGGGCTTCAGCGGACTTTTTCAGCGTGCAGTCTGGCGGACTAAGTATTTCGGAATTTCCGTAATATTGTCCGTCAGACTTTGGTTTCAGCGGACAATCCGCTCGTGAGTAGGCTAGTTGGACGGACTAAGTATGGCGCATGCTCAGAAAGGATTTACACGGCGGAAGGTTGCATTGCTGTGTATTGGACGTCCTATTTCTAGTCCCGTCGTACGTGCTGTACACGTCATCGCGCAAGCTTTCGACGGACTGTTTGTTCATAGTGTGTGGTCAAGTCCGTTCATTCAAAAGTAGGACGGACTGTCCGTCGGATTGTCTGACGGACTAAGTTGGCCATACAGTCCGCCCGTGTGTACGCGGCCTTAGAGTTAACCCTTTCACCCCCTTTTGCCAGTGTCACTAAGCGATCATTTTTCTGATCGCTGCATTAGTGTCGCTAGTGTCGCTAGGTAGCTAGTTATTTTTTTAGGTTCACCGCCAGGTTTTTATAGCGCTAGGTACCCCCATATACTACCCAATAATGGTTTTAACCCCCTGATTGCCCCTAGTTAACCCTTTCACCAGCGATCACCGTATAAGTGTCACTGGTTGACGCTGGTTAGCCAGTTAGTTATTTAGGTTCCCCGTCAGGTTTTTATATAGCGCCAGGGACCCCCATATACTACCTAATAAAAATTTGAACCCCCTGATTGCCCCTAGTTAACCCTTTCACCAGTGATCACCGTATAAGTGTTACGGGTGACTCTGGTTAGTTTGCTTTTTATAGCATGAGGGCACCCACCATTTATTACCCAATAAAGGTTTAACCCCCTGATCACCCGGCGGGTCATATCAATTAGGTTTTAGGGTCAGGGTCTGCGTCGCCCCAGGCAGCGCTAGGTTAGTGCCAGTACCGCTAACACCCGCGCGCAAAGCATACACCTCCCGTAGTGGTATAGAATCTGAACAGATCAATATCTGATCTGATCTGCCCCTCCGCCCAGCCCACCCAAGTGCAGTATCGATCGATCACTGTCACTTACAAAACACTAAACACATAACTACAGCGATCGCAGAGTCAGGCCTGATCCCTGCGATCACTAACAGTTTTTTTGGTAGCGTTTTATATTTAAACCCGGAAAGCAGTGCTTGGTTTTCGGGGTCCAGTACGTGGTTAGGCTCCCAAAAAGTCCCCACATGTGGTATCGCCGTACTCGGGAGAAGTAGCAGAATTTATTTTGGGGTGTAATTTGACTTATGCCCATAGCATGTGTGAGCAATATATCATTTAGTGACAACTTTGTGCAAAAAAATAAATAATAATTGTAATATTCCTGCAACTTGTGGCAAAATATAAAATATTTCATGGACTCAACATGCCTCTCAGTAAATAGCTTGGGGTGTCTACTTTCCAAAATGTGGTCATTTGGGGGGGGGGGGGGGGGGGGTTTGTGTTATTTTGGCATTTTATGGCCTTCGAAACTGTGATAGGTAGTGAGGAGTGAAATCAAAAATTTGCACCCTTAGAAATCCTGAAGGCAGTGATTGGTTTTCGGGGTGCCGTAGGCAGCTAGACTCCCAAAAAGTCCCACATATGTGGTATCCCCGTACTCAGGAGAAGCAGCAGAATATATTTTGGGGTGCAATTCCACATATAACTATGGCATGTGTGAGCAATATATCATTTAGTGACAACTTTTTGTAAACTTTTTTTTTTTTTTTTTTTTTTTGTCATTATTCAATCACTTGGGACAAAAAAAAAAAATATTCAATGGGCTCAACATGCTTCTCAGAAATTTCCTTGGGGTGTCTACTTTCCAAAATGGGGTAATTTGGGGATGGTTTGTACTGCCCTGCCATTTTAGCACCTCAAGAAATGAGATAGGCAGTCATAAATTAAAAGCTGTGTAAATTCCAGAAAATGTACTCTAGTTTGTAGACGCTATAACTTTTGCGCAAACCAAAACATATACGCTTATTGACATTTTTTTTACTAAAGACATGTGGCTGAATACATTTTGCCCTAAATGTATGACTAAAATTGAGTTTATTCGATTTTTCTTATAACAAAAAGTAGAAAATATATTTTTTTCTCAAAATTTTCGGTCTTTTTCCATTTATATCGCAAAAAATAAAAATCGCAGAGGCAATCAAATACCACCAAAAGAAAGCTCTATTTGTGGGAAGAAAAGGACGCAAATTTCGTTTGGGTACAACATTGCATGACCGTGCAATTACCAGTTAAAGCAGTGCAGTGCCAAATTGTAAAAAGACCTCTGGTCCTTAGGCTGTTAATTGGTCCGGGGCTGAAGTGGTTAAGGAGATTTACCCTTTCAGTTTTTCCTGTTTACCATAATCATCGAACGCTTTAAGTAAACAGTTCTTCAAGTGTCTGAACACTTCAAAAAGGACTTTTGCAGGCTTTAGACTAGTCGAAGAAGAAACCATTATGCTGGCCAATACTTAGCAGATAACTAATAAACAGTGATTTGCTACAGCTGTAAATAGCAAAGTTACGTTTGTATAGGTACCATTTTTACATTGAATTTTATCTTTTTTTGAATCGCACAATCCAAACACCCCCGTAATGTTTGTTTTGCTGCCTATGCTCCTCTTCAGAAGATTTCACCGCACTTTCTGTTCCTTAGACAACTGGATTTTGAAAAATGTTGGGTTTGTCGTGGAGACAAGGATTGGTCATAAACCTTCAGTGGAGACACCCTTTTCAAATGATGATTCTTACAGGAGTAAAATTTCCATTCCTAGGGGGTAGATTTCTTCTCACTTCCTGTTGTATCCCTACGTTTGTAAGTAGGAGTCCTATGTAAGTCGGATATTTGTAACTCAGGGACTGCCTGTACTATATGGTAAATTTCTGGATATTCCTCTCTATGGTGACAGTGGGTATTACCGACATAAGGAGTCATAATTGTTAGTGTGAACATTTGATAAATAATATCTGGTGGCAGCAATTGATTTGGGGTATGAATTGTTAATTGCTTCACCAAACCCAGCAATGATGCTCTCAGATGCACCATTTAGCCTGATTACTCTGACACAACATTCAGCTCCAGTTTGTAAATGTTTAACACAGATCCTAATGGGAGTGCTGATTGCTACTTTAAACAAGCTTCTAGCAGGCTTCAGTACTATTTGAAGCTTGTCAAAAGCCTACGGAAGCCTGTTAGCATCCTGTTTAAAGTGACAATTGGCACTTCCATTAAGATCTGTGTATAATATTTCCAAAAACAGTAGCTGAAGGGCAGGTAGCTGAAGGGCAGCCTGCTGAAGGGCAGCCTGCTGAAGGGCAGCCTGCTGAAGGGCAGCCTGCTGAAGGGCAGCCTGCTGAAGGGCAGCCTGCTGAAGGGCAGCCTGCTGAAGGTTTGCAATAACTTGCTTTTCAATCTGCTTTTATACTAACTGAAGCCTATGTGAAACAGGGTTTTCTTTACCCAATTACAATCCTCCCAACCACCCCCTGGAGGAATCCCAAAGTCAAACTGTGCTTTTGCTGAGCAAAGTGAAAAAAAAAAACGAAAAAAAACGAAAAAAAACCCTCTACAGGTGTTTACACCCACTGCATGTATCTGAGCAAAATGCGTTGCAGATTGCATATATTTTGCCATGCACACCACCACAGAAGGTTCACTGCGTTTTGTAGTGTGCTGCGAGGCCCCTTGGTATACCATTCAAAGCAAATGATCACTACCAAGTGCTGCACAAATACAAATGGGGTAAGCAAGTTTTAAAGATTTGCAACAGGGTTTGCCAAATTTGTCTTTAAAATGATCAGTCTTTAGACATTCAAGCAGCTCCATCTTCCTCAACATGCCATAAATAAACTTTAATGCAAGCAATTATTGACCTTTGTAGCTGCAGGCTCTATGGAGTAATTGTCAATGTTATTCTCTCAGCAGCTCAGCTCGCCCTTCTTCTCGGTACATAAATGTTTGAATGTCCAAAGTGTAGCCACGAGTTCACTTTAAAGCCGTTTTATTACTTGTTAGGAATATATAAATTCTTGAATGTCTCTCCAAAGCATCACTTTAAGTCCCACAGACATTAGTTAAATCACAGAGCTGAGAGTGTAATTAGACCTCATGTACATAAGTGAGGTTGCCTGTAACACATGCTTTATTGACCGGAGGACAAGATTCAGAAATGATGCTTTACAAAATGTCATTGTCAGAAAAGGGATCATCTGGAGAATCTGCAGGGATGGTTCAAAAGCTGCAGAGAAATATAAAGTTAATGGTGTGTAACTTATCTAAAATCATGTTACAGCTTCAACTGTCATATATAGCTTATATTTTAGTGTGAAGGTTCTAGCATTTTTTGCACCATTTAAAAAAGATGGCATAAACCAAAACCTCCTTTTACATGACATGAGTCTTCCCAACTTACTATCCATATATACTGCCTCCCTTGACCAGGAGCCCCAGCTCATTTTATCTTATGTGTTTTAATAGGTAGAACGTCCATGAGGACTTTATGTTCTGTCAACACTGCAGTTAAAAGCAGGCACATAATA
The DNA here is from genome assembly GCF_037356315.1 of Lithobates pipiens. Classification (NCBI taxonomy): domain Eukaryota; kingdom Metazoa; phylum Chordata; class Amphibia; order Anura; family Ranidae; genus Lithobates; species Lithobates pipiens. Next base: position 287,427,152 of record NW_027507784.1, read on the forward strand.
TAAAAAAAAAAATAATAAAAAAAAAAATAAATAAAAAAAAAAAAGACATGAGAACATGTCTTTGCTGATTAGCTGTCGAAAAATCCCATGTATTAGAAAAGATTGTGGGGCCAGCCTGCCCTACCTTCTCCTAAGATTATTTAAAAGACTTGCAGATGAAGGCAAAGGAAATGTTGCCTGGGGTAACCAAGTTAAAATTAACTTAGACAGAACTGGGTCATTCGGGGGAATTCTGCTTGAAAAATTGTGCTAAGTTATCTTTTCTGAGAGAGACGATGGCTACTGATGAGACTCTAGTGACTGAACTCATGTAAAGGCAAACACCTGACAACAATTAGTCTCTGCAAAAACTGCTGACCAGGCCTTCTGGAGAGGCGTTCTTGTGATGTCTGGAGGATGTAAGGATGTTATTGCTAAGGGACCACATTCGGATTTATACCCGTCTTGTTCAGTAGCATTTTTCCTAAACATGGGATGAACAAAGCCTACTTCAAAAAGTTTAAAAATGAAGCAACATTGTCATCAGCTTTTAACTTCTTAAGAAGGAAAAGATAGAAAAATAAAATTATTGCTCCATGCAAAATGCCATATATATATATATATATATATATATATATATATATATATATATATTTTTTTTTTTTTTTTTTTTTTTTCTCAACAGTGTTAGGCAGAAATTCATTAACTTATTTATTTTTGTATTTTTATTATAAGCTCCGCCAATGTAAACTGATAATTTATTTACAGGAAGAATGAGATGGGTTCAATCACCCATTGACATATTCTACTCTTTTAAGACTATGGCAGCAAAAAATAAAATCTACTTTTTTTTTTTTGTTTAAACCACTTTACTCTCATACCATGTAGACTTGCTACTGCAGTAAGGGTTGGACGCCCTTACCTCCCCAAGTTGGAATGTTTACTATAAAAATAAAAAAATAAAAAACTTAAATACTGGAGTGTAACTCAAACTAGTGTAAAAATAAGATTTTAGCTGGAGTGAAAATCAATTGAGTACTGTTTTTTTGTTTTGTTTTTCGCTAAGCTACAATTTTTCAGATCAATTCTTCAAGATCCAAGCTGTACTAATTCACAAAGTTTGAGCAGAATGTTAAAAAAAAAAAAAAAATATATACTTTGTAGAACCACCTTTTGCTGCAATTACAGCTGCAAGTCTTGTTTTAGGTCTACCAGCTTTACACATTTAGAGAGTTAAATGTTTGAGAATTCTTCATTGCAAAATATCTCAAGCTCTGTCAGATTGGACGAAGAGAATCTGCCAACAGTAATTTTCAAGTCTTGTTACAGATTCTCACTTGGAATTACTATAGGTCTGGAGTTTGACTGAGCCATTTTAACACTTGAATATGCTTTGATCCAAATAATTTGATTGTAGATCTGGCTGTATGTTTAGGGTCCTTGTCCTGCTGGGAGGTGAACTCAAGTCTTTTGCAGACTAACAGGTTTTCTTCTAAGATTGCCCTGTATTTGGCTCCATCCATCTTCCCATCAACTCTGACCAGCTTCCTTGTCCATGCTAAAGAAAAACATCCCCACAACATGATGTTTCCCGGGGAGTGGTGTTAGTTTTCCACCACCCAAAGCATTTTGCTATTAAACCAAAAAGTTCAATTTTGGTCTCATCTGACCAGAGCACCTCCTTCCACATTTGCTGTGTCCCCAACATGGCTTCTTGCAAACTGCAAATGGGACTTCTTATGGTTTTCTTTCAACAATGGCTTTCTTCTTGCCATTCTTCCTTAAAGACCAGCTTTGTGGAGTGTGCAAGTAATGGTTGTCCTGTGCACAGATTCTTCCACCTCAAATGTGGATCTCTGCAGCTCCTCCAGATTTACCATGGGCCTCTTGGCTCCTTTTCTGAATAATGCTATCCTTGCCCAGCCTGTCAGTTTAGATGGGCAGTTATGTCTTGGTAGGTTTGCAGTTGTGCCACACACTCAATTTTCAGATGATGGATTAAAAAGCGCTCTGCAAGATGTTCAAAGCTTGGCATTTTTTTTTTGTTATAACCTGCTTTAAACTTGTCCACAACTTTACCTCTGACCTGTCTGGTGTGTTCTTTGGCCTTCGAGGCTGTTTGTTTACTAAAGTTACCTAACAAACCTCTGAGGGCTTCACAGAACAGCTGTATTTATGCGGAGATTAAAGTACACGCAGGTAGACTCCATTTGTTAAATAGGTGACTTCTGAAGGCAATTAGTTCCACTAGATTTTAGTTATGGGTATCAGAGTAAAGGGGGCTGAATACAAATGCATGCCACACTTTTCAGCTATTTTTTAAGCAAAGTTGAAAACCATTTATCATGTTCCTTCCACTTCTCAAACATGTGCCACTTAGTGTTGGTCTATTACATAAAATCCCAATAAAATGCACTTACATTTTTGGGAGTATGAAAAACTTTTTTAAAAGGAACTGTAAATACATAACCACGCTCAATTTTTTTAAAAATTTAAACTGGTTGTAAACCAAGAAAAAAATAAAATACAAACTTGGTCCTTTCCCTTTAAGGCACAACATATAGCACAGCACTTTTGCCATGTCAATTGTCTTTCTACATGGTGTACAACACCTGGCCGATCCTGCCTGCTCCTGGTATCCCTCGTTTAAACTGACCATGTTTATCACAGCTGCTAATCCATGAAAACACGAGTCACTTTGCGTTTGCACCTGAGCAACCCAATTCATTCGTTTATTTTCTGAAAGTGCTCAGGCAGTATATGTTTGACTAGGCCTAGGGTATACAAATGAGCATTTCCCATTATGACTGTAATCATATTGGGAAAACATTCCCATATTACTTTAGGCAACTTGTCAAGATAAAAGGCACTGACACAGGAGAGCACAGAGCAGAGCTGCGGATGACAGAGGCATGTAAACTGACCACGGTGTCAGAGCCCAGCAGTCATGTTAAACTGTGGTCAGTTTACAGGAGGGAAGGCAGAACCAGGCAAGATCAGGTATTTTAGGTGATAGAAGGGGCCAAATTCCACAGTACAAGCACTATTCTGTATAACACGCTTTATAGGAACTGAATAATAATAGGATTTTTATTAAAGCTTACCTGTAAAATCCTTTTCTTGGAGTACATCATGGGACACAAAGCAGCAATTACTTAATGGGTTATGGGCCACCTTCAGGTGTTGATACTGGTATACTCAATCACAGAAGTGCACACCCTATATAAACCCTCCTCCTTCCAAGAGCACATCCGTTTTTGTAGCAAAGCAATACACTTAAACCCCATAAAAGAGGGTAGGGACCTCTGTGTCATGATGTACTCCAAGAAATGGATTTTACAGGTAAGCTGTAATAAAAAATCCTATTTTCTTTATCGTACATCATGGGAGACAGAGCCTTAATTACTTAATGGGACGTTCCATAGCAATGCTACTTGAGGGGAGGGAGAGAGACAACCCACAAGGTAACCCCAGACATGAGGACTTGTACAGTTGCCTGCAGCATACTGCGCCCAAAGGCGATATCCTCATACCTCCTTACAGCCACCTGATATATTTGTGAATGTATACACTGAAGACCAAGTTGCGGCCTCAAAAGATCTGAGCCATGGAGGCCTGGTGACCCACTGCCCAAGAAGCACTAACCGCACTGTAGAGGATAACAGTGGATTTTGACGCTGCCCGTCCTTTCTTAGGACCCTCTGCCAGAATAAAGACATCAGTCTTAAGAATGTGTGCAGTTGTCTTTAAATAGATTCTTACTGCTCTCACCACATCAAAACAAAATTGTAACCTTTCTTCCCTGGAACATGGTTTTGGAAAAAACAATGGCAGGACAATAGAGGCGATTCAGTTCGCATTGTGCTCTATACAAGTATTTCATTCATTCATACATCCAATATCTTGGTTCAGGTGAAAACCTAAAACTACTTTTGGCAAAAAGCCTGGACGAGGGTGTAACACCACTCTGTCCTCATGAATAATCAAATATGGATCTGTACAAGGAAGGGAAGTAAATTCTGAAATACAGCAGACACAGGCAAAACTCAAAACATGAAAATAGATAATTCAAGTAATCATATTGGATTGTTAAATACAACTACTGTTTGTCTTGCTAATACAATGCTAATGTTATAATTTGAAAGTATATGATGTGACCACAGATTTCCTTTGTCTGAGAATGGTCCAAATTGTTGATGTTGCCCACGCTAACCAATTGGCTTCTTACATTTTTTCCCACAAAGCTTAAAAAATTTAAACGTAAAAGTTGATTGGCTGAGCTCCAGTGGAGGCCAAGTTTGTGTCAGACAATTTTTGTTAATTCCCAATTGTGTTGTAAAGTTCAGTAGTTTTTCATAAACACACTCTCTTAAGCTATCCATACGTGGCTGGAATTTCAGCCAATTCCTGTTAAATGGGCCAAAATTCAATTTGTGGATGACACTGTCGGCAATTATAGGCCAAAGAGAGACTGCATTCCATCAGATGCAGTCACTGTTCAGGTATGCATACAGCTGTGGCTGCCTAAATACAATGCCCCACTCAAAGATTCCTCCATCCATACATGCTTATCACAGTTCAGACCACAGGTGGAATCTAAATCGAAAAAGTGTATGGCTAAATGTAAAAAAAAGTGTATGTATAGTTTTAACATAGGAGAGGCAGAGGAACGTGTACGCAGATAACTGATCTCCAAAAAGTGCTATGCAAAGACCGCACTGAAGAGTACAAGAACTTCATAAAATCAAGACAATATTACACTAGTAACTTACATCTTACTAACTTCCAACAGCAGTGACCTTAAATGACATATTAGCCATCTGCTGCCTACATTGATAATCACTCCAAGCCCACATCCTTACCGATTCTCTTCTTCCTTTATGTGTTAAACTCCCTTTTGTCTCCAGATCAGTCAGTACCAGACAATGCTAGCAAATTGCTACGATACCATCTACTGATAAAACGTTCGAACACAATGCTGAAAGTGTAGCGAGTCTAGCGTGTCTGTATTCAGCAATGCCTGCCAACATTCACAGCCCCTGCAATATCTATGTATGCCCATTAAAACTCTTATGGTATAACCAGATCATTTTGCAATTATCTAGGATTAGGATCTTGTTTAAAGAGAACCAGTAACAACTGAACTAATCTAAAAATGTGAATACTCATTCCTAAAGTATATGTAAACCGTAACTTCTCTAATTTGCTCTCTTTTGATCTGTTCAATACACCACTGAAAGTGATTTATATCTGCTCTGTAAGTGCACAAAAATACCTGGAGATCCGGCCAGACTACACGGTTAGGAATACAGAACGTCTACCCCATCTGTTTTGAGAACATAAGGGAGGTGTTCTGTAGTCTAACCATGCTGCTCTCGAAAGACACGTTACAGTAACTGAGTACTGCCACCCTGGCAGGATCACAAGCTAAAGGAAAAGAAGCCAGGAAAAAAAAAAAAAAACAATACGGGCACCACATCAAGGACTGGAAAGATAAAATATAAAATTTTTGTTCTTGGGTTTACATACATATTAAATTATTTTTTTTCTCCCTTAACTTTTCTTACTTAGTGTTTGACATTATAGAAAGAAGGGGGTCAAATTATTATGGGAGCGGCCGATATTCCCATTTTACAAAGTATCAGTATCGGCCAGAAACGTACCAATATTACCTCAAGTTGTTGATTTGAATACTTTCAAGTGCAGAAGAGGGGTTTGGGGTCTTATAAACCCCAGATCAATCCACAAAGAATACCTGTATTGAAGTGGTTAAAGTGGTTGTAAATTGTTTATCTTCCTGCATTCTACGCATTAAGTTAAAAAGCCTTTGTGTGCAGCAACCCCCCCTCAGTCCCCCTAATACTTAACTGAGCCCCCTCTTGATTCAGCGATTTCCATGAGTGCCTCAGCCGTCCGAGACTCTACCTCCTGATTGGCTGAGGCACAGCAGTGGCACCATTGGCTCCCATTGCTGTCAAAGTTGGTAAGATAATGAGGAGAGAAGGGGCGGGGCAGGGCCAAATCGCAGCTCTGTGTCTGAATGGACACAGAGCTGCAGATCAGTTCGGGTGCCCCATAGCAAGTTGCTTGTTGTGGGGGCACTCAAAAGGAGGGAGGGACCAGGAGCACCGACGAGGGACCCGAGAAGAGGAGGATCTATTTACGCGGCGTAACATTAGCTTTCACATTATGCAAAAAAATTGGCATAATTTTACTGTTTCGTTTTTTTTTAATTCATGAAAGTGTCCCTTTTCCCAAAAAGTTGCGTTTAAAACACTGCTGCGCAAATACCGTGTGACATAAAATATTGCAACAATCGCCGTTTTATTCTCTAGAGTCTCTGCTAAAAATTATATATATATATATATATATATATATATATATATATATATATATAATGTTTGGCGGTTCCAAATAATTTTCTAGCAAAAAATATGTATTTTAACTTGTAAACACCAAATATCAAAAATAGGCTTAGTCATGATAGGGTTAAACATGTAAACACCAAATCTGAAAAAGAGGCCCAGTCCTTATTTGGTTAAATAGGTAGAGGTTTTATCCCCGTGTATCATCTGAGGCTGTTCACTTTACTGGGTATATGTGAGGGTTTACATCCACTTTAACAACTTAATGACCAGCCGCTGTCATTATACATCGCTACTTTGACGTTAAATATCGTTGTCATGGCAGCAGCTAGCTGCCATAACCCCAGTATTTATTTTTTTAAAGTGGACTGTTCTCTTTGAGATAAAAGTGGATTCACTGCAAAATCACTTTTATTGGGAACGGGATGGGGATGGGATAGGCCCCCCACACTCCCGATGGCTTACCTGGAGCCTTTGTGAAGAGAAAATGGATTGGACATTTTCACATAGGGGTGTACTCACTCTTGCTGCCAGCAGTTTACACATTATTGGCTGTGTGTTGAGTTAATTTTGAGGGGACAGCAAATTTACACTGTTATACAATCTGTACACTCACTACTTTACATTGTAGCAGTGTTGTCACATGAAAACAAATAAAAAAATATTTACAAAAATGTGAGGATGGTACTCACTTTTGTGAGATAGTGTGTGTGTGTGTGTAATATATATATGTATGTGTGTGTATGTTTGGGAGTTCTCAGTAATTTTCTAGCAAAAATAAATTATTTTAACTTGTAAACACCGGGTCTGAAAAATAGGCCCATTCCTTAGGTGGTTAAAGCAGAACTAAACCCGTCAATTTAGCAGTTTCAGAAAAAGTTAAATTCCCAGGATGCCGGGAATGTAACGGTCACATTTCCTAGTGCTCTCAAACAAACTGTCAAACCATCATATGGCTGGAGTCATAAGTCAGAGGCCAAGATGGCAGCTTCTTTGGCTTAAAAGGATAGGAGGGTTTAGTTCCACTTTAAAGCATTACTGCAGACAGAGAGGTTTTTGTAACTGGTGGCGAGAAAAAAAAAAAAAAAGTTACTCTTAACTAAGGATGTGCCGATATATTTGCCTCCTTAATAAATAATAAATTCATATGCATCCAACTTCATAATATTAAAATAAAAAAATATTATACAATTCTACATAAAATATATACACACACACTCATACACTCATGCACATGTAGGGTACAATTGAATACAAAATAATTGCTCGTTTTGGGTTTTAGCCAAGCGCATCCTGAATTTTTGGTTTCAGTCCAGAATTTTAATTTCGGTCCACCCCTATTTTAACGATGCGTATGCCATGTCTGGATCATCGTTTCTGAAGTACAGCTCTCGTTAGAATTCTAGTGTTACTTTTATACAAAGTAGCCATACTGGCACAATTGTCATTCAAAATGCAACAGCTCTGAAAGCTCAAAAATCATCTGGGCAGGAAGGTGTATAAGTGCCTGGTATTGAAGTGGTTAATATTTACCATTCAAATGAATGGAATAAAAAAAAAATACATTTTAAAAAGCCAGGAGAGTCCAATTACTTGACCATTCGGTGTTATGTGGCCTGCCTCTACTCCAATTTTTGGGTTCTTTCTGCTGCATTAGGAAGAGGAAACTCCCCGGAGAACAAAAAGCTGTATCCCCTTTCCTCTGTAAATATTCCCATTTAGTATCAGTATCACCACCACCTACAGGACTCTGGTAAGTATAGCTTACATGAAGTAAAATGGCAGAGATTGTGCTGCATCATGGGAAAAGAGGGGACTGTCATGGTCTGACCTCCATAGCATGGTGAGGAAGAATTGCACTAAGATTAGGTTGCTTGCAAAGAAAGTTTAGGGGTGTTCAAACAATTTAAGTGCTTTATGTGGCAATTTTTATGTGGCATGTCACTGCTGAATAGATTTGAGCCAGGAAAGCATAATGCAACAGATGCTTTTTGTTGTCTGTTCGGTTAGTTCTCCAAAAGGTATCATGTGTTGGACGGAGGGAATGGACACAGGCCTAAATAAATATTTAAAAAAAAGAAGTCAGGTACTTGTCTAGCTACCAGCTTTTCTCCAATATGGAGAGATTGGTTTTCGGATTTCAACACCTTATCACACAGCAGCCTTCTTTCAATTATACAGACTTCTGTAAACCACTTTACTGCCCAATAACAGCAATGCTGAAGTCAAGGTGGTCAGTGGCTAGTCAAAATAAATACATTTAAGACATCAAGAGCAAGTCATGTCCTCATTTAGCCTTTTCAATGCTAGGCAGAATCAGAAATTGTATGATCTCGATGGACCCAGACAGAAGGGTAGCAGCAGGCTCTCAGCTGGCAACAGCAAGCAAAATTTAGAGGATATAGGGGAAAAAAAAAAAAAAAAAAATCATAGCACAGCCTGGTTTCACTGCACTTAAATTGAGGTTACACAGCACAGCCAACACAGCAGCCAGAGCCAGCCTAGCCCCAAGATGGGAAATAGAGAAATGCTTGTTCTTGACTGCCAGGGAGAGAAGCTGTGTACTTTACGTAAAGCATTTTACCAATCTGCAACACTAATCTGTGCCTAATAGACCTAATTTCTATATAATAGGTTTCATTAGTGCACCAAAGACTTATCTGCAGCACAAAAACTATCAGGGGTCTGCCAAGAGAGGCTTCTGAAGGCAGCACAGGGAAATTACTTCTGCAACTGATATTTATATGCAGTTGTTCATAAGCCTTTCCTGAGCTCTAGATATTATATGTTCAGACGTGTTTTAATTTGGGTCCAATGGTAACCACAAAGAAATCTCTATAGATAACATTTTCAAACGTAACAAAACATCCTAACACATACAAATAAGCTTCCATTCTCAGGTACATTGGTCAGCAATACTGCCATCTAGTGGACAAGTTACAAAGCCTACAAGCATTTTTAAAATGCAGTAAATTCAGATCCAGTGTGTACTAATAACCTGAATTAAACTTATTTTGCAGTGTTTTGAGTTTACCTAAAGCTATAAGTAACTTATAAACGTGAGACACAAGAAAAATAAGCTTATTCAAACTCGTAATTAAACCATCAACAAGATAATGGTGGCATCTGTAGCAGAATCCCTTCATCAACATATTTGATGATCCATAATGGGCAAATGCTAAAATAAAAGATTCTGACAGCCAATGATTGTTTAATTCTATAATAGCAAGTCATGACCGGCCTAACAGGCCCAAATCCTTCCATGTGCCTGGCATAGCTTTCCTGTGCAATTTTCTGCACAAATGTTTTCAGTCTGCCGATTCACATTGAAGTGGTGGGAAAACAGAATAACCAAAACAGTGCAGACCTCTGCCTGATCAAGCTGGAGGAAGACCTCAAAGTACTCACAAACTCTAAATCTCACTTGAGCAAAGGGGACCCAGTGAAAGCTGGGAGGTTACAGTCCTCTGGATTGTTTGATCTGCTTTGGAACCACTTTTTATTTGGATTGACCTAAAACAGGTCCTAGACGTCATCACGTTCTTCCCTCCCTCTGCACAGAAAGCAGGCATGCTTGAATTTTAAGAATGTAAAGATTTAAACTGAAGGAACAGACACACAAGGGACATGCAGAGGCTACCAACAAGCCTGCAAGCATTAGAAACACTAGAATGCTTTGCAAGCTGAGTGCAAATGTATGCCCTAATAATTACATTTATAAAGCGAACAATGTATGTATGCAAAAGAAAAAAAAAAAAGGAAGAACAAAAGTGGAACTGAACTCAACAAAAAGGTACTTCCATCTTATAGGAAAGTGTCTAAGCAGTACCCTGAAAGATTTCCCCTTTGTCTGGAATCCCTATTGAACATTAGAGCACTTCCTGGTATGTGAATGTGCCTAGGCACTTCTGTGCTTGCAGCCTCATAGATGTGTGTCAGTGTGATGTGTGGAAGAGATCAGCTGCAGAGAGACCATAAGCAATGCCAGAAACTAGACCTTTTCCCCGACTAATCTTTCAGGGCACAACTTCCACATTTCAGTACCCTTTTAGGAACATAAAAAGGAATTTTTGTTTCTGCAGATCGAAAAAAGTAAAAAACAGAAGTCCCACATGTGCAAAGGCATACTAGGAGTTCAACAAACTGCATGCCACCTCAGCTCCAGGAGTATAGCTATCACTACACTCTGGGTTCTGAGAGGAGGGACCCAGTCTTACACACAGCAGCTCCACCCACCCTTCTCCTCTGCTGCCCATTCACTAAAACCTTTGTATTATGTGAACTCATTCAGAATATACAAAGTGGTCTGTAATTGGGAAGGAGGAGGCAAGAAGTGGGCAAAGCAGCTGCATGAGACCAGAAGTTACAGCTTCGGAGCTCTGGAAATATAGTAGACCCCTGGAGCTGCATAAAACTGAGATAAGGCTGGGTTCACATATATACAGTGCAGGAAAAGCAGAAAACCCTATGCGTTTCCCACACTGCATTGAATTTGCTCAGAATTCGTGCAAACGTTCAATAACGACACCCCAAAACGGTTCACAAAATGCAGAGCGATTGACAGAATTCCATGCAGGGGGGGGGGTCCTGCTTCTTTTTTGTGCAGCTGTGGTTGGAGCCATACAAATGTACAAATGAATGGCTAAAATCACACCACACAGACATCATATGAGAATTGAATAGGAATCTGATGTGATTCCTATCCGAATCATAAGCAGTGTGCTGCACCGCATAGTGTGTGTGTGTGTGTGTGTGTGTGTGTGTGTGTGTGTGTGTGTGTGTGTGTGTGTGTGTGTGTGTGTGTGTAGCCAGCCTAAAGAAATAAGTGCACAAGGTGGCAAGCAAGGTTGCTAAACCCATACATATACCCAGTGACGCAACTAGCCTCATGTGATACATAGAGATGACACAAATCCTCCTATACAAGTTGTACCTGTTTATCTGCAATTTTATCTTCTCTATAGCTGTTAAAAAGCCAGAATTTATAAGGCTTATCTGATTTGTTAGAAAGTAGGGGGCGGAGAGCTGAAATTACACACTGCAGAGCTCAGTGAGGAGAGCTCCAAAAGCAGAGGGGAGGGGGAAGGGAGGAGAGAGGAGGGGGAAGGGAGGAGAGAGGAGGGGGAAGGGAGGAGAGAGGAGGGGGAAGAGAGGAGGGGGAAGGGAGGAGAGAGGAGGGGGGAAGGGAGGAGAGAGGAGGGGGGAAGGGAGGAGAGAGGAGGGGGAAGAGAGGAGGGGGAAGGGAGGAGGGGGAAGGGAGGAGGGGGAAGGGAGGAGGGGGAAGGGAACAGCACAAAGGAAAAGAGCTGAGGTAGTCAAAGGCTGAGTGTTGGAGATCCCCCTTTGTCACCACAGATTGCAGAGAATCAGACAGCAAACAGAAATTACATTTAGTGCTCTGGATTGGGACAAGTATGCACTATAAAAGGGATAAGCTTTGTTCAGGTTTCATGTTTGAAGTTTACAACTACTTTAAAGTGGTATTAAACTCAAAAGCAAAACATTATATTGGAGCTTACCAATTCTTAAATGTCATGGCGACATTTAGTTTTCTCTCTTGTATTTTCCCCTGGTGATCCAGCTAATAAGTCTGTTTTTCAAGAGAACAAGCTTCCCCGCAGAGGGTTGAGAAAAACCATTTACCACTGATAGAGGTGCTTACAATGCTTGGCTTTTATTTAAAACTTTTATCCCAATAGGAAAAAACTGTTGGTTTAACTGCTTAAAAAGTGTTAGTTGGAGTTTGGCTTTACGTTTGTTAGTGTATCTTAAATCTGCTGGTACATCTACTGCAATACCCACTCCCTCAGCCTGCCAATGCTGCTGTCAAAAGGTGTCTTCTTCTTTCAGAATGCAGGGATGCCAATACAGGTGGGTGTGTTACAGGCAGGATGACATTTTTGTATTTGGGTTAAATACTGCTTCAACTCATAGTATGCCTGCACATTTTCCATAATGACTGAATTACTTGAGTTCAACTTTTAAATTACACATGCAACATGCAATTTTTTTATTTAGAAGGGCCCAAAGCTGAACTCCAGGTCTGACCCTAAAGTAGAACTTTATATACTAAATGAAAATGGGCAAACAGGCAGAAGAGACATGCTTTGTCTCTTCTGCATTAAAGTTACCTATCTGCACATCATTTTAATTTGTCAAAAATGTCAGCAGCCATCCAAGATGAGCATAATTCTGCTTTATTTGCCCACAGTGCGGCCAAACGTAAATAAGCATATTTCACACTTTAGGGGCTACTGTGGAAGCCAACGATCACGGTGGTAGTCATCGCCACTACAGTGATCATTGTCAAGTGTCAAGCAGCTGCTCCATTGCATACCAACCACAGGAGGTTGCTCGCTTGCCATTGCCATCAGTTTTCTGATTGGATGGCATGGAGATAGCGAGACCACCACCTCTCCTTCTTCCAACCTCAGTCAATAAGGAAAAAACCTTGTATTCACTGAAAAAAATAAATACAAGGTGTGCTGTGAACAGAGGCGTTTGCCAAGTAAGTGACTTCCTGTGGTTAGTGTGCAGTAGCTTGGTACAGGACCCGGAAGACCACAGAAATTGCTATAGTAGCCTCAACTACAACTGTGATTGTTACATTCCACAGTGGTCCCCCAGGAATGAGATATGCATATTTACATTGGTCAAAGCTGCACCTATTATGTATGCAACCAAGATCACACCTGGAGTTCAGCTTTAATATAGGAAAAAACTTCCAACATTCTGCACAATTGCTTGTCTTGCACCTTTTCAAAGTGATTTTAGGTATATGTGAAGTTCACACAGAACTAATTTATTTCACTACTTACTATGCAAGTCTTCTAATGCATTTTTCATACAGAGAAAGGGATGAAAAGTTTAAGATTGGGGGTACCTTCCATGTACTGTATGCACTTTGCTCCAAAAAAAAAAAAAAAAAAGTAATAACAAAAAGCAGACCTTTCCTCCCCAAAACCATTGAAACCACATTTGTATGCAGTGTTGCATGCTCAGCAGGATACACACCACCCTTGCACTGCAAACTGGCATATGTATACACACAATCGTTTTTAATCTCAATTACGCCTCTCCTGGGGCTCTGGTGATGTAGCCCTGGCCTCCCTTGAAGGCAGTGGTGACGTAGCTTTCTTGAAAGCTTCCATAGTTGCTCTACAACAGGCGACAGTAGATCTGATGTAAGAGCAAGATTGTGATTTAAGAGGGGGCTATGATGTGAAGGATCTCCAAACACATGATTTGGACCTTGGTTGTAAGAAAATTTTACTGGTTGGACCTCTGTGAATTTTAATTCACTACCCCTGCTATACAAGGTCATATTACACTGCCTGCAAACACAATCTGTAAATGGAGCAGAGAATCCTGTGACCGATCAGACTGTGCCCAATTCACAGATCACGTTCAGTCAGCGTAATTTGTAAAATAGCTTGTGACCCTGACTGATGTTTTTTAGTGTAGCTAAGCCTGGAAACCCAAAGCTGTCAACTCCCCACAGTGCTGAAACTCCAGCAGCAGGAAGAGGACAGGGTAGCCCCGCAGGGACAATTTCTACAGAATTCAGCAGCCTGCACATTGTGGGACATTATAGGTAAATAATGTAACTAAAGCAGTAGAGCAAAAAATGTTTAGCTAAACTTTAGCTTTAATGTTAAAACTATGAAATATCTAATATCGAGTTCTAGGCCATCAAAAGTAAAAGATACAGAAGAGAAATTAAAGGTCAAAATAATCCAAGGACCAGCTTAATGATATAAAAAATAATTTGAAAAGGCTAAGGAATAGCAGGAGTAATATTAGCCTTGATGGGACAGTTAAAACCACAACTATTTCTAGCTAGCCCTAGCGAATTCTTCCTGCTACCTCAAGACCAGGGGCGTACGTCAATCATGCCATTCACGGCTCTCTAATGCCCCAAAGCATGCAAATCCACATCTTATATATTAGCATTTACAGGATAAATTTTATTGGAAACAGTGTGAAATCTGCCCAAGGCAAATTATTAAAGCGTGGCTATAAATTATTTCCTTGGGCGCAATTAACATTTTTTCTCCCTTCCATTCTCTAATAAATACATATTCGCTCTCAGAAAGGCTGTTCAATGTTACGTGGCTTAATCAAAATCTCACTGCTCCAACTGAACAGCCTAATTTTAAATGAAGATGTTATTAGACTGGAGCAAAAAATAAAAAATAAAGGAAAAAAAAAAATAAAAACTTGTCACTCATTTCCATTTGTCTCCTGCTGCTAAATTACTTCATTAAACATGAACAGCTTGAGGTAAGTAAAAGCTTAAACGTGTCCTCTTTCTTTTTTTTTTCCTTTTCAACCAGAAAGTCACTTAGGTGGAATATTGAGGCAAGGACATGCAATAGTCAGCCAAGGCGACGTTCCAGCACCATCATCTGAAGGAATGTTATGAAGACCCAGCTCTTGCATTGTGTGGGAAGACGGGGGGGCGGGTGACAGATGCTGGTGATTATGAGGGAGATCGTAAACACATATGGAAGCATTATAATTGGATTTCATTATGAGAAAAATACAAGCAAAAGTAATTTACTGTTAAATCACCAGCTCCTCATACTCCAATTTAGGAAAAGAGACGTATTCCAGGAAATAAGTAGTTTTATAGCCATTCACAGGTTCCTGAAAATACTACCAATTTTTCTGTCTAGCGGTTACTTAAAGAAGAACACTAAACATAAAAGGTAAAACTAGAATTACATTTAGAAAGAAAAACATCTTTTAGGGAAAGAAAAAACGATCATAAAAATAAGGGAGAAAGGAATGGTATGAAGTATAAACTTACAGCAACCAACATTCCCCTTGGTAAAATCCATTAAGGCTCCATTCACATTTGTGCAATTTGTCATGTGACTTTGCACACAAAGTCACATGACAACTCACAGCCCACCATGTATTTCAATGGAAGCTGTTCAAATCTAAGCGACTTTAAAAGGGTTTCTGCACTACTTTGATGAGACCATTATTCTACTTGATTGCCACAGACTGCAATGTTAAGTCTCAAAAGCCGCATGAAAGTCACATCTTAATTTTTATCAATGCTACAGTTGGGCAACAGCCAAAGTCGCATCGAAGGAAATAGACAAGGGTGTATAAACTGTGCCAAATGGTCTCTCTTCCCTATTGAGGGAATGTCAAGGGGGGGACACAAAAATTGGGACTTTATATTAAGCTCGTTGGTCTATGGTCCTTAGGGCAATTTTATATCATTATATTTCAGATCATGTGCCCGCTCCCTATGAGTGGCAACCATCCAGCCACAAAAAGCGCAGAGCAACTAGTTGCCACGCTCAAACTTTACTAATATACAGATATACAATCAGGCATATTGATTAGACATCCTAAGGCTTTAGGATCCATATACAACGTATTTATGGGGGTCTGCCCCTCTGCAGGTTCTGTGGTGGAGCTATCTTGAAGACTAGAAGTCATTAACTATTTTGTATTCAATTGTAACATCCCTATATGTGCATGAGTGTATATGTAATGTGTGTTAATTCAGTCGTGTATTATTGCTTACTATTTTTGTATTTACACAATATTGTACCCCTTAATATCAACTGTACTTATCAAATTGCACCATGAGATATCATCTAGTTACTATCATGCTGCATTACCTGTTTTTACCCATGTTACCAAGTTTATCAATTAATAGTATCAATATATTTTTAATTCTTTACAATCATTGTACTCTTTTGCAGCCACAAGCTTCATTTAAAGTGACAATTTTTTTCCCTCCTCCCTCTCTTTGCCACTACATAAGGATGGAGGCATCTGGCCTTTTAAGGCCATTGCCTCATATAAAGTCCCAGCACAAAAAAATATACCGTATTTTCCGGCGTATAAGACGACCTTTTACACGTAAAAAAATTGGCCAAAAAGCAGGGGTCGTCTTATACGCCGGGTCAGCTCCTCGGATGCCGGCTGGGTGTTCGGTAATACTGTATGTAGCTTCGGCTACATACAGTATATACCGCTGAGCCAATCCCAGTGAGCGTTGTATTCAAATGAATACAAAGCCTGCTCGGATTGGAGTAACGACTTCTGCCAATCTGAGCAGGCTACTCTGTAGCCTGCTCTGATTGGCTTGGAGAGTCAGAGCGGCGCGGGCTGATGATGTTACAGCCTCTGCCAATCCAAGCAGGCTTTGTATTCATTAATAGAATACATCGCTCGCAGTGATTGGCTCCAGCAAATGCAGGAAGAAGGAAGAAATAGGAAGCCTCGGAAGCCGGGTCGTCTTATACGTTAAGTACAGATTTAAAAGCATTTTTGTCCTGTAAGATTAGGGGGTCGTCTTATATGCCGGGTCGCCTTATACACCGGCAAATACGGTATATATTTTTTTCTCCTATTGAGGACATCTCGGAAACGCCACGGGACTGCGCCGTCCCATTGTCCACCTACTTTCTGGGGATCTGAATCCAAAATCTCAAAATTTCTTGACCATAATTTGTCAATGGTGGTGAGGGCCTTTCGAGAGAAGGTGCAGCGGTGGAAGGCCTTACCGCCTACTTTAATGGGGCAAATCAACTAGAATGATTTTTCTCCCCACGTTTTTATATATCTTGTCTAATGCCCCAGTGTGCGTGTGTGCCAAAACAGGTCTGTAAATAGGACAGTAATTTAACCATTTTATTTAGTAACAGGGGCTTTGATTGGCATTCAGAGAGCTTTAAAAAAAAAGCATATCCAAAGTCATGTTTCGAAGCAAGCTTAGCCCAGAATTCAGGAAGTCTGATCCCCAGTAATAGTGAGCCAAGCAGAGGCGCACATAAAAGGGCTTTCTGGTGAATGAAGGCAAAGGAAGCACGACCTTTTCGATGGCACACTTAGTTTAAAATGTTTACTAGCTAAATGGTTCACTTTAGTAGAAAGGTGTAGCCAGCTTTAACCCCTTCCGCCCTGCCATATAGCAGAATAAAGGCTAGAAAGTGGTTTTATTATCCTGACTGGACGTCAAACGACGTCCAGCAGGATAAGCTACAGGGGCACCCAGCGATCAGTGGTGTGCTGTGTCAGTGTAACACAAACGCCATCTCTGATCTTGGTAAAGAGCGCATGACATAGGCTCTTTACTATGTGATAAGCTGTGTCCAATCACAGCTCATCACATGGTAACCAGGAAGTGCCATTTATCAGCTTTTCCTCTATTCGCACTGACAGGCACGAGTAGAGGAGAGCCATTTGGCTGCTCTGCTGACAATGGGGTGGTCTGCTCTGATAATCAGTGCATTGATTATCAGTCCACACCCAATGAGGATGCTCACTGGAGATCACAGGGAGGTCAATCAGTGCCCATCAGTGATGCCTGCTGTTTAAAAAAAAAAAACGGAAAATTCCTATCAAAATACTTACCGTAATTTTCCTTTCCTGATGGACTCCATGGCAGCAACGTGTGGGTTAAGTCCCGCCTCCACTACCCTATAGGACACCACTCCCATAAATCTTTGCTCCCTGCCCATGGCCGTGTTCGGTAACTAGCCTACTCCAGCCATTTTGGGAGGGAACTCCTGCTGCCATGGAGTCCATCAGGAAAGGAAAATTACGGTAAGTATTTTGATAGGAATTTTCCGTTTTCCTGACAGACTCCATGGCAGCAACGTGTGGGAAATAACTCGCCAAACACACTCGGGTGGGCAAAAATGCTGAACAGAAATGTATGCAACACTGTCAACCGACAGCACCTTTAAACCAAAATCAATGGAAGATAAACTGGTAGGTTCGACACAATAGTGAGCCATAAATGTATGAATGGATGACCAAGAGGCAGCCTTGCAGATAAACTCAGGAGCCACATGACGTGAAGCTGCCCAAGAAGTAGAGAGACTTCTCGTGGAATGTGCCGTAACCGCCTCAGGAGGAGCCAAGCCCTTCTCTTTAAAAGCCCACTGGATCGCCTGAACCACCCACGTGGCGCTGGCTCTGACCAAAGCCCAAAGGCCTTTGTTTTTACAGTGAAAAAGAACAAAAAGATAATCTGATTGCCGGAAAGAAGCTGTTGCCTCCAAGTATCGTTTCAGAATAATTCCCATGTCGAGAGGATGAAGATCCTGACTCCCAGCCGAATTAAAGGTAGGAAGAGTAATATCCTGAATTTCGTGGAAGACTGAGGTAACCTTTGGATTCGACCCCAGTATTGGCACTAGGACCACTCTGTCAGGAAAAAATGTGAGGAAAGGATCCTTTGATCCTAAAGACTGAAACTCAGAGACTCTCTTTGCTGAAGATATGGCTACCAAAAAAGATGTCATTAGGGACAATTCTTTGATTGAAAGTGTTCTGTCCAGTTGTGAGAAGAAGACGAGAACCAGCGGTAAATCCACTTGGGGAATCTAGGTTTCCTCTGTGGTCTAAGTCTAATTGCTCCTTTAAAGAATTGCTGAACCAAGGGATGTTTAGCCCAGGATACTCCAGAGACTTGTACACGAAGAGCGCTGACAGATAGGGGAATGTCTAGTCTGGACTGCAAGAGACCAAAACATCCTGAACCGTCAGATTACCATTAGAGCAAGACTTGGAAGACAAGTGACTTGTGAATCTAGACCAAATCCTCTCATTCACCTGGTTGGTACTTTTCCTCCTTGCACCCATGAGAGTAGGAAAGGCCTCCTTGGGACAACCCAGAGCCTCTAATCTTCCCCTCTCAAAAACCAGACCCTCAGACATAGATGGGCTGGACAGGGATGGAGCTTCGAGCCCTGGGATAGAAGATCGGGTCTGAGAGGTAAGGGAATCGGATCTCTGACGCTGAGGAGCATTAGAAGCGGAAACCATGGCCTGTTGGGCCAAAAAGGTATTACAGCTATCACCTCTACTGCTTCTGATTTGAGTCTCCGGAGGAACTGTAGAATAATAGGAATCGGAGGAAAGGCGTAAGCTTTGTTGAACCGCCATCGATCCGTCAGTGCATCCACTCCGTAAGCCTGAGGATCCCGAAACCTGGAATAATACCTTGCCAGTTTCTTGTTGCAAGGAGAGGCAAATAGGTCAACCTCTGGGGAGAAACACAACGTTAGAATCCGCCTGAAAACTTCCTCGTGAAGAGACAATTCGTTGTTGTCCAGATTGACTCAAGACAGGAAGTCCGCTTGGACGTTCTGCGTTCCTGGAACATAAGTTGCTGTAATGCTGACCAGGTTCTTCTGAGCCCAAGACATGATTGGCTCTACCCCCTGAAGAAGGGACAGACTCCGAGTACCTCCTTGTCACCTTATATATGCCACTGCTGTTTTGTTGTCTAGTCTGAGAAGAACCGAAGTTCCTGAGATCAGATGACGAAAGGCTAGGAGCGCCCGGAAGGCTGTCTTTAATTCTAGAATATTCGACACCATCCCCCTGGAAGGGAAGTCCCAGGTGCCTTGTGCTACTTCCGTCAAACAGTGGGCGCCCCAGCCCCTGTTGCTGGCATCCAAAGTTATTGATATCCATGAGATGGGGAGAATGGAATGACAATTGAATAGATTCTCCTTCTGAAGCCACCAGGGCAGAGAGATTCTCATTGAAGATGTGATCCGGATAAGTTGAGCCTTGTCGCCTAACCATTGGTGAAGAAACCCTTTTTGGAATGGTCTCATCTTCCATTGGGCCCACTTCACCATTGGAATGGTGGCCACCATAGTGCCAATAATTCTCAGGCACTGAAGAGACGGGAGATGGGAGGCTGAGAGGGCCGGACGAATTCTGTCCCGAATTACCGGTACTTTCTCTTCGGGTAATGAGATGGTGCCCTTCACTGTGTTGAAGAGTGCGCCTAGGAATACAAGAGACTGAGAAGGAATTAACTGACTCTTTTCTAGATTCAGGATCCAACCGAATTCTTGAAGAGTGGAAATAACCTGATCCTTGTGCAATAACAGACGGTCTCTGTCCTGGACTAGCAGCAGAAGATCGTCCAAATAGTGGTGAAGACGAATCCCCTTGGATCTCAATAGAGCCACTACGGCCAACAACACCTTTGAAAGACTCGGGGGGATGTCGAAAGCCCGAACGGAAGACATACGAACTGAAGATGTGGTTTTCCTACTGAAAATCGCAGAAACTGCTGAAAATCTTCTGCCACAGGGACATGAAAGTAAGCGTCCTTTAGGTTTATTGAAAACATCCAGACGCCTGACTGTTGTATTGTTGACAAGGTTTCCATCTTGAACCTTTTCCTTTTTGATAAAATGATTCAGATGTGTAAGGTCTATGACTGGCCTCCAAGAACCGTTTTTCTTTTGGACCATAAAAAGAGGAGAATAAATTCCTCTCCCTCGTTGATCATCTGGCATGGGAACGGCAGCGCCTTGAGCCAGTAAAGATTTCACGTAGGCCACCAGGATCTGCCTTTTTTCTTCTGAGGTCGGAAGGGAGGTGGGAACATACTTTAGTCTTGGGGACCTGCTGAAGGTCCAAGAATGACCTGAAGAGACCGTTCTGACGGTTCAGAAGTCCTGGACTGAGGCTGCCCAGACATGCCGAAAAAGTAGAAGATGAGCCCCCACCTGGCCTATCTGAGCGGGCACAATCTCAAAAAGATTTGGTTGGTTCCCTCTCTCCTGTCGCACTGCTCTTGGCGGATTTCTTGAAAGGAGGACTGCCTTGACTTCGATGACCTGGAATATTTTCGACCCGGTCTATAGCTACGGGCCTCCCTGGCCTGCTCTTGATATTGCTTTTTAGGAAAAAATCTCCTCTGGCTTTCTAAACGTCTATCCTGAGGGAGAAACCCCGACTTCCCACCAGAGGCCCGGGTTATGGCATTATCCAACTTATTCCCAAAAAGGGAAGAACCCTCGAAAGGGATATGGCACCACACCTGTTTAGATGCTGGATCAGCCAGCCAGGGACGGAGCCCAAGAGCCCGTTTGGCGGTTACAGCTGAAAGCATAACCCGAGACACTAAGCGGATGATGTCAATCGAAGCCTCCCCCAGAAAAGCCGATACAAGCCGTAACTCCTGGATAGGAGAGTTTTTGCGACTTCATCCGAAATGTTTCTGAGGGTATCATCCACCCTGTCCGTCCAGACTTCCATGGCCTTGGACATTGCCGCTAAAGCCAATGCTGGCTTGCATGCCAAACCAGCAGTGAGGTAGACTCTCTTTAAATCGGAATCAATCCGCCTATCTAAGGCATCCTTAAATGAAACTGTATCTTCCAATGGAAGGGTTACATGTTTTACTAGTCTCATCACCGCTGCATCCACGAGAGGAGCTGAAACCAGATACTTGACCTCATCCTCCTTAAAGGGATATAACCTTAGGACTTTTGAGAGCATACTATTCTTTTTCTCAACTTTTAGTCCATTCATCCGTGATGACCTCACCAAGTTCAGACAGGAATGGAAAGTTAAGACGCTCCCTTTTAAGTTGCTTAAAATACTTCCTTTGTTTGGAAGGATTAGCCAAGTTCACAGCCTCTCCGATAGCCTCTCTGATAGCCTTCACCAAGGGGGAGAGTAAGGCAAAGTCAAACCCCACACAGGTACTATCTTCCTCAGAAGCTCTTGAGCATGCGACTCCCTGACTGGAGACTGAGGTGACTCTGACTGAGGCACAGGAGCCTGACTGGCACCGATCCCCTTGAGGGATTCTTCACCACATTTTCCACAAGGGACCTTAGATGCTGGTCCGTACCCCCTCTCACACTAGAGGCTTTGGAAAAGCAGAGGTCACACAGGGATTTCCCAGTAGGAACTTGCGATCTGCATCCCCAGCAAGTATTAATAACTGAACGGCTGGATGAGCCTTGGAGGAGCGAGATCGATCCTCGCTACGGCGCCCGGATCTTGAGGGTGAGCCGTGATGTTTAGACTTAGAATATGAATGCCGGTGGTAAGACTTAGAAGAATCGCTTCCTCTATGCGTTGAGCTGCGTTGCTGTTCTGAACTAGATGGGTTAAGACAGAGATAGAAGAGACACACAGATAAGGAAAGATAACAGACTGACTAATACCGGATCCCCCCCCCCCCCCCCAGACAGTACCTATTATGAGAGGGCTGGCCAAATACAGGCGGAGGTGAGTCCATATCTCTAGGGGTTTCCATAAATGCTGCAAAGACATACAAGTAAGGCTGAGAGCACCATACACACACACGCCCACCCCCCTCTTCCCAGAAGGCCACCTACCTCCACAGAAGAAATCCTGGACAAGGGGAAGTCATATAATAGCCTACAAGCAATCCCAAAGCTTGCAGGCTATTTCCTATATTTAAATAGGGCGCCTTAGTGACGCCATCATCGTATCCTGTGCGCCGCTACTGCGCATGCGCGAATAGCGTCATTTTGCCGCTATCGCGCATGCGCGAACCAAGCCTCGTTCCTGTGCCGCACTCGCGCATGCGCAGAACGAACGTATCTAACGGAAAACCAGGAAGTGAGCGGCGGCCGGAACGCAGGCTAATCCAGCCGCCATGCCTATACCCTTATACATGAAAACACAAAAAACGAACGGAAATGAAGGAAAAGCAAGGAACAAACACAAACTGCTGCCATGAAAAAGAGGAACAATCTTACCGCTCCCACACGATCGTCTCCAGGCCGAAGGTAAGAACAAAACATACCGGACTTCTCAGGGCAAAATAGGTCACCTGCTATTTAGCTGGGCTATCCGACCAAATGCGCAGCCTGCCTGCCAGTGGCTAGGTTCCTGGCTTCCTCCAGCGCTTATATCCAATGCCCACTCCATACCCCGCTAGTAGCTAGGGCTTAACGGAGTCATGCGACAATTCCATCCAGTCGCAATTCGGCCAAACCAACAATGGAACCGTGTGGGAGCAATCTTCAGGTAGAAAGACCATAGCGTCTGGTCCTACGGAGGAGGACAAAAAAAGAACACGGCCATGGGCAGGGAGCAAAGATTTATGGGAGTGGTGTCCTATAGGGTAGTGGAGGCGGGACTTAACCCACACGTTGCTGCCATGGAGTCTGTCAGGAAATGCTTTTTTTTATTTTATTTTTATTTTTTTAATTAGTAGCTCTAAAAAAAAAAAAGCCAAGTGATTATCAAATGCCACCAAAGCAAAGCTCTATTTGTGGTAAAAAAAAAAAAAAAAAGGATAAAAATGTTGTTTGGGTACAGCGTTGCATGACCGCGCAATTGTTATTCAAATCGCAACAGCACTGAAAGATGATAATTAGACTGGGCAGGAAGGGGGTAAAAGTGTCCTGTATTGAAGTGGTTAAGCTTGAAGCAGATAGAATGCTTGCGAAAAGCCTGCTTTGTATAAATGTTCCACAGACTGATCTGGGCCACTAGTATTAAGTCTTATGCACACTGGACATTCTAAAAACGCCAGTTAGTTTATCTGTTTTATTAGCTTTTTTTTTTTTTTTTAGCAAAACTATACGCCCAAATGCTTATGGCTCAAAAACTTTGATAAATGCTGCACAGCAGAGTTTTTCGGCTTTTTTCAGAGTTAGAGCCATTTTACAGCTGAAAAACTACTCTCAAAATCCACTAGTTATGAGGGTTTTTTTCCAGCCAGAAAACACCTCTGTCAAAAACTGCTGACAACAGCCCGTGTGTGCGTGGAAAAAACATCTGAAGCCAAAAAACAACTGCTGTAAAAACATCCAGTGTGCATGAGGCCTTAGGACACAAAATAAGGACCCATGTGTAGGGTCTCATACTGCTCTTAAAGCTCTAGACTGCCTCAGGAGAAAATCTCAGCTCCCACAAATTCTTATGCAATGCTATGCAGTTTGGGAGCCTCAACAAATTAGGCCAAAGAGTGTTTCCAACAGGATTCACTAATACTATGCAATTGCAACTCTGTGCTATATAGTTTGATATAGCAGAGCAGGACAAACCTATACTTAAATTGATTGAAATGACTGCCTCTAATCACTCTAGTCCCAATGTCATTTTCCTAGAAATTCTCATTATTTCTTCAAGCAGCAATCTTGTTTAAAACATGCATACATTGAAGGTCAAATCACATTTCAAGAACCATTCTTGTAGTAGGTCCAATTATATGTATAGGGTAACAAAGCCGTTTGTTGATAAGGGCGGACAATATTGAAAAAAAAAAAAAAAAACAAGCAGTCAAAGCTAAGACATAGTAATAATTTGCATGTTACTTGTTTCCTAAAACAGAGGACAATGAAAAAAAAAGGTGTCCCCTAAAACATGTCAGGTGCCTTTGCTGTCTGCTTCTAGCCTGGTATAAAAACAAAAAACAACACATGTAATGATATAATATGTTGGTTTCTACTTATATCTTATACAGACAGGATAGTTGACCAATAAAAAGCTGACCTACTTGAAGCACCAACATGGAACACTTGAGGATCAGGAGTTCTGGTCCACTTCATCCCGTGAACATTGCAGTTGGCGTTTAACCACTTGCCGTCTGCCATATAGCAATAGGACGTAGGCAAAGTGGTTGCGATATCCTGACCGAACGTCATATGACGTCAGAATATCAAGCCGCTGCGTGCCCCGGGGGCCACGAATCGCAGTGATTGTTATTGTGGTGTGTCAGTATGACACACCAAAACTAGGATCTAGGTAAAGAGTCTCTGACAGAGACTCTTTACCATGTGATCAGCCATGTCCAATCACGGCTGTTCACAGTGTAAACAGGAAGAGCCGTTGATCGCTTTTTCTCACTCATGAGTAGAGGAGAACCATCAGCTAAGCCCTCACCCCCCCCAGGATGCCCACACTGGACCACCAGGGGTGCCAATCAATGTCCTCAATGGATGCCAATCAGTGCCTACAATGGGCATCAGTGCTGCCCATCAGTGCCGCCCCATCAGTGAAGGAAAAAAATTACTTAATTACAAAAGTTTTGTAACAGGACAAAAAAAACTTTTCAAAATTTTCGGTCTTTTTTTATTTGTTTAGCAGAAAAAAAAAAATCCCAGAGGTGAT
This sequence comes from Lithobates pipiens, assembly GCF_037356315.1. Taxonomy (NCBI): domain Eukaryota; kingdom Metazoa; phylum Chordata; class Amphibia; order Anura; family Ranidae; genus Lithobates; species Lithobates pipiens. The sequence continues at coordinate 287,452,384 of NW_027507784.1, forward strand.
CAAATACCACCAAAAGAAAGCTCTATTTGTGGGAACAAAATTATAAAAATTTTGTTTGGGTACAGTATAGCATGACTGCGCAATTGTCATTCAAAGTATATGTATATGTATATCTGTTAAGTTACTGTTTTCTCCAGGTCCATCTAAATTTTACCCAGTTCTGAACACTGATGGGTGCCCATCATGGTAAGCCATACTGTCTTGGAGCTGCCTCACCAGAGCTTGTTTTAAACCTTCCTCTATCTGACCACACGTGCAAATCAAAAAGATTCTAGCATCTCCAAGTACGTTAATCTAAATACTACATGAATGAGCAGCCTGTGACTCATCTACAAAAGGTTCCTCATGTAATAGTGAGGGGAAAAGTATTTGATTCCCTGCTGATTTTGTACATTTGCCCACTGAAAAAAAAAAAATGGTCAATAACAGGGTTCTCCAAACTGCAGCCCGCGAGCTGAATGCCCTTTGGTGTCAGCGGGAGGAATAGTTCTCCAAGGGTTGGATAAAGGCAAGCAAAGATGGGGGGCATTATTACTCCCACTGACACCAGAGATGGGGAACTAACTCTCTCACTGACCCCAATTATGGGGCACTATTCCCTCCACTGATACCAAAGGTGCAATTTTTTTTTTTATTCTCATTGACCACCAAGCCTATGGCATTATTTACTCCGACTGATTCCAGGGCATTTTCCACTCCCATTGGCCACAGTCAAGCCCCTCAAATGTTTGAAGGCCAGTAAACTGACCCTTTGTTTCAAAAGTTTGGCGATCACTGGTCTAGAATTTTAATGGTAGGTTTATTTATAAAAGTGAGACACAGAACAAAAAATTCAATCCAGAAACACACATTTCAAAAAAAGTTATAAATCAATTTACATTTTAATGAGTTAAATAAGCATTTGACCCCTTTGCAAAGCATGCCTTAGCACTTAGGAAGCACCGCATAATTTTTACAAAAATTGCACATATGACCTAACAGGAACTCATGTAGATGCAGGAACACTTTTTTTGCTCATAATGTTGTTTTCTTATATTTGTGGCCACACACACACACACACACACACACACACACACACACACACACACACACACACCACGTTTTTAAAAACCCCATGAGGACCCTTGGAGTCTCTAAATTTCCTCCCCACATAAAAGCTTGAATTTTTTGCTAAAAGTTTACATGGGCGGGCATGTATCTATGGAAGCATAAAGTTTTCTGATTCTCAGGCTGTTCTAAAAACATTCCAACATATTCAGCGCCAGAGCCAAATCAACATGACTGCCACTCTTTCCATCAATCTCACAAATTAGATCATCTTCAGTCAAATGTTAAGCACCTACTTGAGGTTCAGACCAGTTGTTTGCTCCAAGTTTTCCCAGCCTTTTAACTTCTTCAAAGTTTTCTAAAAGAAAAAAAAAAAAGAAAAATACACAGTCTAAATACAAATTGTTTTAATACAGTGAAATTCAGCTAAAATAAAAAAAATGAAAGAAATATTATCTTACAAAATATTTTGTGTCCTATAAATGCTTTTTTACATACTCAAGTTCTAAACTCTTATGACCGTATGGATTTCATGTTGCCTTTAAGTTTGCAGTGACCATACACCTTAGATTTTTACCCAACCCAAGCAGTAATCCATTTCCTCCACTGGCTGCGATGCTAACCCACTAGGCTTTAATGCCTTCAGTCATTGAACTCAAACAAGCAGGCAGACTGACTTCCTCATCTGCATACTTGTTCAGGGTCAGAGATAAATATTTAAGCCAGAGTCTCAAGCAAGGCAGGCAGACAACCAGTATTTTCATGAAAGATTAGTAATGGGAACCCCATCAGCACCTCCTCACTTCAAAATGCTAGTTGCTCTTCCACCATGCCGAGCCTTTGGCTTCAAATACAGGAGGGTGAGAGAGACCGCACAAGAGAGCGAGTTTCTTTCTCCAAGCAAGTTTACTTTACAAAAAAAATAAAAAAAGTAGGTACACATGAGAAAATTCAAATTTTGATCAGTTTGTGTCCCTCCCTGATCGAGAGAAGTCAGTCGGTAGATTGACTTCTGTTGAATGGGACTGTTGGATACCTTTCCGCACAGTGGCGAGGATCCCTCCATAATCCTCGTTTGTATGGATTGGGGTATCCATTTGTTTCTCCCCCCCCCCCCCCCCCGCAGCTGCTGACTTTTAATAATCTGACACTTACCTGTCCCAGGGTCCAGAGATGTAGGGGATTGAAGACCCGCTCGCCCCCCCCCCCCCCCGGCAGCGCCAGCATTGTAAGTGTGGACGCTCGGCTTCACAGCCGGGCACCCACTGCGCATGCGCAAACAGTGCCGCAAGTGGCCGCGCGATCATCTGGGACCTGTCACGTGTCCCAGATGATTGACAGGAGGGAGGGGGCAGAGCTGAGCCCTTCCAGTGCCAAGGGGAAGTGATGTCACCAGCCCAGGCACTGGAGGAGGCAGACTACAAGGGAACTCCTAGCAACAGCCATTTAGAGGTAAGAGTTAAAAAAAAAAAAATTCCAAATGATTTTTTTTAGGAATATTAATGCTTTTTTTTTTTTTTTTTTTTGTGTGCAACCCCACTTTAAGTGTGTATACCCAGAAAATTGGAGGAACATAGCCAACCTTTCAATTGCATGGGGAAAGAACGTTTTAAAAAGATAATGTACATTTGTACACAACTATCTCTCTACCACTACATAGCAGCTCAGTTTTTTTTTTTTTTTTTTTAACACATCAATCCCTTGAAGGGTGGCTTTGCCCTTTTTTTATTATAGCTGTGCAACTCACATAATTATACTGACCGTGTCACTTTGAAAATCAATGAATAGCTGTAAAAAAAGAAAAAAAAAAAAAAAAAAACACACACACACACACAAACACCCTATACAACATATATGCCATACCTTTCCGGCTGCCCATTTGTTAAAACACTCATCTCTGCTGCTCCCTGGCCACCATGTATTCCACATTTCTGGGGGTATGGAATACCTGTTCCCTGCTGTACACTGTGGTCTCTGCTGCATTACAGGAGGAACTGCTGTGTGCAGTGGAACACAAGTATACAAACACATCCAACTTGCCAAATACTTGTGTAGTACAAATTTAGTTTTTCCTCAGAACAGTAAAGGGGTTCTGAGGGTTGATTGTACAGGTTTAACTTTGGCCTCAGTTTGGCTGGGCTGTGTTAGGGTTCTGCCTGATCCATGTGTAAAGTTAGGTGCACATGACAGGACCAGAACCAGGCCTGGTTGGACGCTTTGAGTATCAGTTTCCCCGGAGCCAATCAGTGGGTGTGTTTAGCCCCGCTGAGGAGTCTGGGGAAGGGTACTTAAGAGGCTAAAGTCACATGTTCGGGTTTTTTTTTGATTCGTTGGGCCGGAGCTGACTGTCCTGAAGCAGGACCATGCGTGCCGCTCCGCAACATGGTCAGTTTGATTAGCCCCACTAGACCCGCATGGTCTGGGGTAAGGATCCATCTGTTCCCCAGTCTTGGAACCGGCTGATCCGAGGCACAGTAACTGAGGGAGGAATCAAGGCGCCTGGGTGTGCTCTCAGCTTGGATGGGCATTGCAGCTCATATAAGCGACCGGGGGAGGACTCTTCGGAGGAGGGCCAACAAACTGGCATCCCAAGAAGTGCCTGGTTGCTGGGTTGTCAAGGACAAACATTTTTCCAGTACTGCCAAAGGAGACAGAACGTTCCAGGTGCTGAGGAAAGGTTCCTGTTCACTTTCGGTTGCAAATTTATTCAAGGTCAGACACTTTGCAATTTCCTGATTAAAGCACTGACTGCCATAATCTCTGGCTAGAGATTTGTTCAGCGCTGAAGCGCCCAGCTGTGAGTGGCTACTCTCTGGGCTGCATTAGAGACTTCCTGATAATTAGCAGTTCAAGGTGCCCAAGTTTATTTACCCTTGCCCTCTGTTCCCATACGAGACTGTTTGTTGGATGTTACCCCTGCAAATAAAAACCTTTTTAAAGGACTTTTATGGTGTCAGCATCCAAAGTCATTGGGTACTAACCCTGGGAACCCCTAGACATGGAAGAACAAGCCAGGCGGAGGTAACCGGTAAGCCCAAAAGTCAAGGCCGCCCCATCGAGGGTTATGGCCGCTACACTTGCACTGACCAGGGAGCAAATCAGACAGTGTTTCAACAATCAGGCAGCTAGAAAAGTCAGCATATATTTTAACTTCTCTTAAATATATAAATAAAAATAATAAAAAAGTTAATGTGCCATGAGCGAAGCATTGTCTCTAGAATTTTTTTTTTTCTTCGATTTTAACATATTTTTCACCTTTATATTCACCAAAAATGAATAAAAAACGTATACGCTTAAACTTGTTTGGTATGTGTACATAAACAAAAGGTAGATGTGTGAGTTTATAAACATTAGATAGTTTTAAAAAGTTATTTTGTAGTTCACTTTTATAAAAAAGGATTTGGCGATTTTCATGTTTAGCTGAAGTTTACCTTTAAATACTTAAAAAATAACTGACCTTTGTCATGCAAGAATACTTACTTCTTTTTCAATCTCTACGGCCACCATTTCTTCTTTCATCCGGTCATATCGTTCTAGCTTTTTGTGCAGCCCTTCCACCTCCTCTTTTAGTAGCGCATTATTCTCCTTCATTTCCCTGATTGCAGAAAATCCACTATTACACTGATGTACATAATCAAGCCATGACTGTAATCATTTTTGGCTGTGTTTTTCAAATGTATTACCCGATTTGCCCCAGTAATAACAACAAATTAGAAGCAAACAGCTTTGTGCTGCAGAATTACTCAAGGTTCCAAAACATCAAACCAATCTACACACAAAAATGTTATTTTAGGACATATCTAAATCAAAATAAGCACCAAGAATCCATATGCATTGCCTTATGTAGCATCAGTTGAAAAGTACACTGCTGCCAATACAAAATGAGATTTCTGGTTTATCTGTAAAATCCTTTTCTTGGGAATACATCACAGGGTATCTTCATGTCCATTACGATAGGCTTATGCTGCCACCTTACAGTAATCAGTGATTAGACACTGGCAAAAAAAAATAAAAAATAAAGGGGGGGGGGGTCCCCTCCTTCATTTTTGTAGCAAACCATAAACTGACCAATGTAGCATCCTCAGTGACTAACATTAATTTGGTAAAAATGTATAAAAGGTATGAACCGAAAACCAAGTAGCAGCTTTAGAAACTTGAGCTACTGAAGCCTGAGGATGTATAGCCCAGGAAGCACCAACACACCTGGTAGCATGAGCTCTTACCAAAAATAGTAAAACTTTCCCTATAATACCATAAGCTTGAGGAAAAAAAACGGACAGATCGATATAGAGAAGCATTTGAAAGCAGAGTGACCCTTTCTTGGGCCTTATGGAAGCACAGAAAGGAAATCTGATTGCAGCACTTTCAATTAACATCTGACAGCACAAACCACATCCAAGGTGTGAAGAGCCTTACCCACCAGTATCAGAGGCTTTGGACAAAAAGCACAGCAACACAATGTCCTGTCTTGAGATGGAATGAAGAATCCGTTTTAGGTAAAAAGGATGGCTGAGGCCTTAAAACTGGTAAGAGGAATTTTTACTTACCTGTAACATCCAAATCTTACATGCTCTTACATCATGGGCTATGAGCGTGTATTTTCAGGTGACAGGACACTGGTACATACCCCCCCTAGCTGCCTTCACTATAACCCTAAACGACTCCATACATCCTCATTTTTGTAGCAAGCAAGAGAGTAAACCAAGGAAAAAAGAAAAAAGTGGTAGGTCTTGTTCTCCAAGGTATGGAATTTACAGGCAAGTCAAAATACCTCTTATCCCAAATCGTACAGGACACAGGTATAGTATTCATATAAACCATGGGATGTTCCCCAAGAAATTAATAGAAAGGGTAGGCAACAATGAGGCAAAAAGACTGTCAAGTTGCCCAAACAACAAGGGTCAACACTGAGAACCTTACAGCCAAACGCTGCATGAACAGAAGATTGGACAACCGCCTAGTAACACTTTGAAAAAAGTATGGGTCCAGTGCTGTAGGGTTAATATGACTGCTTTAAGCTCAAAGATGTGGTGGGGATCCTAGTTTCCCCCGGTGACCATGTTTCTCTGACCATTAAGAGATCGAAACACTCCTCCCCAGACTGAGACACTTGCATTTGTTGTGATACCATCCCAGTGATAGAAATGGAAAGACTTCCCCACATCTAGGGCTGGTGTGGTGATCCCCCAAGATAGGGAATACCTTGCTTGGCTGGACACGAGCAGTAGCATAGGTAAATGGAAAGCAGGAGGCTGCCTTTTCCATTTTTTTGGTGAACATTCAGACAGGCATCTTGGATGTCAATGAATGGCAAGCATTCCCCTTTTCGCAGAGAAGAAATTCCTAAATAGGACATATACACTCATTGGGCTTTGGTATCATGAAAAGGTTAAAATAGAATAAACTACCTTGTAGCAGTACTGGCAGAATTACTCCATGGCATAATAGGTGGTTCAGGGCATTCTGCAAATATCGGTAGATTATACCAGGGGGGACATAAGATGTGCGCAGGCGCTGTGGCGGATCTTGTGAATGGGAGGGATAGGAGAGTATAAAAGGATTGATTGTCGTCCCGTGCAGCCAACCCCATGAGGAAGTCAGTGTATGACAAAATGTTGGGGGGGCGTGGCTGTTCGGCAATCACCGCCAGTAACATGTAGCGTTTGGAGCTGAACGGGGAAGTGGTGATCTGACTGTGTCCGGGCACTGAGGAGGGGGGTGAGATTAACGCTAACATGCGCACACACCTCGGGTCCGTCGTGGCCACAGTCCAAAATTGTGCTGTTCAGGAGTGAGGCTTGCTGTGATTTTGATATTAAAGAGGAAGTAAACCCTTCCAAACAACTTGGACCTATAGGTAAGCCTAGATTAAGGCTTACCTGTAGGTCCAAGCAATATCTCCTAAACCTATATGGTTTAGGAGATATTTGCCCGAAAATGGGCACCGCTGTCTACGGCGCATGCGCCGTAGACAGCGGCGCGCAGGCGCACTAAATGCGGCAAATCCAAGAATGGATTTGCCCAATTTGTCGACTCCCGTGCGCATGCGCGGGAGTGACGTCATCGCGGCTTCGCCGTATGGCAGCGGCGGAGCTGCGAGACGCGACTCCCGTGCGCATGCGCGGGAGTGACGTCATCGCGGCTGCGCCGCTGTGATTCGTCGGAGCTGCGAGACGCCACCAGCAACATGGATGCGGCGGACTACAGGGGACAGCGGCGACTTCGCTGGCTCCTGTGTCAGGTAAGTGACACATAATGAGCTACTATGCGATGCATAGTAGTCCATTATGCTTTACCTTTGCAGGGAAAAAAAGAGGAAGTAAACCCATCAGGGTTTACTTCCTCTTTAATTTGCTGGCTTTGGAGTTGTGAAATGTGAGTGTAAAGGTTGAAGTTTTTCTGTGATTTAATAAATTGGTTTATACGATTTTACACTATTGGAGCACCTTTATTATTTTACATGTGGAAGATCTGAACTTGCACAGTGGATGATTGGAGCAACGATTCACTATTTGCCGTTTGGTTTAAAAGCGCTTAAGCCTGACACGAAAGTGCAGACACTAGGAGTCGTTGAGTGCGTTTCTTAAGGGAGAGGAATCACCGATCACTTTGGGGTGGTGGATGGAACAAGAAGACACATTATTTCAAAGGATATTTTGGACACTCTATGAACTTTGTTTTGAATTTTCCTTGTTTATACACGTGTTTGGCACATTTATTTGGTTCACTCGTCACAGGGTGCTACAATTGTTTATTCACACACACTTTTTATACCATTTAGTTTGGGGTCACTTTTTTTGAAGAGATAGCTATAATTTATATGTAAGCACCACTATTTTTTTCCTTTTTTCTGGTTTTAGTTAAAGGTAAAAATACTATTTGCACTTTACATTTTTCCTAGTGGCAGCTTTTGGGGTAGCAGGCTCTGTCTAAGCTCAATGGTGGGTGTTTAAGTAAGGGGCGGAATATTTAAAAACCAACAGTTTGTGATATTCCAGGTAGTTGGCCTGAGGAAGCAAGGAGACAGGAACTCTCAGAACTCTAGTTTGTAACCTAGAGCTATTGTGGAAACCACCCATCTGTCCAGAAATTCTTCCTGCCAGACCTTTGAGAACTGCAGAAGTCTCCCCCCCCACTCGAACGAGCGGGGGCACCCCTTCATAAAGAGGCTTTAGCAATCTGTCTTGCGGACTTGCTCCCCCAGGACTTTTTTCTTAACTTGCAAAAGGGTACTTTTCAAACTTGATATTCTTTGGCTATATTTGTCCAAATCCTCCCCAAACAGCTTTTCACAGCGAAAAGGAAAACCAGCTAGGAGCTTGTTGCATGGCGCTTCGGCGGACCAATCCTTTAACCAAATGTACCAAGCCAAACGTAAGGTGAGAGGTTTGAAGAATAGAATCTATGACTGCTTCAATTGCAAAGCACAAAGCTGCTGGCAGCTCAGTTAATTCCTGGGCCTGCTGTTCAGGGAACACCTTGAGCACCCGTTTCAAGTGGTCTCTCAAGGATTTACATACCCCAATTGCCGCCACTGCAGGTTGAGCCACTGAACCTGCCAGGGAGAAAATGTTTTTTTTTTTTTAACAGGAATAGCATTTTTTTTTATCAGTTGGATCCCCAAGCATTTGCGCACTGTCAACCGGAAAAGTCAAACTTTTATTCACAGAGGATATAGCAGCATCAATTGCTGGTATACTCCCCATCTTAGTGAATTTTTCCTCCATAGGATAAAGTGTTGAAAACTTCTTAGGAGGAAAAAAGTGCTTATCTGGGCGATTCCACTCAGAATACATAAGCTTTTCTAGTAATGAATAGACAGGAAAGGCAAGCAAAGGCTTGCAGGGGCTTTAGTGAACCCAAACAGGAGGTGAGCTCTTTAACCGACTCCGTTAATGGTAGCTTAAATGTGGCGTGGACCATTTCAGTAAAAGAATGCACCAGCAACTTCTCAGCATGTGAAGCTGAAGAAGAGCCTCCCCCATTTGATTCCTCAGAAGAGGAATCATCAGCCTGTTCACAGTGCCCTGAGGAGGATTCATCTCCTCTTCCCCCCCCCCCACAGTTCCTCCGTTTGGGGATTCTGAGTGGTAGAAGAGGACCTAATGCATTTTCTTCCACTCTGTGAAGACACAATTAAAGCCAAAAATCTTTCCTCTAAGCCACTCACAGCCGAGGAGAAATCCTGCTCAATTATATAGACAGGGGCTGAAGTGTCAGAAGCAATTGCAACCCGATGACCCCGATGGCTCACTCTGACCAGCCTCCTTAGTACGGGATGGTGTTCCTTAGGACCCGAGGGCGACCCCCTTGTGTCCTTGGTCTTTGTGACATTTGAACCACCTCCTCTGGTCATAGTGCCAAGCACAATGCAGAGGTATCAGCAAAAAAAATAAAAATGCACCCACTGCTGAGCAATAGTCCAGCAACTGCCGCTGCTATTAAGCTCAGCCTGATGCTTAAAGTAAATGTGCCTGGGAATGCCTGTGTCACTCGCTCGTTTCTTTGGACACGAGGCCCAGGTACCATTCAATTCAGCCTGGAAAATACACTTTGAATGGATCCGGTTGCATGGCTTGCCCCAATAAGGAATATTCCAGCAGAGCTCAGCACAGCACATCTTTACTCGTGACCAACACCTAAGACACTTGCAAACAAACTGAGATACTCCTGGTAAGGGGAGGGGTTATGTGGGGAATTGAACTTCCCGTTTAGGGTGTTCCAGTGTCCACCACTTAAGGTGCCATATAACCCATACAGTTATTACTGTGGCTCTGTGTCCTGTGATGTATGATAAAGAAAACCTATACTGCACACTGCTAATCAAAAGCAGCGATACATTTTCTGGCCTGCAGCTGCACAGAATGCCTCACTGCCTATGATTAGTGGTGTGCAGTGTCAGCTTGCTGCCAGGATAGGGCAAGTGGGTTGAGACTAGGTACCCAAACACGCCCGGGCCCATCTCTAACCACAACCCTTCCTTGCCGACCCCTGGAAACTGGACAGGAGGGGAGGAGGGGCAGCATTTATTGAAATCAATACCCTGTATTTTCCTCCTGCAGCAACTGAAAGCAGTCTTCTCCCCTAGGCACTAAGCCTTAAGGTCCTGGCTTAGGAGTCTTCGATGTCCTCCTCACACCAAGCTACCACAGAGGCCGTTTTACTTTTTCTCCTGTCTCGATCTTGAAGGAGGACTCAACTCTCCACCTTGATTGAGCAGAACATCCCATTCACCATCTTGCTACCTGCCTTGCAAGATAGCCATGGAACACTCCTGTATCACTAAGTTCATTATTATGAACATTTATAGACTTTTGTTATGCTCATTGCGATGCTTTTAAAAGGTTATCACACTATGTGCGTGTTTTCTTATGATTATCACCCACTTATTCTGGGATTTGTGGAACCAATGAGTGGATGGCTGGTGGAGGATTCCTTACCCAGATGCTAATCAGCAGGGACTTTAATCTTTGCCAAGGTCAAACAAGCTGTGTTTGCCTAATATGTAATAAAATAGGCATGCACTTTTGCTAAATGCAGTTCCCCAAGTGTGGTGAAGGGAAAGCTGCTGGAGAAAAGTAAAAGTCTGATTGAATTGTAGACTCACTCAGTGCTGTTTACGATCTGGGACTTTTCTTTTTTGATATATACAGTTTCAATTAATTTTTACCTGGTCTTACCTGAGGAGGAGCCAGAAGAAGAGGACCAGGGCTGCTCTGTGCAAAACCACTGCACAGAGCAGGCAAGAATAACATTTGTTACCTAAAAAAAAACTTACAATCACTTTAAGCTAAGGCTTATAATTTTCTGTGACAGAGATAAAGCCCATCACCTTCAGACACTAGCACAAAACGGAGGACTCAAGGAGTGGGGCAGGATTATAGGGAGGCACTCAGAGAACATGTCCCCTAAAGCTTTGCCAGTGTACAAACACACACACACACTATAATAATATTATATATATATATATATATATATATATATATATATATATATATATATATATATATATATATATTACACACACACTTTTAAATAAATTCAATATATATTAAGGGTCGATCGGTATCATTTTTCATGTCGATAAACGGTGCCAATATTCTGCACATAACTGTCACCTGCCACCAAACGCAGCAGGTCACTTGCCACTGTTACCTGCCACCCAGATGCAGCATGTCATCTACACCTGCCACCCATATGTAGCTTGTCACCGTCACCTGCCACCCATATGCAGCTTGTTACCTGCCACTGTCCCCTGCCACCCACCCATATGCAGCTTGTCACTACTTACACTACTTCTGGCAGCCTCTCCCCAACAGCGTCCAAGCGGGTAAACTTCCACTTGCGGGTAGGCGGGCCGTGAGAGAGGACGTAACGATCTCTTTACTCGCAGACAGCTGCAGCTCTGTCAAGAGCAGCCTTCTCGGCCTTGCTGTAGGGGCGGAACAGCAGTGATGCCATCTCTCTGCTGCCTGCCACACCGCTGACAGATTGGCAGAGACTGCAGCAAGCGCAACGCGGGGACAGGGGAGGAGGAGGTATGACTGATATCGGTAAGTTTCTGCCCGATATCGATGTAAAGAAATGTAAATCGGCCTTTCCAATAACCGGTCGACCCCTAATGTATGTGTATATATAATATACACACACATATATACATACACACACAGTTGTGCTCATAAGTTTACATGTCCTGTCAGAATTTATGATTTCTTGGCCATTTTTATGAGAATATGAATAACACAAACATTTTTCACTCATGGTATTTGGCTGAGGCCATTATCAATCAACTGTGTTTACTCTTTAAATTATAACAACAAAAACTACCCAAAAACCCTGATCAAAAGTTTACATACCCTGGCGATTTTGGCCTGATAACATGCACACAAGTTGACACAAAGGGGTTTGAATGGCTATTAAAAGGTAACCATCCTCACCTGTGATCTGTTTGCTTGTAATTGGTGTGCGTGTGCGTGTGTGTGTAAAAGGTCAATGAGTTTCTGGACTCCTGACAGACCCTTGCATCTTTCATCCAGTGCTGCACTGACGTTTCTGGATTCTGAGTCATGGGAAAGCAAAAGAATTAAAGGATCTGCGGAAAAATGTAGTTGAACTATATAAAACAGGAAAAGGGATATAAAAAGATATCCAAGGAACTGAGAATGCCAATCAGCAGTGTACAGACACTAATCAAGAAGTGGAAAATGAGGGGTTCACGGTCAGGACAATCAACTAATATTTCAGCCACAACTGCCTGGAAAATTGTTCGGATGCAAAGAAATACCGACAATTAACTTCAGGTGAAATATAGGACTCTCTAAAAACATGTGGTGTGGCTGTTTTAAGATGCACAATAAGGAGGCACTTGAAGAAAGATGGGCTGCATGGTCAAGTCGCCAGAAGAAAGCCATTACTACGCAAATGCCACAAAGTATACCGCTTACAATACACCAAACGGCACAGAGGCAAGCCTCAAACCTTCTGGCAAAAAGTGAAGTGATGAGACCAAAATTTAGCTTTTTGGCCACAACCATAAACACTGCATTTGGAGAGAAGTAAACAAGGCCTATGGTTAAAAGGTACAACATTCCCACTGTGAAACACGAAGGTGGATCGCTGATGTTTTGGGGATGTGTGAGCTACAAAGGCACAGGAAGTTTGGTCAAAATTGATGGAAAGATGAATGCAGTATGTTATCAAAAAATACTGGAGAAACATTTGCATTCATCAGCCAGGAAGCTGCACATCTGACGTGACATTCCAACATGACAATGATCCAAAACACAAGGCCAAGTCGATCTGTCATTGGCTACAGCAGAATAAAGTGAAGGTTCTTGAGTAGCCATCAGTCTCCTGACCTCAATATCATTGAGCCACTCTGGGGAGATCTCAAAACGTGCAGTTCATGCAAGACAGCCTGAGAATTTACAGGAACTGGAGGCTTTTTACCAAGACGAATGGGCAGCTTTACCATCTGAGAAGATTAACCAGTTGCCGACCGCCGTACGTCGGTACAATGGCACGGGCAGGCATAAGGACATACATGTACGTCCCTTGCCTCCCGCGGGTCGGGGGCCCGATCGGGCCCCCGCCCGGTGCCTGCGGCGGTCGGTATTCGTTCGGGAGCGATCCCGGACGAGGGGACGGCCATTCATTCATGGCCACCCCCTCGCGATCGCTCCCGACGAATAGAAATCCCCGGTGACATCACTTCCTCTCCTGTAATGTAAACACAGGAGAGGAAGTGATGTATTCTCTCCTCCGTGTCGGTATTTTTCGTTCCGACACGGAGGAGAGCGGATCAGTAAGTTGCACCAACACTCTACACACACAGTAGAACATGCCAGGCACACTCACACCCCCCCTTTACCCCCCGATCACCCCCCCAATTACCCCTGCCCCCCAGTCACAGTGACACCAATGTCATATTTTTTTTTTTTTTTTTTTTGCATTGGTGTCATTTGTGACTGTAATAACTGTTAGGGCAGTTAGAGTTAGCCCCCTTTAGTTCTAATGTACCCCCCTAACCCCCCCAATAAAGGTTTAACCCCGTGATCACCCCCCGTCGCCAGTGTCACTAAGGCTGGGTTCACATTGCAGCGGTTTATGAGAACGAATGTGATTCGCACCGCACTGCAGTGCAAATCACATCCGATCTCTGTGCGATTCGAGTTCAGCCATTCGCCGCACCCGCCGCACCCGCCACACCCGCCGCACCCGCCGCAAATTCGCACGGGACCCTTTTTTTGGCCCGCAGCAGAATCGGATCGCATGGGTGTTCACACCATGCGATCCGAGTTTGCAGATCGCACTGCGATATGCGAACTGATCTGGGGGTGTCAGTAACATTTCACTGACACTCCCAGCAGTTTGCATAGGGCAGTGTGAACTGCCGCCGGGAGGCATGCGATGCGGGAACCCGCCGCGGATTCGCGGCGTTTCCGCATCGCTCCAGTGTGAACCCAGCCTAATAAGCGATCATTTTTCTGATCGCCGTATTAGTGTCACAGGTGACGCTAGTTAGGCAGGTAGGTATTTAGGTTCGCCGCAGCTTTTTATAGCGCCAGGGACCCCCATATACTACCGCATAAAGCCCCCTGATTGCCCCCTAGTTAACCCTTTCACCAGTGATCACCATATAACTGTTACAGGTGACGCTGGTTGGTTAGTTATTTTTTTATAGTTTCAGGGCACCCGCCATTTATTACCTAATAAAGGTTTAACCCCCTGATCACCCGGCGGGTGTCATTTGTGACTAATAACTGTTAGGGCAGTTAGGGTTAGCCCCCTTTAGTTCTAAGGTACCCCCCTAACCCCCCCAATAAAGGTTTAACCCCGTGATCACCCCCCGTCGCCAGTGTCACTAAGGCTGGGTTCACATTGCAGCGGTTTATGAGAACGGATGTGATTCGCACCGCACTGCAGTGCAAATCACATCCGATCTCTGTGCGATTCGAGTTCAGCCATTCGCCGCACCCGCCGCACCCGCCGCAAATTCGCACGGGACCCTTTTTTTGGCCCGCAGCAGAATCGGATCGCATGGGTGTTCACACCATGCGATCCGAGTTTGCAGATCGCACTGCGATATGCGAACTGATCTGGGGGTGTCAGTAACATTTCACTGACACTCCCAGCAGTTCGCATAGGGCAGTGTGAACTGCCGCCGGGAGGCATGCGATGCGGGAACCCGCCGCGCATTCGTGGCGTTCCCGCATCGCTCCAGTGTGAACCCAGCCTAATAAGCGATCGTTTTTCTGATCGCTGTATTAGTGTCACAGGTGACGCTAGTTAGGCAGGTAGGTATTTAGGTTCGCCGCAGCTTTTTATAGCGCCAGGGACCCCCATATACTACCGCATAAAGCCCCCTAATTGCCCCCTAGTTAACCCTTTCACCAGTGATCACCATATAACTGTTACAGGTGACGCTGGTTGGTTAGTTATTTTTTTATAGTTTCAGGGCACCCGCCATTTATTACCTAGTCTCACTAGTGTACCCCTAAATTTAGGGGTGTCTACTTTCCAAAATGGGGTCATTTGGGGGGGGTTTGTGCCATCTTGGCATTTTATGGCCTTCAAAACTGTAACGCCCTTAGAAAGCCTGAAGGCGGTGCTTGGTTTTCGGGGCCCCGTACGCGGCTAGGCTCCCAAAAAGTCCCACATATGTGGTATCCCCATACTCAGGAGAAGCAGCAGAATTTATTTTGGGGTGTCATTTCACATACGCCCATAGCATGTGTGAGCAATATATCATTTAGTGACAACTTTGTGTAAAAAAAAATAAAAAAATTTTTTTTGTCATTATTCAATCGCTTGAGGCAAAAAAATAAAATATTCAATGGGCTCAACATGCCTCTTATCAATTTCCTTAGGGGGTCTACTTTCCAAAATGGGGTCATTTGGGGGGGTTTTGTACTGCCCTGCCATTTTAGCACCTCAAGAAATGAGATAGGCAGTCGTAAACTAAAAGCTGCGTAAATTCCAGAAAACGTACCTTAGTTTGTAGATGTGACAACTTTTGCGCAAACCAATAAATATACAATTATTGACTTTTTTTTTTACCAAAGACATGTGGCTGAATACATTTTGGCCTAAATATATGACTAAAATTGAGTTTATTGGATTTTTCTAATAACAAAAAGTAGAAAATATCATTTTTTTTCAAAATTTGCGGTCTTTTTACGTTTATATCGCAAAAAATAAAAATCGCAGAGGCAATCAAATACCATCAAAAGAAAGCTCTATTTGTGGGAAGAAAAGGACGCAAATTTTGTTTGGGTACAACATTGCATGACCGCGCAATTACCAGTTAAAGCAGCGCAGTGCCAAAGTGTAAAAAGACCTCTGGTCATTTACCAGCAAAATGGTCCGGTCTGAAAGTGGTTAAGAGCCTAATCCACAAATGCCACAAAAGACTTCAAGCTGTAAATGATGTTAAAGGGGGCAATACACGGTATTAAGAACTGAGGTATGTAAACTTTTAATCAGTCATATGGGTGGTTTCTGTTGTGATTATGATTTAAAATAAGTAAACACAGTTGATAATAAATGGCTTCAGCCAAATTACCATGAATGAACAAAAAGTTTGTTTTATCATTCACATTTTCTAGAAAAAGAAAAAAGGCCAAGAAATCATAAAATCGTAAACTTATGAGCACAACTGTGTGATATATATATATATATATATATATATATATACATACATACATATATACATACACACACACACACACACACACACCGTATATATCACACAAACATACATATTTAGTGTAGAGAAGAATGAAAGAATTTTGAAATGAAGCACCACAATGAAATCCCAGTTCAATGAAAGACTGTTTATGAAGGCAACAAGTTTCAGGGGCTGCAACTCTGCTTCCTTCATCAGGGCTAAAATGATACACTAAAATAGAACATACAGTATAAGTTCTTTTATATACACCATGGTAACACATGATTCAGAAAGCTGGAGAACAGAATTGATTGCAAGGATAGAATAGTATAAATTCCCTGACTCTGTATTCTGTTCTCTAGCTTTCTGAATCTTGTGTTACCATGATGTATATAAAATAACTTTTTATTATTTTAGATTTATGTCAGTCCCACAAAGATTTTTATAACAGCTTTAAAGCACATCACTGGATAGAGTGATAAGCGTTAGTACATTACTTTGCATTTTACTGCGT
Source organism: Lithobates pipiens (assembly GCF_037356315.1). Taxonomy (NCBI): domain Eukaryota; kingdom Metazoa; phylum Chordata; class Amphibia; order Anura; family Ranidae; genus Lithobates; species Lithobates pipiens. Next base: position 287,469,114 of record NW_027507784.1, read on the forward strand.
GTTCCTTTTGGTGAAATGTCCCATTACTTCTACTGTGTCACTGAAAGGTAGGAGAATCTTTCCAAAAGGTTGATAAAGCAATATATGGACATTAAAGCGGAGGTCCACCCTAAAGTGGACCTTCGCCTCATTGGAATCCTCCCCCCCTCCGGCGCCACAATTGGCACCTTTCAGGGGGGAGGAGGGTGCAGGTACCTGTACAGTACAGGTATCTGCACCCACTTCCGGGATAGCTCTCTGCGGAAAGGGGCGTAGTCTACGCCCCTTTCCGAAAGTCCCCCGCTGCCTGCTGGGAAACACACAGATCCCAGAGGCAGCGGGTCCATCCTTATTGCGCAGCGCATGCGCAGTAGGGAACCGGGAAATGAAGCCGAAAGGCTCCACTTCCTGATTCCCATACCCAAGATGGCGGCGGCAGCACCCGAGAGACGATCGAGAGATCGGCTTTGGGTGCCGACATCGCGGGCGTGCTGGGTGGGTAAGTGTCCTTATTTTAAAAGTCAGCAGCTGCAGTATTTGTAGCTGCTGGCTTTTAAAAAAAACAAAAAAAAAAACGGCGGAACTCCCGGCGGACTCCCGCTTTAATTAGCAGAATCCAAATGTTTTGGCTGAAGTTCATTCTTTTGTGTTACTGTCAATCTTTCTACATCCCATGTTAATTTAGTCATTTTCCTCTCTCATAGTCTGTTTACAATTCTCTTTATACCATGTCCAGCCAAATAAATAGTACACCGTAAACAATTATTTTGTTTTCTTGATTTACAGGTAAAAAAACTTAATCAAATCCAAGGTCATCCCTGGTATTAGAGCAAGAAGAGGCACATGGGAAAGCAGTTAAAAATTCCCTTCATCTATAATTTATCATACACATAACTTTATAGACCAAAAGGGGTTTTCATGATCTGGGTGAAATAGAAATGGACCACTGCCCTGAACCTGTATAGCACCCTACACACATCTACAGTCATTATACCACGTGCCAAGGTGAGTACCAAAATGCAGAATACTGTGCCTGAAGCAAACATTACAGGCCAGCTCCATTGCTCTGGGGCCTGGGTAAGGCTCCTAAAATGTACCTTGAGGGTAACTGAACAGAAACTACTAGTAAGCCCTGAGGCAATAAGTAGTTGGATCTTGATAGAAGTATCAGTTGAAGTAGCGAAGAATAATAAACAATGGTTAGAAAATCTTCACCATAGGCCTCCTGAGGAAATTTATAGTGGTATGTAGCCCTCTTTTGTCAGGTATTAGTCACGTTATTGAAGCACCTGCTCAAGACCCCAACCCCTGCATTACGACATATATGTTTTCTCTCAGCCTTTTTATTTCAATAATGTTTTACGTAATACTTTTCTGTTGTTTATTTCCTTTCTGCATTTTATTTTGCTTTGTTTTCTTTTAGTTATCTATTTTTATCCTTCCATTGCTACTGTCTGTCTGTAGTCACCATGAGGTTATATCAGTCTTTCCAATATGGTATGCTCCAGATTTTCTTTGAATATTGTCAGTGCTGTATCTTTTCATTTTCTGTTAAACAAATTCTCTCAATAAAAATTACAATTTAAAAAAAAAAATCTTCACCATAGGAGTAGTCCTTTGATGCAGCATTAGGGTAACGCCCTCCTTTTTTGGTTTAGTCCTTTTTCTTTTCCTCTTCCTCTTTTTGGTGGTTTATTTTTTGAGTTAACTCTTTTGGTTATTTTTTTCCACTCACTATAGATATTTTTAGGTTTTTCGCACTTTCATAGACTTATGTACCTTTTTATCACTCTCATACACAGATAATTCAATACTCTTTGGCACTACTCTTATTCCGTTATCACTCCTTGTGGAGCTACACTGGGTTCACTTACCGTATTATAAAAACTACCACTACTCAGAACATATTATTGTCATAACTATACACATTTTCAATATTTTGTTCCCAGATACAGAAAACAAAAAGCATCACATGATGGAAATCGCATGAAAATGTATTAGTCTTTAGATAAGTAACATGATGAATTTATTGCACTAAGAGTCAAATATAAAAAGTTGCAGCAACAGTCAATAGTAGTATAGATACATGTAGATGGTTGCAGAACAGTCCTAAAAGCATATAGCTAAATAAGATACTGGTATAAATAATAAACAATACCACTGCTGAGTCCGGATGAGAGGGAGTTAACATCAACCAATCGGCTTCAGGCTGGACCATGAAGAGGGCTGTCACAACTCTAAATAGATGGTATGAAAAACCTCAGTATGACGGGGGGGGGGGGGGGGTGTCTTAAATCTTGTAGTTGCCAGATGAAAGCGTTTAGCCTACAAACACGGTAAGGAGGATCCTCAGATGGGCACAGCAAGCCCTACCGTGGGACGAGAGATGACGCTCCTATGAGGATGCTGTATAGCTGAACTGAGCTGTGCGAAGGCTAGATAGAGACAACCGCAAGGGGGAAGGAAGCCAAAAGAGCCGAGCAGGCAGACTAGGAGCCGGTCGCACTGGGTGACACAAGCGTTGCCACGGAAAAAAGGGAAGCCGGAAACAACGGGAACTCGTCAGTAATCAGCAGTGGAACATCGTAGGCTCAGGGGAAGCCACGATTACACGTTTCACGCTTCAGCGCTTTATCAAAGTCACAGGATGGGCGGAAACACCATTCATTTAAGCACATTGACAGGAAAGAGGTGGGGCGGGGAGGATAGAATCAAGACCTGATGTCAACCCCTCACTAAACCTATTGCATATATAGAAGAAATCAATGGTCATCAATTGAAAAACACTATCCTCATAACCCACCCAAGGGAGTGGGTGAGTTATGAGGATGCACCCTGGGCGTTCCCAGCAAAGCTTTTGACAAGTGTCCAATCACCTGAAGTTAGAAGCATATAGCCAATTGTCTGTTACTTCCTGCCCTGTTCTGTACAGCACAATTAAGCATTCTAATCTTTCCAATTTTTATTCATTTACTAACAAGCGCAATGAATCTTGCCCATACGATTTGTTAACCAGTAGTAACAGCTATAACCAAGTCCCCTAGGTCTTTGAAAAAGTATTGTTGCAATCACACGACTGGCCAGGCTTGGGGATTACTGCATTACTACTAGAGTATACATAATATCAAGCAATAAGTGCACTTGAACAACAATACCTGTGGTAAGCATTCTCTTCTCTCAGTTGTTGCAGTTCTCTCTCAAGCTTAGGAAATCTGTCCAGGTCAGATTTCATACTCTTCACAATTGCAGCATCTTGCTCCTGATAAGACAACTGCTGCTCCAGGGTCTGGGGGGGATAAAAAAAAAAATCAAGCTTCTTAATAGACACCCCACCAAGTACTTTTTAATGATTTCAATGACCTGAACTAATTTTTAAAGGACTACCAAATGCTAGAATAGCATCAGCTGCTACTGATACGTAGAAGTTGCTTCCAGTGAGCCTCCACTCTTCCTCCAAACATGGTAAGCCCCCCTCCTCAAGAAGACACGAGTACAGTCATGCCAATGAACATCTAAATGATTTAGAGTAGGATTGGGAGAAAGTGCTGTGGTCAGGTGAGACCAAAATTGAGCTCTAACATTAACTCGACTCACTGTGTTTGGAGGAAGAAAAATGCTAACTATGATCCCAAGAACACCATCCCTACAGTCAAGTATGGAGGTGGAAATACAACGCTTTGGGGCCGTTTCTCTGCTAAAGGTACAGGTAGACTTTGCTGCACTGAGGGGCCAATGGACGGCACTATGTATTGTAAAATGGATGAGAAACTTCTTCCCTTAGCCACAACACTGAAGATGGGTCATGGATGGGGTCTTCCAGCATGACAATGACCCAAAACTTACCGCCAAGCCAACAAAGGAGTGGCCCAAGAAGAAGCACATTAAGGTCATGGAGAAGCCTACTCAGTCTCCAGAACTTAATACTAAAGAAAATGTATGGAGGGAGCTGAAACTTCAAGTTGCAAAGAGACGGCCAGGAAACCTTAAGGATTTACAGATGATCTGTAAAGAACAGTGGACCAAAATCCCTCCTGAGATGTGCGCAGACCTGGTCACCAACTACAACAAAGGTCTTACCTCTGTGCTTGCCAACATGGGTTTCTCAGCCAAGTACCAAATACCGTATAACACGCACCTTTTTCCACTTAAAATTAGGGGAAAAATCATGGGTGCGTGTTATACGCCGGTCCCCCACTGATTGTGAACGGAGGAGCGAGGGCCGCCAAAATACACAGAGTGTACCCAGCTAGGCTTGGCTCCGCTCACAGTCACGCCCAGTCCCGCCCTATGATGGACATAACACAGGGACTGAGAGTGACAGTGAGCGGAGCCGAGCCTAGCCGAGTACACTCGGCTCTGTTTGGCGGCTCTCGGCTCCTCTCAGTCACGCCCAGTCCCAGGACTGCGAGAGGAGCCGAGATACACAGGACTGGCTCTGTGTATCTTGGCAGCGCCATATTTAAACTGCAGTGACACTGACAAGGCTGCAGATGGACACTGATAAGGCTGCATTTAAATGTACGTTTTTTCCCTTAAAATTCCCTCCTAAACTTTGGATGTATTTTATAAGTTGATAAATACGGTACTTGTTTTATTTTGAGATGCAACTCAATTTATAATATTTGTATTATGTGTTTTTTCTGGATTTTTGGTTGATAGTCTGTCTCTATTAAAATTCACCTATGATAAAAATGATAGACCATTAATTTCTTTGTAAGTGGGCAAACTTACAAAACCTGCAGGGGATCAAATTATATATATTTTGTAATGTTACAACCAAAAACGGAAATATATCGTATGGGGATTTTCTGTGATAAAGCAACACAAAGTTGCACATAATTGTGAAACGGTAGGAAAAAAAAATGGTTTTCACATTTTTTTTTACATATAAAATATCATAAAAAAGTGTGGCGTGCATTTATACGTAACCCCCTTTACTCCAATACCCTCCCTAAAATCTAGTGGAACCAATTTCCTGCTGAAGTCACCTAATTAGTGAGTCCACCTGTGTGTAATTAAATCTCAGTGTAAATACAGCTGTTCTGTAAAGCCCTTTGAGGTTTATTAGATAACCTTAGTGAACAAACAGCATCATGAAGGCCAAGGAACACACCAGACAGGTCAGGGATAACATTGGAGAAGTTTAAAGGAGGGTTAGGTTATAAAAAATATCCAAAGCTTTGAACATTTCACGGAGCACTGTTCAATCCATCATCCGAAAATGGAAATAGTATGGCACAACTGCAAACCTACCAAGACATGGCCTCCACCTAAACTAACAGGCCGGGCAAGGAGAGCATTAATCAGAAAAGCAGCCAAGAGGCACATGGAAACTCTGGAGGAGCTGCAGAGATCCACAGCTCAAGTGGGAGAATCTGTCCACAGGACAACTATTAGCTGTGCACGCCACAAACCTGGCTTTAATGGAAGAGTGGCAAGAAGAAAGCCATTGTTGAAAGAAAGCCATCAGTTGTCCCATCTGCAGTTTGCGAGAATCCAAGTGGGGTACACAGCAAACATGTAGAAAAAGGTACTCTGGTCAGATGAGAACAAAAATGAAGTTTTTGGACTAAAAGAAAATTGCTATGTATGGCAGAAAACAAACACTGCACATCACCCTGAACATACTATACGCTCCGTGAAACATGGTGGTGGCAGCAGGGAGGGACCAAGCTGGGTTTTCTTAAAATTATGAGCTGCCCCAGGCCTCTAAAAAAAAGAGACAGGGGCGAAGAAAAAAAAAACAACACAGCCTCCTCCCTGACTTTGGAAAAGATCCACAGAGAGGAGATAAGGCCTGCAAATGCCGTGGATGTATCTACCTCTTTTTGACTGACAAACTGAGCAACTTCTGAAGTTCTCCACAGTAGGAAAATTACAAACGGGCATCTCTCCGATCCAAGGAGGCCCTGTAATATTCGGGAGGAAACACCATTCCTACTGAAAAAGAAAAGTCCCTACAGGATCTGTTGCATTTCACGTGAAGGGCCTCTTCCCGTTTTCTGTGTGATCAAAAATCGCCTCACCTGCGTGCTGAACTCATCTGTGCTTTTATGTGTGCCAGCAATTGTGTCAGACAAGTTGCGGGACCCCATAAATGGCAGGGTAGATCTTAAGTTCCCTAAGGTAAACCTCCTAGGCTGCTTTCAGAAAAAAAAAAAGTTCAGATATACGCAGGATGGAACATCTGACTGCAAAGATTGATGGTAACCTACCCTTATTTGATAAGATATGGAAAACCTGGGATGATTCAGTATACCCTCTTGAATCCGATAACCACACATCCTTCTGATTCCCATTAGAAACACCCTTTGAATATCCTCTATCTTTATATTATAGTCTAACACATAACTATCCAACCAGATTTAAAATAAGATACTGTATGGAAATTGTGCTTAGCTGATCCAAGGATGGAAGTCGCTTTTACTCGGCCATACTTGTATCCCTGTTAAGTTCTATTGGCATGTTTTCTATATTGTTTTGTATTTTCGGAAGTTGAAATGTCTTATGATGTAATGTTTTATAACTTTTTTTTTTATTATTATTATTATTTATAAAAAGGAATTCATTCTCTTGATCATGGAAACCAACAGTGCCCTCTGTCTCTCCAGACTAAGTCAGTATGTCTGGATTTTTGGAACAATTTTATGTATAAAAAGTAGAGGAAAAGAAAGCTGATAATTTATATAGAGTACACTGCCGACTCAACCAAAATTGGACGAGGTTCCTGAAGCTAAAAATTGTGGAAGCAAGCCACACTGTGGATGAGATCCCGTCATTACACTATTCATCCTGCAGGGCAGTTTATACATGATCCACTTGATGCGGCTTCATGAACAAGAAGCTAGTTTTTGCTTTCACTGTATATGCTCCCTTGTTTGCAGTATCTCCAGTGTGTATTCAACTATACTTACATCCATGCATATCCTTTGACAGTGTGATGTTGCCCCTCCTCATTGCTGACACTACTGAAGGTTTTTCCTCTGGACTGTCATCACCGGCTTTTAATGCCATTTTCTTTGACATCCATTCATTACCATTTGATCTAAGAATTTAATCGAACTGTATATTCTCAGTGAAATTGGATGTCAATTGATACTTTATTTCAAAGTCTGAAAATATGGTCATCCCATCTGTTTGTGGTGTGATTGATTGTATGACTGTGAGCCCAGGCCGATTTTATCAGATTTTCTTGACAACGTTGTCATGAATGTTTTTTTATTATTATTATGGTGTCGGTGAAGGTTTTTCATATTTACTGGGAATTATGCAAAGTGCCACCCTTTGCTATTTTGTTTGAATAAAGTTTACACTTATGCTGCTGAGTGTTTCTATTTGAAGCCCGTCTAAACCCTCTTGGTTTATTCTCTGTGTATATACAGTATCTCACAAAAGTGACTACACCCCTCACATTTTTGTAAATATTTTATTATATCTTCATGTGACAACACTGAAGATATTACACTTTGCTACAATGTAAAGTAGTGAATGTACAGTTTGTAAAAGTGTAAAATTTGCTGTCCCCTCAACACAGCCATTAATGTCTAAACTGCTGGCAACAAAAGTGAGTACACCCCTAAGTGAAAATATCCAAATTGGGCCCAATTAACCATTTTCCCTCCCGTTGTCATGTGACTTGCTAGTGTTACAAGGTCTCAGGCGTGAATGGGGAGCAGGTGTGTTAAATTTGGTGTGATCGCTTTCACTCTCTCATACTGGTCACTGGAAGTTCAACATGACACCTCATGGCAAAGAACTCTGAGGATCTGACCCTGAAACCAAGTCTGCGGCATGGTGGCCAAGAGCATACAGTGGTTTAACAGGACAGGTTCCACTCAGAACAGGCCTCGCCATGGTCAATCAAAGAAGTTGAGTGCACGTGCTCAGCGTCATATCCAGAGGTTGTCTTTGGGAAAGAGACGTACGAGTGCTGCCAGCATTGATGCAGAGGTTAAAAGGGGTGGGGTGGGGTCAGCCTGTCAGTGCTCAGACCATACTGCGCACATTGTATCAAATTGGTTTGCATGGCTGTCATCCCAGAAGGAAGCCTCTTCTAAAGATGATGCAAAAGAAAGCCCACAAACAGTTTAGTGAAGACAAGCAGACTAAGGACATGGATTAATGGAACCATATCCTGTGGCCTGATGAGACCAAGATAAACTTATTTGGTGCAGATGGTGTCAAGCGTGTGTAGCGGCAACCACATGAGGAGTACAAAAACAAGTGTGTCTTGCCTACAGTCAAACATGGTGGTGGGAGGGTCATGATCTGGGGCTGCATGAGTGCTGCCAGCACTGGGGAGCTACAGTTCATTTAGGGAACCATGAATGCCAACATGTACTGCGACATGATCCCCTCCTTTCGGAAACTGGGCCGCAGGGCAGTATACCAACATGACAACAACCCCAAACACCTCCAAGACAACCACTGCCTTACTAAAAAAGCTGAGGGTAAAAGGTGATTGACTGGCCAAGCATGTCTCCAGACCTAAACCCTATTTAGCATCTGTGGGGCATCCTCAAACAAAAGGTGAAGGAGTGCAAGTTCTCTAACATCCACCAGCTCTGTGATGTTGTCATGGAGGTGTGGAAAAGGACACCAGTGGCAACCTGTGAAGCTCTGGTGAACTCCATGCACAAGAGGGCTAAGGTAGTGCTGCAAAATAATGGTGGCCACACAAAATATTGACACTTTGGGCCCAATTTGGACATTTTCACTTAGGGGTGTACTCACTTTTGTTGCCAGCAGTTTAGAAATGAATGGCTGTGTGTTGAGTTATTTTGAGGGGACAGCAAATTTACACTCTGCTATACAAGATGTACACTCACTGCTTTACATTGTAGCAAATTGTCATTTCTTTAGTGTCACATGAAAAGATATAAATTATTTACAAAAAATTTGAGGAGTGTATTCACTTTGGTGAGATACTGTATGGATTTTTGGAACAAGCCTGCATCTGTTGGCAGTGGAGGGTTCTGAACCCAAACCTACAGAGGGGCTGGACCTTGCCACTCCCTCTAGTGCTTCCACCAAGAAGTTTTCTAATGAGGATGCCTACAGGATTCACCATCCAAGCTTTTCTAACTCAGCATGAGTCTATGCACAGTACTGTATGCCTCGCACCTGCAGGATTCTAATGGAACGAAAACCTGCGATCCCAGAGCTGCCTGGCAGCAGTGTTAACTGGCAAGCCACTGTGCTCCCCAACTCTACATTGGAATCCCCTGCCCCCCCTCTGGCAGGACGGTCCGGTACCCTACTCCGCTGGTGAAGGCACAGTCTGAGGCTGTGGTATTTACAACCCGCCCAATAGTTCTAAATGGAGGTCTGGATCTGGCTTTGCTACTAGCCGACAAAGACACAGTGAGCCATCCAGGGACTTTCCCCCCTCCACCAGCCGTCGTAAGAACCCCCCCCAAGAGATGCACATAGAACCACCGGCCACCAGGTCCCATGTGCCTCCTCCCCCTCTGACCACCAAGGGGGAACACCACCTGTGGAGCTGCAGTTGACACACAGGTAAGGCGCGCACCCCCCTAGGTCCCCCTTAACTTAGGATGACTGATGCTGGCATCGATAGGAGCTGCCAAGATAGCCCCTGCTTTTGACACACTCCCGCCAAGGAAAGCGTGATCCTACCTCTGGAGCCTCTGGCTGCACTATCAAACCATCTGGCTCCCCATCAGCCAAAGCCTGGCCTGCCTTCAGCATCCACAGCTGTAACCAGAAGCCGTGGAACAAGGAGAAGTGCACAGCCCCGCAAGAAGTGACGTTACCCACCACTTGGCCTCCCTGTGAGCTCCATCTGGCCGCAACTAAGAATATGCCCTCCTCCTGAGTCTCCCCCGTGAACCTGAAAGCGAGCCCCTGGAGCTTCCCATGACACAATTGTTTGGAGCAGCTAGGGTGGCAAGGAAATGGTGTGGCTGCCAGGTAACCTCTCCCTGAGGCTTAGCACTGCCACTAGTTCCCAGAGACCTGACTCCTTGACTGGCTGTTTTGGCTACTGTTACCCATGTTGTCCCTCTGATGGAGGAAACACCAGAACTGAGGAGCCGGCAGGGAAGCGTGCTTTTAATATGGCTTGAGGCGATGTTTCCTAAGAAAGGAGGAGCCAAGGTCTCTCGTAGGTGGCTGTCCTGAAGACACTAGGGGAAAAAGTATTGCTTTAAGCCCCGTTACTTTTGATGGGTGCTACCGCCTGCCAATCATGAAGCAAGTAAATGCAAGTGCCCCGCAACTGCACGCTTCTGTGGGGTCCAAGGGGTTAAAGCAACACAATGCTGCCTGCTTTAACCCCTTATTTTCTGTACTGCACAAGGTTGCAGGGCACTTGCAGAGCAGCCTTATTCCCTTAAATGGGTTATACTTGGAAGGTGCTACACCCACCAATCATGAAAGGGTGCATAACTCCTGCTGCAGCTGGGGTGGTAAAAACACAATTTAACTATGGCATTTTACCACCCCCAATCTGCAAATATAAAATTAATCCTTACTGTTGTGAGCACTCTAAGGCTGCTTTCACATTGACGTGCTGCAGGGTTTACCTGCACCAAGGGTGCACTTTTTCAAAGTGCATTAAAACTCATGCATTCAAGAGTTTTGGTGCACTTTCACAAAGTGCATCAAACCCGCAGGATATAATAGAAGTCTATGGCTAAGTGTAGTAAACCCACAGGAAAGCTGCAGATACACTGCACCTGCGGTGTGGGTAAACTACAGCACATCAGTGTGAAAGCAGCCCTATACTATTATGCTCGGTGTATTCCTTCACACTGACCTGAAGATCTCTTCTTTGCTGCTGCTGGCACCACTCTGGAGACCGCTAGCTGGGACAAGAGGTTGAGTGCAGTTGGTATCATCCGCATGGGACAGGAGCCAGCAATACAGAGGAGGCATCGAATTATGCAGCTCTTGCTCCCTAGTACAACTTTACAAATAGTCCCTCTGTATCGTACTCCATTTGATGCTCTGGAATGGTGTGTCAGAGGGCCAGACCGCGCTCTACCAGTCACCTGGAAACGATCTACTGGTAGACCGTAATCTATAGGTTGCTGACCGCTGGCCTAAAGTCATGAAGGCGCTGGATATTTTTCTTAATAAAAAAAAAAAAAAGAAAACAAAAACAAACAAGGCTACTGTTCAAAATGCAACACCAGACATTTAGACTTTGGCCCCTTTCACATGGGGCGGATCCACTCAGCGGACTCCACTAGCTCAGCAAGGGAACGCTCCGTTGATCCCTGCTGAGCAGGTGAATGACAGGACAGTCTCTGCTCACTGTGCAGGGACAGACCTGTCAGAGCCCCACTGTCCTCTGTGGGAAGATGGGATGAAAAACCAGACAGCATGTCCGTTTTCATCCAATCCGCTGGACGGATGGTGAACGTATACCTATCCATCTGTTTTCAGCAGATCTTGTCGGATCGGATGGCAGGCGGGTCAGTGGACACATCTCAGCTGACATCCGCATGCCCATACAAGTCAATGGGTGCCCCGCTCAGATCCGCCTGAAAAACGGACAGGTGGGTCTTTGCGGTCTGATCGTGTGATGGGGGCCTTCAACATCTGCTCATCCCTAGAAAAACAATCACTCATCTCAGCGTCCGTCTGATGCCAGATTCGTATTGAAGTTTATACAGAAACATGCAGGATCCAGAATACTCACCTTAATCTTTAAGTGAGCATCTGAAAGTTCTGCCTGAGTGTCCTGCAATGTATGCGTTACCTGGCTGCAGTCTTGCAATTTTCTAAAAAGATAAAATATAGCATTTGTCCTAATTATCAGATCCAAGTAACAAATGTGCTATGACAACCACTTAAACAGTATAAATTATTTAATACTAGCAAACAAAATCAACTCATTAGACCAATTTATTCATATAGATTATCAGGTTTTTACCATACGATAAAAAAATACTGAAAATCTATTCAAAGTTGCATTACAGTTCGGTTCCCTTAAAATATGCATATTCTCTAGCAATAAATTAATACAGGGAGGGTGCCATTGCTGAAATCTTGGAAAATGCAAGTTGCCTGGCTCCAACAGTGTCCCCAAGCTACTTTACTTACAGTTTTAAGCCCAGTACCAGTATGAAGAAAATATATGACTAATCACTGTTCTCTAACATTTTTAATCTACATTCTTGTTTCAGGTTGCCAAATGCAATATTGGCCCCCCATATATCCCTCAGGTTGACTTTTACTTTGGCAAGTGCTGCATGTCATGACATTATAAGAATTACGAAAGAACACATTAATAGAATATACACACCATTAGCACATTCCCTAGACCAAATGCAAGAGGTATAAAGTGGTTATAAAGGCTTTTAATCCTAATCCATTCTCTGCATTAAAGTGGAACTTTAATTCCGAAAATATGTCTTGCTAGGTAATTTCAGGCTAGCCCCTTTTGCAGGTATAGCTGCAAGCACCTATACTGTTTAAAACCTACCAATGCACTGCCCCACCCTGCTCTGCACATGCTCAGTTGCTCTCAACCACTTCAGCCCCGCACCATTTGACTGCCCAAAGACCAGAGCGTTTTTTGAGATTTGGTATTGCGTTGCTTTAACCGACATTTTTTTCCCTCAGTTTAGGCCGATACGTATTCTTATACATATTTTTTTGGGGGGGGGGGGGGTAATCGCTATAAGCGCTTATTGATTGGTTCGCGGTAAAGTTATAGCGTCTACAAAATAGGGGATAGTTTTATGTAATTTTTATTAATATTTTTTTTTTATTGGTAATGGCGGCGATCTGCGTTTTTTATCGTGACTGCAACATTATAGCGGACACTTTTGGTGCTATTTTGGGACCATTCACATTCATACAGCGATCGGTGAGATTAAAAATGCACTGATTACTGTGTAAATGTGACTGGCAGTAAAGGGGTTAACCACTAGGGGGCGCTGTAAGGGATAAGTGTATCCTAGGGAGTAATTTTAACTGTGGGGGGAGGGGGGGGCTACGTGTGACAACACTGATCACTGCTCCCGATCACAGGGAGCTGTGATCAGCGTCACTAGGCATAACGGGGAAATACTTGTTTACATCAGCATTTCCCCGTTTTTCCTCTCCGTGAGACGATCGCGGGTATCCCCGCAGACAGAGTCTGCGGGACCCGCGATCACACGGCGGCAAATTTAAAGGGACACACCTGTACGCCCATTTGCCTGTCCCTGCCATTCTGCCGACCTAAATGTTTGTGCGCCGGTCGGCAAGTGGTTAAACAGATTTACTGTTTAGGGGATCTGATCTTCACCAAAACGGCAGCCTTCAGCAAGAACAGGAACAATGGGGGGAGGCAAATTTACTGCACACACTAATTTTGGTAGCATATTATTATTATACAGGATTTATATAGTGCCAACAGTTTACACAGCACTTTAAAACTTTAGGGTAGAGAGTACAAATACAATACACTTTAATACAGTAGGAATCAAAGAGTCCTGCTCCTTAGAGCTTACAAACTAAGATGGTATATTAATGAGGAATGTATGTTCCTTGGTAAAGAATGTTATTCTTTAAGTCTTTATTGATCAAGTTCCACTTTGATGGAATTCCCCCCCCCCCCCCCCCCAAAAACACGCAACTTTTTTAAAAGTTGCTCCCCTCAGCCACCCTTAAAAACCTTACCTGAGCCTTATCTCAATCCAGTGCTGTGCCAGTCTGTAGTAGCTCTTCTCCTCTTCCTTCTCATAGGAGACCTGGCAACAGCAGGAACTATTGGCTTCTGCTGCCGTCAGTGCAATCCTGTGAGGGAGCGAGCAGGAGTAGGGGCCAAAGCTTGCTATGGGGGCACTCTTAGAAAAGGAGGAGCCAAGTTTGCCAGAAGGGGACTCCAGGGTTCAGGGCCACTCTGTGCAAAACCATTGCAAAGAGCAAATAAACATAACAGGTTTATTATTTAAAAAAATAAAATCTTTAAAATCACTTTAGGCACTCAATTATACGTATAAAGGCAGGTCAATCATGTTTGTGATTATATTGTCATATGTTTACCATTTCACTTGCTGTACTAGCTAGGATCAGTGTGAATATAAAATCCATGATTTTTTTTTTTTTTAAATCAGTTTGCTGATTTTTATAAAATGTTTTTGGAGTAAAAAAATCTATCCAAGATGATTTTCTACTTAAGATACATGAAATAATTCAGTTTATTCAGCATGAAATGGAGCATGAGGCTGTATATTCTGCAATATTAAAATTTTTGATAAACTCATTCAATGAATTCAAGCTCTGCAAGTGGAGATAACACGCAATGCATTGGTGCATTCACACAATTTCACAGTAACCATGAGATAAAACAATGTTCAGGAGTATTCCTTTATCCCCTGGTTTTTCAAATCTATGTACACTACAAACTGTACGATTGAAATCAGTTCTGATATTGCAGTTTTACTAACCTGACAGCTTATTATTCTAAATGGGAAACCTTCATTTTGTTTGCAAATATTATAGATTCTAACTACTAGCAAGAATAAGTTATAAAAGATTTAAAGAGCACCTATAAATTTAGATCCATCGTGGTAGCGCCTGTTAGCGAGCATCTACTCATCTGTTGCCACCACATCCCTCAGCTTTTTGTGTCGCTGTCGCATCAACAGCTGTCCCATTAAAATGAATGGGACTGTCTGTGAGTCAACAGCAGGTCAAAGTAGGAGGACAGAGATGACAGTTGTGCTTTAAAAATTATGATTTAAATGGAGTAGATTTAAATCAAGCCTTTTTACTAGTGATTTAAATTCTAATTCCCAATAATATTGTATTGAGACTTAATGTCAAAAATATATTTTTCAGCACCACTTGATATGTATATGATCCCCAGGTTAACCAACAGTTGGAGGAGATGGAGAAGGAGCAGGTGTATAATTAGGGAGGCTGTACAGCTAGAAGCTGCATTCCAGAATTGTGGAAACAAGAACCTGCACTCTCCATCCCTATGTGGTTTGCCAAATTAATCAAAATTAAGCACATGAAAGACCCATTTTCCTCCAAAGGAGATGCACATGACAAATCCTGATGAATGTAGTTTTTTTTCTGGATTGAATTCACCGCAGGCTTTATACAATGATTCCTGGATGGTGACCGAGGATGGAAGAGACTAGAGAGCGATTACTCCCCATCCTTCTCGCCTCTTTCCTATTGTACACATCACCCGTCCTCTTCCCCATGGGCTCCTCCCCTCCCATACCTCCCCCCTCATCTTTTCCCAGTAACATAGAAAAACCCATGCAGAGTATTTATAAAAAATGCTGCACTTCGAACTTTATACAGGTTACCCTCGCAAGAAGAGACCTTTAATCAAGCACTTTTTCTTTTTTTTATAAGCCGTTTCTGTTCTGCTGACTAGAATTGAAGGAAAATCTCCAACAGCAATGCGGACAAAAACATATTTTATTTTAGTATAACAGTGAAAGGCAAGGCCCTGTCAGAATTTTACAGCTGTCTCTAACCTTGTTGCAGATTTCCCCTCACTTCCTTTTTTAGTGACCACGACAGTGAGGAAAAGCTCATCAACAGAGGCTTCAATAGCACTAAAAAGTAAAATCCTTCATAACGCTCTACACAACCAAAAGAAAAAAAGTTTTGGCTTGACGTAAGGACCACGCTTTCTATATTTTACATAAAAAAAAAAATTTTAAAAAAAGAAGAAGAGGTATATTTGAACATAACCAACCATTGAAAAGCAGATTTTTACAAAAAGTAAAGAATAACACTTAAAACTATCAGTGGGAAGACAGCAATGACACTTACTTGCGATGCATATCCAGCTGTTCCATCATCTCTTGTTTATCCGTCTCTTGAGTTTTTATCTGCATTTCTTGGTTCATTATTTCCAGCTGGAGCTCTGACACCTTTCCTTTCAATGCAGTTATAGCCTGAAGTATTAAAGCAGAAATAGAAGCCTGGTTAGAATTGAACAAATGTTAAGGTAACCATGCAATATGGCCTCTGATATATTTTATACAAGGATCAGACCACAACATCCATATTATTTTTCAGTACACATTAGGTGACCTATGCCAACTTCTGAGCTAAAGAAGCAGCTTACCTGGCAAAATGGGAACTGTCATGATTGGCTTTTCGAAAGCCGTGTAACAATGATCAGATTATCGAACAATCGCTTCAAATGCAGTATTTGTCATCCTATTTTCTCAGTACTAGGCATTAGTTTGCTGCCCAACTGCACCAGAACTATTTGAAATGTTAAAAAAGTTTATGTCAGAGTTTGTCCAGCATTAAAAAAAAAAAAAGGACAATTATACTTTTGTATAGTTAGCCATTAAAAAACCCTCCCCGGAAACTAGGGAGGACAGCCTGTATAGTACACTCTACAACCTTGCTTCTTCTATGCCTGGGTGGACTACAATGTAGAGCTACGCAATTTACAAAAAAAAATTGCGATTTCGATTTAACCCCTTTGACGATCTCTATTGCAGATTCTTCCGATTCTTTCGTATAACAAGGAGAGACTTATCTGCTCTCTCAGCTGTCAAAAGAAAAAACATCCAGGCAGTCTGCCAAGTTTTTAATATGAAACATTGTAACTAAGCTTCCTTCTAATGCCGTGTACACACGGTGGGACATTCCAACCACAAAAATCCGTCTGATTTTTTCCAACTGATTTTGGCCAAAACTTGTGTTGCATACACACGGTCGGACAAAGTTGTCCAAAAATGATGTTTGTTGCATACAACGGGACTACGTAGAGGATAGTAGCCAATAGCTTTGATCTCGTAATTTAATCTGAGCATGTGTGGCACTTTGTCCGTCGTAATTCTCTACAAATGATCAGAAAAAGTCCAATCGGATTTTGTTGTAGGAAAATTTGAGATCCAGCTCTCAAACTTTTTCCGCCTGAATTTCAGACTGAAAAAGTCCGATAGAGCCCACACACAATCGGATTTTCCGACAACAGAATCCGATCGGACCTTTTCCATCAGAATTTCTGACTGTGTGTACAGGGCATTAGCTCAAAGGGATACACTTCTGTTTATAAAGAAAACAGGCAGTCTGCCAAGTTTTCAACAAAGTGTAAATGCAGGAAGCTTAACCACTTAAAGTCTAAATCTTTTTCCACACAAGTTAAAAATCAATATTTTTTGCTAGAAAATTACTTGAAACCCCCAAACATTATATATATATTTTAGCAGAGACCCTAGGGAATAAAATTGCAATTCCTTCAATATTTTATAATCACACTGTATTTGCCCAGAGGTCTTTCAAATGTAATTTTTTGGGGAAAATACACTTCAATGAAGAAAAATGAAAACGAAAACACTACGAGAATCGTGAGAGAATCATGATCTATCTTCTAAGCAGAAAAATTGTGATTCTCATTTTAGCTAGAATCGTGCAGCTATACTACAATGTGTAAAGAAGTGGAGGACTGGCCGAAGATGTTTGCAGTGGTGTCTGTGGTGTACCATGTTGGCCACACAGTGTGGGTCTTGCAAAAAGCGTGGACAAGAGTATAGAAAAGCAGGAGGTGAGAAGGGATTGCTGGGGATAGAAGGAACTTAAAGGATAAATTATACAAAAGTAAAATTTAAAGACTGCTTAAGAGAGAAACTTTTTTTTCTTTTTACCACATATTATATGCAGTTGCTACACAGATAACTTCATGATATTATTATAATAAAAATAACTTTTCCATTTCTCTCTACGGCCACTAAAACTACCAGCAAATTCAAGTCTCAGTTCTTTAATTTTAGCAGCAGTGGGGGCATTCTTCACATGGCGTGAAAAAATATCCAAAGAAATTAAAATTTCCTGCTTGCATGATTGGCTAACTGGTATTCCAGAAATCAGCATGGAGCCCGAAGACAAATTATATGCATCCCCTGCAACAGAAGCGTAAATTATGGAGAGCAATTTTTAAAGGATCAATCAAACTAAGTAGATGCAAATGAGGCTTCATTTCTTAAGTTCACTTTGTTATAATAAAAGGCAGTAAGTTTAAGACTTAAGTAAAGCATACATAAAAGCCTAATTAGGGCCTATGTCGACGGGCTTTTGACAAATTGTGCATCTCCATGCAAGTCTATGGACACGAAGATCAAAAGTAAGTCAGATAAACTGAAGGTTAACATCACAAGTAAGTGAATTTTCACTGTACTAGCATTTCGAGCAACAATTGATCAAGCCTAAAAACGCTATAAATACATATACACACACACATATACATATATACACACAAAGCATCTCACAAAAGTGAATACACCCCTCACATTTTCGTAAATATTTTATTATATCTTTTCATGAGACAACACTAAGAGCCGGTTCACACAGGGGCAACTCAGGATCCGCCCCTAGTAGCCTAAAGTCGTGCTACATGTAAAAAACAATGTAAGTGAATGAGAGCCATCTTAATGTACACTACTGAAGTCGCTCCGACTTCAGAAAAGGGTCCTGTACTACTTCTATCCGACTTCTAGGTGACTGGTACCCATTGATTTGAATGGAAGTCGCCTCCAAGTCGGGGAGACAATGTCACCTCTCACAGAATAATCAGCTCTCGAGAGGGAACTCCACGCCAAATTTTAAATAAAAAACCAGCATGGGTTCCCCCTCCGGGAGCATACCAGGCCCTTAGGTCTGGTATGGATTTTAAGGGGAACCCCCACGCGGAAAAAATGGCGTGGGGGTCCCCCCAAAATCCATACCAGACCCTTAAGCACGCAGCCTGGCCGGTCAGGAATGGGGGTGGGGACGAGCGAGCGCCCCCCCCCCCCCCTCCTGAACCTTACCAGGCCGCATGCCCTCCAGATGGGGGGGTGCCCAGCGCCCCCCCCCCACCCCAAAGCACCTTGTCCCCCATGTTGATGAGGACATGTAACTTGTTTGCGTTACAAGGTATCCGGTTGAATGGTTAACAAGCAATGTGTGTTACAGCAATGTGTGTTACATTCGGTGTCATCACTCTCACTCTCTCATACTGGGTCACTGGAAGTGCAACATGGCACCTCATGGCAAAGAACTCTCGAAGGATCTGAAAAAAAGAAAAGAATTGTTGCTTCACATAAAGATGGCCTAAGCTATAAGATTGCCAAGACCCTGAAACTGAGCTGTAGCATGGTGACCAAGACCATACAGCGGTTTAACAGGACAGGTTCTACTCCTAACAGGCATTGCTACAGGGGTTGAAGGGGTGGGGGTCAGCCTGTCAGTGCTCAGACCATACACCGCCATCAAATTGGCCTGCATGGCTGTTGTCCCAGAAGGAAGCCTCTTCTAAAGATGATGCACAAGAAAGCCCGGAAACAGACTGCTTGTCTTCAGCATACTAAGGACATGGATGACTGGAATCATGTCCTGTGGGCCGAGTCCAAGATAAACATATTTGGTTCAGATGATGTCAAGCGTGTGGTGGCAACCAGATGAGGAGTACAAAGACAAGTGTGTGTTGCCTACAGTCAAGCATGGTGGTGGGAGAGTCAAGGTCTGGGGCTGCATGAGTGCTGCCGGCACTGGGGAGCTACAGTTCATTGAGGGAACCATAAAATGCCCACATGTACTGTGACATACTGAAGCAGAGCATGATCCCCTCCCTGCCGAGACTTGGCCGCAGGGCAGTAGTGCAACATAACGACCCCAAACACACCTCCAAGATGACCACCGCCTTGCTACTGGACTGGCCAAGCATGTCTCTAGACCTAAACCCTATTGCGCCTCTGTAGGGCATCCTCAAATGGAAGGTGGAGGAGCACAAAGTCTCCAACATCAACCAACTCCATGATGTCGTCATGGAGGAGCGGAAGACGACTCCAGTGACAACCTGTGAAGCTCTGGTGAACTCCATGCCCAAGAAGGTTAAGGCACTGCTGAAAAATAATGGTGGCCACACAAAATATTGATACTTTGGGCCCAATTTGGGCAATTTCACTTTTGTTGCCAGCGGTTTAGACATTAAAGCGGATGTAAACCTTCCACATACCCAGTGAAGTGATCAGCCTCAGATGATACACAGGGATGAAACAAATCTCTCTATAGAAGTTATACATGTACATCTGCTGTCTTCACCAGTTAAGAAAGTGCACGTTCTGTTCGAATTTTCACTTCCTGATGTAGGAGGAGATCATTGCTAGACACTGTGAGAGACTGAGAAAGCAGATTGGAGGAAAGGCACACACCACCCCCCCTCCCCATACATGCAAAGGTTGCCTGTGTATAGTTTAGCTGGCTAATCTAGTAGCCTCCCTGGCGGTATTTCCGAGTCTGGCTCGGGGTGAGATTTCAGTACCATAAGCGGTATTCACAAGCCAGACTCGGGGATCCCATCACAGGATCCATGTAGAGATTACTTAACTTGTCCCCGCCATGTCTCACTCGATCTGTCACAGTGCTGAGCTCCGTTCCCTGCAAGCATTGCGACGCTCAAAAAGTAAAAAACACAGTATAGACACAGTATACTGTTATCTTACAGATTACAGTACTGTATCAAATAATTACACATCCCTTTTGTCCCTAGTGGTTTGTCCAGTGTCCTGCATGCAGTTTTATATTATAAATACTATTCTTTGCGCTAGAAAACTGGATAATGTGCATAGCAAACAAAAAATGTCCGTTTACATCAAAAGTGCCTTTAGACCAGCTAGAAAACAGCGATAATAAATTAGAACCACTTGCAGAATTGACGATAGCGATTTGTTGGGAAATTCATCAAACACTAAAAGTAATGACAGCGACAATTCTGAAAGATGGGCTGCATGGTTGAGTCGCTAGAAGAAAAGAAAGTAATTTGGAGTGATGAGACCAAAATTTTGCTTTTTGGTCACAACTATAAACACTACATTTGGACAGGCGTCAACAAGGCCTACGATGAAAGGTACACCATTCCTATTGTAAAGCACGGAGGTGGATCACTGATGTTTTGGGGATGTGTGAGCTACAAAGCCAGAGGAAATGCAAGACAGCCCAAGAATTTACAGGAACTGGAGGCTTTTTGCCAAGAGGAATGGGCAGCTTTACCATCTGAGAAGGATAAGAGTCTCATCCACAAATATCACAAAAAAATTCAAGCTGTCATTGAGGTTAAAGGAGGCAATACATGGTATTAAGAACTGGGATACGTAAACTTTTGATCAAGGTCATTTGGGTAGTTTCTGTTGCGATGATTTAAAAAGAGTAACACAGTTTATTCATAATAAATGGCTTCAGCCAAACACTATGAGTGATAGAAAAGTTTTTGCGTTATTCATATTCTCTGAAAAAAATACCAAGAAATCAAATTCTGCCAGGGTATGTAAACTTATGAGCACAACTGTATAAAGTAAATGTCTGCAGTAAATGCCCATTTAGACAGATGATTTATACTTAAAAGACCCAGCGAGAAACAGAAATGTACTCAGCTTCCTATTCCCTATTACAGACTGACAGCACAGTTCTGCCCAGTTGACTTTATCCTATTATCTCTGTTCAATAGGGTATGGTTTTGAAAACAGCAGATAGAAAGCATTAAGAGACACATAGGCATGAATAAAGTGTGCAAGCAAACATTACAGAGTGGTAACCTACCAACAATTCAAAATTCGTACAATATGTCAAAAAGAGACCAGTATGTGCCCTCATGGCTCTTTTGCACTGTTAACATGAATGTACAGAAAAATAATTGTAAATAGAAAGAAAAGGGGAGGAAAAAGGAGAGTCAAGATGTGGAGAGGAGCATCACAAAAGTCGTGAAGACCACCCCTCAATATCCATGGAAGGGAGCTGCTTTTCATTAAAGAGGGAGTCCACCCGAAAATAAAGGATTAAAAGCCGGCATCTATAAATACTACAGCTGCGGACTTAATAAAGTGGACACTTACCTTTCCTGGGGTCCAGCGAGGTCGGAAGCCGAGGCTGATCAATCGCTCGGCTCTCGGCTGTTGCCGTCGCCATTATCGGTGAGGGAATCAGAAGTGAAGCATTGCGGCTTCACTTCCCGGTTCCCTACTGCGCATGCACGAGTCGTGCAGCGCAATGGGAATGGTCTGCACCGTCTCTGGGACCCGTGTGTGTCCCATCAGACAGCGCGGAGGAACAGGAAGAGGCATAGACTCCCATGAGAGTCTATGCCCGGAAGTGGGTGCAAATACATCTGCACCTCCCTCCACCCTTAAAGGTGCCAACTGTGGCACCGGAGGCGGGGGGGGGGGGGGGTTTGGATGAGCGGAACTTCCACTTTAGGGTGGAACTCCGCTTTAATCAAGTAATTGGCGGTCAAAGGCTGATGGCATAAAGCTTGAGACCCACAGATCCCAGGTATTGTGGAAATTGTACATAGTCCCAGTAAGACACTAGCGGACAGCTTGTCATTTGTAATTATCCAGTGTACCTTGGATTTTACTGCAGCCAGTAAAAAAGGTAATCTGACAGCAAGGCTCCAGCTAGGATTTGCTTGGTACCTGTGAAAATACGGGTTGTCAGTCTATAGTGCGTTTGAAAAGTCCATCTGGTTTCAAGTTGCTGGAGTGTAACACGATACTCAAGTCAGTATTGGGTACTAACAGTACAATAATTCATAATTAGTTTTGAGCGCAAGTACTTTCTGGGAGCACGATTTGGTGGTTTCTCAGATTTTCTGCCACTGTTGTTCAGGGTAATGCGGAGATTCCATTCCCTTATCCCTTTATTCTCCAAAGCATAGGCACTAATTGACTTATTGCC
Source organism: Lithobates pipiens (assembly GCF_037356315.1). Classification (NCBI taxonomy): domain Eukaryota; kingdom Metazoa; phylum Chordata; class Amphibia; order Anura; family Ranidae; genus Lithobates; species Lithobates pipiens. Next base: position 287,491,749 of record NW_027507784.1, read on the forward strand.
CCAAGAGTCGAACTGGGTGGGCTGAATAAAAATGCACGGAAATATCACGGAGAAGAAAAAGATAAAAAAAGAGGAAGGAGGAAGAAGGATTTACATACACTTTATTATCAGTGCAGTAAAAGTACCGTATTTTCCAGCATATAAAACAAACTTTTATACTTAAAAATCCCCCAAAAATCAGGGGTCGTCTTATACACCAGTATATCAATGTCAGACCACTGGATGTGCATTAATGTCTGCACTGAGCCAGTCATGGCGAGCGATGTTTTCTTTTAATGAATACAAAGCCTGCTCAGATTGGCAGAGGTTGTAATATCATCAGCCCGCACCTCTCAATCTCAAAGCCAATCCGAGCAGACTTTGTATTTATTAATAGAATACATTGCTTGCCGTGATTGGCTCAGCACGATATACCGTAATACTGTATACAGTATGTTACCGAATTTGGTCTACCCCTCGGCTCCTCTTCCTTCCACAGCCACCTCGCCATCCACCACTGGAAGCACCTGACCCTCCATCAGTGGATTTTGCTGGGCACATGAAGTATTTACCACCACAGCATTGCTTCACAAAGCTAGTGATTAAATTGCACAGACTTATTATTGCCGTTTCAGTATGTTACCCAAGCTACTGGACAGACTAGTCGGAAGGGGGTCGTCTTATACGGCGAGTATATCTCGAAACCAACATTTTAGCTGGAAAGTTAGGAGATCGCTTTATACACCCAGACGCCTTATACGCCGGCAAATACGGTAGGAATCGAATGGTTTTGAATAGATGGATGTTTTTACATTTTGGATAAAGCAGTCTGTACAAAATTAGAAGGGGGAGGCGGAGTATTTACTACTCTTATCCAATCACTTGTGTGCAGACATTTAACCCTTGAGCTATTGAGATCTTTAAACAGGCTTTTTACAGCAAATCACACAGGCTAAAGCTGCACCTGTTAGAGAAGAAATACTAAAATTAATTTGCAATATTTCAGATCTTAAAAAAAAAAAAAAAAAAGTACCGTATATACTCGAGTATAAGCCGAGATTTTCAGCCTCTTTTTTGAGGCTGAAAGTGCCCCCCTCGGCTTATACTCGAGTCATCGCTGTCTTCCCGCTCGATCAGCGTGTCGAGCAGACAGACAGCGGCCATTCTATTCAAAAGCCGCGCCTCCGGCTCCGCCTTCGCCTGTGATAGGCGGAACACTGAATTTCCCAGCAGCCTGTGTTCCGCCCATCACGGACATCGTATCATCCTCGTACTACGGACGAGGATGATACGAAGGCAGTGATAGGCGGAACACAGGCTGCTGGGAAATTCAGTGTTCCGCCTATCACAGGCGAAGGAGGAGGCGCGGCTTTTGAATTTTACAATGGCCGCCGAAGAGGGCACGGGACGGAGGCAAGGCAAGGCAAGGCAAGGCAAGGCACGGCACGGCACGGGACGGAGGCAAGGCAAGGCACGACACGACGGCAAGGCACGGCACGGCACGGGACGGAACGGAGGCAAGGAGGCAAGGCACGGGACGGAGGCTCGGGACAAAGGTAGGCTGGACACACACACACACACACACACACACACACACACACACACACACATATACACACACACACACACACACACACAGGGATGGGTGGATGGATGGAGACACACACAGGGATGGGTGGATGGATGGAGACACACACACACAGGGATGGATGGATGGATGGATGGAGACACACACACACACAGGGATGGATGGATGGATGGACACACACACACACAGGGATGGATGGACGGACACACAGGGATGGACGGACACACAGGGATGGACGGACACACAGGGATGGACGGACACACACACAGGGATGGACAGGCATGTCTCACCCTCGGCTTATACACGAGTCAATAAGTTTGCCAGTTTTTTTGGGGGTAAATTGGGGGCCTCGGCTTATATTCGGGTCGGCCTATACTCGAGTATATACGGTATTTACATGCGACTTTTTAGTCCTGGCCATAATACAAATTTACAGAACAAACCAGCAATACATCCCCCTTAAGAAATGTGATCAGTGTAAATTAGCAAATGTAATCTTCCCAGAGTCAAAAAAGATGACCATCACAACGTTCTGCCTGCATGTGAATATGTTAAATACATTAATTATCAGATTTAAGTAAACACTACCTCATTAACCTCTGCTAATTTATTATCCTTCTCTAGCAGCTTCTTGCTCTGTGATTCAATCGTCTTCTTACAAGCCTTGTTCATTTCATTCTGTTCCGCAAGTTTGTTTTGCAACTCTTCTTCCTTTTCCTCCAGGGCTCTGATCCGATTTTGAAGCTCTTGATTCCGGTCTGCCTCCCTCTGGAAAAAAAAAAAAATTTCCATAAACATTTTCTAATGCTGCAAAATTATTCAACAGGAAAATGCTCAAGTTTAAGATGTCAAAGGTTAAGTTCACCTGAACTTACACTGGATGCCTCCCTATTGCACCAGGTCCCACTGTACCTGAGGCCAGCGATCTCCTGCACCGAGACATCGTGTTGCCGCTTTACCGATCCGAGGATCTGAAATCCCCACAGCTTAATCTCCAAAATGTACCTTGTAAAAAGGTACGTATAGGAGGCATTCTAATTGGTTGGCACTGTCACATGAGCGGCACGGACCAATCAGAACCCATGTAGCCTGTCCTGTCAGCACTGGAGAAGAAGAGAGAAAGCCGCAGGGATTTCAAATCCCTGGACCAGTAAAGCGGTTAAATGATGCATCAGTGTGGGAGGTCGGCAGCCTCAGGTACAGTGGGACCAGGTGCGATGGGGAGAGGGTCCAGTGTAAATTCACCTTACAGATTTTCTGTAAAAGTGAACTTACACTTTAAAGGAAGATTCCTGGGAAGGGAAATACAGGTATATCTTATTAGATGCCTGAAAAATAGTCCCAACTGAAAAAAAAAAAAAAAAAATAGCGAGCTACCAATAATTAATCTGATCTAATTATAGAAGAACTTAAGTGTCTTTATATGCAGAGATAAAACCCAGGTCATACTGCTAAAAAGTGACAGCAACAAAAATGTTCAAGTGCATAGATTCCACAAAAAAAATAAATTATACATACATACATACATACATACATACATATATATATATATATACATACACATACACAAAATATAATTCTGCCAGATTGTTCTTATGGAAGTGACTTTTCATCACTTTCTCTCCCTCTGACTTCCATGCAAGAAACAGACAAAAGCCCAAAGGAAAGCAATACAAGCCTAGTTAACCACTACAATACAAGGCACTTTCACCCCCTTCCTTCCCAGCCCAATTTTCAGATTTCAACACTCTCATAATTTCAATGACAATTGCGCGATTATGCTACGCTGTACCCAAATTAAATTGTTATTTTGTTGTTTGCACAAATAGAGCTTTATTTTGGTGTTATTTATTAACCACTTGCTTACTGGGCACTTAAACACCCTTCCTGCCCAGACCAATTTTCAGCTTTCGGTGCTCTCACACTTTGAATGACAATTACTCAGTCATGCAACACTGTACCCAAATGAATTTTTTGTCCTTTTTTTCCCACAAATAGAGCTTTCTTTTGGTGGTATTTGATCACCTCTGGAGTTTTTATTTTTTGCGCTATAAATGAAAAAAGACCGAAAATTTTGAAAAAAAAATGCATATTTCTTTGTTTCTGTGACAGAATTATGCAAATTATTAATTTTTCTTCATAAATTTTGGCCACAATTTATACTGCTACATGTCTTTGGTAAAAATAACCCAAATTAGTGGATATGATTTGGTCTTTGTGAAAGTTAGAGAGTCTACAAGCTGTGGTGCGAATCGCACAAAATTGATCACATCTGATGTACTGGTAGCCTATCTCGCTTCTTGTGACCCGAACAAGTCAGGAAAGTACAAATACCCCCCAAATGACCCCTTTTTGGAAAGTAGACATTCCAACGTATTTAGTAAGAGGCATAGTGAGCTTTTTGATGTTGTCTGTTTTCTCCACAATTCTTTGCAAAATTAAGATTTTTCATTATTTTTTTTTCTCCACAAAATTGTCATTGTAAAAAGGTTATTTCTCTCACGTGGCATGTGTATACCACAAATGACACCCCCCCAAAAAATTCTGCTACTCCTCCTGAGTATTACAATACCACATGTGTGGGACTTTTTCACAGCCTGGCCACATAGAGAGGCCCAACATGCAGGTAGCGCCATCATGTGTTCTAGGAACATAAATTACCCATCTAACTTGTTGACTATTTATTACACTTTTGAAGCACCAGGACAATGACACATGACACTGATGAACGATGGCACTGATATGTGGCAATGATGACAGATGGCACTAATACGTGGCACTGAAGATACGTGGCACTAATACGTGGCACTGAAGACACGTGGCACTAATACGTGGCACTGAAGACACGTGGCACTAATGACAGATGGCACTAATACATGGCACCGATGACGCGTGGCACTAATGACAGATGGCACTGATAAGTGGCATTGAGGACACGTGACACTGACAGGTGGCACTGATGACAAATGGCACTTATACGTGGCACTGGGGGCAGGTAGCACTGCTGGGGGAGGATGGCACTTTTTTTTTTTTACTTTTTTACTTTTTTTTTTCTCAAGGCAGAACGGCTGCCGCTGCAGCCGTTCATCTCTCCCCTCTCACACGGTCTGCGTGAGGAGGGAGAGCGGCGCTGAGAGATGATCTCATATGTTTACATATGAGATCATCTCCCATTGGACACGCCGATCACGCTGTAAACGGCCGCTGTGATTGGCCGTTTACAGCGATCTGTGTTTGCCTGTCCCCGGGGGACACGGCAAACGCAGAACTTCCGCGATGCGCGCCCGCGGCGGCGCGCATTGCGGAAGTAAACATTAGGACGTCCAGGGACGGCCTCCCGGACGAACGCGCCTGCTCTACGGCCGTCATTCGGCTATAGGGCGGGCGCGAGGTGGTTAACAATTCAGATTTTTATTTTTTGCGATATAAGCGAAAAAAAGAGTGGAAATTTGGAAAAAAAAAAAAAAGAATATTTTCTTCTTTCTATTTTAAAAGAAATCCAACAAAATTGAATTTTGTCATAAATTTAATCCAAAATGTAATCTGCTACATGTCTTTGGTAAAAAAAAAAATTGGTTAAGTGTATAATAATTGGTTTGTGTGATCATGTACATATGTGTGCAGGTGATCACGGACATATAGTTTCATAGTTAGTTAGGTTGAATAAAGACACCAGTCCATCCAGTTCAACCTGAGTGAGTGTCTACAATTGTCCCTATCCCTGTACATTGCACACTCACATCAGTCCCCACGATCCAAGGTTCCCATTCATATACTAGGGCCAATTTTGGACAGAGGCCAATTAACCTACCTGCATGTCTTTGGATTGTGGGAGGAAATCGGAGTACCCGGAGGAAACCCACACAGGCACAGGGAGAACATGCAAACTCCAGCAGGTAGTGTCGTGGTTGGGATTTGAACCAGCGACCCTTCTTACTGTTAGGTGAGAGTGCTAACCACTACACCACTGTGCCGCCCAATATGTGTGCAGATAATCATTGGGACATGTGATTTTTAGTGGGACTTATGTGGGGGACATGTGTTTTTATTATTGGGGACATGTGTGTTTTGGGGACATTGTGTTTATACTGTATGGGGACATGTGTGTTTTCACTAGACTGGTGATCAGTGAGTAAAAAGCTGTAAAAAACAGCTCATACTCACTGATCATCAGCTGGCTGCAGCGATCTGCTCTCCTCAGCGATGACTTCCGTGTGAGGAGAGGAGGAGCCGATTGCCTAGCAACCGGCTGTTTGTTTACATCACATGACGGCCGTGATTGGACACGGCCGTCATGTGATCAGGAGGGCCAATCACAGAGCCCTCCTGCAGATCCGAGATGCGCCGTGTCCGGGTGACTCGGGATCGCGCCGCTGCGCGGGCATGCGTGCGAGCTATCCCCCTACTACTGATGGACGTTCAGGAACGTCCACTCAGAAGTAGAGAGCTCCCATCCGGCCGTATATGTACATTGGCCGGGTGGGAAGTAGTTAAAAAGAAAAAAGTAGTTAAAAAGAAAAAAAAAGTCAGAAATAATTTTGATTTTCCTGAATGGAGTACAGGACAGAGTATTCAAAGACTCTAGGTTATAGGTGCATATGTGCAAACAAACTACCTCAGTGTAGCATTTATTAAAACAAAATTTATGAAAATGAAAAAGTATTCACTCACATTTACAAAATATTAAAAAGCGCATCAATACGTTTTCAGAAGGTGGCAACCTTCCAGGTGGTCAATGGTGAGCAAGCACTTCTAGGTGGGATGTGATGTAAGGTACTTGGGACCAGGAAGTTAACCTGAGAAACACCAGGAAGAGCCAACAGAAGCAGACTGTCTCTATATATCACATGGATGAAAACCGCTCCGGACGTCATCTCCGGAGTTAAGACAGCATTTTCTTCTCTGAAAGGAAAACCAAATAACCTGCGACTTGGATTCCCTGAGTTCTTAAAAGAGCAAGAAGAGGTGCCAGGATCTTTGGGGAGTAGAGGATAGACCAAAAGAAGTGCGACAAGATGAAAATGAGCATTTTCCCCATATCTCGGAGAAGCAATAGCCTTGCAGATTCAATGCACAATCTGAATTTGAAGGTATTTGTTGAGATCATGTAGGTCCACAATAGGACGAATTCCCCCCATTCGGGCTTTGGCTCTATGAACATGTTTTTAACAAAATACTTTGGGGGAGAGTTTGATCGCAAGTTTGTACCCCTTTGAAACCAAAGATTGAACCCACAGATCTGGGATGTCTGTAAAACAGAAAGGGGCAAACTAATAGATGTCCCCTTACTCCTAGGCATGAGGGTACCACTTCATTGGGAAGAGATGTCTTGGTGGTTCAAGTCTTAAATCACACATAGACCAAAACATGAGCTAGTTCAGCAGGAATTCTGCTGTCCTGCTGGAAAGCCAGAATTTTATCAGGGCTTTTAGCACTAAACAGTGCATTTTGAGGGGAAAGGAAAGGAGAGTGCTTGTTGTCAGAACACAATAGTGCAGTGGGGGAAAACCCTGTGTCGCTTGTGTGGATGAGGGGGATCTGTAAGGTTCTTTTTTCCCCCCCATTTAAAATGTAATCCACTGGTTGGGGAAGAAAAAAAAAAAAAAAAAAACCACCCCACACATCACACACACCTCAATAATGCCCTGTACACACACAATAGGATTTTTAGCCAACAAAATCCATGTTTTTTTTCTGACAGATGTTGGCTCAAACTTGTCTTGCATCCACACGATCACACAAAGTTGGTCCGAAATTACGAACGTCAAGAACAAGGCGACGTACAACATATACAACGAGCTGAGAAAAAGATCAATAGGCAATAGGCTCTTCCGCTTGATTCGTAGCGGGCATGAAACTTTGTGCATCGGAATTGTGTACACACGATCAGAATTTCCAACAACAGATTTTGTTGTCTGAAAATTTGAGAACCAGTTCTCAAATATTTTGTGTGACGGATTCCTATGGAAAATGTGTAATGAATCTTCTTACATCCAAATTGTGAAACATCCTTTCTTTAGGACAGGATGGGGCTGGACAGAAAGTTGGCAGAACCATCTCCTATGATCTATGGAAAACGAAAGAGACCTTTGGTGAAAAAGCCCGGGTCTGTCCTCAGAACTACCAGGTCCGGGAACCGTTAGACAACTCAAAAAAGGTTCAACAACAGAAAGGGCTTGCAGTTTACTGACCCTTCTAGCTGAAGTAACCACTACTAATAAAGCTAAGTTTAAAGATCAATCCTTAATTGTATCGTCCTCCAGAGGTTCAAAAGGTCTTCTAGTCAAACTCTGTAAAACTACCGACAAATCCCATTTGGGGAAAAATGTAAACAGCACTGGCCTGGCTCTGGCCAGTGCTCTAAAAAAATCCAAAAGGTCCTGAGAGAATGGTTTCTCCAAGAATACTGACAAAGCGGTCATCTGAACCTTCAAGGTATTGGCTGCCAAACCTACTCATTCCAACATGGAGGAATGCAAGAAAGGAAATGACCCCCTGTGGAAAAAAATTCTTTAACATGCACCAGGAGTTGAAACATTTCCATGTTTTGAAATAAATGGCCCTTGTGACCTTTATCCTGCTATCTAACAGCATGAAAAGTAAACTTGTCGGACAAACCCTTTTTCTTCAGGCTTTACTCCTCAGTATCCAGGCTGCCAGCCTGAGATGTCCTACATTGGGATGAAGGATGGGTCCCTGACTCAGCAGGTCCTCTCACAATGGTAGAAACCAGTGGGGTTCTACTGCTAGTTTCCATGCACCATGCCCTCTTGGGCCAAAAGGAGACTACTAGAATAAGGCTTGTGGATTTCTTCTGTAAATTTTTGAGTACCAGAGGGATCATCTGAAAAGAGGGGGAAAGCATAATACAAGAAAATGGACCAAGGCTGAGCTAGTGCGTCCAGACCCTCCTCTTGGTCCTGCCTGTATAAGAAGTAAATCGCTACCTTTGCATTTGCCTGTGATGCAAATAGGTCGATCTGGGGAGCTTCGGGTCTGTCTACTAGCATCTGGAAGACTTCTGTACTCAAGCTCCATTCTGAGTCTAGCACTCGTCTCCTGCTTAGGAAGGCTGCCTTTTAGATGTACTGCTGTCAGATGCTGGGTTGTCCTCTGCCCATGTCAGGATCTGAAGGGCAGAAAGCAACAGAACCCTGCTTCTAGTGCCTCCCTGCTTTAAGATGTAGGCTACCACCATGGCATTGTCGGATAATACTTGGATGTGGTGGCCCTTGATCATTTCCTTGAATGACCAATGTCCTAGGAGAATGGCCCTCGGGTCCAATTGGATAATCTATCGGTCTCCTTGCTTGTCCAAGATCCTTGGGAAATCTGACCCTCTAAATCCCAGGAGCTTGCGTCCATTGTTAACCTCTTTGCTGCCAGAAATGTCCAGAACAGGCCCGTTTAAATTTGTCTGTCTCCTCCACAATTTCCTCTTGAACCGAGGGGGAATCATGATTTGTTTCTCTAAAAATGAACTGTCCACTGGAGATCTCTTAAATGGAGACAGGCCCACTGAACTACTGGGATCGAGGCTGTGAGAAGGCCCAGCGTCAACATGGCTGCCCAGATCGTAAATGGCAAACTCGTTTGAAGTTTCTTCACTGCATTCTGAACTTGTATTATTTTTTTCCTCTGGGAGAAAATGTTTTTCCTGCACAGAATCAATGGTGTAACCCAAGAATCTTATTACCTGGGAAGTGACCATGTTCGATTTCTCCCTGTTCAAGAGCCAGCCCAAGCCAAGTGTCTCTCCGTCGTCTTTAGATCCTTCCAAAAAAGGTCCTTTGAGTTGGCAAACAAGAGACCGTCCCCTGAATGGCAATTCCCCTCTTCCTGAATGGCGCCAATGGCTTCCGCCATAATCTTTGCGAAAATCTAAAAGGAAGGGTTCTGAACTGCAGGTGCAACACCACACACACACACAACCACCCCCACCAATCCCCATTTTGGAGTGCCAAATGCAATTTTTTTTTTTTTTTTTTAATGCTGGTGCTATGGGGGACATGTAGATACGCATCCCTGAGGTCTATGGATGTTAGGAAGCATCCTGCTATAAGAATTTTCCTCACTGATAAAAAAAAAAAAAAAAAAACCCTACATACGGAGTCTTGTACCGAATATATTTAATACTTTTAAATCCAGGACGAATCAAAACTTCCCTGATGGTTTTTTGACCAAGAAAACACGTGAATAGAACTCTAGTCCTTCCCCTTCCCAGGGAACCGGGACGATAATTTCCTGCAGTAGAAGGAAAAAAAGGAGTCGTCATTGCCAGAGATTTCTCCTGACCTCGGGGAACCCGGGTTAGATAAAACAGAATTGGTGGGGTCTAGAATTTCAACCTGTAGCCCTCTGATATCGCCCTGAGGACAAACGAACTGAACATTGCCATCTTCCACTTTGGGAAAAAGGACTGTAGACTTCCTCCCACACTCGAGAAAACCATCACTGATATCTCGAAGGCTGGTTAGGAGGTCGGAAGAATACCCCTGTTCTGCCTTGAACTCTGAAAACTCCACGGTCTCTTGCATCGTCTCCTTGGTACCCTGGGTTTGGTGAACAGAACGAAAATACTTCCTAACCTGAAGGGTTACCTTATTTTTGGCTGGAAAGGCTTTGTTCTGTCTAAAATGGCATCAAAATCAGGGCCAAACTCATGACTATCAATCAAAAGGAAGACCACACAGCTTCACCTTGGAGGCAGAATCCCCCGACCATGTCTTAACCCGCAGAGTTTACTAGGGCCGACATTCTCGCGGATTCTCGGCTGAAAGGTGTCCACCAACTCTTTCCAGAAAGAACTGAGCGACTCATTGGGGGAGGGGGGGTCGCGGAAGCCACAGAGGACATTTTCTCTGTGATTAAATGCGCTATACAGGTTCTACATGACGCCTTGGTCCAAAAATCCCTTAGCGTAGCTTTACAGGAAGGACATTTCTTTTTGGGAGGGGGAGAGTGCTTGACCTGAATCCTCCTCCTCCTCCCGCTGTGATTAGACAAAGTGGAAGACAATCAGGGGGTCTGGCTGAAACAATGTCTGCCAGGACCCGCCGATCATTCCGGAGAAAGGCACAACGGCAGTCTGCCTATGTAAACAAGGCAGATCGCCATTCTGAGAGGTTAATGTGCTGATTTTGTGTTCCTGCTATGCAGAAACACAGATCTTTACATTACCCCGCGGATCTCTGCCTTCCCACAGTACAAGCATCGCCCCCCCCCCCCCCCCCCCCACACACAGTTAGTAATCACCCCCAGGGAACACAGTACAGTAACCATGCTTATTTTTTGATTAATGAATGTCACTGGTCCCCAAAACGTGTCAAAAATGTCAGTCAGGTGTACAATTTATCTGTTGCAATATCGCAGTCCTGCAATATGTCACTGATTGCTGCCATTACTAGTAAAAAAAAAAAAAATGTACACCATTGCCTGTAGATGCTGTAACTTTTGTGCAAACCAATCAATATACATATATATTGGGATAGTTTTTACCAAAAATATGTCGCAGAACACATATTAGCCTAAACTGATGAAGAAATTTTGATTTGTTTTAATAGTCTTTCTTTGTATATAGGCACCAAGACAAAAGCTCTATTTGTGGGGAAAAATAGCCACCCACGCAATGGTCAGTTAAAATAACAGTGCAAGTAGTACCGGAGAGCTAAACTGTAGCGTTCTCGTGTAATTCAGTTAGAGGCAGAGGCCTGCACATTACAGACCCCCAAAATATTTGTTTTAGCACTATTCATAAATCTAGATAAAGTGCTAGAGGTTTCTTCCCGTTTTCAGTTTTCTTGCCCTCTACTCTGTTTTTTCTCACCTCTATTCCCTTTTCTTGCCTTCTCCTTACATATTCTATATCCCATCTCCCCCTTTACTCCTTTCCCCATGTCATACGACATATAGAGTCGCTCATGGGTACGTAACCCCAATATGGTACTCTGGTTTAATTATTAGACATCATCGCCCGCCCCCCCCCCCCCCCCCCACGTTATATGGTTTCCAAAAGTTGGAATCATCTGCTGCTTACATATTATATATAAAAAAATAACAGGGCAGTATCACAAAAAATGGCCATGAAGGGAGGTAAACCTTTCAAAGCTGAAGTGGTTAAACCAAGCTGATCTTTGTTATCCAAAAACATATATAAAAATATAGCTCCTTAAAGTTAAACTTAGAAATGTAATAAGAAATTGCAGAGTGGCTATCTAATACAGATCTTCACCAATAAGTGTATATTTAGACTTTGAGAACAATACTATACATCAATACACTAGGGTATTGCAGCAGTGAGTATTAGTGTGGGTATTGCAAATGTGTCTAAAGTATTTCAGTCATCTGTCAAACCTCAAAGTTCCTAGTGTTTGTGCTGGCTTCCTTCTCAAACTCAATTCGAGCCCGTTTATGGCTCAGCTCCATTTGAAGCTTTTCTCTCTCCACTTGGATAAGGTGTGACCTGGAGCAGATCTGGGCGGCTTGTTCTTCTAACTGGGGGATGAAAACAAAAAAGAATATTTAATTTTAGTCTGTTACAAGAAATAACAATTTTTTTTAAAAATCACAACTTTGTGGAGCAAAACGAAGCAATGTAGGAACCATTAACTTTTTACACACATTGTGCCACTGCCAGGCATACAGCACCCAAAAAAACAGACCCTGGAATTCATAAAGCATGTCAAAGATACTCTTTAAAAGCAAACTATCTAGTGGTATGGCGGTGCAGACAGATTCATGTACTTGTCAGTGAGGCATAAAAGAATATTTTGCAACTTAGCTAAAACTGTCTCAAACATCTCTCCTGCAAAGTAGTGAAGTATTAAAAGGCAAAGAAGCTATTGGAAGGAGTTGAGGGAGTAATGGAAAAATATCAGTTCCAAATTGTTGCAGAATTGTCTCAGATAAGACATATAATAGTTACACAAGCAATGGATTAAGCAAGTTGCTTCAACAAGGTAGAGGTCTTATGAACCTCAACTTTTCATAACAATATGGCACTATTTATTCATGAATTTGTTGCAACTATAACACCAAACAGTAAGAGTGTTGCAAATAGGAACTACTTGAGTTTGCCACAAGGCTGCTTCCAATAACAAAAATGTTGCAGGATTTTCATAAATTTTGTGCAAGGATTCTAACATAATGCAGCAAAGGGTACTGACCAATGGAAAAATTCTACTTCATGCACTCTGATATTATTCAAAAGAAAAAAACACTTAAACCTTTACTACAAGGATTGCCACTCTCCAGAAGTTCAGATTTAAAGGAGTTGTAAGGGTCCGATGATATATATAAAAAAAAAAAAAAAAACACACATTATATCTACCTCCTCTGTGCAGGGTTGTTGTTTTTTTTCCTGATCCTCCTCTTCTGAGGTCCCTCAGCGGCACTCCAGGCTCCTTCTCGAGTGTCCCCACAGAGAGCCACATTATATGGGGGCACCCATGCGGGCACGTTCCTGAGTCCTGCTGCTGTCTCCATTGACACAGACAGGACTCGCCCCCTCCCCCCAGCGTCACTGGATTTGATTGACAGCAGCGGAAGCCAATGGCTCCTGTTGCTATCAATCTATCCAATGAGGACCTGAGACAGCTACTGTAACTGCTGGGATCATCCCCGTCGCTGGAATGATCAGGTTCAAATAAGTAAAAGAGGGGCTATGGGGGGCTGCTGCACTACAGAATGCAATATGGTGAAAAACCTTGAGGGTTTACAACCCAAAGCTTAAAGAAGCATGGACCGAACTAGTAATAAACAGGTAGTGTAATCTTTTTGTTCCCTACCATGAATCTCTGATTGAACTGCATCTGTAGGGAAGCCCCAGACGTATTGGAAGCGTTAGCATCGGGTGGGGTGCTTTCAAATGGCTGAGAAATAAACGTATGAAACGATTGTAGAGTGGACAGAACGGTCGTGTTCTCAATTTCATCCATCTTGACTGCTTCTTGCTCTGCACAAAAAACAACATAACAGTCATATTACTACAGAGAACAATAAACTGGTATCGGACTTTTCAAAGCCCACAATTTTTAACTAGAGGGCATATTTTCCTGGTCGAACACGTATTCTAGTAAAACTTGCTTCAGCTATTTAAAAGAAAACATGTAGCAGAATTGTAGGTTCACTGAATTTCAGGCTGATCCAATGGCTTCAGTGCTTTCTGAGTCACTGTCCCTCAAGAAGTATGAAGAATTCGGTCTTCACTCAAAGCGGAGTTCCGCTTAAAAAAAAAAATTTTTTTTTAAAAAGTCAGCAGCTACAAATAATGCAGCTGCTGACTTTTAATAATTGGACACTTGGCTGTCCCAGGGTCCAGCGATGCGGGGGAACAAAGCCCCGCTCGTCTCCCCCTCCTCTCTGTGGCACCAGCAAATTCACTGTGGGTGCCCGGCTTCACAGCTGGCATGCACTGCGCGTGCGCGAGCCACGTGGCGTGCCATGACTGGCCGGGCAATCATCTGGGACCTGTGATGTGTTCCAGATGATTGCTGAGGGGGGGGGGGGTGATCTCCCTTCCGGTGCCATGGTGCGCCGGGAGGAAGTGGAACCCTTTAAAAAGAGGGTACCCCCCACAAAAATAATTACATGTCAAATGTGGCATGTCAGGGGGGTCACCTTCCCTTAAAGCGAAAGTTACATTTTTGGGTGGAACTCCGCTTTATGTTTTGAGTCACAATTATGTAAGTCTTCCTCCAGTCTTTAAAGCTGATCTCCATGTTGAAGTTTAAACAGTTTTTTTGGACCAAATGGGTTCACTAAATGATGCAATGGCTGGGAGCACTGTATGAAGCATCAGCTTCATACAGCATACAATGAAAACGTAATGTAAAAATAGATCCAAGTTTTAAAAATGGATTGCACCGTAGAGACCAGGCTCTAAAAATAGATCTCAAAAGTAAAAAAATAATAAAAATACGACCTCACAATGTGTAGCAATTAATAGCAGCTAGCATAATACCCTAATACATGATATGCATTAAATATAAGCCAACAGTGCAGTGTAGAGCTGCACCATTAATCGTCAAGAATCGTTATTGCGACTTTTTTCCTGTTGCGATCTTGACAAAGGCTTTCCTGATCTTTGGTATGCAGAGAATTTTCTCTCTGCTCTCAGCTGTCAAGTCAAAGTCTGGGCAGTCTGCCAAGTTTTAAAACATTCTATCAGTGGAATGTTAAGTCTAAACATTGTATCAAAGGAATAGACTTCTCTATATAAATTAGGAATGTATAACCACTTAAAGCGGAGCTCCACCCTCAAGTGGAGCTTCCGCTCATTGGAACCCCCCCCCTCCGGCGCCACAATTGGCACCTTTCAGGGGGGAGGGGGGGTGCAGGTACCTGTACAGTACAGGTATCTGCACCCACTTCCAGCATAGATATCTGCAGAAGCTACACCCCTTCGCGCAGAATCTACGCCCCTTTCTGAAGGTCCCCCGCTGTCTGCTGGAAAACACACGGATCCCAGAGACAGCGGAGACCATCCTTATTGAGCAGCGCGACTCGCGCATGCGCAGTAGGGAACCGGGAAATGAAGCCGCAAGGCTCCACTTCCTGATTCCCATACCCAAGATGGCGGCGGCAGCACCCGAGAGACGATTGAGAGACCAGCTTCGGGTGCCGACATCGCGGGCGAGCTGGGCGGGTAAGTGTCATTATTTTAAAAGTCAGCAGCTGCAGTATTTGTAGCTGCTGGATTGAAAAAAAAAAAAACGGCGGACTCCCGCTTTAAACACAACCTTTTTCTGACAGTTGTTGTTTTCAAGTTAAAATCATTTTTTTGCTATAAATTGCTAGACATTTTTTTTTTGTTTTTTTGTTTTTTAGTAGAGACCCTAGAAAATAAAATGGTGTTTGTTACAATATTTTATGTCACACTGTATTTATGCAGCGGTCTTTAAAATGCAATTTTTGGGGGGGGAAAATTACTTTAATGAATTTTAAAAAAACGAACGAGTAAAGTTAGCCTAAATTTTTTCTGTATAATGTGAAAGATCTTACGCCGCGAGAAAAAGTGACAATAAAATGTGAAAAATAGACACATGAGTGCACAGAAATGATAAACAAAAAAAAGTTCCACTGAAGAGACAGAAAATTGGCTGAACAGTCTTTTCTATACCCAACAGGAGAAAAAGACAAGTATGAATCCTGATAGCCTCAAAGCCTTTCAGCAATTAGACATTAGACCACCAGAATCTAATGACCAACATGGACACAGTGAGGGCTGCAACTAACGATTCTTTTCATAATCGATTAATTGGCCCATTGTTGTTTCGATTAATCGGTTTAACCTTAGAAAAATTTGTGGAGTATAATTTAGTTAATATGTAAAGTAAAAAAAAAAAGTTAATTTATTCTTAAATATCTCTATGCAGTAGTAAATATAAATAACCACTATATGGTTAGGGAGCAAAATATCTAATTCATTCTGAGAATAACAGACAGAAGAGATATAATATTAGAGGAGATATATACTGTATATCAGGGATATGTAATTAGCGGACCTCCAGCTGTTGCAGAACTACAATTCCCATGAGGCAGAGCAAGTCTCTTAGAGCCACAAGGCTGACAGCCAGAGGCAGAGGCATGATGGGACTTGTAGTTTAGCAAAAGCTGGAGGTCCGCTAATTGCATATCCCTGCTGTATATACTATTAGAGGAGATATATACTGTATATGCTATTAGATGATATATACTATTAAAGGGTGAATCTGGTAAATATCAGGACTCGCATCTAATTTTTTTTAATTTAAAAACCAACGATGTCTTCCTTCAAAAAAAAAAATTATTTTAAGAATGTTCGTTCGATTTTCTATTTGTTAGTGAGGTCAAACCGACGTTCATTTTCAACCACAGTGATGGGAAAATTTGGAAATAGAAAACTTCTGGGTCAAAGGAATTTTCAGACAGCGTATTTGGTTTTCTTTCCGAAATTATATTCATTTTAAAAACTAGTGAAAATTTCACACAATATTCTTTCATTCAGTGAAAGAGCAAAGATTTTTCGTCTGAAAAATTGATCCGTGTGGCTTGGTACACACCTATGCAGTTTGCTATTGATCTGTTTCTGTAATGCTTTTTGCTGTGCGTTTTGATTTTTGCACACGTGATGTTGCTGAAATTTGCATTTTTGCATATTTTTTAGACAATTTTTTGTTGGGCAGATTTAAAAAAAAACACAAATTGCTGCAAAATCGCATTACATGCTTTTCTGCAGCTTCTCCATTGAACTATAATTAACCAAAAAAACACTGGTTTTGCGTAAAAAAAAAATAAAAAAAGTCCCTGACCCTTTCTAAATACGCAGCGGCTGAAAGAAGCGTAGATGTGAACGTGTCCCATAGGAAACCATGTAAATGAACTGTAGCGCATTTCTGCAAAAAGCACCAAAAAAAACACATAGATGTGAACCAGGTCTAAGATGTTTAGTAACATAATGGGGTTAACTAAAATTAGCCCTATATTCACTACTGGAAGGGGTTAACTATTTTTACTATAGAACTGTAAAAGTAATATTTACAGTTGCGATTTGTTCTTTTTGCACTATAAAGGGCTCATTTTAGTTCTTTGTAACGCCATTATTTTACTGGGCGATTAATCGATTATGAAAATAGTAATCGATTAATTTCATAATCGATTAGTTGTTTCAGCCCTAGACACAGCTGACCCTGATGACATACCTTATGATGAAACGCATTGGGTAGAGCAGGAAAAACATGCCACTACGCATGTGCAAACCAGCCGTGGCCATCTTGGTTTTGGGCAAATGGTCTATCCATGTGATGTGAACCGTTTGTACAGTTCACTTCCTACAAACTAAGTGCAATTTACTTTCTTATTTTTCACCCACTGGTTTACACTATGCAGAGTGTCTTTTTTTTAAATATCATTCCTACACTAAGCTTTATTGCATATTGACCTGTGAGGAACATTGCTGTATACCTGTCTGGCAAGGCACTCAAAGGAAGTTGGAGGTTCTGTGGATTACAAAACAAGTGTTTGACCTCTCATCACTGGAGGGTCATTTGGTTCTGAAAAGCCCCCACTTTTTTTTTTTTATACATCGTGGTGGTCGGTGGTCCTAGTCACATACAAGTTCTCAGGCACTTATTGACAAGTATGGACAGCGTGCTGAGCTCTAGGTGTATTGCACCGTGTATACTGACATGTTTACCCAGTAAAAAATCCATACTGACATGTAAAGAAATAATGCATTCTGTATGAAATTCAAAATCAATGAAAATAGTTGACAATTTTTATTATCATCGATTATAATCAATTATGTCGTTTCAGCCCTGCATTCCAGCAGTGGGACAGGTCCTTCCCATCTCCAAAAAAATTGCGTTGGGTTGAGAGCTGCTCAGCCATTAACAGGGAGCTCACTATTCGAGAATTGAATATAAAGCTTCCTCTGAAGTGGAGGGGCCGGCAGCTGACATTACAAAGTATTCTATGACACCGTCTATTCCGAAAGCAAGACAAAGCTCCCGTCCTGCTGCCAGAACACAGTGCTGTATATATATACTACATGTAGCTGAGGCTGTATACATTTTATAAAGTGCACATTGCTGCTCCATGTTAGAGAAGTAAATCATTTGTTGGGACCAGCTTGCACCCAACAAACTATTTAAATGTCACTAAAACATGCAGATCAGCTTTAATACTAGTTGTTTACAGGCCGCTCTTCCTTTCGTAGGATGTCCAGGTTGAGGAATATGCGTGATTATGTCAGAGACATCAGTAAGGTGAGGCTGTCACAAAGCAAGACAGCAGTGTGAGAAGCCTCAGATGGGGCTGATGTTCCCTGCATTCAGATCAGGGGCAGGACCTACAGCAAAGATGAAAAGTTTTACTTTCACTGTTCCAGAACTATTTTGCATGCCGACTGCTTCCACTTAAAGCCGGGAATACATGCATCGAAATTTGGAAAGTTCAGCAGGGAACGGATACATTTCAAACTATGCATGGGCAGGCTGATTGTGCACAAATAGATCTATTGACTGAAATGCGTAGAACCAGCCGCTGGCTATAGCCGATAAACACGGATCGTTGTATTCTGACAGCAAGGTGGTAGAGGGGCAGACGGTGGGCACAAAGGGAGGGAGAGATGGAAGGACGACGTGCACAGACAGGCACAGAGGGATGGGGGCATGGGCACAGACAGAGGGGAGGTCGAGTACAGAGGGACGGGGGCATGGGCACAGACAGATGGGAGGACGAGTACAGAGGGAGGGGGGAATGGGCACAGACAGACGGGAGGACGAGTACAGAGGGAGGAGGGAATGGGCAGAGACAGACGGGAGGACGAGTACAGAGGGAGGGGGGAATGGGCAGAGACAGACGGGAGGACGAGTACAGAGGGAGGGGGGAATGGGCAGAGACAGACGGGAGGACGAGTACAGAGGGAGGGGGGAATGGGCACAGACAGACGGGAGGACGAGTACAGAGGGAGGGGGGAATGGGCACAGACAGACGGGTGGACGAGTACAGAGGGAGGGGGGAATGGGCACAGACAGACGGGTGGACGAGTACAGAGGGAGGGGGGAATGGGCACAGACAGACGGGAGGACGAGTACAGAGGGAGGGGGGAATGGGCAGAGACAGACGGGAGGACGAGTACAGAGGGAGGGGGGAATGGGCAGAGACAGATGGGAGGACGAGTACAGAGGGAGGGGGGAATGGGCACAGACAGACGGGAGGACGAGTACAGAGGGAGGGGGGAATGGGCACAGACAGACGGGAGGACGAGTACAGAGGGACGGGGGCATGGGCACAGACAGATGGGAGGACGAGTACAGAGGGACGGGGGCATGGGCACAGACAGACGGGAGGACGAGTACAGAGGGAGGGGGGAATGGGCAGAGACAGATGGGAGGACGAGTACAGAGGGAGGGGGGAATGGGCAGAGACAGATGGGAGGACGAGTACAGAGGGAGGGGGGAATGGGCAGAGACAGACGGGAGGACGAGTACAGAGGGACGGGGGCATGGGCACAGACAGACGGGAGGACGAGTACAGAGGGAGGGGGGAATGGGCAGAGACAGATGGGAGGACGAGTACAGAGGGAGGGGGGAATGGGCACAGAGATGGGAGGACGAGTACAGAGGGAGGGGGGAATGGGCACAGACAGATGGGTGGACGAGTACAGAGGGACGGGGGCATGGGCACAGACAGATGGGAGGACGAGTACAGAGGGACGGGGGCATGGGCACAGACAGAGGGGAGGACGAGTACAGAGGGACGGGGGCATGGGCACAGACAGAGGGGAGGACGAGTACAGAGGGACGGGGGCATGGGCACAGACAGAGGGGAGGATGAGTACAGAGGGACGGGGGAATGGGCACAGACTGACGGGAGGACGAGTACAGAGGGACAGGGGAATGGGCACAGAGGGGAGGACGAGTACAGAGAGACGGGGGCATGGGCACAGAGACGGGAGGACGAGTACAGAGGGACGGGGGCATGGGCACAGACAGACGGGAGGATGAGTACAGAGGGATGGGGGCATGGGCACAGAGAGGAGGATGAGTACAGAGGGACGGGGGAATGAGCACAGATGGACGGGAGAATGGGCACAGACAGAGGGGAGGACGAGTACAGAGGGGAGGACGAGTACAGAGAGACGGGGGCATGGGCACAGACAGACAGGAGGACTTGTCAGAAGAGGGATGAAGGGACAGACGGGGATGGGTACAGAGAGACATAGGAGGGACTGATGGGGGGGGTATGGAGGTGGATAGGAGGGCCAGATGGGGGGGGGGGGGGGCATGGAGGATCAAAGTAGTGACAGATGGGGGGGGGCAGATGGGGGTGATGGGTATGGAGGGTCATAGGAGGGACAGATTGGGGGGTGGGCACGGGAGGTCAGAAAGGGGGGGGGGATAGGTACACAGGGAGGGTCAGATGGGGGGGTATGGAGGGTCAGATTGGGGGGGAGCAGAGGGAGGAAATGGGGGGGTACAAAGAGGAGATGGGGGATGAGGACAGTGAGGAGGATGGATGTGAGGAGAGATGAGGAGCACACGCAGGTGACATGAGGTGATGAATAGACAGTGTGAAGTGAAGGAAGAAGTATGAGGACTTGTGTTGTGTCTATCTGAGGGGAATGTTTTGTTTTGTATATATGTATAGACGGTCGGTGGTTCCGGTGTCGGGCACACGTGTCCCCTCATCACACACTCACCTCCTCTCCGATATAAACTGAAGGGTCCCGCTCACAGCTCCTCTCAGCAAATCTCGCGATACAAGAGCCGTACCGTAACTCTCCTACTACAGCAGCGCAAGCCGTAAATCCTGGATGTGGTGCGCACGCAGCTGTCACAGGAGGGGGAGGCGGTGACAGGACCGCTGTGATCACACACAGTACATCTTCTGCCGCTATTACCCTTCCATGACTACTAAGTGACTTTGTCAGGTGACATAAGAGTAACACTGTCAGGGAATGGATCTGTATTGCCTCTCATCGTCCCACTGGTCCTAGCTGTGTTATGTATTGGTGATCTGCATTGTTTGTCTAAATAAATAAACACATGATAAAATTATTCTGATTATCTGCCAGCTGGCCCATAGGGGAAGTAAGACTGAGCTAACAACATATTTAGAAACCCCTACCATCACAGCGTGCAGGCAACCTATATAATTAAATAGATGTTGGTATACAGACCAAATGAGTGTGACAGGCACTCAGGGAGCGGTACACACGGATGGGTACACAGAGACAGCCACTCAGGGAGCGGTACACAGGGATGGGTACACAGAGACAGCCACTCAGGGAGGGATACACACGGATGGGTACACAGAGACAGCCACTCAGGGAGGGGTACACTAGGGTTGCCACTTTTTCTTCAAGCCAAACCCGAACACTTTAGTGGTGCACAGCAAAAAATATATTTTTTTTTGCCATAAACTACATGATAGTAACAGACCTGAGACACCTTTGGGTGCTCCAAAGAGAATAGTATTGTGGCGTGAATAGTGCCCCCTCACCAGTGGCGGACTGACAACTCATGAGGCCCCCAGGCAATCAGAGATAATAGGGCCACACCGTATACACACACACAGTATACAATCACACAGTATACACATACATGTACACACAGTATACACAGACATGTTTCTATTGGCTGAGAAGGTACTGGAGAGGTGGGGTAGCTATAATCTCAGGATTTTTAGACCAAAAGGATGTCGGTAAGGGAGATTTCAGGGACAGATGAAAAAAAAAAACACAGATTTTTACATACGGTCCCTGGTTTTACTGAGACTGGCAACCCTGATGGGGCCCCCTAGTGGCCGGGGGCCCTCGGGCAGTGCCCAATTGGCTGAATGGTCAGTCTGCCCCTGCCCCCTCACCCTCGTATCAGGCCCTTTTCTGAGCCACATTCCTGTCTGAATACTGTGTCCGGGTTTCAGGTGGACTGAAACCCCAACCACATGATTCAAAACCCGAACTGTCGGGGGCGTGGCCTGACCATGGAGGAGTGAAGACGTGTGTCTCCTCAGCTCCGTCTCACCGCCGCATTATAACAGCGCAAGGAGGGTGAATCTCTCCCCATCCTCACACGGCGATGTCCCACAAGAGCCGGGCGTCATCCCAGCACCCGCGGGTGGACCGCTCACGGCAAGCACAGCTCGATAATTTCTTCCCAGGACAGGAGGAGAAGGGCCGGGAGGCCTACAAAATGGCGCCGGCCGGCAAGGCCCCGAAAGCTGGCAAGGGCGCGCCATCCGCGGCCGCAAAGTCGCACCGGAGGGACGCATCGCCGATACCTTCCCCGCAGTCGGTGAGTGATTCGGTCCCCCCGACCTCCCCAGGGTCCCACGAGTTGCCGACGGAAGCCCCTGACGAACCGGACCCCCTGGCTGATGCTGATATCAGGCGCCATATTCTGTCCCTCCCCACCAAGGCTGACCTGGAGCGTTTTGCTGATAGAGTGGAGAAGGCGTTTAAGGAGGACATTGCACAGCTTAAGGCAGACACCGTACACCTGGGGGGCAGGATGGAGTCCCTGGAGCAGAGGTTTGAGGAGACCCTCCCTGTTATTAATATGCTGCGGGACCAATGTGATACGCAGGGCCGTCAGATTGAGGCCCTGCTTTGTCAGTTGGACGACGCCGAGAATCGCAGTCGCAGAGCTAACATTAGGATCCGGGGCCTCCCGGAGGCCACAGGAGCTAGAGACATTGTTCCCACCCTGGAAGGTGTCTTTAAGGAGATCTTAGGCCTTCCTGCCACGGCTACTGTGGAAATTGACCGTGCACATTGGGCTTTGAAGCCCCCCTCCCAAGACGTGAATAATCCCAGAGACATTATCTGTAAACTACATAAGTATACGCTTAAAGATCGCATAATGCAGAAAATGAGAGGGAAGCCTTATTTTGACTTTGATGGTGCACATCTGGCTTTTTACCAGGACATTTCAAGGCGCACTCTTATGCAACGCAGGGCCTTGCGCCCCCTCCTGCTGGCTCTTCAAGAGGCTGGCCTGCCGTACCGCTGGGGGTTCCCCTTTGCCCTCCAGGCAACCAGGGACGGAAAGACCGTGACTCTTCGTACTAAGGATGATCTCTCGCACTTTTTAGCTTCCTTGGAGCTGGAACAGATTGACTTTCCGGACTGGAGGAACACTTCGGACTTTGCGGCCTTTAGATTGCCGACACCGCAACCGTGGCTGCCCGCTAGAAGTCAGAACCGCAGACGGCGCCATAGGAGACAATCCATGGATCCTTCCACGGACTCTGCTGTCCTAGGTCCCTGAGGGTGCCGCATCTTATCCCAAAGACGCACTCCTGTGCTCTGAGGAACTCTGCGTTGACTCGATTTGACTTACCTGGGATTCCCCATGGCATCCTGTGCTGGTTTGAGTTTTTGCCTCACATATGTAGTTAATTTTCCTTTTTTTCCCTCTTTGAATGGCATTGTTTTTGTTCGGCAGTGGGGAACCTGCTACACGTTGGTCATTGTTGCCCCCTTTTTCCTTTTTTTATTATTTTCCCCCTCCTTTATCGCACCAAGTTAGATGCGGTGGGCGGAGGTGGGGACCCACTTCCCTCTTTGTTATGGAATTCCACGTACCCCCAGTAGGATGCCCGTTCTTTACTTTTTTTTTCTTTTTTACGGGCTTAGATCCTGGTTGGGATCTGAAGTTGTGGCCTGGTCCCCACCCTCCCTTTGGGGGGGGGGGGGCCTCGCCGTAACTTTTAGTTTTTTTCTACCTCTGACCGGCCTAGGCCGCTATGTTTTATCGATTGTGCCTTATATATCTCTCACGTGTATGTTTTCTCTCCCCCCCTATCTCTCTCTCTCTTCCCGTGACTACTCTCCTTTTTCTGACTCTCCTTTCTTTAGGTCATCCCCGCCACTCTGCCGTCTGCACCGGGCGCGCCTCCACTTTTCGAGTATGACCCGACCTGACTTATTTGGATGGCTGCACTACAGGTAAGCACTTACAATGTTAGGGGCCTATGCTCTCCTCATAAGCGTAGTAAGCTCTGGGGGGAAATGGAGCGGCTGAGGTCACAGGTGATTTTCCTTCAGGAGACTCACTTTACACATCAGTCGTCCCCTAGACTGCCTACCCATCTTTTTAACCAGTGGTTCCTGAGTAACTCCCCCCTGGCTAAATCGAGAGGTACAGCTATTGGCATACATAAGTCCTGCCCATTCCAACCTTCTGATCATAAGGTAGACCCCCAGGGCAGATATGTTTTTTTGAAGGGCACCATAGCTGGACAACTCTACACGTTCGCGACGATTTATGCCCCTAACGCCGACCAACTCACTTTTATTGACCGTACATTAGACCGACTAGCGGATTTTAGGGAGGGTTTTTTAATTGTAGGAGGCGACTTTAACGTAAGCCCCGACCCCCAGTTGGACACATCCCATGCGAGACCCTCCCATTCCTACAAATTCCTTAAACATTACCGCAAGACTATGCAATCCCATCTCCTATCGGACAGTTGGCGGACACTACACCCCCTTGAAAGGGACTACAGTTACTATTCGAAGGTGCATGATGTCTACACGCGTATTGACCACGTCTACGTTGACCGCAATGTCCTGGAACTCCTTCAGTCCGCGTCTATTGACGTAATTTCTATCTCAGATCATGCCCCAGTGACGGTGGCTTTTGCCCTGCCCATGGGCCTGCAGAGGACCTGGACATGGCGGCTCAATGATAATTTATTAGATGATGGGGTAGCAGTGAAGGAGATCACAGATACATTGACTAACTACTTTAAGGAGAATCCGCCTGCCGAGGTGGGTGTAGGGGTAGTATGGGAGGCCCATAAGGCGGTGGTTAGAGGGGCCTTAATTTCTCAGGGGTCTAGGCTGAAAAAAGAACGCCAGGCTGATTTCACTCGGGTATACACTGCCCTTCAGAAAGCTGAACTCGATCATAAGACTAATGGGAGTCCAGAGGCTTTGTCGGCATTGACGGAGCTACGGGAATTGTTTCTGCGGTTGTTGGACCGCCAAGCCCGCAAACAATTTCGCTTTTTGGCCCATAAATATTATGAACACAGGAATAAGTGCGGACGGATGCTGGCCCGCGCCCTCCGTAAACGCCACGCTCAGACCTATATTCACAAATTGCACGATTCTGCGGGGGTTCCGGTGGTCCAATCCTCTAAAATAGCGGCCGGGTTCCGTGACTACTATGCGACGCTATATAATCTGGACTCTACAACTTCCCCCGCGTCCCGAGTGGAAAGGCTTAAGGCGACCCGTGCCTACTTGGCGGCGGCTGACCTGCCGAAACTCACTGAAGAACAATCCGCTGCCCTGGAGCTCCCAATTACTGTGGAGGAGCTTGGGGCCACGGTGGAGTCCTTGCCTAATGGTAAGAGTCCTGGTCCGGACGGATTTACTAAGGTTTACTACAAAACTTTCCTGCCCCAGCTGCGGGCTCCTATGTGCGCCTACTTTAATGCTATAGCTGGAGGTGGTGCCGTCCCCCCGGAAGCCCTTCTAGCTCACATCACCGTGATACCGAAGGAGGGCAAGGACCCCACCGTCCCCCAGAGCTACCGCCCTATTTCCCTTCTTAATTTGGACATAAAGATTCTGTCAAAAATTTTAGCAAATAGAATGAAGCTCCTTATTCCTGACCTTGTCCACCCTGACCAGACGGGCTTCGTTGCCGGGAGGGAAGCCAGGGATAACTCTCTTCGAGCGGTCCATCTTATTCACTGGGCACGCTCCCACCCAACCCCGCAACCGTATATTGTTCTGTCCACTGACGCCGAAAAGGCCTTTGACCGCATAGACTGGTCCTTCCTGACGGAAGTGCTTCGCTCTATACAATTAGGCCCACGGATGTTGACTACGATCGCGGCCCTATATTCCACGCCTTGTGCCCAGGTCAAGGTGAATGGGTCTTTGTCAGCTCGGTTCCCCATTAGAAACGGCACGAGGCAGGGGTGTCCTCTTTCGCCCCTCTTGTTTGCCCTGGTGCTGGAGCCATTTCTCCGCACGGTAAGGGCTAGCCCTGATATTAAGGGCCTCCAAGTTGGTAATACGGAACACAAACTCTCGGCCTATGCTGATGATGTGTTGTTTCACCTTACGGACCCCCTGCTCTCTCTGCCGAACCTGATGAAGGAACTGAAACTTTTTGGGTCGTTAACTAATTTTAAGATCAATTTTTCGAAGTCGGAAATACTCCCCGTTCACTTAGCCCCTCACCTAGTAGCGTCCCTTAAGGCAGCATTCCCCTTCGTTTGGACTATGTCGTCCCTACGATACTTGGGAGTGCACTTAACGAACCGTTTTGATACCCTGTACCTAGCCAATTACCCACCTTTACTTGATGCGATCAGGAGAGATCTTTTGCAGGGGACGGCATTCACGTGGCTTGGCCGGGTGAACGTCATAAAGATGAATGTCCTACCCCGTATACTTTTTTACTTGCAGATGCTTCCGGTCCCCTTACCTAAGTGCTTCTTTGACCGCTTAAGTAGTATGATGTCTCGTTTTATTTGGAACGACCGTAAACCTAGAATAGCGTTACAGATGCTGTGTCGTTCGAAGAGGAGGGGTGGCCTGGGTGTCCCGGATGTTAGACGGTACTATCAAGCTGTGGCCCTCCAGAAGATTCTGGATTGGCATTTCCATTCTCGAACTAAGCTCTGGGTCCCTTTAGAGAAATGTCTGGCGGGTAGGAATTTATCTTACGCGCCCTGGCTGCCCCGGGAATATAGAGGCCTAGC
The DNA here is from genome assembly GCF_037356315.1 of Lithobates pipiens. Lineage (NCBI taxonomy): Eukaryota > Metazoa > Chordata > Amphibia > Anura > Ranidae > Lithobates > Lithobates pipiens. The sequence continues at coordinate 287,518,528 of NW_027507784.1, forward strand.
GGAGACGACCTCCCCTTTGACGACCCATGTGTTTTCAGTTTGGGACAGGCTTAACCCAACCCTTAAGCTAGCTCCCCCTATGTCCCCGTTGGCCCCACTAGGTGGTTTTTTATGGTTCCCGCCGGGAGAACGGATGGCTTTTTTTGAGGATTGGGTGGACGATGGGAACGCTAGTTGCGGGAAGCTCTTAAGGGATGGTGGTCTCATGCCATATGAAGCCCTGCCCGTGGGTAGGTGCGGTTCACGCATGAACTTCTGGAGATACCGACAACTGCACCACTTTTTCCAGGTACATGGTCATACTATCAGGGATCCCTTATCCCTTACCCCATTTGAGCGCATTTTTCTAGCGGAGGAGCCGACTCCGCACCTGGTTTCTGAGTTATACCAGCTGTTGGACTCAGCCGGCCCCCAGGCCACCCCTGCTTATATTAGACGATGGGAGACTGACATGAGGACGACGTTTACGGAGACGCAATTATCACACCTTTATTCCCTCACCCACTCGTCCTCTAGGGACTCCAAGGTCCAGGAGACCAATTTTAAGCTATTGGCACGTTGGTATCGGGTGCCAGCAGACTTAGCTTGTATTTATCCCTCCGCTTCGGAGCTATGTTGGAGGGGGTGTGGGCAACGAGGGACCCTAATCCACATATGGTGGGAGTGCCCCCTAATTCGACCCTTCTGGGAAGACATACAGGGCCAAGTGAAAGCAGTGACCGGGATAGATGTCCCTCTCTCGCCGCTGCACTTCCTTTTGCAGATACCCCCGGTCCCGCTCAGTGTTTATAAGAAAACTGTGCTGGCACATTTGCTGAATGCAGCAAGACGCCTGATTCCGATATACTGGAGAAGGCCTGGAATCCCCACTCGAGAAGAGTGGTGCAGGGGAGTGCACGCGGTGAAAGAGGCAGAGAATTGGGTTGCCACATGTAAAGGCCTTGAAGATCGATTTCATGAGATCTGGAGACCTTGGTCGGCATATGCATCAGACCCTAACCACGTACCCTCCAGTTTAGACGTGGCTCTGCTGGAGTTGGCAGACCCTACCCTTAAGGCTCTCAGACTGGGTGGAGCCCGAGGGGGGACTGGATTTCCCCCTGGAAGCTCTTAGCGAGGGAATACTGCCTATGAAACTTAACAATCGAGAGTGGTGCGCCCGGTGCGGACAGAGCAGACATTCGGAGCCTATACTCAGGTAAATTGACCTACTCTTCCTATTTTTTCCTCTTGTCTCCCTTCCCTTCTTTTGTCCCCCCTACTATACCTCTTCCCCTCTATCCGCTGCAGATGCAGTTAACCTTCCTTACTACCCTATGCTGTCCCCTTCTCTCTTCCTCCTCCTCCTTCCTTACCTCTCCACCTTTCTCTGGTCTGAATGTCGTGTAGCCTGAGATACCGGAGCTGGTAGATGGTGGGCGGGGATCCCTATTTTGACGCGGGGGCTGCCAGGCAAGAATTTTTGAGATTGGCAGAGGATGGCGTTCCGGCCGACCCTCTGTGGTGACACCGGCTCCTGGGAAACGCTGGCGGTGGAGGATGGCTAGTTGGCGGCTGTTAGGGCCCCCCCCTCTACCCTAGTGCCGGGACGGTGTCCATTTTTCAGGTAACTTTTTGCCAGAGTAGTCCCGCTATCTGTTGGGGTAATTAGTTTCTTTTTGCCCTTGCAAGTATACGGTTTTCCCCGCCCACCTACTTTGTGTATACCCACGACATTCTCCCTTTCTTTATGACTCTAAGACCTCTCTCTTTCAGTTTGTTTATACGTTCAACTTACATGCTGTTAATCTGACACTGAAGCGGCTTTTTCTGAGGCCGATAAGCATTGCACTTGAATGTGATGTTGGACTTGTCTTGTTTTTTTTATTTATGTTTCTGTCTCTGTTATATTGCAATAAATACTGATTACACAAAAAACCCGAACTGTCCGGGTGAATCCTGAACAGGTGGCAACCCTAGGGTACACAGAGACAGGCACTCAGGGAGAGTTACACAGGGACAGGCATTCAGGGAGGGGCACACAGGGACAAGCACTCAGGGAGGGGTACACAGGGATAGGCACTCAGGGAGGGGTAAACAGGGATAGGCACTCAGGGAGGAGTACACGGGGAGAGGCACTCAGGGAGGGGTACAGGGGGATAAGCACTCAGGGAGGGGTACACGGGGACAGGCATTCAGGGAGGGGTACACGGGGACAGGCACTCAGGGAGGGGTACACAGGGACAGGCACTCAGGGAGGTGTACACAGGGACAGGCACTCAGGGAGGTGTACACAGGGATGGGCCCTCAGGGAGGGGTACACAGGGACGGGCACACAGGAATGGGCACTCATGGAGGGGAACACAGGGACGGGTACACAGGGACAGGCACTTAGGGAGGGGTACACAGGGACAGATACACAGCACATTGCACTGCAGCCAGTCTGTACAGCCACTGTTCATCCATTAAACACTTGACCTCCACAAGATTTACCCCCCTTCCTAACCAGGCCATTTTTTGCGATACAGCACTGCTCTACTTTAACTGACAATTGCGCAGTCATGCAATGCCTTTACGGAGCCGGGAATCCAAAACTTGACTAACGTCGTATTTTAGATTATCCTCAGATACTGGAACCGAGGAAGGGAGAGAACAAGAGGACTTGAGGACTAAAGGCTTTTTAGGAATGGGTAAGGGAATGAGAAGATCAGGAGCCTGAGCAGGGTCCCCCAGACCCTTAAAGATGAGCTAGGCATCCAGAACAGGACCACCAGACTGGGCAGAGGTCAGTTGATCCCTGAGGTCAGGTTGGTTAGAAGGTGACATGTCACAAGAGTCAAGCTGGATAGCTGAAACACAAACAGAATGCAGAGAGCCCTGAGAAAAAGTTTGAAAACCCCACCAGGCCGAATGAGGCAGTCTATCCAAAGGATGGATTGAGCCTCTTAAACAGGTTGAAAGGACATAGTAGCAGTAGGGTGAGGCCGGGTCACAGAAGGTCCTGAACAAGAAGCAGGAAGCTCATTGGGTATGGGCTGGACTGGCATAACTGGTGCAGAGGCCGACTGAATAGTATAGTCAGGTGTAGCGACCATCTCAATCGCATCACAGGGCATAGCGACTGTGGAACTTGCAGACAAGTTAGCCTGGCTGTGCGTCCAAGGGAGATTAGGGACAGGCAAAGGTAAATGGTTATGCAAACTGGAGTGAATGATCGACTCAGGTTCATAGGTGGGCCCCTCATCCAGAGTACCACATGACCTGGAGAGTGCATCAGTCCGACTATTGCAGGACGCATCCCAGAGATCGCTATATACAGCGGGAAGAGCAGAAGATACTGGGATGGTGGTAACAGGAAGTTTCTCTTTTGGGGTACCCTTGAGTAGGCAGGAAGAGGAACAAGAGGAACCCCAAGCCAGGATCTGTCCAGCAGACCAGTCAACGTGTGAAGAATGGAGCCGTAACCAAGGAAGACCTAATATGATAGGAGATGAAGCCTTAGGTAAGACAAGGAAAGATATCCACTCCTGGTGGAGTGTCGCTACTGACATCTTAACAGGAAGGGTCTGGAAGCGGATAGGGCCCCCTGGGAGACCAGTGCCATCAATCGCCAAGACCACCAATGGCATTGTAAGGGGCAAAAGGGTAAGTCTCATGGAGGATGCAGTTTCCCAATCCATGAAATTGGCAGCGGCTCCGGAATCCAGATGTGCTGAGACCGAACGAGAGGAAGCACCGACATGAAGCAACACAGAAAGGAGAAGACGAGAAGGTGAAGGTGATATTTCAGGGTCTAATACTCCACCTTCCAGATGTATTAGCCCTGAGCGTTTTTCCGGACAAAGAGAACAAGTGTCACGGAAATGACCTTTGGCCCCACAATAGAGGCATAGGCCCAGAGTTCTGCGCCTAGCGCGTTCTTCGGGAATTAACCTTGTCTGGCCCAACTGCATAGGTTCCTCAGCAGGCAGGGGGTGCTCCTCGGATCGAAGAGAAGGTATTGGGAGCTCAGGCTGTCTAAAGAACAGGGAGTGCTGGCGTCTTTTTTCCAGGGCCCTCTCCTGAAAGCGAATATCGATCTGGTTACACAAGGTGATGACACTGTCCAGATCAGCAGGAAGGGATCTTCCTGCTAATTCATCCTTCACTCTATCAGAGAGGCCATGTAAAAAGTTTGCAATTAGGGCCTCATTATTCCAGCTCAATTCAGCTGTAAGGATACGGAACTGAAGAGCATACTGTCCCACAGAAGCGGACTCTTGACAGAGACATAAAAGAGCGCTAGCCGCTGAGGAGACACGACCCGGTTCCTCGAAGATATTCCGAAAAAGTTTCAAGAAATCAGACAGGCTAAAAACCACTGGATCATTCAGTTCCCACAGAGAGGTAGCCCAAGCTAGAGCCTCGCCGGACAGGAGGGATATAATATATGCTACTTTCGCCCGATCGGACAGGGGGGCTGAAGTTCAAAATGAATTGTGCACTGGCTAAGGAACCCCCTGCAAGCCTTGGAGTCCCCAGAGAAACGATCCGGAGCTGGTAGTTGTAATGAATGTGTGGCTGCAACTGATGTGATAGGTGCAGCAGCAGATAGCGGTTGAGGTTGTTGAACCGGGGGTCCTAATGAGGCCTGAACCTGTTCAAAACGGGATAACAAATCCTGAAGGAATCGCATCATCTGGGTCTGATGCAATTATTGGGTCTCAAGTCTGCGAACTAAGCCCTGCAATGGATCATCTGCGGGTAGCGGCACATGAGCTGGGTCCATGGCTGATCAAACTGTCAGGTCACCTTGAGGCGAGGTGACAGATGCACACCGTAGGGATCAGGAGTGCACCGCAAGGTTGTGGACCCTACGGCTGACTGCTGCGGACGGGAGACAGATCCTACCGGGGTTAGAGCGTAAGATTCCCTGGGGCGCGGAGTCTAAGAGCCAGCAGGTGTTCACCAGAGCCTCTAGTGGTGAGGATGGACTTGGCTGCAACTGGCTCCAGGGCACGACCCCCAGGTTCCCCAAGCTCACACCCACAGTAGGCAACAGGAGGATAGGGATAGTGAGGGACAAAGCCAAGGTCGGGGCCACAAGCAGACAGGAATAGTCAGGGACACGACAAAAGGTCAGGATCAGAGGCAAACAGGGATAGTCAAGGACATGCCAAAGTCGGTAACAGAACAACAGAAGAGCACACAGCAGGTAACAGGAAGCTAACACACAAAGGTTGATCAGCAGGGTTGGCCTACAGTGCACAGGTTAATATAGAGTTCTCTGATAGGAGCTAGGGTGGAGCCATGCCAGAGGATGGATTACAAAAGCAGTCAGGTGAGGGTCGGCTGGTCTCTAGAGATGAACACATGGAAACAGGTAAGCAGACAAACTATTGCATAACCATGACAGACTTGGTGTGATGGGTCTGTTATATTTAAATTTTATTTATTATTACTCTCACATCATGGGCCACACATCAAGTTATTATCAGACCTTAAGATTTAATTTTTGTAGAAAAACTTCTTATGTATCCCATCCATCTTGGCTTTGTTAAACATTATGGCAGCTGTATTCCGATTAACAACCTCATCTTAATCTTTTTTTTTCTTTCCACTCAATAAATGTAAAATTACAAAATTGTTATCTTAATCTAAAACTAATCCCATTTTTACCAATTTCCCCATTAACTTGGATTTCATTTCCAACCAAAGGTTGTCTAAACCAGTTTCAATATATCTATATTATTAATAAAATTGTTAAACTCATATTAGAAATTAATACTCATTATTACTTAATTTTACTTAATTTCCCTTTTTTTAAATGCACTGTTTTCACTATCAAAGGATATTCAATTTGTGTAAGACACAGTTAAATGTAACCTTCATTTTACCATGTTTGAAAAACAGATTCCAAAATAAGTGTGATCACATTGTTTATCATTAGATTCGTTAACACATTTTGTTATAAATGTTTTTGTCTAAAAAACTGAAATTGGCATTGTGTCCTTCCAGCTTATCACTGACCTCTCATCCCAGCCACATTCTTTCATGAGAGTGCAAAGGAGGTGGTCACATCTGCGTATATGACAAACACAAGAGATAGAACTAAAGGTTCCAGCATTCACACACATACACGAATATCTCTCTAAAATTGCTTTAATTTTTCCCATTTGTACACAACACGTGCATATCATTCTCTCACTTTCTTTTAACTCTTTTAATATTTCCTTGCCTAACTTCTACTTTCCTTATTTTGTTCTGATATCCTTTGCATCCAATGTATTGTAATACCATACTTAACATACTGTACCTTCTATGATCAGATGGGCAGCTATAGTGCTCATCCCATCTTCCCTCTCTGACAACTTATAAAGTATTCTGTCTTAACTCTCATTTCTCTGTTTCTTGACTTTACTAGTTGTAGTGCCTGACCCCAAATTCATCCCAAAACTTAACATAAAAATTGTCACCCTTGATCCATCCTGCTCACATAGATAGCTGTTTCTCTAGCTGTTTGCTCTGCATGATTCTTAGTTTGCTCTGCATGATTCTTAGTCCCTGAGGACTTTGGTAACCCAGTTACCCATTGTGGATCCCTGTCCACTTTAACCATTAATCTAGGGGCTCAGTATAGGCGGAACAGCACCTTCAGTTCATATATATATAGCACTCCTCTTGCGCTGGGCATTTTTGAAGGTCTCTTACCCTTTATTCCCTTACTTTTTATGCCCATAATTACTGGCCAGTCTTCTATAGGTGTGCCTATACCCTCTTGCCTCTAAATTACTTTATCTAGCATATGTACTCAGGGGTCCAGTCCTGGGGAAAAAAGTGTGGGAACTCCCACCCAAGATCCACTCCCCCACCAAAAAATAAATAAATGATACGCTCATATTCACGAACACTTCAAAAGTGGTATTTTTCATCCAATTTTCGTATTGTGTGTATGAAGCTTAAAGGGATTGTAAAGTGAATTTATTTATTTTTTTAAATAACAAACATGTTATACTTACCTCCACTGTGCAGCTCATTTTGCACACCTGCTCTTCTGGGGTCCCTTGGCGGCTGTCTCTGCTTCCTCCCGCAGGTGCTTCTCACGTTCATGCGAGCTCCCTCGCATGGTGAGAAGCATCTGCGGGCGTGCTCCCATGATACAGCCGGCGGCTATAGCCGCTCGCTGTATCACACGGCCCCACCCCCGGTGCTCCATGTCAGTGGATGTGATTGACAGCAGCGCGAGCCAATGGCTGCGCTGCTTTCCATCCATCCACTCCAGCCAATCAGCGGCCAGGCTGAACGGTGGAAAGGACGTCGGTGGACGAGCGCGGGACTTTCGAGGGGTGAGGTAAGTAAAACGGGGGGGCTGGGGCACTGTCAGATGTTTTTTCACCTTAATGCATAGAATGCATTAAGGTAAAAAAATATTTACCTTTACAACCCCTTTAACTGTTAGTACATAAAAAAAAAAATCCTCAATAAACATAAATACGGTAATTCTCTGAATAATCAGCATTCATTCAATTGTGCTTCCATGCAAATGTAAACATCATGTTCTGATCTTTATTGGGGAATGTTATTTTGTATATAGAGTGTTTATGTGGTGAGTTTACACTTTTCATTGAACAGAGTTTGGATAACACAGGGTTAAACAGAAAGGTCATAAATTAACTGCACGTTATCTGGACAGAATGCTTGGGGAGATAGTGATGTGTTCCTGCTTAGGAAATGCATGTTAGCTTGGGGGGCTGCAAACTCTGCAGGGCTCCAACACACACTCACTGCTATTCCAACCCTTCACATATTTCCACATAAACTTCCCTCCTGGCATTATATTTTGCCAGGTATTGTGCTCAGCTTACCACCCCAAACTGATGTTCCTACCTCAGCTCACCTCTCTCCCAGCATGTCCTGTGAGCAGAATAGCTGTGCTCCTCCTCTGGGTTCTCTCATCATATGGCACTGAAGATAGAGGAGGGGGGAGTTCAGCGGGACACGCAGAGCAAGTATGCAGGAGACAGAAAATCAGGAGGGGCCGGCGGGGAGGAGCGCATCACGAGAGGTCTGACTAAATACAATCTCTTAGCAGCAGGGACCTGATCTACCCGTCAGCTAGCTGTGATAGACAGGTAGATCGAAGCGGAAGCTGTCATGGGGCTCTCTATTGGCAATGCCTGAATGGTCAGGTGTGCGGCACTTACTATTGCGAGCTGTGTCGGCGGCTGCTGGTGTAGCACCTGCCATACAACTCGCATACTTCAAAGTCTTGCAGGACACGGCTGCTAAAGGGAACTGAGTTCCTGTTGTGGAAAAAGTACAGCAACTCCATTCCCATGCGTTCCCGCAGGACTTGAGCCCTGGACTGTTGCCTATCAGTGCCCATCAGTGCCACCTATGAGTGCCCATCAGTGCCCATCGTCAGTGCCCATCAGTGCTATCTCATTGGTGCCACCTCATCGGTGCTGTCTTATCAGTGCAGCTTATCAGTGCCCATCAGTGAAGGAGAAAATGTACTTATTTGCAAAATTTTATAACAAAACAAAAGAAAAATCGTTTTTTTTTTTGTTTTGTTTTTCATCTAGCAAAAAATAAAAACCACAGAGGTGATCAAATACCACCAAAAGAAAGCTCTATTTGTGGGAACAAAATTATAAACATTTAGTTTGGGTACAGTGAAGCATGGCCGCGCAATTGTCATTTAAAAAGTGACAGCACTGAAAGATGAAAATTGTCCTGGTCAGAAGGTGTGAAAGTGCCCGGTATTGAAGTGGTTAATTATCTTGTGATAGGCGGGGTATGACCTTACCCTGTCATCGCCTTGTTTAAAGTCCCAGAGCCCCCCCCTCCCCCAGACTAAACAGCAATGTACCCTTGCAGTGTGGACACAACCCCACTTCAAGGGTTCATTTGTAAGTTTACCAGAGTTGGGATTTCGAGTCATTTATCCAAAAAGTGCTGCTGACTGGTATTATATGCAGACAGCTAGAGGAGTTTACACATACACTATATTGTCAACAGTATAGGGACGCCTACCTTTACACGCACATGAACTTTAATGGTATGTCTGTCTTAGTCCGTAGGGTTCAATATTGAGTTTGCCCACCCTTTGTAGCTATAATAGCTTCAATTCTTCTGCCAAGACTGTCCAAAAGGAGTGCGTCTATGGGAATGTTTGACCATTCTTCTAGAAGCGCATTTTTGAGGTCAGGCACTGCTGTTGTACAAGAGGGCCTGGCTCACAGTCTCTGTTCTAATTCATCCCTAAACGTGTTCTATCAGGTTGAGGTCAGGACTCTGTGCAGGCCAGTCAAGTTTCTCCACCCCAAACGCACTCATCCATGTCTTTATGGGCCTTGCTTTGTGCACTGGTGCACAGTCATTTTGAAACAGGAAGGGGCCATCCCAAAACTGTTCCCACAAAGTTGGAAGCATGAAAATTCCAAAATGTCTTGGTATGCTGACGCCTAAAGAGTTTCCTTCACTGGAACTAAGGGGCCAAGACCAACCCCTGAAAATCAACCCCACACCATAATCCCTCCTCCACCAAATGATTTGGACCAGTGCACAAAACAAGGTCCATAAAGACATGGATGAGCGAGTTTGAGGTGGAGAAACTTGTCTGGCTTGACAGAGTCCTGACCTCAACAGAGAGAACACCATTTGGATGGATTAGAGTGGAGACTGCAAGCCAGGTCTTCTCGTCCACATCAGAGCTTGACCTCACAAATGCGCTTCTGGAAGAATAGTCAAACATTCCCATAGAAGCACTCTAAACCTTGTGCACAGCCTTCCCAGAAGCGTTGAAGCTGTTATAGCTGCAAAGGGTGGGCAAACGTAATATTGAACCCTACGGACTAAGACAGGAATGCCACTAAAGTTCATGTGCGTCTAAAGGCAGGTGGCCCAATATTTTTGAAAATATAGTGTATGTGCAGCATAGTCAGTCCCTCCACTCCATGGGCTGCTCTGAGTGTAATTGTGTTATTAAATTAGGTATAGCATGTTTATATGTGAGGGTTTTATTCATTTTATTGAGTACGAATTTAATCAGAATCGGACAGTATTACAATATAAGAAACTTTTATCGTGAGGGAACAAGCAGATGGCGTTTTCTAGCTTGTTCCTCTTTGGATAATTAAGAATTGAAGTCCAAATGGTGTGGACCAGACAGTTCCATACTGATGATATACCAGGCACATTGGAGCTGCTATTGTTATGGAGTTTATTTCTCTCCAGACGAATTCAAAAAGTGAGGATTTGCTGTTATAGAGAATATCTAGAAATGTTAATTGTGCCTAATTAGTACCCTGAGAAGTATGCCTTTGATCTTTAGTTCCTCCTAAAAAATAGCACTTCCTGGTATGTGAGTGTGCCTAGGCACTCCTGTACCTACCTCAACATAGCTGTATATCTGCAGTGTGAGATCTAAGGCTGCTTCATATAGTTTCATAGTTAGTTAGGTTGAATAAAGACACCAGTCCATCCAGTTCAACCCGAGCGAGTGTCTATAATTGTCCCTATCCCTGTACATTGCACACTCGCATTGGTCCCTACCCTCAAGGAGCCCACAATCCAAGGTCCCCATTCATATACTAGGGCCAATTTTGGAGAGAAGCCAATTGACCTACCTGCATGTCTTTGGATTGTGGGAGGAAACCGGAGTACCCGGAGGAAACCCACGCAGGCACAGGGAGAACATGCAAACTCCAGGCAGGTAGTGTCGTGGTTGGCATTTGAACCAGCGACCTTCTTACTGCTAGGTGAGAGTGCTAACCACTACACCACTGTGCTGCCCATATGACTACTAGACTCGGGTGGCTTGGAGTAAGATTTAGTCATGTGACCAGTGTTCTTCTCATTATTCTCCGTGTTGGAGGCTCTAACATGAGGAGGCAATCCCCTACCTCTACAAAGATGGTCGCCTCCACATGGAAACACAGTGCAGATCAAGGCTTGGTAAGTAAATAATGGGAGAAATAACCAGCTGTAGGGAGACCACATGCAGTGAGCAGTCACCAGGATATTCCACTGCATCCAACCCCTTTAGTTAAATCTTGGACTCCACAGTTCATAAAAATTGGAAGGCACATAGTATAAAACAATTTCTCTGATGTAAGTTTTCTACCTTTTAATAAATTCTGTGAGAAATGGTATTACACTAAGTGGAGGCCGTCTGTTATTTATGAACTGTGGAGCCCAAGATTTACAGATTGGGGTTGAACGTAGTGGAATATCCTGGTGACAGGTCTTCAGTGACTGCTCTCTGGATCATCATTCTACCGGTTCCATCCTTATGCCTGTTTGACTCTTTGACGCTGGCAATAGGGTCCACGCATTCTGGTAAGTGTATTTACTCTCCCCTCTGGGTGGGGTAGGCATACATCTTAGTTGTCTTTACAAATATGAAATTATAACATTCTTTAAATGGTGTAGGCTGTTAACTTTGATCTCTGGCTTCTGTATTGTTGCATTTATATGCCTCCCAGGGCTCAGTCTAACTACTTATAATCATTTTCAGATAACCGTCAAGATTGTTCCAAGCTGCATTTTTGTATTAATAATTCTCAAATCAAGAAATAGGATACTGCTGGGATCATAACTGAGGGTAAAGCGAAGGTTGAAATCATTTATATTCAGTAACTCAATAAATTCAATCAGAGATGTTTATGATCCTGTCCAGATTAGGAACAGGCCATCAATAAATCTGTGCCAGCAAAGAACCTGGTTCAAGAAGGGTTGGAGTAAGTCATCTGCAAATACTGTTCTCTCCCATCCCCTTAAGAAGAGGTTGGCATAGGAGGGTGCACAGGATGTGCCAATAGCCATACCCTGTGTTTGCAGATAAATTTGATCCATATAGATAAAGTATTTTTTAGTTAAAATAAATTTCAATAATTTCAAAATGAATTTGTTTAGAGGCCAAGTATTCCGGTCTTGCTCCATCAGGAAGGTACCAGCCATTCGGACATCCTGCTTGTAGGGAATGCTAGAGTACAATGCCTCGATGTCAATAGCCATGAGTAGGGCATCCGCCGGAGTGATCTGGACCCCCTTGATGTGCTTGAGTAGATCTGTTTTGTGACAGATGTATGAGGGTAGGCTTTGGACATGGAACATCAGGAATGTGTAGATGAATTTGCTTGCATTTTCTGTTAGGGAGTCAATTCCCAAAACGATTGGTCTCCCCGGTGGAGATTAAATGTTTTTATGGGTTTTGGGGAGTGTATAGAAGGTAGGCATATGTGGGTTTTTTATATTGATAAAGTCTAATACCTTGTACACACAGTCGGAAATTCCAACCACAAAATCAGTCGGATTTTTTCCGAAACTGGTGTTGCATACACACGGTCGGACTGAGTTGTTGGAAAGTCCGATCATTCGGAATGTGGTGATGTTTGTTGCATAGGATGGGACTACATAGAGGCTAGTAGCCAATAGCTTTGGTCTCGTAATTTGATCTGAGCATGCGTGGCACTTTGTCCGTCGGAATTCTCTACAAACGATTGGAAAAAGTCTGATCAGATTTTTTTGTCTGAAAATTTTAGATCCTGTTCTCAAATTTTTTCTGTCAGAACTTCTGACGGAATAAGTCCGATAGAGCCCACACACGATCGGATTTTCCAACAATTAATCCAATTGGACCTTTTCCTTTGGAATTTCCGACCGTGTGTACAGGGCAAAAGGTGTCTCTATCAGTCGAGTCCTCCAATACAAAGGCCCTGGAATTCTTCAATGTATTGCTGTATTAATAGGTCTATACCAGGTGGAATTTTGTAAAACATCTAGGCACATTTTTTGGTATTGAGGATGTGTCAATTTATAATTTGTAGTTTTTATTAAAGTTTTATCTAAAAACAGTATACAAAACAGAACATCTAACCCAGTTTTTTTTTTTTATAATTGCATTTTATATTAACATATTATCTAAAAACAGTGTACAAAACATGCCAACTACCCCAGCTTTTTTTACAATTGTAATTTTTATAGTATACAAAACAGGAAAGCTACTGCAGGTTTCCCAACACACTTACCATCTAGCCTGCAAATAAAACAAAATGGCACATTCTAATCATTTACATTAAAAGCAAAGGTCTTAGGGTCCGAGGGCACGAAGGGTAGATGAGGACAATCTCCCACTGTAATGGGTCTCCACTATCACGTACCTGAGGGTCAAAGTCATGGACAATGTATGGGATTATATGCCACTAAACCTTCTACCACTAGTTCCTTGCCTGACGCAAAAAACACAGGCTTGGAAACAGCTTCCTCTATCTCTATTAGGACATATAAATCTCCTGAAAATGAAGTTTTTGCCAGTAATTCTATATTTTCTAAGGCACTCTCCAGTATGGGTCCACAAAACATTTTCCACAAACTGAATCTGCCTTTAACGGATTCCATGAAGGCAACAATTAAAGCCTGGGAAATAGCCACAATTCAAATGTCCCCCAGCTATGTGGGAATTACTCCATCTGCCCCATTATGGATGAACCCCAACCTACCTCAATTCTATTCCCTGCCAGATCCCATAGTTTGGGCTAGTAGTGGGGTTAAAGTACTAGGAGACATTACAAGAGAGGGCGAACTCTTAACGTTTGACCAACTAAAAGCAAGACATATCTTACATAACTCTCACTTTTTCCAGTATTTACAATTACGCCATGCGTTCCAGACACAATTTTCCACTCAGAGGGTGGAGGTACCCCCCTCTGCTCTGGAAGATCTATTGGCGGAAGAGGAATTGCCCAAACCTCTATCAACTACGTATAGTTCCTTTTTCACAAAAACGCCACCCGCGATAACTAGATGTAAGGAAAAATGGGTAGCGGATGTCCCTGAAATCCAAGGAGAAGACTGGGAGGATATGTGGGACCACCCCTTTAAGCACTTGGTATCTGCTAGGGACCACCTTATACATTTTAAGTATCTGCATAAGATCTACTATACTCCAGTTAGGTTGGCACACATATATTCCTCTGTTACAGATGAATGATGGAGGTGCTCTGCCTCACCGGCAAATGCAGAGCACATTTTCTGGAGTTGCTCGTGGATCCAGAGCTTCTGTTCCGTGATCACCTCCTGCTTAGCAGAGGTTATCAGTATCGCAGGCCCTACAACCCCAAGAGTATGCCTCATAGGTTTAGTTGAGGAGGTCATCCCTTCTTTGGCTCACTGCACTTTACTTAATATAGGTCTGTTCTATGGTAGGAAGGCTATTCTATTACATTGGAAAAATGCAAATGCTCCTACAATAGCATACTGGAAAGGTCTGATGAACTCAGTTATTCACCTATATAAGGCTACCTACATTTCTAGGGGCTGTAAGAAAAAATTCTACAAAGTATGGCAACCATGGTTGGACTCGTCAACCACTGTGAGTTGATACAACCAATTTTTGCCCTAAAAATGTACATATTCTCTCCAATAGGAATTGGCTGATGTAGTTGTTTAATGCCAATGTTGAAGAACCTGCTCTACATGAATATATGATCGCTCTACTAACTATCCCCAAGTGTTTTTAGATGGACAAGTGACACAAAGGAGCTCTAACTACAATTGACTGGTGTAATGTTTATCCTTGACTAGTGCTGATGGTTGAGTTTTTGGGGGGGATGGGGGGGGGGGGTTGTTGATTTTACTATGTGGTTAGTTGGACTATGTTAGTTCCAATGTTAGTCCTGTGTGGCAAAGAGGAGAGAGTGTATGTTGGCCTCTCGACCTCTATGTTTTGTGTTTGTAAAATATGTGTGAAAAAACTGAATAAAAATAATTTATTAAAAAAAACAAAAAAAACAGAGGTCTTAGTTGCACACATTTGCAAATGGGGAAGCCGCACTTCTTCACCAAGGCTCCTCTGTAAAGTGAGGTCCTAAGGCCTCGTTCACACAAGACATATGAATCCATACCCTGTGTGAGGGCAGTGGGTACAGGCGCTCGGTGCATCCCCATGCAGGAAGTCACATTGCACACATTTGCAAATGTATGTGAAAGCTGCACTGCCTCATCAAGGCTCCTCTGTACAGTGCAGTTTTTTTTGTTTTGTTTTTTGTATGATAATCCAGTCCCCACAGTTGATGTAGAGGAAGGCGAAAAAAACCCTGATAAAGCGTGGTGTAATTTGTTCCAACAGGGAAAAAATTCCTTCCTGACCCCCCAAGGCGATCGGATTACTCCCTAGATTATACATCTGTGGGTTATGTCACATCAAGAAGAATTGTCCAAATATGAGGAATCTTCATAATCATGTCTGTCCACCCCTGTAAGGGGACACAGCAGCTGGACAAACACAGTTTGGGTCCTAATTTGACAGGTGTGCAGGCGTGGATGAGTGACCCTGAATGTACACAAAATAGGACCTGTGGCTGTGTTCCGACTGCCCGGCTGCTCTGTCCCATAGCATAACATAGGATGACTGCACACAGCTTGCAGGCTGGGTGGACATCACAATATCTTTTGATGGTTTTCAGTTTAAAACGATTTGTTTGATGAATATCAAGAAGTAATGTCCAAATATGAGCAATCTTTGTTCATCTGGATCTTCTGAAGAGGATGTCAATGTCTTTACAGATGAACTCGCTCATGACTATATCGGTGTATAGGTCCAATCCGGGTATTTTGTCACATCAAGAAGAATTGTCCAAATTTGAGGAATCTTCATCATCATGTCTGTCCAACCCTTTAAGGGGACATAGCAGCTGGACAAACACAGTCTGGGTCCTAATTTGACAGATGTGCAGGCGTGGATGAGTGGCCCTGAATGCACACAAAATAGGACCTGTGGCTGTGTTCCCCGACTGCCCGGCTGCTCCATACCATATTGTAACATAGGCTGACTGTACACAGCTGCAGGCTGGGTGGACAACGCAATGTCTTCAGATGGTTTTCAGCTTAAAACTGCTTGTTTTCTTCATCATCTGGGTCCTCTGAAGATTACATCAATGTCTTTGGAAGCTTGAAAGGCGTGCTCACAACCTGTTGATGTTTATGAATCCAGGCATGTATATTTTCCTTCCTGGAATGTCCAATGCCTGTACATCTATCGCTGATGGAGGAAGTCGAGATTGCATTTCCAAGTCCATGTCCAAGGGCTGCAAAAAGAAAAAAAAACAAATGTGAGATTCTGTGTTAATAGATGTCTAACCTGAGTAAATATCAGAATATTGCATAAAGCCCAATTCCAGAAACAATTAAAACCTCCTCTTGCAGTATTTGTGGGAATGGTAAATGTTTGCCTAGGGGCAGAGGAATAAGGTATAATTTATTTCTTGCTTTGGACAGCCTCCATCTGTGCAACTGGTCCCTCACGGTCACATGCTTGCCTCCTCACATACAATGTAGGACTGATAGGCCTGTATTGTACATGATGATGCAGAGATGTTAGGGCTAGGTCCCCCTTTCTCTACCCCTGGAGTTTACAAGCAATAAACCCTTGGAGTGCAGGGTGGGAATGGTGTTTGCCTACTGCAAGATTTTTTATTTTTTAAGTGGGCTTTAACATTGACCAACATCCTGAATACAACCTAGAACCTTCTTCCACTTTCCATGCAGTGCGAGAGCATATAGGATACAAATCTAGAAGCAAACTACATGTCTGGTCCCATGCCTTCCTCCACATCATGATGGCTGAAGACACATGTTCTAGACATTCCAGAGATTGTATTATGCACCATTGCACTCCTCCCCTCCAGCTGTGCACCATTGGGATTTATTTACTAAATGCGAGGAGTCCAAAATCTGGTGCAACTCTGCATGGAAACCAATCAACTGCCATTTTGTTTGACAAAGCTTTATTAATCAAGCTAAAAGTTAGAAACCGATTGGCTATCATACATAGATGCACCAGATTTTGCACTTTCCAGTTTTAGTAACTCAACCCTATTGTGCCTGATGCATAGAAAGTTTAATTTTTATTTCCTTCTCCCATGGAAAATGAAATATTGACTAATTAGTCTCCGAGGTTTTCCTGCAGGCTGGGGTATGTCTGTGCCCCCTACATTAGCTGTAAGGACACAGCAATTCTCCTTTTAGTGTGTAACAATCTTTTTTTGAAACCTCATCCTATAAAGTTTTTATCTACTTACCGTGCCTACTGAGAAAGGCGGCCGTCCTTTCCCTTGTTCCAGCGACTTCCAATCAATGGGCCTCATGAACGGATGGCGTCTTATGTCTCTTCCAACTCCAAGCCTATTGTTCGGACATTTGCATAGCAGCTATAAAATAAAAATTAAAAGTTATTATGAGTTCATTTTGCACTATTTGGGGGGAAAAAAAAAAACTTTGACTACAGTGCATCTCCTCCTGGGTGGTCCTTTCACCCATTGGATTATTTTGGCATGTGAAGACACACATATAGCCAAGTACAGGTGCTGGGTGTCTGTCTGCTGAAGTGCTGATCAACTGAGTGATTGCACATGGATGGAATTCATATTATATTCTAGCACAACAAATTACAAAGTACAAACAAAGTACACATTATGCTGTGCCACCATTAGTTCACCTCTAACTCTCTGAGCTCTTTGGATTGGCGGTGACACTTAAAGTAGAATTACAGCCACAAAAAAGGGGGGATTCGATTTATTTTAAAGATCTTTTTTTCTTCTCATTAACATAATTGATCAGCACAGGGTGATAAAAGCAGTTTGATGAATGGAGTTGGAAAGGGTTAGAACCTCTGTTACGTTGTGGTTGCTTTCTCTGTCCCCAGGACAGGATATGAAACAAAATGTCCCCAACAGGGACACAGACAACATTAAAATGACGGCAGGTGATCTAATCCTCCCCACTATGTTCAAAACTATAGTAAATGGGTAGGAGTTCTGCTTTAATAACCTCATATAATGTGCACATCAGTGATTGACCCCATGTGGTATCTTCTGAGCCCTCAGCCCCAGGATGTAATATTACCATTAGATCTTCACCATGGGATGAAGAAGCCAAACTACTCAACAGTCCAGCTGACAACCCTACATTATACCCATAAAGCAGCAGCAGTAGGCCTAGAAACCTTCCCTGTGCCTCTTCAGAGTTAGAAAATGTCTTGTACATACTCCTTTTATGAAGTCTTCCAGGTGTGGGTCCATGTCCGGGGCGTAAACAGGATTTATGAAGCTCACATTGCTCGTGTATACATGCATGGTATAGTTACAGAATGGCAGAGTGCCTGTAGCCATCTTGTATATCACAACCCCCATTGAAAACCAGTCGGGTTCAAACTGGTAGAACTCGCCGTTTACAACCTGCCAAAAAGAAAAGAGAAATCAGTTACTTAGTTCCTACAAACTTAAAAAAAATCTTCATAAAGTTAGGCCAAAATGTATTCTGCTACATGTCTTTGGTAAATAAAAAAAAAAAGTATATTAATTGGTTTCTTAGTTATAGAGTCTGCAATCTATGGTATATACTGTATATATGAAAATTGATCAGTACTGACAAAACAATTAAACAAAAATACAATTTTTTTTTTATATTAATTGGTTTCTTACTTATAGCATTTACAATTTTTTTGTTAAAAAAATGAAAAAAGACTGAGAATTAAAAACAATATTTTTTTATTTTCAGTTATAAAATATATCCAATAAAATAATTTAAAAAATCTAATTTCTTCATAAATTTATGGCAAAATTTATTCTGCTACATGTCTTTGGTAGAAAAAAAAGTATATTAATCGGTTTCTTACTTATAGCATTTACAATCTTTTTGTTAAAAAAAAAATGAAAAAAGACTGAAAATGAAAAAAAAAACAATATTTTTTTTTCAGTTATAAAATATATCTATTAAAGTAATTAAAAAAAATCTTCATAAGTTTAGGCCAAAATTGTATTCTGCTACATGTCTTTGGTAAATAAAAAAAAGTATATTAATTGGTTTCTTAGTTGTAGTGTCTACAGTACTTTTGTTAAAAAAAAATAATAATTTAAAAAGACCAAAAATTAAAAAAAAAAAAAAAAAAGACAATACTTTTTTTTCGGTTATAAATCATATCCAATAAAATAAATTGCTTCATACATTTAGATCAATATCTGCTACATATTTTTGGTAAAAAATCCCAATAAGCGTATATTGATTGATAATTAAAAAAATCTAATTTCTTCATAAATTTAGGCCAAAATGTATTCTGCTACATGTCTTTGGTTAAAAAAAAAAAAAAAGTGTATATTAATTGGTTTCTTAGTTATAGCATGTACAATCTTTTTGGGGAAAAAAATACACGAATAAAGACTAAAAAAATTAAAAAAATATATATTTAAAACATATCCAATAAAATAATTTATTCCATGATTCCACATATAATATCTAATGTGGAATGGGAGACTACACCTTGGGAGTCTGTCACAGCAATGACACAGGATGATACCTGCTGTGCTTTGGTAAGTACAGCAAGCCTATATATATCCCGTGGTCTCTCCGTCTTCAAAATTACATTGTTGCAGGAAGAAACACTTGATTTCCGCTAGCTGCAGAGACAGCTGGTGCAATAAAGATTGCGATGCCAACCAAGCGGATTTTTGGCGGAGGAGACAGAGGAAGCGTCCGGCTACATCCAAAATGAAAAAAAGAGTAACTAATGCGCAAAACAACAATGAAAATGGACCGGCCAATGAGTAGCTGCCAATATATAAGGGTGTTCCTACACAAAATATAATATAAAAAAGAGAGTAATGTGTTATAATTCAACTACAATAAAATAGATATAAAGCGCAGAGTTCAAAGAAATATTTGTAGCAATTTGTGACAGTACAGACTACAATAAAAAAATCTATAGTGCAGTGTTCAAGATAATCTTCATAGAAATAACAGCACTGACTACAATAAATAGATAGATAATCTTCATAGAAATAACAGCACTGACTACAATAAAGAGATAGATAATCTTCATAGAAATAACAGCACTGACTACAATAAATGAATCTAAAGTGCAATATTCAAGGAAAAACTTCATCCACATGTGCAAAAAAATACAACATCATCAAAAATATTTGGATGGAGTGGAAATATTGGTGGAAACATTTGGACGGAGTGGATCTCTTTCATATCTGCACATGCACTTTATTCCATCAACTGTCTATCTGAATCTTTTTGAATGGGCACTATTGTTGCACTAATTATGACTTTTTGGAGCATTTCTGCACTTTATCTTTTGAAGATTTTTGCACTTTGAAATATTTTTGATGATGTATTTTTGTGGATGAAGTTTTTCCTTGAATATTGCACTTTAGATTCATTTATTGTAGTCAGTGCTGTTATTTCTATGAAGATTATCTATCTACTTATTGTAGACTGTGCTGTCACTGAGTTATTGCGACAAATATTTCTTTGAACTCTGCACTTTATATCTCTTTTATTGTAGTTGAGTTAGCACCACATTACTCTCTCTTTTTTATGGTCCAGCTACAGTAAATCCGCTGCCTGAAAAACGCCCCCCGCAATGAATTTCTTTACTAAAAGCAAGCATTTTACTGAGTGAAATGGATGTGTTTTGTTGTGATTAGTTATGATTGGCCCAGTCTGTACTATGTGATCACTGTGACCAATCACAGCTAGCACCACAATTGTCGGGGAAAGGGGCCTTAGTCAGGGAGGTGACCTAGACCCCCATGGTCACTCTGACAGAGCTCCAGCGTTTCTCTTTTGGAGAGAGGAGAACCTTCCAGAAGAACAACCATCTCTGCAGCACTCCACCAATCAGGCCTGTATGGTAGAGTGGCTAGACGGAAGCCACTCCTCAGTAAAAGGCAAATGACAGCCTGCCAAGAGTTTGCCAAAAGGCACCTGAAAGACTCTCAGATCATGAAAGACAAAATTCTCTGCTCTGATGAACCAAAGATTGAACTCTTTGACCTGAATGACAAGCGTCATGTCTGGAGGAAACCAGGCACCGCTCATCACCTGGCCAATACCATTCCTACAGTGAAGCATGGTGGTGGCAGCATCATGCTGTGGGGATGTTTTTCAGCGGGAGACTAGTCAGGATCCAGGGAAAGATGAATGCAGCACTTTACAGAGACATCATTGATGAAAACCTGCTCTAGAGTGCACATGACCTCAGACTGGGGCGAAGTTACATCTTGCAACAGGGCAACCACCCTAAACATGCCAAAATAACAAAGGAGTGGCTATGGGACAACTCTGCGAATATCCTTGAGTGGCCCAGCGAGAGCCCAGACTTGGACTCGATTGAACATCTCTGGAGAGATCTGAAAATGGCTGTGCACCGACGTTCCTCATCCAACCTGATGGCACTTGAGAGGTCCTGCAAAGAAGTATGGGTGAAACTGCACAAAAATAGGTGTGCCAAGCTTGTATATGGTATATTGTTTGTAGAATTTTGAGGAAAATAATGAATTTAATCCATTGTGGAATAAAACTGTAACATAACATTTTTACTCACTGTACAGATCAACTATAAGTTCAAAATGTGGTACTGAGCCATCAGCTCCGGGTATCACATTTTCAACTTATAGTTGATCCGTAAGTAAAAATGGTGGAGTTTTATGTTATTCCCTTCCCCCTCCCCCCTCTCCTTGGCCAACTATTAGATAATATTGACAATTATTTTCAGATGCGAGGGGGTGGGCAAATACTCATTGAGCATCAACGCCACGTTCTACGCTCCATAAGTGTGATATCACCTGTGGTGCTACGTGCCTGGCGCATGGCCTTTCTATCTGCGGTCAGGTGAGGGTAAATCAATCGGCATGTCACAAATAGCCGCTCAGATCCCGGTGCCAACCCCTCATGGACTATGTTAATGTGACGCTGGGAGGGTTCTGTGGCTGCACTTCAATATAAGTATTACCTAAAGTGGCACACTCATTTTCTTTGGTCCTTGCTATGGTGGGATAATATGCATTATCTTGGATTAGAGCCTCTGCACTTAGCATTACAAGATATCACTTTATTGTATTTTATTGTCACTGGTCCCTATTTTGGTGTTCAGTCTCTTTTTTTTATCACCTATTCTCCATGGGCAAGAGATGCATGTTTTCCCCTTAGTATATTATTTTACTTCCTTTCTTCACCTGGGGCTAATACCACTGATATCGCTCATATGAGTTATAGCTTCTAATATAGAATCAGATATGTTACTATATACATTTACACACATCCAACTATCTTCCACAGAAATCCTTTGGAGATATTATTACATCACTTCTGATCACTATTGGGGTCTACACTCCTATAGATGTTCACTAATTGCTGCTTGTATTGTATTCAATGCGCCATCAGCTCTCAGTACCACATTTTGAACTTATTCGATCGGCCGCTTTCGGCTGTTCTCGGTGGCTTTTGGCCATTCTCGGCGGCTTTTGTCAGCTCTTGAAGTCCCGTGTGAGCCGGCGAAAGCCGCCGACAGTGGCCGAAGGTGGGCGAAAGCTGCTGAGAATGACCGAGATACACAGGACATCTGGTGCTGTATCTCGGCGGCACCATTTTTAAAGTCTGTAAATGACACTGGGACAAGGCTGCAATGGCAAGGTTGCAGAGGACACTGACAAGGGTGCAGATGGACACTGATAAGGGTGCAGATGGACACTGACAAGGCTGCAGATGGACACTGACAAGGGTGCAATGATGAACAAGGCTGCAATGGACACTGATGAGGCTGCTTGGATGGGCATTTAACTGTAGTTTTTTTCCTTAAACATCTCTCCTAAAAGTTTTTCCCTTAAAATTCCCTCCTAAACTTGGGGTGTGTGTTATACACTGGCGCGTGTTATACGCTGATAAATACGGTATATGAATTAATAAATGTGATCTTTATATATCTACCATGGTTCTATGGTTCTATGGTATCTATGGTTCTATGGTTGCGATATCCTGACCGGACGTCATATGACGTTCTCAGGATAACAAGCCACGGCGATCATTGTTGCGGTGTGTCAGTCTGACACACCACAACTCTGATCTAGGGGAAGACTCTCTTTACCACATGATCAGCCGTGTCCAATCACCGCTGATCACGATGTAAACAGGAAGAGCTGTTGAGCGTCTGTCAGATGCAAGTAGAGGAGAGCCAATCGGCTGCTCCTCTGACAATGAAGTCTGTGCTGATTGTTATCAGCACAGCTCCCCCTCGGATGCTTGCCCAGTGCCACCAGGGATGGCCACCACACCGGACCACCAGGTATGCCACTCTAGACCACCAGGGAAATTATTTGCCAATCAGTGTCCAGGCAGCTGCCAATCAGTGCCAGTGAAAAATTCCTACTTGTGCCACCAGTGATGCCTATCAGTGAAATCCAGTGCCAACCATTAGTGCCCATCAATGCCCTTCAGTGCAGCCTATCAGTGCCCATCAGAGCCCATCAGTGGCGTCTATAAGTGCCATGCATAAGTACCCATCAGTGTCGCCCAGGGGTCAAATCCTGGGGAAAAAAGTGTGGGAACTCCCACCCAAGATCCACTCCCCCACCCAAAAAAAAATGATACGCTCATATTCACGAACACTTCAAAAGTGGTATTTCTCATCCAATTTTCATATTGTGTGTATGAAGCTTAACTGTTAGTACATAAAAAAAACAATCCTCAATAAACATAAATACGGTAATTCTCTGAATAATCAGCATTCATTCAATTGTGCTTCCATGCAAATGTGAACATCATGTTCTGATCTTTATTGAGGAATGTTATTTTGCATATAGAGTGTTTATGTGGTGAGTTTACACTTTTCATTGAACAGAGTTTGGATAACATAGGGTTAAATGGAAAGGTCATAAATTAACTGCACATTATCTGGACAGAATGCTTGGGGAGATAGTGATGTGTTCCTGCTTAGGAGATGTATGTTAGCTTGGGGGGCTGCAAACTCTGCAGGGCTCCAATACACACTCACTGCTATTCCAACCCTTCACATATTTCCACATAAACTTCCCTCCTGGCATTAAACTTTGCCAGGTATTGTGCTCAGCTTACCACCCCAAACTGATGTTCCTCCCTCAGCTCACCTCTCTCCCTGCATGTCCTGTGAGCAGAATAGCTGTGCTCCTCCTCTGGGTTCTCTCCTCATATGGCACTGAAGATAAAGGAGGGGGGATTCAGTGGGACATACAGAGCAAGTATGCAGGAGACTGGGGGGGGGGGGGGGGGTGAGGAGACAGAAAATCAGGAGGTGCCAGCGGGGAGGAGCTCATCATGAGAGGTCTGACTAAATACAGTTTCTTAGCAGCAGGGACCTGATCTACCCGTCAGCTAGCTGTGATTGACAGGTAGATCGAAGCAGAAGCTGTCATGGGGCCCCCTATTGGCAATGCCTGAATGGTGAGGTGTGGCACTTACTATTGCAAGCTGTGTCGGAGGCTGCTGGTGTAGCATCTGCCACACAACTCGCATACTTCAAAGTCTTGCAGGACACGGCTGCTAAAGGGAACTGAGTTCCTGTGGTGGAAAAAGTACAGGAACTCCGTTCCCATGCATTCTCGCAGGCCTTGAGCACTGGATGTACTACATATACCTGTGAACAGCACTATTCTTCCCTTTCTTATCTATAACACTCCGATGGACAGTAGACAGTGACAACATAACATATAACCACCAATCAATACAGTTTGATTAAGGGGAGTAAAATAGGTACCCTTTGTCCCGAAAATGTCTTACCGATCAGGGAAGTCTGAGCAAAAGGCTTACCTCAGCTGGCTGATTATCAGAAATTCCCGGATTGTCTCAAGCTCCTCGTTTTGAATACTCAGGGTCACCTGTAAAGTCCCTCCTAGGCAAAGCTCGCCACCTGACTCTGACATTTCGTAGATAGGCAACTCCTATCCTCATATTGATTAGTGGTCCCAAATTAATAACTACTGCAGTAGGGAACAGACACAAAAGACACGCTCAGCATCTTTCCAAATAACTGTTCTGTTTTATTATGACGCAATTGAAGGTTTTTATACACATGATTACGTAGGTATCACATTAATATTACAATTGTACATTTATGGTAACAAGGGGCGTTACATAGGCAGGCTAATTCTTATCAGGACTCGAAAGAATGCAAAACATGTACTGAAAACATTAGTGCTGTATGTGAGGGCATTGTACAATACATATAAATAGAATACAATTATATACAGAACTTACAAATTTACATTACACCAGAGTGGGACCCCAACAAGAGGAGGATCTGTGCAAAACCACTGCACAGAGCAGGTAAATATAACATGATTTTTGTTTTTGTTTTGTTTTTTAAACAAGACTTTATTATTGCTTAATTGTGACCAGTCTTTTGCGACTCCTTGCGACTTTACAGCCAGCTGCACCCTGTGAATGGTCCTGCAATCTCCTGGGACCTGTGATGTGTCCTAAGATACTGTGGGGGTAGAAGCAGGGGTCAAGTCGTGGGGAAAAAAGTGTAGGAACTCCCACCAAAAAACTAATAAAAAATGATACGCTCATATGCACGAACACTTCAAAAGTGTTTTTTCATCCAATTTTCGTATTGTGTTTACGAAGCTTAACTCTTAGTACATAAAAAAAAAATCCTCAATAAACATAAATACGGTAATTCTCTGAATAATCAGCATTCATCAATTGTGCTTCCATGCAAATGTGAACATCATGTTCTGCTCTTTATTGGGGAATGTTATTTTGTATATAGAGTGTTTATGTGGGGAGTTTACACTTTTCATTGAACAGAGTTTGGATAACACAGGGTTAAACGGAAAGGTCATAAATTAACTGCACATCATCTGGACAGAATGCTTGGGGAGATAGTGCTGTGTTCCTGCTTAGGAGATGTATGTTAGCTTGGGGGGCTGCAAACTCTGCAGGGCTCCAACACACACTCACTGTTATTCCAACCCTTCACATATTTCCACATAAACTTCCCTCCTGGCATGAAACTTTGCCAGGTATTGTGCTCAGCTTACCACCCCAAACTGATTTTTCTCCCTCAGCTCACCTCTCTCCCTGCATGTCCTGTGAGCAGAATAGCTGTGCTCCTCCTCTGGGTTCTCTCTTCATATGGCACTGAAGATAGAGGAGGGGGGATTCAGTGGAACATACAGAGCAAGTATGAAGGAGACTGGGGGGGGGGGGGGGGGGGTGAGGAGACAGAAAATCAGGAGGTGCCAGCGGGGAGGAGCTCATCATGAGAGGTCTGACTAAATACAGTTTCTTAGCAGCAGGGACCTGATCTACCCATCAGCTAGCTGTGATTGACAGGTAGATCGAAGAGGAAGCTGTCATGGGGCCCCCTCCTTGCAATGCCTGAATGGTCAGTCCACCCCTGGTGCACTTACTATTGTGAGCTGTGTCGGCGGCTGCTGGTGTAGCACCTGCCACACAGCTTGCATACTTCAAAGTCTTGCAGGATGCGGCTGCTGGTGTAGCACCTGCCACACAGCTTGCATACTTCAAAGTCTTGCAGGATGCGGCTGCTAACGGGAACTGAGTTCCTGTTATGAAAAAAGGACTTGAGCCCTGGATAGGAGAAAATGTCCGCTAAGATTGCTACATCGATCCAACCGAAAAGGGGGAGCGGGTACCTTTCAAAATCAGGTACCTGCTTCCCACCACAAAAAAAAAAACATTACAAATATGGGAGAGGAGGGGGAGGAGGAGGAAAAGCAGAACTTCCCCTTTTGATTGAAAGTTCTGCTT
Source organism: Lithobates pipiens (assembly GCF_037356315.1). NCBI lineage: Eukaryota > Metazoa > Chordata > Amphibia > Anura > Ranidae > Lithobates > Lithobates pipiens. The sequence continues at coordinate 287,545,081 of NW_027507784.1, forward strand.
TAAGGGTTAATAATAAAATATCCAAAAAACACAAATATCCAAAAACAAAATATCCCATACACCAGGGGTAGGCAACCCAGGTACTGGTGCCGCAAGCGGCCCACAAAGCCTCTTTTGCCGGCCCTTGACTCCCTCCCCATCAGCAGCACAGGGAGATGTCAGTGAGACACTAATGCATTCCAATTTCAGAGTTCCCCACGCCGCACCTACACTGAGGGGGAGGCACTGTGCCCCCACACATTGTAAAAGATGGGAAACATGGTTTGGTTCTCTAACTTTGCTGTAGAACTCCACTTTAATGCATAGGATGCATTAAGGTGAAAAAACACAAAGGTTTACAACCCCTTTAACTTCTTAGCCCTTGTACACACGTTCGGACATTCCGACAACTGGTGTTGCATACACACGGTCGGACAAAGTTGTCGGAAAATCTGATCGTTCGTAACGTGATGACGTTATTTTGTTACAACTGGACTACGTTCAGGCTAGTAGCCAATAGCTTTGGTCTCGTAATTTGATCTGAGCATGCGTGGCACTTTGTCCGATCATCTGTAGAGAATTCCGATCGGACAAAGTCCGATTGGATCATGTCTTTGGAAAAATTTTATATCCAGCTCTCAAACTTTGTTGGTCGGACATTCCGACAGAAAAAGTCGGATGAAGCCCACACACGGTGGTATTATCCGACAACACGGTCCAATCGAACATTTTCAGTCGGAATGTCCCACCGTGTGTACAAGGGCTAAAAGCTTTTCTTTTATGTTTTTGTTTCTACTAATTTCTCCTGCATGAAATGCCTGCAAAAGACAAAACAAGACAAAAGTCCCCAAAAGTACTTATTGTGGAGGGAAACAAATAAGCATCAAGGGGTGGTAAAAACAGACAGTTGAGCCATGGTTAACCCACCCCTCCTGACTGGCCGTAACAAGCCAGAGGGGTTGCTACATATACCAAGGCCATAAAGATTTGCTTTACAGCCTGAGAAAATGTAATTCAGCTTGTTAGGTTTCATAGGCATCACCTCCTGTCAAATTAACTCTATGGTTACACGCTGCATGTTTTCTTCCTTATGTGAGTACCCATCAGTTTATTTTTAAGTAATAAACTTTGTTGTACTGAATTGTGGTATGAGTCTGCCTTCTTCTATGGATAATCCCTGATTATACTGGGGAGATGTGAGGTCTTACTATGGTGGTCTTTCTAGTGGCTGCCTTTTTTTTGTTTTTTGTTAGAGGCTGATTTTGGTTTTGGTGTATGAGCACTGGAGTGACCTTGTGTGAAATTATAAAACCAGATAACCCATGACAACCAAGGAGGGCCCCAGCGGTGACTGGCCAAGGGTTAGGGCCCAGTCCATATTCACATCTCAGTAAACTGTGGAGCACAAGAAATGGACCGGGTGATTCATACGGAGCCGTAATCTAAACAAGATGGACCGCAGAAAATATTGGCGTGCTCCCACCAACAGGATGAACCATGCTGCCCAAAATAGTAAAATTGTATTTGTGCATTTTCTCCCATTTTATTTCATGGGGTATTGCTGAAACGTTCTAAGAATTTTGTCTTTATTTTTCGTGGTTTTGTAAATTTAATTTTTGTACTTATTTTTACACACTTTTACAGATTTTACATTTTAATATAAATAAGAAAAGACACTAATTGTGTACTAAGCAAAGACTCCTCTTCCTAGAGAGGTGGGTGCATTGTGTTACCAGTGTCTGCATGCTCAGTCTAAGCTCTTTGTTAATCTGAATGCAATTGCACTGTGTGTTTGCGGATTGAATGCAGATTTATGCCCTGTACACGCGGTCAGACTTTCTGACGGAAAATGTGCGATCGGATCGCATTGTCGGAAAATACAATCGTGTGTGGACTCAATCTGACTTTTTCCATCGGAATTTCCAACACACAAAGTTTGAGAGCTGGATCTAAAATTTTCCGACAACAAAATCCAATCGTTTAAATTCCGATCATGTGTAAACAATTCTGATGGACAAAGTGCCACGCATGCTCAGAATAAATTACAAGACGAAAACTATTGGCTACCGGCCCGTTTATAGTCCTGTTGTACGTGTTCTACATCACCGCGTTCAGAACGATCGGATTTTCCGACAACTTTGTGCTACCGTGTGTATGCTAGACAAGCTTGGGCCAAAATCCGTTGGAAAAAATCAGATGTATTTTGTCGTCGGAAAGTCCAAACTTGTGTACAGTGTTATCAGATCTGCCAGACAGGGATCTGGGCGTGTATATGGTTGTCAGTAAGCTATCATATTGCTTGTGTCTGGGGTGTGGTAAAGGTGATTAACACAAGGATTCTAGCTTCTTGGTGGCAGCAGCGTGATTCAAACCCATGCCATCGGGGACAAGGGAGGCCATCCAGTAAACAAAGTATCACTGTCCTTCTTTGCGCATCCTTGTAAATTAACCAACACACTGGCTATATAGAGTACTTTGACAAACACGCTTTCAAATTATTGCAATTAGATCATTTGAATCCTCGAGTTGACAGATGTAGCTCTAAAGGACAAATATGGGGTTCTGTAGGAGCAGCTGCCTGTTCATTATGCATCTGACATCAATACCAAGGTAAGGCTCACCTGTTCAAAATGTTGGGTAGTCTGCATGTACTCCACAGCAAGCGGGGCTTTGTGTTTAAAGCCCCCATGTATGGCTGCTGCTGAGAATCAATAATCAATATCCAGAGGGAGAACTTTGGATGTTTCAAAAGGATTTGGTATTTATAAAAAAAAAAAACGACTCCACATATTTCCAAGTGGAACCCATTCCCATTTCAGGAGTACGTGAACAAAAAAATGAAGGTTTATAGGCACCCAGATATAAGCAATTGCACTCAAATAAAATCTGAATAAAATCCTCCAAATAATGGTAAAAACCCAACCAGGAAAAGCTACCCACAATGCAAGGGTTTAATGCTTGTTTCTGTCAGGGGCTTTGGAAAAGGAATTTTACTTACTTGATCCTCCACTCTCCAGATGGTGGTGCCCTACACTTCAGCACCGGCACGGTGCACCTTCAGTATAAAATTGCAGGGACATGGGCCTTGGTGATGTCAGAGGACCTTACACTGTAGGAGATAAGGGGAGAGGAGGGACTGGTCTAGAAGCACAGAGAAACCTGAAAGAATGGAGGATCAGGTAAGTAAAACGACTGTGTCTGGTCCTCCTAGGCATAAACATACAGCTGACCCTTGCAGTGAGGACTTTTAGTTCAGCTTTAACCATGTCATTGCCCCCTGCTTCAAAAATGGCAAACATGAAGCAGGCATGGCTCAGAAAGAACACATAATTCATCCCAAAGGTGTTCAGTAGGGTTGAGGTCAGTTCCTCCACACCAAACTCAATAAACCATGTCTTTATGGAATTGGCTTTTGGCACAGGGACACAATCATGCTGAAACAAAAAAGGGTCTTCCTCAAACTGCTGTCACAAGGTTGGAAGCACAAAAAAATTCTAAAATATCATTGTATGTGTAGCAAGGACCCCCGACCCCTAGAGGCTTAATAGTGATCTCCAGAGTCAGGGAGAGCTGACAACCTTCCTTAAAGAGTGGGTTAACAGGCATGGTGGTTGTAATGCAAGAAAATGATGGGCGCCAGTCACTTTTTGAATGCGAACAAGAGATTTATTTTCTCTTAACAGAACTGTGGGAGAGAGGGTTAGGGCCAGGACACCGTTGAGTAGATGCAATGCAAATTGGCAGACTCTGAGACTTCTAAAGGTAGACAGCTATACAGTGGAAGGCCTCCAGCCAGATAACACTTCTGTATAGGTAGGACGGCTGTCTCCTATGGAAACTAATATTGTAACAGTCACTAAAGATAGTTGTACATAACTCTTGGTAACACAGAACAGTCCATTTCTCATCTCACACTATCCCACTGTAGATCTTCACTCACTGAGCTCCCAGTCTCTCACTAGACTTTCAGATCCCAGTCGCCACTGGATCCCCTGAGCTCTTCCACAGCTATCCCACTGTAACTCATCAAGCGTCACCCCCGCTACCCTGCTGGGTCCCTGGCTTGGCACTTGGTGATGCTTTCCCACTTCTTCACCATCCCCGGTTGGTGAGAATACTGCTCTTATACTTGCTCAAGCTTACTCACTGTAGTCTCTGATAGTAGGATGGATGGTCCCTTAATGGAGACAGCTTCCCCATTGAGCTACAACCACAACTGGAACTTTCTCAACTTGGTTGGACTCCAGTCCTGCAGTCCCAAACCCTACGCTGCTTCTCCTGCTCCTGGATAGGCCTCAGGCAGCCTAGCAGCCAGGTGTCCCTGGGATAGGCCTCAGGCTCTGGCCTAACAGCCCAGGGCGACATAACACACGTCCACCTAGACAGCCGCCCAGGTGACACAGAACCTCGATCACCTGACTCCACCAAAAAAATGGGCTCTCCCACTGGTCTAAGGGACTAAAAAAAAAACTGGAAATTGGCTGAGATACCCATCCATTCATGATCTGACCTTGCTGAGACCTTACATAGTTGTCATTCTAATGTCACCAGCCACAGTGCCACCTAGTGACAGAAGAGAAGAGGAGCAGCAATTCCAGAGTTAGAGAGGAATCAATTGATCTTCTAACAATTAACCAGGAAAATTACCCCCTGGCAAACTAAATTCATTAGCAACCCTGCCTAAACACCAGGGTGCTACATCTGCTTTAAAGGAGTGGTCACCAAAAAAGGACAGTTTACTGTCCTTCAGAATTTAGAAGAGGCAGATTGTGGCCAGTGGGAGTAGAAAATGCCCCAGTATCATTGGGAGTAAACAATAACCTCAGGCTTGGTGGTGAGTGGGATTTAAAAAATGTTTTAATCGTACCTCGTTGTTGGTGTGTACTGTGTTCTGGCAAAATCTTGCATCTACTGCGCATGCATCGGATTCCGGTCCGACGCATGCGCACTGCGATCTGGAAAAAACCGGCATCTACTGCGCATGCGTCCGATTCCCTTGCAAGGAATGAGAGCTAAGCACCAATCCAGGTGCCATTTCTTTATCAATGTAGTGAGGTGTGCCCAGCCCTGGGATCAGGCTTATCAGGACTCGCTCCCTATAGACAGCTGCTAGAAATCAGAACTAAACAAAGTGGTGAGATATGAAATGTGATGTACTGGGATGGGTTTGCAGATTTCTGTGCTGTTGTCACCCTTGTGAGTCTTCAGTAATGGAGATATTTATCTTCTCATTTCCATCTCCACACAGGGCTTTGTAATCATGTTTTACAATTGTCCCTCGCCCCCAGTTACTTTGTGTTTGTTCTCTTCTCTTCTGTGATCAGCACTGGAGATGTAACTATGGAGTGTGGCGTCTGATCTCACCTGGAGCCACATGTTCCGTGTTCAGTATTTCCAGTCTGTGCCCACCCAACGCAGTGCGGCCTTGGGAAATCTGGCATCTAGTGCGCATGCGTCGGATTACATGTAAGATACCCGGAGATCCGCTCCATAGAGGAGCCATTATCCAGAGTGCCATCTACCAGTCTTACACACACACACACACACACACACACAAACATATATATATATATTCCTACTATACACCTCCCGTATATATTCCTACATATATATATATTCCTCCTATATTCCTACTATACATATACACCACCCATATATTCCTACTATACACCCCTGTATATATTCCTACTATACACCCTCCATATATATTCCTACTATACACCCCCCATATATTCTTACTATACACCCCCTATATATTCCTGCTATACATATACACCACCCATATATTCCTACTATACACCCCCATATATATTCCTACTATACACACCCCCATATATTCCTACTATATATTTTCTCTCTCCAAACTCCAGTTTGACCTCTCCCGGCCCCACTGTTTCCTCTCTCCCGGCCCCCCTCATTCCCCCAGCAGCTCTCTTGGTTTTCTTCCTCTCCTCTCCGACTGCTGCTGGCAATCTGTCAGGATGTAGCGTGGCAAAGAGGCTTGTAAATATGTCATTTACTGGCCCCTTCCTTGCCTGAAATGACAGAGTCAGTGATCAGTACCGATCATTGACTCTGGGTTTTTTTTCATTCATAATTGAGGTATAGTAGACTGTTTACTATGCTTCAATATATGAATGAACAGAAAGCTCTGTGCAGAGTTATTCCTATTCCCCTTCCTGTTCCAACATGACTGCACACCGGTGCAAGGTCCATAAAGACATGGATGAGCGAGTTTGGGGTGGAGGAAACTGACTGGCCTGCTAAGGTGTTCCAAAAACAACTTAGGGAACAGAATTCTAGCTCAAGGGATATCAATCTAGATATAAATGCTCCATAGACCTCCACATACTGTACACACATATATGACACGGCAGGAAAAATTCACACACACAAGTGATAGTTAAAACATGATAAAATAAATTTATTTGGTACATCCACAGATTCTAAATATGGAAATCTGCAAATGATTAACAATTGAAATGATGAACAATTTTCTGCATATGTAGCAGACCAGAGCACTTTTTGCGATTCAGCACTGCGTCGTTTTAGCTGACAATTGCGCGGACGCGCAACGCTGTACCCAAACGAAATTGACATGCTTTTTTTTCCCACAAATAGAGCTTTCTTTTGGTGGTATTGATCACTTCTGCAATTTTTATTTTTTGCACTATAAACAAAAAAAGAGTGACAACTTAGAAAAAAACGCCATATTTTTTACTTTTTGCTATAATAAATATCCCCCAAAAATCTATAAAAACATTTTTTTTCCCTCAGTTTAGGTCAATACGTATTCTTCTACATATATTAGTATAAAAAAAAATTGCAATAAGTTTATTCATTGGTTTGCGCAAAAGTTATAGCATCTACAAAATAGGGGATAAATTTTATGGCATTTTTATTATTATTTTTTTTTTTTTACCAGTAATGACTGGGATCGGCCACGATTAAGGGGTTAATTGTGTTCCCTATTGTGTGTTCTAACTGAAGGGGGTAGGGGAATGTGCAGGGGAGATGCTGTATGAGCAGACAACCTGTTCTCCCCTCAGAGAACCGGAAGCTGTTTACACACACAAATCCTGGTTCTCCATGTGTCAGCAGCGATCTCGAGAGCCCGGTGGTGATCGTGACCACCGGACACTCACATCGGCTCTGGGGGAGAGCAGCGGGTGCATGCGCCCCTAGTGGCCACAGGGCGAAGCGACGTAAGAACAACTTCATGAATGATAATCCATCAGTATCACCATCAAAGCAGGTTCATTATTATCCCATTAACCCTTTCATGACTAAGCCTATTTCTGACATTTGGTGTTTAAAATCCATATTTTTTGCTAGAAAACTTCTTAGAGCCCCAAAACATTTCATATATATATATATATATATATATATATATATATATATATATATATATTAGCAGAGAATCTAGAGAATAAAATGGCGATTGTTGCAATATTTTAGGTAACACGGTATTTGTGAAGCGGTGTTTTAAACGCAACTTTTTGGGAAAAGGGACACTTTCATAAATTAAAAAAAAAAAAACAGTAAAGTTAGCCTAATTTTTTTGTACAATGTGAAAGATGATGTTACACCGAGTGAATAGATACCAAACATGTCACGCTTTAAAATTTACCCCCAGATATCAGAGACATGTTGGAGATGTCATGGAGCAGAGGGAACACTATTACATATATTTTGGGAATGTCCAAAAATTAGAGTGTTCTGGGAGATGGTAGCCGATACTATTGTAAGGATTACAGGAATTGACCTGGGAGATAAACCGGCAACTTTTCTGTTGCTGGATATCCCAATGGCAATAGAAAGATTCAAAAATTCTTTGCTGAGACATTTATTGATAGCAGCAAGGGCATATATTCCGGTTCTGTGGAAAAAAAGCAGCCCTCCAACTAGAGCACAGTGGTTTCAGAGAATTGCAGAAATCCAACAAATGGAAAATTTAACAATGACAATGAGAGATCAAGATGAAAAATATCAGAAGATTTGGGCTCCATATCTAAATTATAGAGAAAGTAGGATGTAAAACATTTGAAATATGATAGAGCAGGCGGGTTGTGGTGGGGGGAGGGGGGGGAGTGAGGGGGGGGGGATTATAATGAAAATTCCAAATTTTTTTTTTTTTGGTTTGTATCTTTATTTATTTATTTTTCTGGGAGGGAAGGGTGAGGGAGGGGGGAGGATGACGTGGAATTGAGGTATGGATTGAAATATTATAAGATTGTTATAGCTGTTAAAGAAGTTGTAGATGTATAACGAAATGTAATGTGAAATCTATGGAAAGAAAAGATGAAAAAATAAAGAATTTATAAAAGTCTCCATAGGCGACGCTTTAAATTTTTTTTTTTAGGTTACCAGGTTAGAGTAAGGCCGCGTACACACGGGCGGATTGTCTGTCCAACTTAGTCCGCTGAACCGTGTTTCAGCAGACAATCCGCTCGTGTGTGGGCTTCAGCGGACTTTTTCAGCGGACTGTCTGACGAACAAAGTCTTACGGAATTTCCGAAATTTTGTCCGTTCAAACTTGGTTTTGTCCGTCCAAACTTGGTTTCAGCGGACAGTCCGCTCGTGTGTAGGCAAGTTGGACGAACTAAGTATGGCGCATGCTCAGAAAGGATTTACACGGCCGAAGGTTGCATTGCAGTGTATAGGACAGTGATGGCGAACCTTGGCACCCTAGATGTTTTGGAACTACGTTTCCCATGATGCCCACCTACACTGCAGAAGGCATGAGCATCGTGGGAAATGTAGTTCCAAAACATCTAGGGTGCCAAGGTTCGCCATCACTGGTATAGGACGTCGTTTTTCTAGTCCCGTCGTACGTGCTGTACACGTCATCGCGCACGCTTTCAGCGGACTGTCTGCTCATCGTGTGTGGTCAAGTCCGTTCATGCAAATTTTGAACGGACTGTCTGTCGGATTGTCTGACGAACTTAGTTGGGCAGACAATTCGCCCGTGTGTACGCGGCCTTACAGAGGAGGTCTAGGGCTAGAAATATTGCTCTCACTCTGATGATCATGGGAATAGCGCATATATGTGATTTGAACACTGTTTACATATGCGGGCGCGACTTCCGTATGCGTTTTCTTTGCTGCGTGAGCTCGTGGGGACGGGGGCGCTTTAAAAAGAAATCTTTTTTTTTCTTATTTATTTTTATATTATTAAGTTGTGTTTAAAAAAAAATAAAAAATTTGATCACTTTTATTGCTGTCACAAGGAATGTAAACATCCCTTGTGACAGTAATGGGTGGTGACAGGTACTCTTTATGGAGGCATCGGGGGTCTAAAAGAGGGCTTAAAGCGGGAGTAAACCCGCTGACATTTTTTTTTTACAGACCCGTAAGGCAAAAGGCATAATGAGCTAGTATGCACCGCATACTAGCTCATTATGAAATACTTACCTTAGAACGAGGCCCCGACATCTCACCCAATCCATGCCGAGGGAGCTAGCATGTTCCCTCGGCTTGTCTTCCGGGTACTGCGGCTCCACCAGATCCTGAGCTTCTCTGTGCAGCTGAGCAGAGGCTTGTTTCTGTCCCCCTGTGTCAGCAGTTGGCAGTAGAGGGGAGGACAGAACTCCTTCACCAGATCCTGAGCTTTTCCATGAAGCTGCAGAGAGGCTCATCTCTGCCAGCTCCCCTATCTCAGCAGTTGTCAGAAGAGAGAAGGATAGAACTCCTCCTGCAGATCCTGGACCTGTCTGTGTAGCTACAGCACCCCCTTCCGCCTGGTCTCCCCAGGGCATCCCCTGGTCTCACAATTCAGCAGACTCCGGCAGCTAACTCCAGCCCTCCTTTGGTTCTCCTCCAGATCCTTTACTTCCTGCTTCCCAGCTCCACCCCCAGCTTCTTCCTGGCAGCAGCACAAGGTAAGAGGGGTGCACAGCAATGTAAGGGAGGGTGGAGGACTCTTGACTTCTGAAAGTGAGGGGGGGTCTTGACATCTGATGTAAGGTGGGGGTGGGGTGCCCTGGCATCTGCTTATAATTATTACAATAATAATAGAATTCTATGCCAGTTGAAAAGGAGGATCACACACCGCTGGTATCGTCTACAAGATTGGAGATTGCTCATACAAAACACTCTGGCACAACCATGTTCTGTCTGAACAGTCTCCAGACTTGGATCATCTGCTACAAGAGTGTGCATGGGCTCCGTGCCCTTCTGCCCCTGCCCTTCACAGCTTAAACTGTTACTAAACCCACAACAGTAAAATCAGTCTGTATATGCAGTAAAGAATGCTTGTTATACTCATCGTGGAACCTAAAGGGTTAATCCTCCAAATAGTTTAAAAAGGCTGTTTGATCCTCTCCTTCTTTCACAGTCCCTAATCCACCTGCTGATAGTACAGAAACTTGGGAGAACTCTGCTCATGCTCAGTTTGGTGTGTATTGTTAGAGAGTTTTTTTGTTTTTTGTTTTTGTTTTCTTGGGAGGGTGCATGTGATCAGCACAGGGCCAATCAGCACTGTCCAGACAGAGGGTTAGGGGTCCTGCAGCCTCATAGGACAGCCAGTGTACAATGAAAACTCCTTCTAAAAACTTTAACCAGACACTCATAGAAGTCACAAGGCTGTTATATACTGCTGATGAGAGAAAAGGTATTTAGCAGTTTATATTTACTAAAATAATTGCATTTCCATGTTCTGTGTACTGTAGGAGACCAGATATAGTGAATGCAGGCTCCTGCGTTTAGTTACACTTTAAGTCTTAAGTTATTACTAAAACCAGTAATGGATGCAGAGACAAATATTTAATATGATAAAGTGGATACATTTGTATAATCTTCCAGATACAACGGACACTGGAAATTGAGCTTGACACCCCTGCACTAGAGCATTTATGCTGGCTTACAAGAGAAAACCAGGTATAGCCAGGCATGTACTGGCCATTGGGACTACCGGGAGTTTCCCGGTGGGCCGATGGCTCAGTGGGCCACTCTGATGTAAGGGGGCTGGTGATGGGACACTCTGATGTAAGGGGTGCTGATGGGACACTCTGATGTAAGGAGGCTGGTGATGGGACACTCTGATGTAAGGGGGCTGCTGATGGGACACTCTGATGTAAGGGGCTGCTGATGGGACACTCTGATGTAAGGGGGCTGCTGATGGGACATTCTGATGTAAGGGGGGGTGTTGATGGGACATTCTGATGTAAGGGGGGGTGTTGATGGGACACTCTGATGTAAGGGGGCTGGTGATGGGACACTCTGATGTAAGGGGCTGCTGATGGGGCACTCTGATGTAAGGGGGGAGCTGATGGGACACTCTGATGTAAGGGGGGTGCTGATGGGGCACTCTAATGTAAGGGGGGTGCTGATGGGACACTCTGATGTAAGGGGGGTGCTGATGGGACATTCTGATGTAAGGGGGGTGCTGATGAGACACTTTGTTGTAAGGGGGCTGGTAATGGGACACTCTGATGTAAGGGAGTGCTGATGGGACACTCTGATGTAAGGGGGTGCTGATGGGACACTCAAAATGTAAGTGGGCCGGTCTGGATGAAGTCCAGGGCCAAATATTTTTCCCAGTCCAGCCCTGGGTATAGCTCATTATAAATTGGAGAAAATGCAGACCATATGCTGCTACAAAGCCAGCTGTTGGGGAAAATGGAAAAATAGCACTGGACCCATAAGGTTACTTCTATTGGTAATGTTAACTTAACCACTCGTCGACTGCACGCCGATATATGGCGCCACAAATGGGTGTACCTGTAGGTCAAATGGGCGTACCTGTAGGTCCCCTTTAATTGGCGGGGCTAGCGGGCACTTGTCTGCCGCATACAGCGTGCCTGTGTCCACCAGTCCCGCGGACTCGCTGTCCAACGATTGTGTCACGGGGCTGCAGAACGGGGAGATGCCTATGTAAACAAGACATTTCCCCGTTCTGCCTTGTGACATGACAGAGATCCACTGCTCCCTGTCATCGATAGCAGTGATTGCTGTCATGTCAGCGGTAGCCCACCCCCCCCACAGTTAGAATCACTCCCTAGGACACACCTAACCCCTTGATCGCCCCCTAGCGGTTAACTTCTTGTCAATTACACAGTAATCAGTGCATTTTTATAGCACTGATCGCTGTATAAATGATAATGGTCCCAAAAAAGGGTCAAAAGTGTCCGATGTGTCCGCCATAATGTTACAGTTATGATAAAAATCGCAAATCGCAACCATTACTAATAAAAAAAATTATAATAAAAATGCTATAAAACTATCTCCTATTTTGTAGACGCTATAACTTTTGCGCAAACTAATCACTAGACGCTTATTGCGATTTTTATCAAAAATATGTAGAAGAATACATATCGGCCTAAACTGAAGGAACATTTTTTTATATATATTTTTGGGGCATATTTAATTATAAAAAAAACTAAAGAATAATTGCTTTTTTTTTCAAAATTGTCGCTCTTTTTTGTTTATAGCGCAAAAAATAAAAGGTGATCAAATACTACCAAAACAAAGCTCCATTTGTGGGGAAAAAAAGGACGTCAATTTTGTTTGGGTGCAACGTCGCAGGACCGCGCAATTGTCAGTTGAAGTGACGCAGTGCAGAATCGCAAATTCCCAGGACCAATGGTCCCATCGGGAGCCAGGTCCTTCTCCTATACTAGGTAGAAAAAAACTGAGTTGCTGAATGCAGTGTGAGGGGTTGTAGCCAGTAGGACCGCCCCCTGGGCGGTACTGTACAAGTGTTGCTGTTTTTAACACTTTCTGCCAAGTCCTCTCCTAAATGTGCGATATAACCCTAAGGTCAAGGAGATCTGCTGTGTCCGTCAATGAACGATAGAGAAATAATTGTTTTGTTATTTTGTACATTTAACGTTGTGCTTATCCTGCACTTGGCAAATAAGACAATCAAATTAAGCTCTCGTTCACATTGGAGCAACTTGTAATGCGATTTGTCAGGTAAAATCGCATGACGTCGCATCCTATTGCCGGCACTGTTCAAATCAGTGGAACACAAGTTTAATGGGTCCAATTATGCTGTGTTCAATCATGGTTATGAATAAGCACAACATAATTGTTTGAAACTTGTCAACCTCTTCTACCTGCTACTATCCTGTGTTGATTGTTGTTGGATTTTTGTTGGGATGTTGCAATAAACTGACTTATACTTATATCATCATGGTGTGTAGCCACTTCCTTTTCATAAATGTATCCCACGGAAGCGAGCCCAGCTAGCACCCATTTGTGGAATCCAATCAACTCAATGATCTCCCCTGGAGCGGCACATCTTATTTCATTGCAAGAATAGGGCTGCCAACACACTGCTCGTCCACCTCGAACCCGGATGAGAATACATCCAAGGGGCCAATGCTCATCCGTTGGGGCTGCCATGTGTAAGACAGAGCAGCCACCCACTCCCATCTAGATGTCAGCTATTATATATATATATATTTTTTTTTTATATTATCTGGTGATCTGGCCAGTAAGTCTGTTTTTTGTTCAAAAGAACAAGCTGTACTGCAGATATAGCAATTAGAGGGTTGAGACAAACAGTTAACACTGGCAGGGGTACTTACACTGATCAGCTTTTTATTTCTGTAAAACCTTAATCAGAAAATAAAATTGTTGCCGTAAATCCTTAAATGATTGCCGACCAGCTGCCGTCATTTTACTGTGGCAGGTCAGCACGATCCCGTGAACCGTCATAGCTATACGTTGGATCACAGGATCGGGATAGCAGGTATACCGCTTCACTGTGGGGGTGCCGATGCTCGTGGCCGATGGTCGCGATGACCGCTGGCCACGAGCAATCGCGGGCACAAAAGGCAGAACAGGGACTTGTGTGTGTAAACATACAAATCCCTGTTCTGTGAGGAGTGACAGATCGTGTGTTCCTAATAGCTAGGAACCACAATCTGTAATTTCCTCTAGTCAGTACCCTCCCTCTTCAATTAGAAACATGTAGCAGGGAACACAATTAAACCCTTGATTGCCCCCTAGTGTTAACCCCTTCACTGCCAGTGACATTTTTACAGTAATCAGTGCATTTGCACTGATCGCTGTATAAATGCCAATGTTCCCAAAAATGTAAAAAAAGCATCCGATGTGTCCGCCAGTCCCGATAAAAAATCGCAGATCGCCGCCATTACTAGTAAAAAAAATAATAATAATTATTATTGCGATTTTTTTTTTTTCTTTTAATTTTTTTTTACCAAAAATATGTACCACCGAAAGAAAGCTCTATTTGTGGGGAAAAAAGGACGTTGATTTTGTTTGGGCGCAGCATTCCATGACTGCGCAATTGTCAGTTAAAGAAGACACAGTGCCATAAAATGGCAGAAGTAACTATTAGCTGGAGTTTAATTTCTGTTTGCAAGTGTGTTTAAATCTGTTAGCACATCTAATACCCCCCGACTGACAATGCTGGTGTCTCTGTTGCTCCTCCATCCAGAGTGGGATATTGGCGTGTGTTCCAGGCCTGCCGTCCGACGAACTAGAGGGCCGGAAATGGCGTTGAATAGCGTGACCAAGTACCGCTCCGACGTACGTTTCGTTGTTAACGTCTTCAGGAAGTGTACTGGGTCACTCGTAATTACCGCTTATATCGGATCACTCATCGAATTATAGTGAATGAGGAAAACAGATCGTGCGCAGCCTCAGTACACTCAGGCAACACAACGAACACTAGTAATTAAAAATGTATCTAAAACTTTATCGGATTATAACAAATACAATTGGAGACTATATCAAATCCTTAACGAATTGTAGCGAATATAGTAGGCAATTATATCGGATCCCTAACAAATTCTAACGAATGGGAAAACGGGTCGTGCGCAGCCCCAGTACCACCCAGGCAACACAACGAACAGATACAATCATTGACATTTGTGTCCTCAATATTAATTTGTAGGACAATGCACCAACAATACATTTTCCATTCGAAAGTAAAAATATATACAAAAAGCACACGATTAACTAATCATAGACAAATGGCAGATGAGTTACTAATCTTTTATATGATTCTAACACAAAAAAAAAAATATAAATGATATAAAAATATAACAATATATTTTTTTTTTTAAAGATATATATATTGGAAGGGATATAAAAGAAAATAAGCAATATACATGTTACACCTCCCGAACCATTGGGAGGAAACATGTACAAAAGCATGTACCGACCATAAAATAAAACAGATGAATGTAAATATGCACAAGCGCCTATCATATAGAAGGGCGCATGCCTGCCTTAAAAAAAACAGGAAACCCTATAAAAAATTTTAAAAAACACCCGAGTGTAATCAGAAAAAAATGATTAACCACTCGATAAAAAATATATGAATTTAAAACGAAAACTATCATAGGAAATGGAGAGAGGATAAAGGGCCAAGATTGGAAAACAAGGTGGGCCTTACTTCGTGTGCCTCTAAAACCAGAGGGATTCCCCAAATTATTTCCAGTCCGTTAATCATTGGATAAGAAACAATTTAGATCAAGTTCGATATTCATTCCCAATGGCTGCAAAGTTTGTAATTTATAAATCCATCTAGTTTCATTTTTCAAAATTTCTCTTTTCATATGTGTTCCTCTCCAGTGTCTCGTGATTTTCTCAATCCCATAAAACCTACATAAGGAAGGATCACTATTATGGTACTGTTTAAAATGTCTCGAGACACTGTGATTGGGGAAACCTTTCTTTATATTAGCAAGATGCTCATTTATTCTAATTTTTAGTTGTCTGGTGGTGCGGCCTACATATTGCAATGAACACAGACATTCCAATACGTATGTTTTACGTGATCTGAATTGCAAGTGATGAGAGGTATTAACCCTGTATTGTACGTTAAGGGGGCATGTGTAAGCTCTAACAAACAGGGCCCTCTGATTCCTCTTGTACCAAATTGTAATGTAAATGTAATGTCTGCCCTCATGTTGTAAAGCGCTGAGCAAACTGTTGGCGCTATATAAAACCAGTATAATAATAATAATATAATAATGTGTGCAAACAAGGCCACAAGCATCCTAGACGGGGCTGCAATGACATGATTGCACCACTGGAGGGAGCCTGCTGAAGCATGGAATAAGTATTTCTCCTTAGATTTAGGATGAGCAGTTAAAGTGGTTCTGCAACTAAAAAAAAAAATATTAAAAGCCAGCAGCTACTAATATTGCAGCTGCTGACTTTTAATAAATGGACACTTACCTGTTCCAGGGTCCAGCAATGTCGGCGGCAGATGACGAGTGATCGCTCGTCTCTCTCTGCTGCCCCCGCGGCCATCCTCTGTCAGGGAATCGGGAAGTGAAGCATTGTGGCTTCACTGCCCGGTTCCCTACTGCACATGTGCAAGTCGCGCTGCGCGTCTCTGCTGGTCCCCGCTGTGTCCTGGGAACTGTGTGTTTCCCAGAACACAACAGGGGGGCAGGGCATCTGCGGGGGTCTGCGGCGGTCCGTCTCGGAAGTGGGTGCAGATACCTGGATTATCCAGGTAACTGCACCCCCCTCCCCCCTGAAAGGTGCCGATTGTGGCACCGGAGGGGGGGAGGGATCACATGAGCGGAACTTCCCCTTTAGGGTGGAGAACCGCTTTAATCCTTGCAGTGCTCACTGCAATGGTTTTTTATTTTTTTGTCCCCGAAAAACGAAACAAAATTTCATAAAACACTGAAAACTAGCTAAAATTGTACTAACCAAACTCTATTAATCATATCGGCAAACTGCTTTTAGGCTTCATGTACACTGCTGCTGGTAAACAGATGTTCAGAGGCAGTTGGTTGCTTTTTTCAACTACCTCTAAAAACTCATCCAATGTTATCTTATGTGTACATGTACACAGGTTCATTTAATGTCGTTTTTAGGCAGTTGCATTTATACGCTTTTCTTTGAAGGCAAATAGATGAGTTCAGATGCTGAAGTTTCCGACGTTTCAGATGCCAAACGCAGCTAAACACGGTAACTTGCGTTTAGCTGCATTTCGTTTACAGCCGTTTTTCATTTTTGGCTATTTTGAAAAATATATATTTATTTTCAAACGATTTTAAATGTGGCAAAACGGATGCTTTAAACATGGGTTACTATCTGTCAAGTTAAATCATTCAGGAGAGGTTGTGAAAACGTCCCGTGTACATCAAGCCTAAGTATCATAAAACAGGGCTCAAAATTTCAAGTCCTGAGCTACTAGCCAGGCCTTAAGGGTTACTCGCCACCAGTTGCCCCACCCAACCCTGCCCCTAAAAATGCCCTTATAAATTATCTCATAATATGAAACTTAAATGTTTCATGCAGAATTAAGTTACAAAAATAAAATAGTAACAAGTTTATCAGTGCCCATCAATGCAGCCTCACCTGCGCCCATCAATGCAGCCTCACCTGCGCCCAACAATGCCACTTCACCTGTGCAGGGAAAGAGAGAGGAGAGGAAGAGGATTGCCAACCAGGTCATCAGAGAGCGGGGAACATCACTGTAACAGCTTTCATTTGAATTGCCGATTGTCCCCTGCGCTCCTCGTCACATACAGCTCCGCATTCTGGCCCAGGCACTTTGATATACGTGACCAGACCCGGCATTGTGTTCTGTCTATCAAAGTACCCAGGCCAGGAAGTGGGACTGTATGTGAAGCCGAGTGGGGAACACTCAGCAATTCAAATGAAAGCTGTTACAGCGATATTCCATGCTGTCTGATGATCTGGCCGGCTCTCTCTTCCCCTGGGCGATGGTTGGAAGAAGGGCTCCCATTCAACCCCGCCTGCCGGTGGTGCTCGCCCCCCCTCCGAGGCAGCCCCACGCTCACCAGCAATAATTTTCCACTCAAAATGTGAGTAGGCGAGTGGAAATTTTGAGGACTGTCATAGAATATCACATAAGGTTATAGGAGAAGCTCACAGAGTGTATTACATTGGGGAAGGAAGTATAATCTGTTGTACATGACAGTTTTAGTAGGACCTACACATTTTAAAAAAATCATGTTTGGGACACACACTTTAGGAAGTTGTATGTCCATGTCTAGTTGATGTAGCTGGATCTGACAATTTGCTCACCTTGACCCAAGGAATTGAGTTTCTCTATGAGCACCTGGCTCCAGGCTCCAGGAGCCGCTCCGCAGTCGATCACATGAAGTCCTGGCTTCAGGAGTTTTTGCTCCGTGTCAATTTCGAAAAGCTTGTAAGCGCTGCGGCAGCGGTAGTTTTGTTCCCGAGCTGCTTTTACATAGGGATCCTTCTTCCGTCTGGCCAGCCATATCTGCTCTGCTCCTGTCTTGGCTTTTTCTTGAACCAGGCTGGTATGAATATTGCGACATTGCACTAGACAAGAGGCTTTCTGACAGAATCTGCAAGCAGAAGAAACAATAAATTGCCATAAAATATGATAAACAGAAAAACTAACGACACCAATGTTACTTCTAGAAGCAAGCATGCAGCCAATGAATAATACTGCTTAACCAATTTAGCCCCGGAAGGATTTACCCATTTCCTGACCAGGCCATTTTTTACGATACGGAACTGCATCATTTTAACTGACAATTGCAGTCCTTTTTTTCCCACAAATAGAGCTTTCTTCTGGTGGTATTTGATCACCTCTGCGGTTTTTATTTTTGCGCTATAAATAAGAAAAGAGCAACAATATTGAAAAAAAGATATATATATATATTTTTTTTTTTACTATTTGGTATCATAAATATCCCCTCCCCCCCCAAAAAAAACAACAATAATAATAAAAGTCTTTATCAGTTTAGGCTAATATGTATTATTTTTGGTTTGCGCAAAAAAAGTTATAGCGTCTACAAAATAGGGGATATATTTATGGCATTTTTATTATAAAAAATTTTTTTCACAAGCCAATTCAGAGATCAGTGATTTTTAGCGGGACTGCAACATTGTGGTGGACAGATCGGAAACTTTTGACACTTTTTTGGGACCAGTGACAATTATACAGTGATCAAAGCTAAAAATAGCCAGATTACTGCATAAATGTCACTGGCAGGTAAGGGATTAACACTAGGGGGTGATCAAGGGGTTAAGTGTTCACTTGGGAGGTGTTTCTAACTGTGGGGGGACAGGACTGCCTGGGAGTATAGAGAGATCGCTGATCCTAATCACTACCCTTTAAGGCTTTCTGAGGAGCGATCATGGGTTGCCGGCGGACATCGCGGCTGCCGGCCATGTGCATTGGCTTCGGGGTCATGCCAGGGACGCACGCCCTCTCTATAGCTCTTAAAGTGACCGCCGTACAGCTACGGCGATTTGCGCAGGGGAGCCAACCTGCTGCCGTATAACGACAGCGGCTGGTTGGCAAGTAGTTAAAGTGATTGTAAAGGCACAAGGTCTTTTACCTTTATGCATTCTATGCATGAAGGTAAAAAAAACTGTGTGCAACAGCCCCCCTATTACTTACCTGAGCCCCCTCTCGATTCAGAGATGTCAACGAGTGCTCTGCCTCTCTGGGGACTTGCACTCCTGAATGGCTTTTGGCAGCAGTGGGAGCCATTGGCTTCTACTGCTGTCAATCATAGCCAGTGAGCCAATCTGTAGACGGAGGTGGCAGGGCTGCACCGCAGCTCCGTGTGAGGTGGAAGGAGCCAGGTCCTGAAAAGAGGGGTATCCAGGCTGCACTGTGCAAAACCACTGCACAGAGCACGTAAGTATGACATCTTTGTTATTAAAAAAAAAAAAGTATATCACTTTAAGGCTCGGTTTACACTGTTGCAACGTGGGATCTGTCTTGCCAGACCCCAAGTTGCATGATATGTCAAATTCAATGATTCCCTATTAAAGCCTCTCTTTTTCCCTGCAAAGTAAAAACAATGTGCTAGTATGCATCACATACCAGCACATTATGTGACACTTACCTACAAACGAACCAGTGCCATCCCTGCTGCAGGCCGCATCCATGTTTTCCCCTCTTCCTTCCTGGGCCACGGACTCCGGCTTTGTCACTGTCTGGAGCCACGTGACGTCATTCCAGTGCCTGTTTGAGGGAGCCGCCGGTCACGGCACTCGCTACTAAAGAAATGGCACGGACGGCCGTTTCTTCATAGCGCCAATGACAACGCTGGCACAGTACAAAGTAAATATTTCCAAAAGGGCGCAAGTTTAGGTGATATTTACAGTACCTATAATAAGACTTACCTATAGGTACAACTTGCAAATGGAGGTTTACAACCTCTTTAACTGATGCTACATAAGTCGCCCTGACTTTAAAAAAGGTTCCTGCACTACTTTGGTCTGGCTTGGGTGTGATTTCAGCCCTTGTAGAGGGCTCCTAAATAGCATCCAAGCCAGATCATGTTGAAAGGAAGTCGCAGGCAAAGTCGTACAACTCTGCCACTGCAGCAGTGTGAACCGAGCCCAACACAATTACATCATTAACCCACAACAGTTATGGATATCAGTACTTCTGACTTCACCTGCTGCATGTTTGTTCTGAGTTAGCGCCTTAAATTATTGACATAAACAGTCAGAAACCTATTATTTACATGATGTCAGCAATACCGGCCTTTGAGTTTCTGTGAGTAAAGAAGATCTGCAATCTAAACTTGAAACCTTTGAATGTAGACCCCTTTTAATTACAGTATGTGTTGATGCATCTGCATTAAAGTGTACCTAATCCCAAAAACTAACATTTAATATATTAGTCCTTTAACAAGGTGGTTGCATTATATATAGAAGTAGTTGTGGGATTTTTAAGGTGCATATACTAATAAATCGATCCAAGGAGGTATATTAAAAAGTACACATTTTATTTAAACAAAGATTAAGAAAAATTGTCTAAAAACAATTCCACAGCAAATACAATGGGTACAATTCTTATGGGTACAGCACATTTGATGGAGTTCCCAACATGTTTCGCCCTCAATCTGGGCTTCCTCAGGGAATCCTGTCTACTTGTTGCACGAGACTTCCCAGGATTTGAAACAATTGTGTACACTGCAATCAATGATGGTTTAAAGCATCTACAACCGCCACAACGTGCCAAGGACTGCAAGTGACCATAGGAGGCATTTAGGGACCGTAAAAAATGTTCTTGTGAAAACCCAGAACACTCAGGGACATAGTTTCTAAGGTAGAACACTCGCATATGGAGCTGATGTCATTCAATAACGAACGTGCCCCTGTGGTTCCAGCAGGTGGTTGCATTTCTTTGCTCTCTGTCCTTGGGTGTCTACATTCACTGCTCAACTGTATCAACAGAAGGAGCCAACATTGTCAGTTGGTTCTCCTGATTTGAACTACAAATAGGTCTTCCTCTGTCTTCATTATACAGGGAGAGGGGAATTAGTTGTTTATGGTGACGTCACCACACTTGTGCTAGAAATAGGAGTCCCTCTGCCGCAGGGGAACCTGTTGCAAACACATTTTCATAAATGGAGGTTACACAGCACACAATCATGTAACTAAGTGCTCATTGTTACGTGCAGCAGCCCTTGCTGTCAATCTGAAAATAAAATTGTGGTTGATTACTTTTCAGAGGCTTTTGACAGGCAATGAGAAGGCTCTATCTTGCTTCCTCACTGCCTATTTAGGCTGCATTCACACTATGATGCTATGAAAACACAGGAAGAATTTTCAGAAAGACGGCAAAATGTGCAATGCACGTGCGGTGGCATTATTCCTTGATGGCACTCCAAACGTGGTGTGAGTTTTTGCAACAAAACACACTAAAATCATGACAAAATACACATCGCCACATGTGTCTGCCAAAATTTGGCACATTCATTTTTTAGCTTTTTTGTTGTGCATAGGGCAGCCCAGTCAAGTGTCTTGTTCTGTGTGGCGTGTAGAAAATGTGCAAAAAAAAAAAGCCAGCAGGATTGTATGTTCCCACTACACAAAGTGTGAATGGGGCCACAAACCCGTAAGTACTGCGCCACCAAGCTGCAAACCGTGCCCATTTGACATGGTTGCAGCACAGCTCCATACACTTAAATGGGTTGTGCTCGGCAACATACCATTGTGACATGCTGTTTAATTTTTGCCATGGCCTGTGTGCAGCCCTGAGCTGCTGAATGTGCGTCGTTAGGTGGGTAGTCGGGAGGGGCGGTAAAACAGAAATTCAACAGTTTTTACTGCCATCTGTATAAACAAGCCCTAATAGCTTTAGTTCTAACACCGAACTTCTCTGGTCCGAATGATCATAATACATTTATGTTAAATTATACCGAATGAACTTTCTGCACAGATAGCTAGAGCCCTTTTGCAGTTGTTCAATACTGCATTTGTTGCCCTGCCATATAAAATAGGGCAAAAAACATCTTCCTATAATGTCTTCACAGCAGGCACAACGCAGGATACCCTTTTAATTACATATGCAGCCTTGACTTTAGATCTTGAATATAAATAAATAAGAATAATCCCACTGTAATCTTTTCTCATAAAAATATTATTGCATTTTTATAGCTGCTTAAAATTGCTGCTAACCTCAATAAAAAGAGTTCTTTAACCTATGATTAATATCTCCACCCTTCCTTGAAAAAGGCTGCTATAGCATTATACATCCCTATGAATATTAACGTTTTTATCTTGTTTCATCTTATGCAGTAAATGTGAATAACTGACTATTTTAAGTATCTATTCTTTTACAGCCAGTGTATAGGGCAAAGTTACACGGGAAATTTCTAAAAATTAGGTTGTGCGCATAAAATCACAAAAAAAATGTGCATTCACAGTTTTTTTTTGTAGGATCCAGGAAAGCATTGCACCAGCAATCAGCAGATCAGAGGTGCAATGAAGGGCTCCTGCAAACAGTCAGTGTAAGCTGTCTGCTCATAGTTTCACACTGATAGGAAGACTCCATAAACTACCACAGTGCTCAAAGTACCTTAATAGTTCATTGACAACTTTGCGTCATCAGCCGCAAAGCATGTCTGTACTTGTAGTTCATTTATTCACAGACGTCTGTTCAAAAAGTGACAACTTGTACAGGGAACTTCTCCCCATACTGCTGTCACAGGGAGATAGGGGATCCGTGAGCGGCTACAGCAGCGGGAACATGTTACATGTCCCCAAAGATGAATCTATCCCTTATGAAAGAGGACTTTACTCAGAGAAACACATTGGATGGATAAACATCTACATATTGTCATGAATCAACAGTAATACCTTCATGCCCTGTCTGCTTACCTTGGGTCTGTGTATCAGCCTTAGGACCTGCACTCTCACATCTGTATGGTTAAGTAATGTTTATAGGTAATAGTGCTGCACAATATAGAAGATAAAGGGAGAAGGGGGGGAGGGGAAGGGAAGAAGAACAGAGAGGGGAGGGGAGGGAGGTGGGGGAAGAGGAAGGGAGCAAAGGGGATGGGGGAGAATTAGGAAAGAGAAAAAACAAGGGTGGGAAAAAAGAGGGGGAAGAGGGGAAGAGGGGTAAGTGAAATAATTAAGAGTAGAGACAATTTAAGGAATAATGTGACATACACTTATAAGTGTACTTATAATAAACACGCCTTCAGTTAAAAAGTAAAAATAAATATGACATTAAATTGTGAATATTCACACTGAGCTATATCAAATCTAAAAAAACATAGTGTTGGGATCAAGAAAATTCCCTTACAGATTGTTACCATATAAAGTGCATAACATGGTAATCCAACAACTAGGAAGAAGTGCAAGTGCCAAATATAAATAATATCCATGCAAACACTGCAAGCAATGTGTCAACTTCACAATAAATATAATATCAAAAAAGTGTCCGTGCAGTCCATATAAATGAATGTGCAAAAAATGCAGATGACCAAAAATATCACAGGTAAAGTGCCAGTGCTCTGTAAGTCATGCGGACCAGAAGGTAGAAATTCCTTTCCTTCACTCCATTCAGTAAGTGGATGGGTGTCCCCTTACCTTACTGCTGTAAGGTTACAGCGTGGACATAGGTTGGTAAAAAGCCTCTCTGTGTCCCCAAACGGGATGTCCCCAAGGCAGATGTACCTCACAAAAGCGCAAAAAGGATGCTTGATAGTGTAGTATATTTAAAACTGTCTCGTTTATTGAATAGCACAAATACAGGGTACTCACATTTAAAAGCAAACAACTAGGCAGAGTAAACAGGGAACGAGCGGCAAGCTCATACGTCACTTCCGATATCTCATTATTATCTTTGCGTGTTCGTCACAGTCACGTGACTTCATCAGGGAATTCTTCCTTAAATTGCCTCTACTCTTAATTATTTCACTTACCCCTCTTCCCCCTCTTTTTTCCCACCCTTGTTTTTTCTCTTTCCTAATTCTCCCTCCTCCCCCTTGCTCCCTTCCTCTTCCCCCTCCACCCTCCCCTCCCCTCTCCGTTCTTCTTCCCCTCCCCCCTTCCATTCCCCACCCCCCCTTCTCCCTTTCTCTTCTTTATTGCGCAGCACTATTACCTATAAACATTTCTACATTTTGTGGGTTTGATTAACCTTTCTCAGTGCATGCAGCAGTATTCCACTCTATTTATCTAATTGGTTGGCGCAGAGATACCCGACTTGTTTACTGTATGGTTAAGTAATGTTCCCTCAGCATGGCTCCACCCTAGCCTCTACATGATACACTATTTAACACTGTGCTGTCAAGCCTGCCTTGCCTGAGCAGTATTGTGTGTTTGGCTTTCTGTGTGTTCTACATCTGTTTACTGAACTTGGCTTGTTCTGTGGCTATCCCTGCCTGCTTGTTACCCTGACCTTTGGCGTGTTCTTTGTCTATCCTTGTCTACTAGTTGCCTTGACCTTTGGCTTATCTCCTGACTATCACTTGTCATCCTGGCCTGCAGCTTCCTCTCTATCCTCTAGTTGCCTACCATGAGCTAGGAGACCCTTGGGGCCGTGGCGACCTGGAGCCAGTTGCAGCGTAGTCCATCCTCCCCACTAGGGGCTCTGGTGAACACCTGCTGGCTCTTAGACTCCCCTCCCTGGGGAATCTTATCCTCTAGCTCCCAGAGGTATCTGTGTTAGTGCTCCAGTGAACCTGCTTTCCTGAACCACCCAGAGTTCCATCCGCAGCAGTCAGCCATAGGGTCCACTAGCTTTGCAGTGCACTCCTAATGCCAACGTGGTGCATCTGTCACCTGTCCTCAGGTGACCTCACGCATATGCAGTATTTTAAATGTTTATAACATTCTGTACTAGACTATATACTCATGTGAACCTGCATAATCTTCTGGAATTTAAATTTCAAAGTGTTTCTTACAATTATAGTGACACTAAACAATATACTTATTCTCCAAAAATAATCCATTTCATGAAATGGTTTCTTATTTGTTTTTTTTATGCCTCCCTGTAATGTCTTCCAACAGCTCCCAAACCTCTTCTTTTCCTCTATACTTCTGTTTGTTTGAAACAAACAGTGCATATTAGTTGCAGTCATGTGCAATAATCTATGCCACCATCTAACAGAAATTCACATCACAGCAGTAAATAAATTGGAGATTTGGATGCGGTTGAGAGTGACATAAGGGATTTTTTCAGTTAAAGTGGTTGTAAACCCTTTACAACCACTTTTTGCTACAAGTAAGCCTAGAATTAGGCTTACCTGTAGGTACACTGGATATCTCCTAAACCTGCACTATCCCCTGTATTTGCATGTGCCGACAGTATCGGCACATGCACACTGAGGCAATGGCACATACGTGTCGTTGATTCAGTTAGACTATGCCATCATTGCGGCTCCGAACAATCACAGCGCTGGAGCCTGTGATACCCGGAAGTAACTCCAGAAGTGATGTCGGCCTTCGGAGCATGGTACGAGGATGGCTGCAGGGGCTTCGATCTCAGGTAAGTAATTCATAATGAGCTAGTATGCTATGCATACTAGCTGATTATGCCTTTGTCTTGCAGGTTTTTTTTTCTAGGGTTTACAACCACTATAAGAATACATACTTTGGTGAAAACTACACTGTAGCATGCATCTGTGGCTGAAGCATAGCTAAAGGCTTCTTGTTTGAATAGAGTATGGGAGGGTTTTTGTTTTTTTGCTGTCTGTGGCCCTACTGGATTTATCCAGTAATGAAGGGGAATCTTCCAACAGAAGCACTTTCTAAAGCATCCCTTGAGCGTGACAAAAAACCCTTGAAATATTTTTATTGTGCTTTTCTTCCACTTTTAGGAGGGGCAAAAAGGGCATCAGTGTGAAAGGGCCCTTTATATCAAATAGAAAAATGTTTTAGGGCTCATTCAGAAGGATGCAGAGATAAGGGCACTGTATAAAACAAGTATGTCTCTGAGCACAGGAGTTATAGGTGTTTGCGCCAGCTGCAAATGATTGGCCCAGTATAGGGTACAAGCTCCATGGGGGTCTCCCACTAGGGTCCAAACACACCTGAGCTCATTCCTACAAAAAATCTAGACACACATCATTCCTCCGTGCAGAATATGTATAGGGGCTAATGGTCTACCAAACTACTCCCCATCCATGGACACAGGGGACCAGTAATAAGGACATACTTCATTCCTCCATGCAGGGTATAAATAGGTAATCAGTGATGCTCCAACTTACTCCCCATCTATGGACATACGGGGAGCCAGAGATCTACCACCCAACTCCCCATCCATGGACACACAGGGTGCCAGAGATCTCTACCCTATTACCCATCCACGGACACATATGCAGGCAGAGATCTCTACCCTATTCCCCATCTATGAACACACAGAGATCCACCACCAAACTTACCATCCATGAACACAGAGAGGACCAGAGATCTACCACAGCACTCCCCATCTATGGACGCAGAGGGGACCAGGGATCTACCACCATACTCCCCATCCATGTATACACAAGGGCCAGAGAACTGCCACCCTACTTCCTACCATAGACACACAGCGGGCCAGAAATACCAACCCACAGATGGGAGATCTTCCTCATCCATGAGCACAAAGTGGGGCAGAGATCTATAACCATTCTTTCCATTCATGGACATAGCAGGGACCAAAGATCTACCACAGTACTCCCCACCCATGGACACAGAGGGGGCAGAGATCTACCTCCATTCACACACAGGAGACCAATGACCTCCGCCCTACTCCCCATCCATGGACACAGAAGGGGGCAGTGAGCTTCATCCATGCACACACAGTAGACCAGTGATCTCCAAGTTACTCCCCATCCATGGACAAAGGAGACCAGTGATCTACACCCTACTCCCCAGCCATAGACACATAGGAGACCAGTAATCACCCTACTCCCCATCCATAGACACACAGGATACCAGTGATCTTCACCCTACTCCCCATCCATAGACACACAGGAGACCAGTGACCTCCACCCTACTCCCCATCTATGGACGTACAGGAGACTACTGATCGCCACCCTACTCCCCATCCATAGATGCACAGGGGACCGCAGACCTCCACCCTACTCCCCATCCATAGATGTACAGGAAACTGCTGATATTCGCTCTACTCCCGATCCACGAGCATACAGGAGACCACTGATCTCCACCCTACTCCCCGTCCATGGATGTACAGGAGATCACTGATATCCACCCTACCTATCATCCATAGACACATATGGGGCCAGAGATTTGCCACCCTGCTATCCATCCATGGACACAGGTGACCAATAATCAGGACAAACTTAATTCCTCCATGCATATTATGTATTAGGGGGTCAGTTCTCTGCCACCCTACTCTCCACCCATAGACACACAGGGAGACAGTGATTAGGACTAGGAATGAGCTCAGGTGTGTTTGGATCCTAGTCTGAGCCCACCTGATCTATCCCACCAGGAAGCCATCCCCTGTACTGAGCCAGTCATAGGTAACTGAGGCAGTCCCCGCCTTGCAGCCACTCATATACAATGGGTGTGTATATGTGCAGATGCAGGGAATGCCCTGGCCTACTAGAATTGGCCCAGTATAGTGACATGGCAGGATAACTCAGGTGGGCTCAGACGAGGATCACACACCTGAGCTCATTCCTAATCAGGACCTATCCTTTTCATCCACACCCACCATTCAGCATGGCCTGATGGGATTAGCCCTGCACCCTGCCCTCCACCCCCCACCACACTCTCAGGGTCCGTTCACACAGGGGCAACACGACTTGTAGGCGACTTGAGTGAGGCAACTTGGACACGACTTGAATTTAGATCACAGCGCGACTTGGGACGACTTCAACACGACTTGTGATGACTTCAACCTGACTTGGGACGCCCCCCCTCCCCCAAGGCACCCCCCCATGTTGAGGGCACGCGGCCTGGTACGGCTCAGGAGGGGGGGGGCGCCCGCTCGTCCCCACCCCCTTTCCTGGCCGGCCGGGTAGCGTGCTCGGATAAGGGTCTGGTGTGGATCTGGGGGGACCCCCACGCCATTTTTTCGGCGTAGGGGGTTCCCCTTGGAATCCATACCAGACCTAAGGGCCTGGTATGCTCTCGGAGGGGGAACCCACGCCAAATTTTTTTCAGAAATTTGGCGTGGAGTTCCCCCTTCAGAGCTAATAATTCTGTCAAAGTCGCCTCCGTATAGACAGAAATCCGTCTTGGAGGCGACCTCCATTGAAATCAATGGGTACCGGTCGCCTACAAGTCGGATTCAAGTAGTACAGGAACTTCTTTTGAAGTCGGAGCGACTTCAGTAGCGTGCATTAAGACAGCTCTCATTCACTTTTAAATGTTGTCCGACCTGAGGCGACTAGGGGCGACCTGAAGTCGGATCCCAAGTTGCCCCTGTGTGAACGGACTCTCAGGAATACTGATTGTCAGAAGTTAACAGGTATGCCAATGTGACACTGACAGGGGAAATCGCCAATGTATCCCAAACAACGCAAACTCTTCCATTAGACCCTCTTCATGCTCCATAACATGTTGTCACCATGCAGCCTACACTGCCATGACCCGGATCTATCATACTTCTATGCATCATTACTGCATACTAGAGCTGCACAATTCTGGCCAAAATGAGAAGTGCAATTTTCTTGCTTAGAAGAAAAAGATCACGATTCTCACAGTGAAAAATCTTTCACATTATGCAAAGAAAATTGGGCTAACTTTACTGGTTCGTTTTTTTTTTCATTCATTAAAGTAATTTTTTCTGAAAAATTGCATTTGAAAGATCACTGTGCAAATACAGCGTGACATAAAATATTGCAACAACCACCATTTTATTCTCTGGGATCTTTACTAAAAATTATATATAATGTTTGTGAGTTCTAAGTAATTTTCTAGCAAAAAAAAATGATTTTAACTTGAAACCAACAAATCAGAAAAAGGTTTAGTATTTAAGTGGTTAAACTTTCTTCATTTACACAGGAAGTCTAATCCATTGACAAATTATTACAATGTTTAGACTTATGCAGGCCATACATGGTCGAATTTCGAACAAATTTTCTTTTCAAAATCAGAAAGTTCGTTTTTTATGTGGCACCCACCATTGATTCTCGAAATTCGGCTGACCAAGCCTTCAATTTCACCTCGTTGCTACAGAAAAGAATTTTCGTGGCCGGGAATCTTCTTTTCTCTCTGTAAATTTTCTTTTCTTATTACATTTCTTGTACGATTCTCCCATCATTGATTAGAATATCGTTAGTTTTTCCAAAAATTTCCAACATATCCGATTCCTCAAATTTGATTTCCGCACAAAAATCGGCTGTTGTTGCAGCCTACTAATGGTGCGAAATTCATCCGAAAATTCTTAGATACGATTTTCGAAAAAGAAAATTCTTTCGAAATTCGAACCGTGTATGGCCGGCATTTGTTCCACTGCTAAAGAATGTTGCGATTCTTGGCAGACTGCCCGTTTTTATTTCTTCCTTTCCTTTGACTGCTGTGGCTTCAGAAGAGCAGAGAGAATTCTTTGCATAGCAGAAATTGTGAAACACTTTTATCAAGATTGCAACGGGAAAAAATCATAACGATTCTTGACGATTAATTGTGCAACTCTACTGCATACCTCCCAACATTTTGAGATGGGGACAATGTATGTAGGCATAGGACACGCCCCTGCCACACCCCCTTAAAGCAGAATTAACCAAAAAAAATTAAATCCACAAGGGATTTTTTTTACCACTACTATTCCTTTATATTGGCTTTTAAAATTTACAAATGCCGCAATTTAGAATTTGGATGAAAGGTTTAGCACTGGGAAACACTTTTTAAAAGACAAAAAGTGTATTTTATATACAACTATATAGATCAGACCCAAATGAGGAACAAATGAGAAGGAATGAGGGACATTATTCCAAATCACGGACAGTCCCTCGAAATCAGGGACAGTTGGGAGCTATGTTACTGAATCCTATGACTTTGTCATGCAGCTAAGGACCACCAATGTCACCTGGGAAGGAACAGATCTGCCTGACCTTACAAGTCCCTCCACACCCCACTGCCAATCATAAAACCCCTGTTATTAATAATATTCCCTGCCCCATCCATCTCTATTCCTAACTATACACTACAGTCTACACTCACCTATTCGCAACGCTGAGACTTAAGGTGGAAGCTCAGCCCGAAACATCAACAGCCATCTTTGTTAAGAGAACTGAGTTAGAAACAGGTTAAAGTACATTTCTTTCTCTCTGGGTCCAAGTGCAGGGTCCTCAGACATGCGCACAGTCAGTGTTTATAAACTCAGTTAGTGACCATTTGTTTTTAGCGGTACACGAGTAGGGGAAAAAAAGTGTCTGCCTATACGAAAAATGGAGTCGGGGGTGACAACATGGCAGATCACGTGACCGCGCCCTGCTGTTTTCTATGGGTGCCATACACGTGTGTGTGTACTGGGATCAAAGGTGAGGCTGAAGCTGAATAGGTAAGTATTGTATAGAGGCAGGCAGAAACATTGGGAGTTCAGGGTTGAATGTATTGGTGCCAGATCACCGTATTCATTGTCACGCCATTGCTTGCCATGTAATATATCAGTATTTATTTTTTATTATTATTAGTAGTGGTTTTAGTGTCGAAGTGAACATGAAATGGTTTGGTCGTCATGCACACAACATTTGCCCCTTTTTTTGAAAATACCATGCATGCGTGGGTAAGCGCCGGTGCAGAAACTATCAGCGTTTACAATCAGTCTGCTGTGTAAAGCCATTCACTTGTATGGGCAGTGATTAGGATTCTACACTACAAGACACCAGAGTGTGTAAACGTTTATGTGCATTGAGGCCATAAAGCGGTACTAAACCCAAAACCTAAAAAGTATTGTATTGGAGCTTACCAATCGAGATGGGTTGGACATGTTCTGAATCCTAGTCTCAACCCACCTGCCCAATCCCGCCAGGAAGCTGACACCACACCACTAATAACAGACAGTTCTGGGTTTGCAGCTGCACAGATCGGGAAATGTCTCACTGTCTGTGATTAGTGTGCAGTATTGGCTTCCTGGCAGAATCGGGCAGGTGGGTTGGGACTAGGATCTGGAAATCTACTACAGGAGATAACCAGAGACTGCCAATCTAATACAGGAGATAACCAGAGACTGAAAATCTAAAGCCGCGTACACACGGGCGGACTGTCTGGCCAACTAAGTCCGTCAGACAATCCGACGGACAGTCCGTCCTACTTTTGAATGAACGGACTTGACCACACACGATGAACAGACAGTCCGTTGAAAGCTTGCGCGATGACGTGTACAGCACGTACGACGGGACTAGAAATACGACGTCCAATACACTGCAATGCAACCTTCGGCCGTGTAAATCCTTTCTGAGCATGCGCCATACTTAGTCCGTCCAACTTGCCTACTCACGAGCGGACTGTCCGCTGAAACCAAAGTTGGACGGACAATATTACGGAAATTCCAAAAGACTTAGTCCGCCAGACTGTCCGCTGAAAAAGTCCGCTGAAGCCCACACACGAGCGGACTGTCCGCTGAAATGTGTTTCAGCGGACTAAGTTGGACAGACAGTCCGCCCGTGTGTACGCGGCTTAATACAGAAGATAACCATTGACTGCAAATCTAGTACAGGAGATAACAAGAGGTTGAAAGTCTTGCACAGGAGATAAACAGAGATTGAAAATCTAATACAGGAGATGACCAGAGACCACAAATCTAGTACAGGAGATGATCAGAGACTGCAAATCTAGTACAGCAGATAACCAGAGACTGCGAATCTAGTACAGGAGATAACCAGAGACTGCAAATCTAGTACAGGAGATGACCAGAGACTGTGTCTAATACAGGAGATGACCAGAGACTGCAAAGCTAGTACAGAAGATGACCAGAGTACAGGAGATGATGAACTAGGTAACCGTTTAAAAATTTTACCTATCAGCAGTGTATAGCTATACTGTCCATAAACAGGCCAGGGCTAGGATAAAAGTCAACAAGCAGTTAATGGGGAGAAGGACCTACCTAGCCACCCAGGCTCACCTCCCACTCTCATTGATTCAGGGACGGTGCCCTCAGAGGTCTAAGTGCGGGGCCCTCAGAGGCCCAGGTTCGGGACCTTCAGGGGTCCAGGTGCAGGGTCCTCAGACATCAAGGCGCGGGGCTGGAGGCAGGGCTTGCAAAGGTCTGGGGGCTGGACTCACAAAAGACCCCACAACAACGTCCAAGGAACTGCAGGCCTCACTTGCCTAAGTTAAGGTCAGCGTTCATGCCTCCACCATCAGGAAAAGACTGGGCAAAAATGGCCTGCATGGCAGAGTTCCAAGGAGAAAACCACTGCTGAGCAAAAAGAACATCAAAGCTCGTCTCAATTTCTCCACAACACATCTTGATGATCCCCAAGACTTTTGGGACAACATTCTGTGGACCGATGAGACAAAAGTGGAACTCTTTGGAAGGTGTGTGTCCAAGTATATCTGGCGTAGAAGGAACACTGCATTTCATAAAAAGAACATTATACCAACAGTAAAATATGGTGGTGGTAGTGTGATGGTCTGGGGCTGTTTTGCTGCTTCAGGACCTGGAAGACTTGCCGTGATAAAAGGAACTATGAATTCTGCTGTCTACCAAGAGATCCTGAAGGAGAATGTCCGACCATCTGTTCGTGTACTCAAGCTGAAACGAACTTGGGTTCTGCAGCAGGACAATGATCCTAAACACACCAGCAAGTCCACCACCGAATGGCTGAAGAAAAACAAAATGAAGACTTTGGAGTGGCCTAGCCAAAGTCCTGCCCTGAATCCTATTGAGATGTTGTGGTATGACCTTAAAAAGGCCGTTCATGCTCGAAAACCCTCTAATGTAACTGAATTAGGACAATTCTGCAAAGATGAGTGGGCCAAAATTCCTCCAGGACGCTGTAAAAGCCTCATTGCACGTTATCGCAAACACTTGGTTGCAGTTGTTGCTGCTAAGGGTGGCCCAACCAGTTATTAGGTTTAGGGGGCAATCACTTTTTCACACAGGGCCATGATGGTTTGGATTTTTTTTCACCTTTAATAATAAACACCTTCATTTACAAATTGCATTTTGTGTTTACTTGTGTTGTCCTTGACTATTGTTTAAATTGGTTTGATGTTCCGAAACACTTAAGTGTGACAAACATGCAAAGGAACAGGAAATGAGGAAGGGGGCAAACACTTTTTCACACCACTGTATATATATATATATATATATATGCAGAGGGGCCCAGAAAAATGTATACACACTTCAACTGTTGTTATCTATATCATTTTTTAAAACACAAATTGAATTATGGCAGCAATGTGTAGTATTATGTCAGTGGTCATACCATTGTTGAAGTCATCATCAGGAGAGAGTCAAAGAAAATTTGCAATTTTACTTTCAGTAACATGGCACACCACCTCACAACCACAGAGACGTGAGAGCCTATCTCGACATTATGCCAGGACATTGGATAGGACGTAGAGATGCTGTGGAATTTCCTTCACGTTCCCAAGACTTAAAGGAGAAGTACAGCCAAAGCTTGTTTAGCTGTACTTCTCCGGTGGATCACAGAAGTGCAGTTTGTTCATGCAGTCCTGTGACCCATTTTCAGTGGACAGTGGGTTGAAGCCCGCTGTCAGCTGATGTCACAGGGCTGGTCCAAGACAATGGAGTGGGATCTACTCACATGCCTTTACCGGCACCCCGCTCGGCCTCTCAGCGAGCTGCTAAGAGCCTGAGTGGAACGCTTCAACCCCCTCCACGGCTCAGCGCTCCAGTGAGTGAGGAGGGGCAGAGCAGAGAGATTCTGACTGACAGTCACCAGCTCTCTGCTCAGGGAGCTGTGAGAACCAACCGATCCATTCTCAGTGTTAGAGGCAAAGGGGACAGAAGCAGCATTGGGCCATACATCTCTTAACACCTTTCGATTTCTATCTGAGGAGAACACTAAAGGATGTGGTGTACTGTAAAAAAAAACACCTACACCGAATGCACTATGGGAAGAAATAGGGTTGCACCGAATGGGTTTTTTGGTGCCGAAACCGATCTTCCTTGATCCCGAAAACCGATACCGAAACAGCACCGATACAAAAATGGACTGTTTTTAAAAAATATTTTAATACAGGAGATGGTCAGAGACTGGGGACATGCTACAGGAGATGGTCAGAGACTGGGGACATGCTACAGGAGATGGACAGAGACCGGGGACATGCTACAGGAGATGGTCAGAGACTGCAGACATGGTACAGGAGATGGCCAGAGACTGCAGACATGCTACAGGAGATGGACAGAGACTGGGGACATGCTACAGGAGATGGTCAGAGACTGCAGACATGGTACAGGAGATGGCCAGAGACTGCAGACATGCTACAGGAGATGGTCAGAGACTGCAAACATGCTACGGGAGAAGGTCAGAGACTGCGGACATGCTATAGGAGATGGTCAGAGACTGCGGACATGGTACAGAAGATGGTCAGAGACTGCGGACATAGTACAGGAGATCAATGCAGCCTCACCAGTGCCCATCATATGCAGCCTCACTGTGCCCAGCAGCTTACCAGTGCCCATCATGTAGCCTGCCTGTGCCTCACCAGTGCATATAAACATACACATATAAAAACACACATATATAAACATACACACATATAAATATAAATATACACACATATAACACACACACATATAACACACACACACACACACACACACACATATAAACATACACGCATATAAACATACACACATAAAACACACACACATAAAACACACATATAAACATACACACATAACACACACACACATATAACACACACATGCACACACAGATGCATACAAACACATATATACAGACAGTCTTTTTAAAAATTGGCAGCTGAAGCTCTGTACCTTCAATCTCCATGCTGGGTACTGCACTGTAGGGGGAGGCAGAGAGCACAGAACACACTGCTAGACATCTCTCCCTTGCTTCCACTATCACAGTATATAGCGTGACCGAGCTCCTGCACAGCCGATTCACACATCTGCTGAGGAGCCATATGCAGCCACCGCTGGGGAGAGGGGAACTTTACAGCGAGAGCCCACAGGCCGACTGCAGCATGTGTGAGGAGGGAGGGAGGGGATGAGGAGAGAGTAAAGACAGGCACTCTAGAATGACACCCGCATGATGGGCGGCAGGGCCAAACCGTCCGCAGCTCTTTAACCATGCGATTGGTTGGGTCAAAGAAGGGAGGGGCAAGGAGGTCGGACGTTATGTGAGGCACATGGTTGCAAAAGAGGTAAATTGGTAAACATAATGGAAGTTTTATTGAATGCCCTACTTAATGTGATTGTAGCCGTATTAGTGCATTTGTGACAGAGAAAATTGAGTACTGTCCGTGATACTTTTTTTATTTGCACTAACATACAATTTTTCAGGACAAGCTTTCGGGGTATGTCCCCTTCTTCAAGGTCCAAGCAGTACTGGACCTTGAAGAAGGGGACATACCCCCCGAAAGCTTTTCCTGAAAAATTGTATTTTAGTGCAATTGAATGCCCTAAAATACAAATGAGCATAACAGGTAAATACATGTGACAATTATATAATGGTAAGACAATAATATAGTACATAAGGACATAAAAATGTAGCACATGCTGTGGCAAGCAAAAATCTTCCAGAGTTCACCAAAGTATATATAAGTTTAACCACTTTCAGACCGGACCATTTTGCTGGTAAATGACCAGAGGTCTTTTTACACTTTGGCACTGCGCTGCTTTAACTGGTAATTGCGCGGTCATGCAATGTTGTACCCAAACAAAATTTGCGTCCTTTTCTTCCCACAAATAGAGCTTTCTTTTGATGGTATTTGATTGCCTCTGCGATTTTTATTTTTTGCGATATAAACGTAAAAAGACCGCAAATTTTGAAAAAAAATGATATTTTCTACTTTTTGTTATTAGAAAAATCCAATAAACTCAATTTTAGTCATACATTTAGGCCAAAATGTATTCAGCCACATGTCTTTGGTAAAAAAAAAGTCAATAATTGTATATTTATTGGTTTGCGCAAAAGTTGTCACATCTACAAACTAAGGTACGTTTTCTGGAATTTACGCAGCTTTTAGTTTACGACTGCCTATCTCATTTCTTGAGGTGCTAAAATGGCAGGGCAGTACAAAACCCCCCCAAATGACCCCATTTTGGAAAGTAGACCCCCTAAGGAAATTGATAAGAGGCATGTTGAGCCCATTGAATATTTTATTTTTTTGCCTCAAGCGATTGAATAATGACAAAAAAAAAAATTTTTTTTTTTTTTTACACAAAGTTGTCACTAAATGATATATTGCTCACACATGCTATGGGCGTATGTGAAATGACACCCCAAAATAAATTCTGCTGCTTCTCCTGAGTATGGGGATACCACATATGTGGGACTTTTTGGGAGCCTAGCCGCGTACGGGGCCCCGAAAACCAAGCACCGCCTTCAGGCTTTCTAAGGGCGTAAATTTTTGAGTTCACTTCTCACTACCTATTACAGTTTTGAAGGCCATAAAATGCCAAGATGGCACAAAACCCCCACAAATGACCCCATTTTAGAAAGTAGACACCCCAAGCTATTTGCTGAGAGGCATGTTGAGTTCATGGAATATTTTATATTTTGCCACAAGTTGCGGGAAAATTACAAACTTTTTTTTTTTTTTTTTTTTTTTAACAAAGTTGTCACTAAATGATATATTGCTCATGCATGCCATGGGCATATGTGAAATGACAC
Organism: Lithobates pipiens; assembly: GCF_037356315.1. NCBI lineage: Eukaryota > Metazoa > Chordata > Amphibia > Anura > Ranidae > Lithobates > Lithobates pipiens. The sequence goes on from NW_027507784.1 coordinate 287,581,992, forward strand.
CCCAAAATAAATTCTGCTGCTTCTCCTGAGTACGGGGATACCACATATGTGGGACTTTTTGGGAGCCTAGCCGCGTACGGGGCCCCGAAAACCAAGCACCGCCTTCAGGCTTTCTAAGGGCGTAATTTTTTGATTTCACTCCTCACTACCTATTACAGTTTTGAAGGCCATAAAATGCCAAGATGGCACAAAACCCCCACAAATGACCCCATTTTAGAAAGTAGACACCCCAAGCTATTTGCTGAGAGGCATGTTGAGTCCATGGAATATTTTATATTTTGCCACAAGTTGCGGGAAAATTACAAACTTTTTTTTTTTTTTTTTTTTTTTCACAAAGTTGTCACTAAATGATATATTGCTCACGCATGCCATGGGCATATGTGAAATGACACCCCAAAATAAATTCTGCTGCTTCTCCTGAGTATGGGGATACCACATATGTGGGACTTTTTGGGAGCCTAGCCGCGTACGGGGCCCCGAAAACCAAGCACCGCCTTCAGGCTTTCTAAGGGCGTTACAGTTTTGAAGGCCATAAAATGCCAAGATGGCACAAACCCCCCCCAAATGACCCCATTTTGGAAAGTAGACACCCCTAAATTTAGGGGTACACTAGTGAGACTAGGTAATAAATGGCGGGTGCCCTGAAACTATAAAAAAATAACTAACCAACCAGCGTCACCTGTAACAGTTATATGGTGATCACTGGTGAAAGGGTTAACTAGGGGGCAATCAGGGGGCTTTATGCGGTAGTATATGGGGGTCCCTGGCGCTATAAAAAGCTGCAGCGAACCTAAATACCTACCTGCCTAACTAGCGTCACCTGTGACACTAATACAGCGATCAGAAAAACGATCGCTTATTAGGCTGGGTTCACACTGGAGCGATGCGGGAACGCCACGAATGCGCGGCGGGTTCCCGCATTGCATGCCTCCCGGCGGCAGTTCACACTGCCCTATGCGAACTGCTGGGAGTGTCAGTGAAATGTTACTGACACCCCCAGATCAGTTCGCATATCGCAGTGCGATCTGCAAACTCGGATCGCATGGTGTGAACACCCATGCGATCCGATTCTGCTGCGGGCCAAAAAAAGGGTCCCGTGCGAATTTGCGGCGGGTGCGGCGGGTGCGGCGAATGGCTGAACTCGAATCGCACAGAGATCGGATGTGATTTGCACTGCAGTGCGGTGCGAATCACATCCGTTCTCATAAACCGCTGCAATGTGAACCCAGCCTTAGTGACACTGGCGACGGGGGGTGATCACGGGGTTAAACCTTTATTGGGGGGGTTAGGGGGGTACCTTAGAACTAAAGGGGGCTAACCCTAACTGCCCTAACAGTTATTAGTCACAAATGACACCCGCCGGGTGATCAGGGGGTTAAACCTTTATTAGGTAATAAATGGCGGGTGCCCTGAAACTATAAAAAAATAACTAACCAACCAGCGTCACCTGTAACAGTTATATGGTGATCACTGGTGAAAGGGTTAACTAGGGGGCAATCAGGGGGCTTTATGCGGTAGTATATGGGGGTCCCTGGCGCTATAAAAAGCTGCGGCGAACCTAAATACCTACCTGCCTAACTAGCGTCACCTGTGACACTAATACGGCGATCAGAAAAATGATCGCTTATTAGGCTGGGTTCACACTGGAGCGATGCGGAAACGCCGCGAATCCGCGGCGGGTTCCCGCATCGCATGCCTCCCGGCGGCAGTTCACACTGCCCTATGCAAACTGCTGGGAGTGTCAGTGAAATGTTACTGACACCCCCAGATCAGTTCGCATATCGCAGTGCGATCTGCAAACTCGGATCGCATGGTGTGAACACCCATGCGATCCGATTCTGCTGCGGGCCAAAAAAAGGGTCCCGTGCGAATTTGCGGCGGGTGCGGCGGGTGTGGCGGGTGCGGCGGGTGCGGCGAATGGCTGAACTCGAATCGCACAGAGATCGGATGTGATTTGCACTGCAGTGCGGTGCGAATCACATTCGTTCTCATAAACCGCTGCAATGTGAACCCAGCCTTAGTGACACTGGCGACGGGGGGTGATCACGGGGTTAAACCTTTATTGGGGGGGTTAGGGGGGTACATTAGAACTAAAGGGGGCTAACTCTAACTGCCCTAACAGTTATTACAGTCACAAATGACACCAATGCAAAAAAAAAAAAAAAAAAAAAAAAAAAATGACATTGGTGTCACTGTGACTGGGGGGCAGGGGTAATTGGGGGGGTGATCGGGGGGTAAAGGGGGGGTGTGAGTGTGCCTGGCATGTTCTACTGTGTGTGTGAGTGTTGGTGCAACTTACTGATCCGCTCTCCTCCGTGTCGGAACGAAAAATACCGACACGGAGGAGAGAATACATCACTTCCTCTCCTGTGTTTACATTACAGGAGAGGAAGTGATGTCACCGGGGATTTCTATTCGTCGGGAGCGATCGCGAGGGGGTGGCCATGAATGAATGGCCGTCCCCTCGTCCGGGATCGCTCCCGTACGAATACCGACCGCCGCAGGCACCGGGCGGGGGCCCGATCGGGCCCCCGACCCGCGGGAGGCAAGGGACGTACATGTATGTCCTTATGCCTGCCCGTGCCATTGTACCGACGTACATCGGCGTGCGGCGGTCGGCAACTGGTTAAGCAGTAATATCAGTGATACTTGCAAAACCTATGGACTCCTTGGTCCCAAGGTAATAAGAGTATTAAAGGTAGACATAATAATGCAATGAAGTTGATCGAAAACATAATGTATGGCAGCTCTACGCGTTTCATGGCTGGGAGGCCACTCGTCAGGAGCAAGCACAAGGTATATCTATAAATAGAAGATTGGCCATAAGTGATAGTAATATAGGCAAACATGTATACAGGTGGGATATAAAACCCCCAAACCAAACCAAATACAGTACCTGTTGACTTCTCCATGGTTCATATGGTGGTGGTGTGATTCCAGGCACCAAAGCCGGCCATGAGAAGGCACCCAATAACGGGAGCCGCGGCGGACGACTCGTCCGAAGCACCCCACCAGCAACAACCGGGACAGGCATGGGAACACAAGGCAACCTGGATGTGAGTGGAAGGCAGGAAATGAAAGTGCAGGCAAACCGAATATAATAATGTGTGCACCTGATTACCCCGAGTGTATAGAAGTGTATAGCAGGAACAGGAAACATCCTGGACTGGTGTGCAAAACAGTGTGAGGAGCGCCTTGAGTATTGAATAACAGTGTCACAAATCAGTGCCCACCAATGCCAGCTATCAGTGCCCACCAGTGGCAGCAATCAGTGCCCAACAGTGTCCACAAGTGCCACCAATTAGTGCCCATTAGCGATGTCAGTCAATGCTGGCAATCATTGCCACCTATCAGTGCTGCCCATCAATGCCCATCACTGCTATCAATCAATGCCCATCAGTGCCACCCATCAATGTCCATCAGTACTGCTTATCAGTGCCGGCTATCAGTGCCCACCAGTGCCACCTATTAGTGCCGCTTAACAGTCCTCATCAGTGCCACCTATCAGTGCCCATAAGTGAGGCATATTAGTGCCACCTCATCAATGCCCACTAGCAGGGCTGCTGATAGGCCAGTACAACTGGCCCTGTTGTACTGGGCCCAACCAGCAGGGGGGCCCGGGCAACCTTAACAGAAAATGAATTAATGTAATGTAAAAAAAACAAAAAACTCTTCCAGCCACCATGACCTAACATCTCCCCCCCCCCCCCCCCGGCCACCTATCATGACTGCTTCACACACAACCCCCAACAGTCCCCCCCACACTTTTTAATTTTTTTTTTTTTTTACGATGTAGGTGGCGGCAGGGAGAGGGACTATTTCTCCTATTTTGGGCACGGAAGAATGTCAGAATGTCTCCTCCGCGCCCACTCCTCATGCTGGCTCCAGTCCCGGCCAGCGCATACTCTGTAGTGTCTTCCCTGGCGCCGCGGAGTGATTCCTCCCCCTCTGCTCTGTTCCTCACTCTGCCTGAGAGTAGAAGCAGTGAGGAGAGTGGCGGCGCCGGTGGGAGAAAAAAAAAAAGAAGCAGCTGGCATCTGAATCAGATAGTTTGTGGACACTCCAGTCCAGGCAGCAGGATCAGGGAGAAAGTGACTCCTGGGACCCGTCTAACAGGTGTGTGCTTGCTCGGGGGGGGATTCAAGATCTACTACTACTGCAGCAGCATCTATACATTACAGCATTGGTGGCATGGGTGGCACTGTCTCTTTAGGCAGCACATGCAGTATGGGCCATAACGCATGTGCTGCCTGCAGACAGTGCCAACCATGCCGTAATGTGCTGCAGACAGTTCTACCCATGACGCTATTGCCATAATGCATGTTCTGCCTGCTGAGAAAGTGTCACCCATGCTGACAATGGCATTATGCCATTGTCAGCAAGGGTGGCACTGTCTGCAGCACAATATGGCATGGGTGGCACTGTCTGCAGCACAATATGGCATGGGGGGCACTGTCAGCAGGCAGCACATGCGTTATGGCATTAGTGTAATGGGTGGCACTGTCTGCAGCATAATTTGGCATTGGTGGCATGGGTGGCACTGTCTGCAGGTAGCACATGCGTTATGGCCCATACTGCATGTGCTGCCTGCAGAGACAGTGTCACCCATGCCACCAATGCCGTAATGTGCTGCAGAGACAGTTTCAAGGCAGGGTCTGGGGAGGGGCCACAGGTGGAGCCAGGGGTGGAGCTGAAGGGGGCCCTGTCAGGTAGGCTGTACAGGGCCCCATGATTTCTATGAGCGGCCCTGCCCACTAGAACAGCCTATCAGTCCCCATCAGTGCCACCTCATGAGCGCACATCAGTGAAGGTGAAAAATAACTTAGTTAAAAAATTTACTGACAGATAAAAAAGTACTTTTTTTTTTTGAAGCACCTGATTTGAGCCAGAGGCTCTAATAGGCTTCAAAAATGGGTGGGCACAGAGTGCAGAGCTTTGGTGTGCGACGATAGCAAATTAATTTTCGCTATTTTCACACTAAAGTTCCTCCCCGCACATCAGAAGGCAGGTCGTGAGACCTGTTTCCTAAATGGCCAAAGCGCCTAGCGCTTGGCTAGCGCTTGGGCGGAAGAGAGAGGAGACACACGGCACATGACCCGCTGCCTTCAAGGACCATGCTGGAGGACACCACAGCCCGCCACATAGATCAGGTAAGTGCAGGGGGTGGTAGTGCCGTAGGCCACCAGGGGGAGGGGGTGGGGGTGTTACCCATATGTCTACAGGAGGTATACAGGAGTGGGTTTTATATATATAGTACACAGGAAGGTAGACATATGGGTGCTCTATACACACAGTATAGAGGTAGGTATACAGAAGATGGGTTTATATATACAGTAAGGTAGATGTGGGGGCTCTATACACACAGTATACAGGTAGGTATACAGAAGCTGGGTTTATATATATACAGTAAGGTAGATGTGGGGGCTCTATACACACAGTATACAGGTAGGTATACAGAAGCTGGGTTTATATATATACAGTAAGGTAGATGTGGGGGCTCTATACACACAGTATACAGGTAGGTATACAGATGCTGGGTTTATATATATACAGTAAGGTAGATGTGAGGGCTCTATACACACAGTACACAGGTAGGTATACAGAAGCTGGGTTTATATATACAGTAAGGTAGATGTGGGGGCTCTATACACACAGTATACAGGTAGGTATACAGAAGCTGGGTTTATATATATACAGTAAGGTAGATGTGGGGGCTCTATACACACTATACAGGTAGGTATACAGAAGCTGGGTTTATATATACAGTAAGGTAGATGTGGGTGCTCTATACACACAGTATACAGGTAGGTATACAGAAGCTGGGTTTATATATATACAGTAAGGTAGATGTGGGGGCTCTATACACACAGTATACAGGTATTTATGTATGTTTTAGGGGGCTATATACACACACAGGGTTATGTAGTACACATAGGGTTGAAGTGTATACACTGTTGCTATGGTTACCAGTGACACCCAGCCCTCTCTGTGACATGGAAGGGCTTAGTCACCACACAATATAAAAGCCAAGCCTGCCTGCGGACAGAAGTGACCCAGGTCCCTCCATACACAGTACTACACACAGAATACAGATATATGTACTGACTGGATCAACATTTAGCCCAACTCCATTCATAACCCAGTTCCTGGTTCCCCTACAGCCCTCAGGACCCCACAAAGGATCCCCAGTCTGCCTTCTCACTGCCTGATACCAGAGTAACTGTCACAGTTCCTTTATAGTATGGAATTATCAAACCCAATGTTTATTAAATACCATAATAAAGCTTTATTTGTTTAATAACAATGGAATAAGCTCAATTTCATTTGGGTACTGTGTTGTATGAGCCAGTATATTTCAGGCAAAGGATCAGGGCATCTAATGTGAGAAGTCCAGCACTGTGACTGGTTGGCAGTTGATCTCTGCACAGGTGCAGATGTTTAGGGCTCCTCTAGGGGTCCTGACAGGCAGCCGGTGAAGAGAAACTCGACTGATCTCTGAAACCAGACTCCAGCGATTACCGCCATAGACGGCTATTCTACATTTCTCTTATTATTATTATAGTGTTGATTATTATTATTAGTAGTAATATTATAATTTTTTTTAAGTAAACCTTCATTCACCTGCGATACCATCTAGTACCATCAAGATGCCGCGCTGTCCACGCCGCAACAATCGTGAAATACCACCACGTGACCCAACAGGTATGACAATTGTACCATATTAACCCCTTCATAACCGCATAACACCTATATGAGGCATCCAGGAAGTGGGCTGTAAACCTGGGTGCTCCATATATGTGTTCTTACAATACATACTATTGATTCTTGGCTCTATTATGGGCACAAAAAACAAATCACACACACATATGTGGTATCACTGCAATCGTCAGGAACAGGAGAATTGATTGTGAATTTTTTTTTGGTGGTGATACATTGTAATGTCCTAAAATATACAGCTAAATGTAGCTACTTTCTTCCTGTAGGACATCCATGGAAGTCCTCGGGTTGAAGTAGTTATACCGGGATGATGTCTGCACCTACAGGCCTCATTCCAGTATGGGTTTTTTCAGCCAGCAATTCTCTTTGTGGCAGAAGAGATTTGAGTGCTAAATAGCCACTCAATCACTTTGGCGGGTGGCGGAAGAGAGTGACCCCCCACCTCCCTCTGCCGCCTTTCCCGAGCTCCAAATGTAATAAAAATAAAAAAATAAAAATATTTGTATAAAATAAACAATAATAATAATAAAAAAAATTTAAGCACTCCCATCCCACTATGCTTACGCACAAATGCGAACGCATATGTAAAGGGTGATCGTTCCACACATGTGAGGTATTGTCGCAAACATCAGTGTGAGAGCTAGGGATGAGCTCGGTGTTAGATTTGAATGCATATTCGTCTCGAACATCAGCCGTTCGTCTTTTTAGCCAATTCTGAACTTTGTGGACTGTTCGCACCAAATTCGTGTGGCACGAATGCCCCACAGTGCACTACGCCATCGCACTGCATTGCTGGCTCATGATTGGCCAAGCATGCACTGTGACCCCACATGCTTGGCCAATCACAGCACCGGCAGCGAGGAGAGCCATAATTGGCCACAGGCAGGATGCCTATGGCCAATTATAGCTCAGGGGGTTTAGTACACGCCCCACACTATATAAGGCCGCCATCATGGTGGCCTTGCTTAGTGTGTTGGCGTGCAAGTAAAGAGCTAGATAGGCAGGGACAGTGTGTTGTTTTCTCAGCCATCTGCAGGAGTTAGTGGGTGTTGTGTGCCTCCAGCGCAGTATACACCTGTATCTACCCTTTATTGCTGTTGCTCTCTAATACAGGCATCTGCAGGAGTTAGTGGGTGTTGTGTGCCTCTAGTGCAGTATACACCTGTATCTACCCTTCATTGCTGTTGTTCTCTAAAACAGCCATCTGCAGGAGTTAGTGGGTGTTGTGTGCCTCCAGCGCAGTATACACCTGTATCTACCCTGTATCTACCCTTTATTGCTAGTGTTCTCGCATACAGGCATCTGCAGGAGTTAGTGGGTGTTGTGTGCCTCCAGCACAGCACAGTATACACCTGTATCTACCCTTTATTGCTGGTGTTCTTTAATACAGGCATCTGCAGGAGTTAAAGTGGGTGTTGTGTGCCTCCAGCACAGTGTACACCTGAAGATACCCCTTATGGCTGGTGTTGTCTGTTGCATAGCTTGCATATTAGCCTTTAAAATTAGCACTTTTGATTTCGAACGTTCGAGTCCCATACACTTTAATAGGGTTGTAAAATTTGTACGAATTTTCAGTCCGTTCGAATGTTCTGGTGCGAAGCAAACGGGGGGATGTTCGGCTCATCCCTAGTGAGAGCAATAATTCTAGCACCAGACCTCCTGTGTAACTCTAAACTGTAAAGGGGTTGCCTATGGAGAATTTTAAGCACCATAGTTTTCTGCCATTCCACAGGCAGATGCAATTTTAAAGTGTGACATATTGTGTATCTATTTACTCAGCGTAACTACATCTTTCACATGATACAAAGAAATTGGAATTAATATTGTGGTATTTTTTAAATGTATTATTTCCCCCCAAAAAATGCGTCTGAAAAACTGCTGCACACACACCGTTTGACATAAAAAAATTACAACACCCTTCATTTTATTTTATAGGGCCTCTGCTAAAATATATAGTGTTTGGGATTCTAAGTAATTTTCTAGCACAAAAAAAAAGTAGATTTTTACATGTAGGAGCGAAGTGTCAGAATTGGGCCGGATACAAAGTGGTTAAAGAATTGTTATTTTTTTCTACTTTTCTGGACCAGGTTCCCTTTGATAATAATAAAAATCAGGAGATATCCTTTAACATTTCCCACCTAATGAAATCTGTCCTGAAAAAAAATCAAGGTACACCTGGATACAGGTAGTTGTGATGATATGCACAGTTATACAAACACATGTCAAATTTGCAAAATTAGGATTGAGCGTTGACTCTGGTCATAAGCCCTGGTTCACATTGCATCAAAATCAGCGGCTATTGCCGGCATTGGCACCGTCTGAATTGATGCTGCACTGATTCCCGAAATAAGTTTCTGTACTGCTTTTGGGGACTTGGGGGGCGCGATTTCAATAGACATCTGTGCAGAAACCCACACAGATGTCTCTGAAATCGCCCCCGATGTTGTGACTGACATGCGGTAAAAAGAAATCGATTTTATTCCCGCTGTCAGTGTGAACCTAGGCTAAAGGGGAGAAGAATTCCTTTTCTACCCTGGTTAAATCATTTATTTTTGCTACCAGTTTAAAAATTTTATTTCGAGTTTTTATGTTCACCAATCGCAATTCAGCATACGTATATATACTGTACATTCTGAATGCCAAGCGGTTATAGTAGGATTATGGGTGCAGCAGCAGTCATAATCCTGTTCGGTGGCATAACTAGAACCTTCAGGGCCCCGGTGCAAGAAACCATTAAGGGCCCCCCTGAACCTCAGCCGGGGCCCTTCCCTCCGAGTCAGGTGGTGGAACTCCAGGGCCTGATTACAGGTACAACCTTTGTGAGCCCTGTTGTTCTGCCACTGGTATCAGTAGTTTTTTATTATTTAAAAAAAAAATTTTTAGGAGCCCCGTTGAGGAGCTTTGGGGACATTTTGAGAGGTCTAAACAGACCTATGATGTTCCACCTTTGAGACAAAGAGGAAGACTGAGGACCCAGCCTCCAATCTCCTTCTCTGCAGCCTCAGCTACATGGAATGAATGGACAGGAATAGCTCTGCACAGAGCTTCCTACCCATTCATAAACTAAAGCATAGTAAACGCAGCTTACTATATGCCACAGCTATAAATGGACAGTGCACGGTACACATTTACCTTCCCAATACCCACTCTTTGTCCTGACAGATCCCCAGCTGCAGCCAGCAGGAGGGAGGATGGGGGAACCTGGCAGAGCCGACAAGAAGGTCAGGGAAAGAGCACACAGGGGCTGGAGTGCACACCTTGCTTGTACTGCTGTACCCATCCCCATCTCCAGTGACCGCAGGCTGGTACCCCTGTACCCCCCGGTGTCTAGTGACCCCTGCTGGTACACCCCCTAATAGCTGGGGATTCAGATTTCCACTGTGTGTTCTGCCCCCTCCTCCATCCTGGCACCCTAGGATGGCTGACGCCAGCCCTGCCAGCCAACATGGTCTGTAGATGGAGTTTCTGTTCTTAGAGGAGGTGGAGTCCTGGTCCCTAGGGAAGATAGGATCCCTAGGTAAGATGGAGTCCCCATTGGCAGGGGAGATGGGGTCCCAGTCCCCAGGAGAGATGTGGTCCTTTTCCCCAGAGCAGATGGAGTTCCTGCCCCCAGGTGAGATGGGGTCCTTTTCCCCAGGTGAGAAGGGGGTCCTTGTCCCCAGGTGAAAAGGGGGTTCTTGTCCCCAGATGAGAAGGGGGTACCTGTCCCCAGGTGAGAAGGGGGTACCTGTCCCCAGGTGAGAAGGGGGTACCTGTCCCTAGGTGAGAAGGGAGTACCTGTCCCCTGGGGAGAAGTGTGCCCTGTCCCCAGGGGAGATTGGGTCCCTTTCCCTAGGTGACATGAGGTCCCTGTCCTTAGGGGAGGTGGGGTCCCTTTCCCCAGGGGAGATGGGGTCCTTTCCCCAGGGGAGATGGGGTCCCTGTCATAGGGGTGATGGGGTCCCTGTTGTAGGGGTGATGGGGTCCCTGACCTTAGGGGACATGGGGTCCCTGTCCCTAGGGGTGGTGGGGTCCCTGTCCCTAGGGGAGATGTGGTCCCTATCTCAGAGGTGATGGGGACCCTGTCCCCAGGGGTGGTGGGGTCCCTGTCCTTAGGGGGAATGGTGTCCCTGTCCCCAGGGGTGATGGGGTCCCTGTACTTAGGGGTGGTGGGGTTCCTGTCTCAGGGGTGATGGGGGTCCTTGTCCTTAGGGAAGATGGGGTCCCTGTCTCAGAGGTGATAGGGACCCTGTCCCCAGGGGTGGCGGGGTCCCTGTCCCTAGGGGTGGTGGGGTCCCTGTCCTTAGGGGAGATGGGGTCCCTGTCTCAGGGGTGATGGGGGCCCTGTCTTTAGGGGTGATGGGGTCCCTGTCCTTAGAGGAGATGGTGTCCCTGTCCCCAGGGGTGGTGGGGTCCCTGTTCTTAGGGGTGGTGGGGTACCTGTCTCAGGGGTGATGGGTCCCTGTCCTTAGGGGAGATGGGGTCCCTATCCTAAGGGGTGATGGGGTCCCTGTCCTTAGAGGAGATGGCGTCCCCGTCCTTAGGGAAGATGGGGTCCCTGTCTCAGAGGTGATGGTGTCACTGTCCCCAGGGGTGGTGGGGTCCCTGTCCCCAGGGGAGATGGGGTCCCTGTCCTTAGGGGTGGTGGGGTCCCTGTCTCAGGGGTGATGGGGTACATGTCCCCAGGGGTGATGGGGTCCCTGTCCTTAGAGGAGATGGGGGTCCCTGTCCTTAGGGGAGATGGGGTCCCTGTCTCAGAGGTGATGGGGTCCCTGTCCCCAGGGGTGATGGTGTCTCTGCCCTTAGGGGTGGTGGGGTCCCTGTCCTTAAGGGAGATGGTGTCCCTGTCCTTAGGGGTGGTGGGGTCCCTGTCCTTAGGGGTGGTGGGGTCCCTGTCTCAGGGTTGATGGGGTCCCTGTCTCAGGGGTGATAGGGTCCCTGCCCCTAGGGGTGGTGGGGTCCCTGTCCTTAAGGGTGATGGGGTCCCTGTCTCCAGGGGTGATGGTGTCCCTGCCCTAAGGGGTGGTGGGGTCCCTGTCTCAGGGGTGATGTGATTGTATGTGTGGGGGATGGGGTCATCTCACTCACCATGACCAAGCTGCAGGCCGGGCACTCATCAATGGTGGCCTGGGCTCCCTCCAGCGTGCTGCACAAATGATCAGTGTATCTCCCAGAAAGACCTGTCATCTGTGTATGACTGGGAAGGAGGCTGGCAGACAAGCCTGCAGTGTCCTCCCAGGAGCAGCTCTCATAGGGCTGCACTGCATCTGTGTGCTTAGTTTGTTTGCCTGGGTCCAGGGAGAAGCACACAGTGCAGTGTGAGCCGGACTCAGGGGGCGGGACTGACACCAGACTGAGCGGCGCTGCATGGACCAGGAGAGGGGGACCCAGTGGAGCTGGCTGTGGACACAGGTCATGCGGGGAATGCAGAAATAAAGAGCAGCCAGTGCAGTACTCGAGCATGGAGCTCTGATAGTGACCCCCCACCTCCAGCCAGCAGCCACCTGTGCGCATAGTCCACGCATTGGTACTCCTAGCCTATGATGCCGCTGGCCATGTGTAAAGGGGGGCCACAGGGGCCCCCTGCAGAACATGGCCCAGTCACAGCCGCTACTCTTGCGCCCCCTATAGTTACACCCCTGACGTTGTTATCAATTTTTAGAGCCACCCACCACCCCGTCCCCTGTTCACACACCCGAATGTGCATGTAGGTCTTGCACGCATATGTAAACAGTGATTGCATCACTCAATGAGGTATCGTGTGAACATCAGCGTGAGAACAATAATTTGAAATGCCTTTTACTCTAAATGTATAACCTGTAAAGGCTTTTAAATCATTGCCTATGGACAATATTAGGTAGCGTACTTTGTCGCTATTTCACAAGCTTTCAGAATTTGACATTTTTAATTGTTTGCCATATATTTACCCGACGCATCATTATCTTTTAGATTTTAGCAAAAAAATTGTGTATTATATGGTGTTTGTGTGCAGTAAAAAGCAGACCTCTATCTAATCAGCTGTCTTGCAGGGCAGAGGAGGGATCAAGGATCCAACAGACCTCTGATTTCTCCATAAAGAGCACCTGGCTATCACTGACCAAAGCTAAAACAGGGGGTTTTGTATACCTCTTGTAATAGCAAAAAACTTGAATGAAAAAAAATACATTTTAAAAAAGTGTACAAAAAAAAAAATGTAAAAAATAAATAAAAAAATATTTGCATCACACAGTGAGGTATCGCTGTGAACCTCATAGTGAGAGCAATAATTCTAGAGCCAGAGCTCACATTTAACTCTAAACAGATAACCTATAAAGTAGATCTGCAACTAACAATTATTTTGTCCGTCGACTAATCTAGCCATTATTTTTTCGATTAGTCAACGACCATAACGATTATTTTTATTTTATTTTTTTACTTAATCTAGTGTTCTTTTATTTGATTAGCTAATGCATCCTTTGGATAACGTTACAAAAAATGATAAGTACATAAAAAAAAGTTAAGATAAAAGAATATAACTACATACATATACATATTATATATATGTATGTAGTTATATTCTTTTATTTGACCTTTTTTTTATGTACTTATATTCTTTTATCTTAACTTTACAAAAAATAAGTACATACCATTTTTTTATGTTCTGTTTTTCTTTTATGTTCAATGAATGTTTATAATTTATTTTTATTTTTTACAATGCTTTCTTTTTTTTTTAAGGGGGGGGGGCAGTGTCTGTGTGGTTTTTTTTTAAATTTAATTTAATTTTATTATTTATTGCAATTTTTTTTTATCAGCCCTGTTGGGGGGCTATGGTGAGATATCAAGGGTCGTAACAGATCGCTGACATTTCCCATTTGAGACAGGGAAAGGGACTAGGGAAACAGATTCCCCAGTCCCTTTCTCTGTAGCCTCCGCTGCACTGATAATGAATGGAGAGAAGACAGCGGCTTCTCTTCATTCATTAACTGAGACATCGTAATCACAGGAGGTTACAATGTTTCAGTTATGTGAATGGACAGAGTCAGTGGTCACTGACTCTGTCCATTCAGAAAACTAAGGAGCCGGCTCCTACCTCTGCTCTCCATCCTGAGATACTGAGGGGGACGGCAGCACGGAGGGGGAGAAGAGAGAGGGACAAATGCATGGAGGGGGAGAAGAGAGGGGGACAGATGCACGGAGGGGGACACAGAGAAGAGAGAGGGGGGCAGCAGCATGGAGGGGGACACCCACAGAGAAGAGAGGGAGACACTGAGCAGCATGGAGGGGGACAGCAGCATGGAGGGGGACACGAAGAAGAGAGGGAGACACGGAGCAGCATGGATGGGGACACGAAGAAGAGAGGGGGACAGATGAATGAAGGAGAGAGGGAGATACAGAGCAGCATGGAAGGGGTCAGCAGCATGGAGGGGGACACAGAGAAGAGAGGGGGACAGATGAACGGAGGAGAGAGGGAGATACAGATATATTTAGGTGTATTTTTCATGAAAATGTGCAGTATGATGTATTATAGATGGCTCTGTTCTCTATGAATAGAAGATTAGGAAGGTTTAATTTCAATTCAATTAGTCATCATTGGACTTATACATGAATCTGACCATTAAAGTGATTCTAAATCAAATTTTTTTATCTTTGAAATAACAAACCAGTCATACTTACCTGCTATGTGTAATGGTTTTGCACAGAGCAACCAAGATCCTCCTCTTCTCAGGTCCCCCTTTCCAGCTCTCTTGGCTACTCCTCTCTGCAGAGTACCCCCACAGAAATACACTTACTATGAGGGCACTCATGTGGGCCCGCTCCTAAGCTGGCTCTGTGTGTCCATATGTCACTATAATCTTTGTTTCATTTGTTTTTACATTTTTTGTCACATAATCCCCTTTAACAGGGGTTCTGAGTGTAATAGTCATTTCACACCGAATGTGCTAGTGTGTTTATGAACGACTTTTTGAAGGGGTTGTAAACCCTCTTTATTTCGTTTTTTTAAATAACAAACATGTCATACCTCCACTGTGCAGTTCATTTTGCAAAGAGTGACCCCAGTCCTCCTCTTCTGGGGTCCCTAAGCGGCGCTGGCGGCTCCTCCCTGCATCGAGAGTCCATGTTGGAGAAGGCTCTCCTTGGTGGACACACGTGCAGGCATGCTTCCGAGTCCTGCATCTGTGTCCAAGCCAATGGCTGCGCTGCTATCAATCTATCCAATCAAGGCAAGAGACACCAGCTAGATCTGGTGTGCTCGTTCCCAGCCGGAGGGTGACAGTGTGTAGGTAAGTAAAACGGGGGACTGGGAGACTGCAGGACTACAGGTTTGTCACCATAATGCATAGAATGCATTAAGGTGAAAAACAATGAGGGTTTACAACCCCTTTAAGTACATTCAGTTATTAACTCACTAAGGTTTTAGTGTTGCATGTGTTAAATTCTATACTGATTTATATATTTACAAAGTTATTTACTTTGGATTTTTATTGATACTTTAATGCACGTATGACATACTGTTTTTTGAATGTCACTATTAGACAGCGCACTATTTATGTTTTACAATTATTTTGGATCCTACTACTCCAAGGATTTTCTGTACAGCAGTCCCTAGATTATGAGAGGCGGAGAGCAACCTTACATACCGTATTTATCAGTGTATAACGCGCACCTTAACTTTAAGAGGGAAGTTTCAGAAAAAAAAAATTACATTTTAAAATAAGGGTCAGTGCCCTGCAGCCTCACCAGTGCCCATCAATGCAGCCTGATTAGTACACATATACAATTATATTGGTATCAAAGTGTTCTAAGGCCTCTTTCACACCTGTCAGGTTTTTAGATGGACCTGAATGGATGCGACATAGACCTCTATGGAGCAACGGATGTCAGCGGTGACCTGTCCACTGACATCCAACCCGCTCCGATCCGAAAAAGTGTGATGGCGGAAAACCCTATTTTTCCATCTGTCTGCGGATCGGATGAAAACGGACTCTACGGTCCGTCTTCATCCAATCCCCCATAGAGGAGAGCGGCACTCTGACAGGTCCGTCCCTATGGTGTGCAGAGACAGACCTATCATCTGCCTGCTCAGCGGGGAGAGCCCGTACACGGACACGTCCGTGTGAAAGGGCCCTAAGGAGGGTCAGTTTGGTTTACCATGAGCAGTCTTTCATTGTAGCGCTGTGTTAGGTCTTCTATCCTGCTCAGTCCATTCCTCATGCTGTCCTCACTCCAACATATTGGAGAGGGTTCATTCTCACTAATACTGTAGCAGTTTGATTCCATTGCTGCCAAATGGCAATATTACATATTTCAGAGTAATCATCTTGGAAAGAAGAGAAGGGTTTCTCTGTCTCTTTCATCACTCTTGAAGATGCATTACTATGCTTTGAAGAAGCAATGAGATGAGCCCATCAAAGGGAAGTTTGTCGATGACTGCAACTGCACCAGTGCTGAATGACACAGATCCACGATCTCCTGTGTACCCAGCGCTCAGGCACTCACAGTCCTGCCCAGCTCATATGATGGACAGAACAGTGATCCAATGCCGGGCCAGGGGGGCAGGGACTGTGTGTGACTGAGCACCAGATACACAGGAGATCGCGCCTGTGTGTGATCCAGCAGCGCTCATCCTCTTCTTCCACTCCAAGGAAGTAGGGATGGGCGTACTGTATAACACGCACCCGTGATTAGGGATGAGCTTCGTGTTCGAGTCGAACGTACGTTCGACTCGAACATTGGCTGTTCGGCCGTTCGGCGAATTCCGAACGTTTGGGCCGTTCGCGTCAAAATTCGAGTGGCGCGCGCGGACCACAATGCACTGCGGTGGCGCAGTGCATTGCTGGCTCATGATTGGCCAAGCATGCACTGTGACCCCGCATGCTTGGCCAATCGTAGCGCCAGCAGCGAGGAGAGCCATGATTGGCCACAGGCATCCTGCCTGTGGCCAATCATAGCTCAGGCTGTGTAGTGCACGCCCCACACTATATAAGGCCGCCTTTGAGGCGGCCTCGTGTAGTGTGTTAGCATCTGAAGCAGTGGGTGTTCTGTGTACCTTCAACACAGTACACACCGATCGTTTTTGGCTGATTTCCTATCTTGCTGCTGTGTAGTGGTTGTTGTCTGTGCCCTGACCGCAGTATACACCACTATATTCACCTCACCTATATAGCTAGTGATCTAGCTTTAACCACTTAACAACTGCCCATTGCCGATTAACGGCTTCAGGGCGGTTGTTTAACTCTGAGAGGCCGTTAATTAACGGCCTCCCAGAATTCTGCTCTCGCGCGCCCCCTGGGGCGCGCACTCGAGAGCATCCGTGACCGCTGGGTCCACAGGACCCGGCGCATCACGGATCACGGTAAACGGCCGCTCGTCGCGGCCGTTTACCACGTGATCGCTCCGTCAAATGACGGAGTGATCACTTGTAAACAAACCGGCGTCATGTTATGACGCCGGTTCCTCCCTCCCCTCTCTGTACCGATCGGTACAGCGGAGGGGAAAGAGATCGGTGTCAGCAGCGATGTGGGCTGCATCTGCAGTGCCCACATCGCTGCTCACCG
The DNA here is from genome assembly GCF_037356315.1 of Lithobates pipiens. NCBI lineage: Eukaryota > Metazoa > Chordata > Amphibia > Anura > Ranidae > Lithobates > Lithobates pipiens. The sequence continues at coordinate 287,599,223 of NW_027507784.1, forward strand.
AATTTAACCCCTCAATTCCCTGCCAATACTCTGCAATACCAGTGCATACTCTGCAGTACCCTGCCATTACTCTGCAGTACCCCGCCATTACTCTGCAGTACCCCGCCATTACTCTGCAGTGCAGTACCCTGCCATTACTCTGCAGTACCCTGCCATTACTCTGCAGTACCCCCCATTACTCTGCAGTAACCCCCATTACTCTGCAGTACCCTGCCATTACTCTGGAGTACCCCCCAATACTCTGCAGTACCCTGCTATTACTCTGTAGTACCCCGCCAATACTCTACAATACCCTGCCATAAATTGCCATACCCAGCCATACTCGGAGATACCCAGCCATACTCGGTGATACCCTGAAATACCCAGCCATAGACGCCCCCCACCCCTCACCGCCCTCCGGTGCTTCTACCAACTCGCCAGTACGATCAAAGCCAGAATCTTTTTTTTATTTTTTATTTCAGGCTTCCCAGCCTAGAGGTGAGATGTGGGGTCATATTGACCCCCAGATTTCACTGTAAAGAGGACCTGTCACCCCATATTCCTATTACAAGGGATGTTTACATTCCTTGTAATAGGAATAAAAGTGATCAAAAATATATTTTTGGGGGAAAAAATGTCAAACTAAAATTAATAAAGTAAAATGAACAATAATAAAAAATTTTTTTTTAAAGCGCCCATGTCCCCATGTGCTCGCATGCAGAAGCGAACGCATGCGTAAGCCCCGCCCACATATGAAAACGGTGTTCAAACCACACATGTGAGGTATCGCCGAGAACGTTAGAGCGAGAGCAATAATTCTAGTCCTAGACCTCCTCTGCAACTCAAAACATGTAACCAGTAAAAAAAAATGTAAAGCGTCGCCTATGGGGATTTTTTAAGTAGCGACGTTTGGCGCCATTCCACGGGCATGTGCAATTTTGAAGAGTGACATGTTTGATATCTATTTACTCAGCATAACTTCATCTTTCACTTTATGCAAACATTGGGCTAACTTTACTGTTTTTTTTGTTTGTTTTTTAAGCACAAAACTGTTTTTCCCCCAAAAAAACGCGTTTGAAAAATTGCTGTGCAAATACCGTGTGAGATAAAAATTTGCAACGACCACCATTGTATTCTCCAGGGTCTTTGCTAAAAAAAAAAATATATATAATGTTTTGGGGTTCTCTGTAATTTTCTAGCAAATAAATGATGATTTTTACATGTAGGAGAGAAATGTCAGAATTGGCCTGGGTGCTCCAGAACGCCTGATGGCGCTCCCTGCATGTTGGGCCTCTGTATGTGGCCACGCTGTGTAAAAGTCTCACACATGTGGTATCGCCGTACTCGGGAGTAATAGCAGAATGTGTTTTGGGGTGTAATTTGTGGTATGCATATGCTGTGTGTGTGAAATAACCTGATAATATGACAATTTTGTGGGAAAAAAAAAAAAAAAGGATATAGGCCGTCAGTACTTCAGGTGTGATCAATTTTCAGATATTGGCACCATAGCTTGTGGACTCTATAACTTTCACAAAGACCAAATAATATCCACCAATTTGTACTTATTTTTACCAAAGATATGTAGTAGTATGAATTTTGGCCAAAATTTATGAAGAAAAAATTACTAATCTGCTAAATTTTATAACAGAAACGAAGAAAAATTCATTTTTTCGCAGAATTTTCGGTCTTTTTTCTTTTATAGCACAAAAAATAAAAAACTGAGAGGTGATTAAATACCACCAAAAGAAAGCTCTATTTGTGTGAAAAAAAGGACAAACATTTCCTACAGGTCCAGTGTTGCATGACTGAGTAATTGTCATTCAAAATGTGAGGGCACCGAAAGCTGAAAATTGGTCTGGTTATTAAGGGTGTTTAAGTGCCCAGTGGTCAAGTGGTTAATAATAGAGCTTGCAGTCAGTAGTGTTAGGAGATAGTGCGTGCTGTCTGCGTGCTCTGTACCCAGTACATACCGCTATAATATAGGGCAGGCCCCTACTTTCAAACATCCAACTTACAAACATCTCCTACTTGCAAACGCAAGGAGACAGCAGCAAGTGAGATGAAAAAAGATGGACGACAAAACAAATTATACAGGGGTGATAACCCTTCCCTATGTTTTCCAAAAAGCTTAAAAATAGTTTTTTTGACTGGAGCTACACTTTAAAAATGTACCGGTTGAAAATTACAAACAGATTCAACTTAACACAACAAACCTACACAGTCCCTGTCTTGTTTGCACCGCCTGTATACTGCTGTTCTGAGTATATAGGGCCTGGGGGCCACACACATTTCCTTTTTTTAATATGGGTACGGGGTTCCCCTTAATATGCGTACAAGACCCAAATAGGCTGGTAATGGGCAGGGAGGGCTACCCATGCCATTTTTCTGAATGATTTTCAACCATATTGCAGGAACCAGATATAACATTAAAACCGCAAGCAGTTTTAAATGGTGTTATTTCCGTTTAATGTCATTTTGTGCAGGGACTGTTCTAAACACGGGAAACACGTGGCACTTCACAGGCATACTACAGACACCTCCCAGGCACCATATTTAAAGGAATATTTCACTTTTTTTTTCACTTTAATCGTCATTAAAATCAGTGCTCCCGCCAAAACGGCAGTTTTTAAAACTTTTTTTTGCAGTGACCCATGTCCCCTGAGGCAGGAGGCAGGTCCCCAAACCCTTTTTAGGACACTATCTTCCATATTAGCCGTTAAAATTAGCACTTTCCATTTCGAACGTTCGAGTCCCATAGACTTCAATGGGGTTCGAACGTTCGTAACGAACGCGGGGGTCGTTCGCAAGTTCTGGTGCGAACCGAACCGGGGGGTGTTCGGCTCATCCCTACCCGTGATTTACACCTGATTTTCAGGGAGGAAAAGTGCGTGTTATACACCGATAAATAAAGTAACTAATAGAGAAATTGTAGATCACAAAGAATGCGCTTTCCATCACCGGTACAGTACCGACGATACAAAGAGACTGCTGGTGCATTTAGTAGGAAAAAGAACAAAAAAAAAAGTCAACAGCTACAAGTATTTTAGCTGATACTTTTAATATAAAGGACATTTATCCGTTCAGGGATCCAGCGATGTCAGCACCCGAGACAATTCTTCGCAGCCAGTTTCCTACTGCGTGTACAGGTGCTGCTCTTTGTGAATGGTCCCGCAGCCTTCAGGGACCTGTGTGTCCCCCAGAAGGCTGTGGGGGAGAGAGGAGAGGTTGAAGATCCTCACAGATCGGCGCAGTGATCTGACCCGGAAGTGGGAACAGGTACCTGTCAAAACCAGGTACCCCCCCCCCTCAAAAAAGTACCAAATGTGGTATAGCTTCCCCTTTTACCACTTCATCCTCTGGCCAATTCTGACATTCCTCTCCTACTTGTAAAAATCATCATTTTTTTCCAAGTAATAAAATTACTTGGAAACCCAAACATAATATATTTCTTTAAAAGCAGGGGCTATAGAAGATAAAATTGTGGGGGTTGCAATTTTTTATGCCACACTGTATTTGCGCAGCGGTTTATCAAATGCAATTTTTTTTGGGGGGGGGGAATCCACTTTAATGAATCCTAAAGCACAAAAACACAATAGAATATCTAATTGTTTGGTAAAATATAAATGATAACATTACGTATAATAAAAACATATCTAACATGTCACGCTTTAAAATTGACGATGCTCATGGACTGATGATGAACAACAGTACATTAAATTATCCGTAGATCACGCTTTAAAAGCCTTTACAGGTTACAAGTTTAGAGTTACACAGGAGGTCTGGTGCTAACATTATTGCTCTCCCTGTAACATTTGTGGCGATACCTCTCATGTGTGATGTGTGGTGGCAATGCAAATGACATATGTTTGTGTGACCTATGTATGTGTTTGCTTTAGTGCATGGGCATGAGGAGACAGGGGCGCTTTCAATTTTTTCTTCTATGTTAATAATTATTTTAGATTTTCTTCATTTTTACAATTCTTAGTTTTTATGTTCACATTTATGGCTATCACAAGGGATGAACACTATCCCTTGTGACAGCCAGAAGAGTGACAGATCTTCTTTATGGAGAGATCTGGGGATGTTCCTATCCCCAGTCATCTCCAACGCCTAGAGGCGATTCAGTTCGCATTGTGCGCTATACAAGTATTTCATTCATTCATTCATTCATTCATCTATATGGTCAGCTGGTAAAATTGTTGGCTTCGGTCCTGGGTTCCCGGGTGGGACAGGAGAATCTGGGAAGACTGCGGCACAGTGTGTGTGTGTGTGGGGGGGGGGGGGGGGTTGCCTCTTCCGCTGCCTGTAAAAGCAATCCAGCCGCTAATTAGTTATCACTAAAGTAGCCCCTAGGATAATTTATTGATTAAAGAGCATTGCTGACTAAAAAGAATAGATACTGGGATGATGCCTGTAGCTGCAGGTATAAACACTTCAAACTGGCGATGTATATGGGTACATCGCGGAGGCTGAAGTAGCTAAAGTATCTCCTATTTTTAGGTTTACCTATGAGACAGCCACATGCCTCACTTAAAATCTGTTAGAAATAAGACACTTGCCCTTGTCATTTAAATGTAAAATTGTGATAGAAAAGGTAACATAACAGCAATGCTGAAATCTCTTCCATTGTTATTACAGGCATGGATTCACCCATTTCACATCGCACACGGTCTAGGACAGCTCGCCGACAGCAACAGGAGAATGCCAGGTCCAACAGAAGTCGATCTCCAAGAGACCGCAACGTTGCTGAGGACCAGCCAGCACCAGCCAGACCACCGGCCAGGGAGTATCAGGCGCTGCCCACATGTACCATCTGTTTAAGTGAAATTGATGTGGGAGAGGACACTACCTTACCCTGCTCCCACCAATTTCATTCAAACTGCATAGATACATGGAGGGCACAAAGCAATACCTGCCCTCTTTGCAGAGCAGTAATGGATTTTTTTCCTCCGCAGGTTGTCAACAGAAGAGAAATCCAGAGGCTAAACTCCTGGGATATACCCTTCCTCCGTGAAGAAGACGACATGAACTTTGGTTACTTCTTTGAAATTGATGAATTTGGCATTGCCAACTTAGTTTTCTATGTGTAACATCTCTTCTGTTTTTTTAGATAGCGGAAATCAGATGACGCCTGCTAAGACCGCTATAAAGAGGAAAACAGGAGAACCAACCACCTTGCTCCTGTGGTGTAGTACTGTGTACTAGATTAAAAAAGCTAAATTTGCTGTTATCGATAAAAATGTATATTTGTGGGGAGGGCAGGGAGCACCCGATTAGGGCGCGGGCCAAGGTGGCACGAGGCGGATGTAGCGCGGGCCAGCGTGGCACGAGGCGGAGGGAGCGCAGCCTGCCATGGCACGAGGCGGAGCGAGCGCGGCCCGGCGTGGCACGAGGTGAAGGGAGTGCGGCCAGGCGTGGCAGATGGAGCACAGCCCGGAGTGGCACGATGCAGATGGAGCATGGCCCGGCGTGGCAGTTGGAGCACGGCCTGGCATGGCACGAGGCAGATGGTGCCCGGCGTGGCACGAGGCAGATGGAGCATGGCCCGGCATGTCATAAGGCAGAGGGAGCACAGCCCGGCGTGGCATGAGGCAGATGGAGCATGGCCCGGTGCGGCATGATTCAGATGGAGCATAGCCCGGCGTGGCACGAGGCAGATGGAGCACGGCTCGGCGTGGCACGAGGCAGAGGGAGCACGGCCCAGCATGGCACGAGGCAGATGGAGCACGGCCCGGCGTGGCATGAGGCAGATGGAGCACGGCCTGGCATGGCACGAGGCAGATGAAGCACGGCCTGGCGTGGCAGATGGAGCATGGCCCGGCGGGCCACGAGGCAGATGGAGTACAGCCTGGCGTGGCAGATGGAGCTCGACATGGCAGATGGAGCACGGCCTGGAGAGGCACGAGGCAGATGGAGCACGGCCTGGCGTGTCACGAAGCAGATGGAACATGGCCCGGGATGGCACAAGGCAGATGGAGCATGGCCCAGTGTGGCAGATGGAGCATGGCCCGGCGTGGCAGATGGAGCTTGGCCCGGTGTGGCAGATGGAGCATGCCCCACATGCCACAAAGCAGATGGAGCACAGTCCGACGTGGCAGATTGAGCACGGCCCTGTGTGGCACGAGGCAGATGGAGCAAGGCCCAGAGTGGCACGAGGCAGATGTAGCACGGCCCAGCGTGGCAGATGGAGCACGGCCTTGAGTGGCAGATGGAGCACGGCCCGGCGTGGCACGAGGCAGATGGAGCACGGCCCGGCGTGGCACGAGGCAGATGGAGCACGGCCCAGAGTGGCATGAGGCAGATGGAGTACAGCCCAGCGTTGCAGATTGAGCACGGCCCTGTGTGGCACGAGGCAGATGGAGCACGTGCTGGTGTGGCACGAGGCAGATGGAGCAAGGCCCGGAGTGGCACGGGGCAGATGGAGCAAGGCCCGGAGTGGCACGAGGCAGATGGAGCATGGCCTGGCGTGGCACGAGGCAGATGTAGCACGGCCCGGTGTGGCAGATGGAGCACGGCCTGGAGTGGCAGATGGAGCACGGCCCGGCGTGGCACGAGGCAGATGGAGCACGGCCCGGAGTGGCACGAGGCAGATGGAGCACGGCCCGGAGTGGCACGAGGCAGATGGAGCATGGCCCAGAGTGGCACGAGGCAGATGGAGCACGGCCTGGCGTGGCAGATGGAGCACGGCCCGGCGTGGCATGAGGCAGATGGAGCACGGCCTGGCGTGGCAGATGGAGCCCGACGTGGCAGATGGAGCATGGCCTCGAGTGGCACAAGGCAGATGGAGCACGGCCCGGAGTGGCACGAGGCAGATGGAGCACGGCCCAGAGTGGCACAAGGCAGATGGAGCACGGCCCGGAGTGGCACAAGGCAGATGGAGCACGGCCCGGGATGGCAGAAGGCAGATGGAGCACGGCCCGGTGTGGCAGATGGAGCATGGCCCAGCGTGGCAGATGGAGCATGGCAGGTGTGGCAGATGGAGCAAGCCCAGCATGCCACAAAGCAGATGGAGCACGGTCCGGTGTGGCAGATTGAGCACGGCCCTGTGTGGCACGAGGCAGATGGAGCACGGCCCTGTGTGGCACGAGGCAGATGGAGCACGGCCCTGTGTGGCACGAGGCAGATGGAGCAAGGCCCGGCGTGGCACGAGGCAGATGGAGCATGGCCCGGCATGGCACGAGGCAGATGGAGCACGGCCCAGCGTGGCAGATGGAGCATGGCCTGGAGTGGCAGATGGAGCACGGCCCGGCGTGGCACGAGGCAGATGGAGCACGGCCCGGCATGGCACGAGGCAGATGGAGCACGGCCCGGCGTGGCACGAGGCAGATGGAGCACGGCCCAGCATGGCACGAGGCAGATGGAGCACGGCCCGGAGTGGCACGAGGCAGATGGAGCACGGCCCGGAGTGGCATGAGGCAGATGGAGTACAGCCCAGCGTGGCAGATTGAACACGGCCCTGTGTGGCACGAGGCAGATGGAGCACAGCCCGGTGTGGCACGAGGCAGATGGAGCACAGCCCGGAGTGGCACGAGGCAGATGTAGCACGGCCCAGTGTGGCAGATGGAGCACGGCCTGGAGTAGCAGATGGAGCACGGTCCGGCGTGGCACGAGGCAGATGGAGCACGGCCTGGAGTGGCACGAGGCAGATGGAGCATGGCCTGGGGTGGCACGAGGCAGATGGAGCACGGCCTGGGATGACACGAGGCAGATGGTGCACGGCCCGGCCTGGCAGATGGAGAACGGCCCGGCGTGGCAGGTGGAGCATGGCCCGGCGTGGCAGTTTGAGCACGGCCCGGCATGGCACAAGGCAGATGGTGCCCAGCCCGGTGTGTGGCAGATGGAGCACGGCCTGGAGTGGCAGATGGAGCACAGCCCGGTGTGGCACGAGGTAGATGGAGCACAGCCCGGAGTGGCACGAGGCAGATGGAGCACGGCTCGGAGTGGCAAGAGACAGATGGAGCACGGCCCGGAGTGGCACGAGGCTTATGGAGCATGGCCTGGAGTGGCACGAGGCAGATGGAGCACGGCCCGGGAAGGCACAAGGCAGATGGAGCACGGCCCGGTGTGGCAGATGGAGCATGGCCCAGCGTGGTAGATGGAGCATGGCAGGTGTGGCAGATGGAGCATGCCCCGCATGCCACAAAGCAGATGGAGCACGGTCCGGTGTGGCAGATTGAGCACGGCCTGGAGTGGCAGATGGAGCACAGCCCGGTGTGGCACGAGGTAGATGGAGCACAGCCCGGAGTGGCACGAGGCAGATGGAGCACGGCTCGGAGTGGCAAGAGACAGATGGAGCACGGCCCGGAGTGGCACGAGGCTTATGGAGCATGGCCTGGAGTGGCACGAGGCAGATGGAGCACGGCCCGGGATGGCACAAGGCAGATGGAGCACGGCCCGGTGTGGCAGATGGAGCATGGCCCAGCGTGGTAGATGGAGCATGGCAGGTGTGGCAGATGGAGCATGCCCCGCATGCCACAAAGCAGATGGAGCACGGTCCGGTGTGGCAGATTGAGCACGGCCCTGTGTGGCACGAGGCAGATTGAGCACGGCCCTGTGTGGCACGAGGCAGATGGAGCACGGCCCTGTGTGGCACGAGGCAGATGGAGCAAGGCTCGGCGTGGCACGAGGCAGATGGAGCATGGCCCGGCGTGGCACGAGGCAGATGTAGCACGGCCCAGCGTGGCAGATGGAGCATGGCCTGGAGTGGCAGATGGAGCACGGCCCGGCGTGGCACGAGGCAGATGGAGCACGGCCCGGCATGGCACGAGGCAGATGGAGCACTGCCCGGAGTGGCACGAGGCAGATGGAGCACGGCCCGGAGTGGCATGAGGCAGATGGAGTACAGCCCAGCGTGGCAGATTGAACACGGCCCTGTGTGGCACGAGGCAGATGGAGCACAGCCCGGTGTGGCACGAGGCAGATGGAGCACAGCCCGGAGTGGCACGAGGCAGATGGAGCACGGGCCGGTGTGGCACGAGGCAGATGCAGCATGGCCCGGCGTGGCACGAGGCAGATGTAGCATGGCCCGGTGTGGCAGATGGAGCACGGCCTGGAGTAGCAGATGGAGCATGGCCCGGCGTGGCACGAGGCAGATGGAGCACGGCCCGGAGTGGCACGAGGCAGATGGAGCATGGCCCAGAGTGGCACAAGGCAGATGGAGCACGGCCCAGAGTGGCACAAGGCAGATGGAGCACGGCCCGGCATGGCTGATGGAGCACAGCCCAGCGTGGCAGATGGAGCACGGCCCGACGTGCCAGATGGAGCACGGCCCGGCGTGGCACGAGGCAGATGGAGCACGGCCTGTCGTGGCAGATGGAGCCCGACGTGGCAGATGGAGCACGACCTGGAGTGGCACGAGGCAGATGGAGCACGGCCCGGAGTGGCACGAGGCAGATGGAGCACGGCCCGGAGTGGCACGAGGCAGATGAAGCACGGCCCAGAGTGGCACAAGGCAGATGGAGCATGGCCCAGAGTGGCACAAGGCAGATGGAGCACTGCCCGGAGTGGCACGAGGCAGATGGAGCACGGCCCGGAGTGGCATGAGGCAGATGGAGTACAGCCCAGCGTGGCAGATTGAACACGGCCCTGTGTGGCACGAGGCAGATGGAGCACAGCCCGGTGTGGCACGAGGCAGATGGAGCACAGCCCGGAGTGGCACGAGGCAGATGGAGCACGGGCCGGTGTGGCACGAGGCAGATGCAGCATGGCCCGGCGTGGCACGAGGCAGATGTAGCATGGCCCGGTGTGGCAGATGGAACACGGCCTGGAGTAGCAGATGGAGCATGGCCCGGCGTGGCACGAGGCAGATGGAGCACGGCCCGGAGTGGCACGAGGCAGATGGAGCATGGCCCAGAGTGGCACAAGGCAGATGGAGCACGGCCCAGAGTGGCACAAGGCAGATGGAGCACGGCCCGGCATGGCTGATGGAGCACAGCCCAGCGTGGCAGATGGAGCACGGCCCGACGTGCCAGATGGAGCACGGCCCGGCGTGGCACGAGGCAGATGGAGCACGGCCTGTCGTGGCAGATGGAGCCCGACGTGGCAGATGGAGCACGACCTGGAGTGGCACGAGGCAGATGGAGCACGGCCCGGAGTGGCACGAGGCAGATGGAGCACGGCCCGGAGTGGCACGAGGCAGATGAAGCACGGCCCAGAGTGGCACAAGGCAGATGGAGCATGGCCCAGAGTGGCACAAGGCAGATGGAGCACGGCCTGGCGTGGCACGAGGCAGATGGAGCACGGCCCGGAGTGGCACGAGGCAGATGGAGCACGGCCTGGCGTTGCACGAGGCAGATGGAGCACGGCCTGGGATGACACGAGGCAGATGGTGCACGGCCCGGCGTGGCAGATGGAGAACGGCCCGGCGTGGCAGGTGGAGCATGGCCCGGCGTGGCAGTTTGAGCACGGCCCGGCATGGCACAAGGCAGATGGTGCCCGGCCCGGTGTGGCAGATGGAGCACGGCCTGGAGTGGCAGATGGAGCACAGCCCGATGTGGCACGAGGTAGATGGAGCACAGCCCAGAGTGGCACGAGGCAGATGGAGCACGGCTCGGAGTGGCACGAGACACATGGAGCACGGCCCGGAGTGGCACGAGGCAGATGGAGCACGGCCCGGAGTGGCACGAGGCAGATGGAGCATGGCCCGGCGTGGCACGAGGAAGATGGAGTACGGCCCGGAGTGGCACGAGGCAGATGGAGCATGGCCCGGCGTGGCACGAGGCAGATGGAGCAAGGCCCGGAGTGGCACGAGGCAGATGCAGCATGGCCCGGCGTGGCACGAGGCAGATGGAGCAAGGCCCGGAGTGGCAGATGGAGCACGGCCTGGAGTGGCAGATGGAGCACGGCCCAGCGTGGCACGAGGCAGATGGAGCACGGCCCGGAGTGGCACGAGGCAGATGGAGCACGGCCCAGAGTGGCACAAGGCAGATGGAGCACGGCCCGGCGTGGCAGATAGAGCACGGCCCGACGTGCCAGATGGAGCATGGCCCGGCATGGCACGAGGCAGATGGAGCGCGGCCTGGCGTGGCAGATGGAGCCCGACGTGGCAGATGGAGCACGGCCTGGAGTGGCACGAGGCAGATGGAGCATGGCCCGGAGTGGCACGAGGCAGATGGAGCAAGGCAGATGGAGCATGGCCCGGAGTGGCACGAGGCAGATGGAGCACGGCCTGCCATGGCAGATGGAGAACGGCCCGGTGTGCAGATGGAGCACGGCCCGGGAAGGCACGAGGCAGATGGTGCACGACCCAGTGTGGCAGATGGTGCACGGCCCGGTGTGGCAGATGAAGCACGGCCTGGAGTGGCAGATGGAGCACAGCCCGGCGTGGCACGAGGCAGATGGAGCACAGCCAGCAGTGGCACGAGGCAGATGGAGCACGGCCCGGAGTGGCACGAGGCAGATGGAGTACGGCCCGGCGTGGCAGATAGAGCACGGCCCAGCATGGTAGATGGAGCACAGCCCAGCGTGCCATATGGAGCACGGCCCGGCGTGCCAGGTGGAGCATGGCCCGGCATGGCACGAGGCAGATGGAGCACGGCCTGGCGTGGCAGATGGAGCCCGACGTGGCAGATGGAGCATGGCCTGGAGTGGCACGAGGCAGATGGAGCATGGCCCGGAGTGGCACAAGGCAGATGGAGCATGGCCTGGCGTGGCACGAGGCAGATGGAGCACGGCCCGGAGTGGCACGAGGCAGATGGAGCACAGCCCGGTGTGGCATGAGGCTGAGGGAGCATGGCCCGGCGTGGCACGAGGCGGAGGGAGCACGAGGCAGAGCATGGCACGAGGCAGATGGAGCCCGGAGTGGCACGAGGCAGCTGGAACCAGGCCCGGCGTGGCACGAGGCAGGGTAGAGCAGAGTGTTGAATTAAAATTCAGAGTAGTCCAATCCATAAAAAAAAATTCCACCTGAGGACCGGAAAAATCCCCTTTTTGTGCGATGACTAAGGCCGCGTACACACGGGCGGATTGTCTGCCCAACTAAGTTCGTCAGACAATCCGACAGACAGTCCGTTCAACTTTTGAATGAACGGACTTGACCACACACGATGAACAGACAGTCCGCTGAAAACTTGCGCGATGACGTGTACAGCACGTACGACGGGACTAGAAAAACGACGTCCAATACACTGCAATGCAACCTTCGGCCGTGTAAATCCTTTCTGAGCATGCGCCATACTTAGTCCGTCCAACTTGCCTACACACGAGCGGACTGTCCGCTGAGACCAAGTTTGGACGGACAAAACCAAGTTTGGACGGACAAAATTGCAGAAATTCCGAAAGACTAAGTCCGTCAGACTGTCCGCTGAAAAAGTCAGCTGAAGCCCACACATGAGCGGATTGTCCGCTGAAACACGGTTCAGCGGACTAAGTTGGGCAGACAATCCGCCCGTGTGTACGCGGCCTAAGATTATTCATATTACAGCCCCCTCTTTTAAAATCACAATCTCGTTTTTACATCACAGTTTTCCCTTGACAGTGGTGTCCTCTGTTCCCAACACATCGCTCCCCCCCAATAGTAGTGTCCCCTGTCCCCCTTCACATTGACCCCCCCAGTAATGTCCTCTGCTCCCACCTTCACATCCCCCCACAGCAATGTCCTCTGCTCCCATTCACATTACAGCCCCCCTATGCTCTGTACCCCATTGACATTGTAGACACCCTCAGCTCTGCCTCCCTAAAACATTACAGCCCCCTCAGCTCTGCTCCCACCAGTCACATTGCAGCTCCCCTCAACTCTGCCCCCCTTCACAATGCAGCCCCTACAAGCTCTTACCAGTCACATTGCAATCCCCTAAGCTTTGCTCCCCCCAGTCACAGTGCAGCCCCCCTCAGCTCTATACCCCCATTCACAGCGCAGCCCCACTCACCTCTTTACAGCGGAAGACACAGCAGCTTTGGATGGAGGGCAGGGGCAGGCACTGACGGCTTTATTCAGGTTATAGGGCAGGGTGGAGGGGATTAAGGCAGGCTGGGATTGGGCTGGGTTATAGGGCAGGGTGGAGGGGATTAAGGCAGGGTAGATATGGGCTGGGTTATATGGCAGGGTGGAGTGAGTTACGGCATGGTGGAGCGGACTACCGCAGGGTGGAGCGGACTACGGGGAATTAAGGCAGGGTGGAGCGGGACCAAGGCAGGGTGGAGCGGACTATTGCTGGGTTATAGGGCAGAGTGGATAGAGGCAATTCAGTTCGTATTGTGCGCTATACAAGTATTTCATTCATTCATTCATTCAGTGGATTAGGGCTGGGTTATATGGCAGGGTGGAGTGAGTTACGGCATGGTGGAGCGGACTATGGCAGGGTGGAGCAGACTATGGCAGGGTGGAGCGGACTATGGCAGGGTAGAGCGGACTACGGCTGGGTGGAGCGGACTACGGCAGGTTGGAGCGGAATACGGCAGGGTGGCGCGGACTATGGCTGGGTTATAGGGCAGGGTGGAGTGGATTAGGGCTGGGTTATAGGGCGGAGTGGAGCGAATTACGGCAGGATGGAGAGGAGGATTAGGGCAGGGTGGGTTTGGGCTGGGTTATAGGGCAGGTTGGAGCGGAATACGGCAGGGTGGAGGGGACTATGGCTGGGTTATAGGGCAGGGTGGAGTGGATTAATGCTGGGTTATAGGGAAGGGTGGAGTGGATTAGGGCTGGGTGGAGAGGATTAGGGCAGGGTGGAGCAGATTAGAGTAGAGTAAATTAGTGTAATGTAGTGTAGTGTAGATTAGTATAGTGTAGTGTAGGGCCTGGCTAGACAGGGATTACTTTGACGTAGTTGGCCAGCTTAAACATGCATTGCAATGCATGTGAACTAAAAATCCCTATTTTTATGTTAAGTTTGCTAGAAGGGTTTATAGTACGCAGTGTGCAGAAGGTTCATTTAGTATCTTTAGCACCTTTAGTGAGAACTTACTTTTAATTTTGTAGTAATGTATTTTTACTGAAAATTGATAAACAGTTGTGCTAATATTGTGTGCTTTGTTGCTTGAACGTTGCTAGGGTGATCCCTGGCATTACTGCTCACACTTACAAATCCCTGCACATGTCTACTCCCTCTTCCTCGTCACAGCAGCTCTGAGCTCTGTGCTCCTCTGTCTGAGGAGAGCACAAACAATGCATGCACAGGAATTATCTTAGCAATATCCTAGTGTAGCAGATGACATTTGGGATCAAATGTCACACGCATTGTAAATTTAGCTTTTGGCCTCAGGACAATAAAGGTTCTGAGGGTTAATTATTGTAGGTAGGCCTAGCACCGGTCTGGCCAGGCTATGTTTGAAAGTTCTACCTGGTCATGTAAACGGTGAGGTGCACATGACAGGCCAGAACCAAGTCTGGTTGGATGTTTTGGTATCGGCCCTCTCGGAGCCAATCGGGAGTGCCGGGGCCCGCTGGGGAGTCTGGGAGGGGGTACTTAAACAGGTGTGGGTCACGTCTTCAGGGTTTCCGGAGTTGTTCGTGAGACCCGTGTGGTCTGTTCTGGTTCCAGGACCGGGGTAGCCCATGAGGAATCCCGGTCACGGGGTGTTCGACATCCCGCAACATGTTCCTGTCAGTGGCCTCTGATAGACCTGCTTGGTCTGAGGTAGGGATCCGTCTGTTCCAGAGTCTCAGAACCTGCTGGTCTGAGGCGCAGAAACTGAGGGAGGATTCAAAGTGTCCGGGTGTGCTCTCGGCTTGGAGGGACACCACAGCTCGTGGAAGTGACCGGGTGAGGACTCTTCGGAGGAGGGCCGGCAAGTGGCATCCTGAGAAGTGCCTGGTTACTGAGTTTGGAAGGACATTGACGAATTCACACTTTTCCAGTACCATAAAGGAAGCGTTCCAGGTACGGTTGGAAAAAGGTTCCTGTAAACCCTCAGTTGATTGTTCAAGTTTTGAGTCAACGTGCTGACTGCCATGATCTCTGGCTAGAGATCTGTTCAGCCTTGAAGTACCCAGCTGCGAGTGGCTACTCTCTGGGTGGAAATAGAGACTTTGCTAAACCTGCAGTTCAAGGTGCCTGAGTTCTTCACCCGTGCCCTCTGTTCCCTAAGAGACTGTGTTTGTGAAAGTTCTACTGCAAAATAAAACTTTTTGAAAGGACTTTATCTCTGTCAGTGTTGTTGGGTATCAACCCTGGGAACCCCTAGACGTAGAGGAGCAGGCCGAGAGAAGGTAACCGGTAAGCCCATTAAGTCAAGGCCGCCCTGCAACGAGTTATGGCCGCTACATGTGGGGGCTCGTAGTCTGGGATTTACCGTTACCCCGCAAGGCCTTGGAACAGAGGGTGAAGAATGTGTTTTTCGAACTGTGCCACAGAGATCAGCGCCATTTTGGAAAGACTTTCACTGAGGTGCGTAAGCATGGGAAAAGCCTGTATCAAAAGCCCGCAAAAATCTACAGGAGCCAGCGCTCAGTGGGAGGAGTTTGAGCTGATCTTTTCCCCGCACGAGGCACCGCGTGAGTGTGTGTTGCAGAAGGAAGCGGTGAGGTTGTTTCTCGGAGCTTGGAGAGAGAACCTGAAGAGGTTTCCGCCTTTGTATGCACAGTCAGCGCCTGGACCCAGGATGCCTTTGGAGAAGGGTCTGGCGAGTGTGCAGACGCCGGGGATGGAGGTTATAGACACTGGCATCCGGTTGTTGCCGCGGGGGAGGTTCGCCCTGTGCTACATAGGGGAGGTCGAGGCACTCGGGATATTGTGTGAAAGGTGTGACGGTCTGGTCACGAATCCCCGACTGTTCTCAAGATGCCCCAAGTGCGGGAACTACGTGTTTCCGGTGATGCAGCCTGTTGTCCCACCCCGGGCCTTTCGCTATAATTGGGCAACGGGCGTTGCCACTGAGGAGACTGTCAATACGGCACCGTTGCCGTCCTTTGAGGGTCAGGCTATCGCAAGTGACCCTACCCTTCCTGAAACCTGGGAGACCTTTGCTGAGGTTTGCGGAGGAGGCTCTGCGGAAGAAGGCTGCCGTTGCTGCGTGGGCCATACAGGCAGAGGAAAGGAACAAGAAGCCCCATCATTCCAGAGGCAGGCCTGCCTCCTGCACTCCGAGGCCGGACATCTGGGGAAAAGTTTTTAGGTGCAAGCCTTGGGGCACTACCAGAGTCAGCATGGAAAATTATTTACCGGCTGGGGATTCTTCGCCTGGCTCACCAGCGGGAACCGGCTTTGACGAGGGAGATGACTGGTACTTTGAGCCGAAGCTCCCGTGAGTAATAGTTTTAGACTTTTAAGTTCTTTTAATACTAAACGGACTGTTGCCGGTGTATGACACTGCCCAGAATGACAGAGCCGTGTGGCCCCTGAGACTTTTTATTAAGCGGGCGGCAACAGAGTATGGACTTGATTTCTCCTGTGTTAGGGTGAAGTCATGGACATTACAAAGGCCTCAGAGTCACTGTAAGAAATGCTTTCATATGAGAAGTGCTGAATGGATTACAAGACTGTTTGTTACACTAGAGCAGGGGTAGCCAACCAGACAAAGACCAAGAGCCACATTTTTTACCAAGTTACCGCAAAGAGCCACATCATACGCATGGGCACACATGAACATCACCCCATCCCTTCCTCATACACACATACGTTTGCTCAGCTGGATTTATTGTAAATGTCACACACTGTTTTAACACTACAAAGACCACAGGCCAGTCATTTTCAACAATGAACACTGTGTGCACTCTCACGCAGACAAACTCTGTTTAACCAAATCCATAACAAGAATAATAGAACAATTTACAAAACATTTTTCCTTTTATTATGCGCATTATATGTGTTATTTAGTGGGACTTCTGGCAATCCTTGTCTTGAACAATCCTGTTCAAATCTGGCTTGTACTCCGTTGTTGTAACTCGAAGCAATTCTTTCACATGAGTGTCGGTCAGAACAGACCGATGCTTCGATTTCACGTGTTTCAGGGTGGAAAACACAGACTCGCAGACATATGTTGACCCAAACATTGACAGTATCTTAAGTGCAGCTCGTTTGACATTGGGGTATTTTTCCATTGGCACAAGTTTCCAAAACTCAATGGTCCCTTCCTTTAAAGCAGGTTTCAGTTTGTCCTCTTCACGAAGATCAATCATCTCCATCTCAGCCGCACCCTCATCTATGACTAGCGGGGCTTTCAAACAGTCCGTCTCAGCGTTAAATGGGTTGACAAGGAACGTAATCTGTGGCCTTTTCAGTTGTAGATCACGGAACCGGGCCACAAAGCTTTCGTGCAGCTTTTCAACCAGTGTTGCATATCTGGCTCTTTGCTTGTTCAGGACGGCGCTGGTGACCTGCCCGCTGGCTTTTAGTAGAGTGGGAAAATGTGTTAAATCTCCCTTTTGAATATGCGCCTTGAACAAATTCAGTTTGTTGACAAATGCAAACACACTTTGCACCAGATCAGGCAGCATTTTTAACTTACCCTGCAAGGTCAGGTTCAGTTTGTCCAAGTGACACAGCATGTCAACCAAAAAGGCCAGATCCATAACCCACTCGAGGTCCAAGAGCTGTGGATAGTCCTTGTTCTTCTCTTTCATGAACAGTTTCACAGCATCCAAAAGCTGGAAGAAGCGAGAGAGTACCTGGCCTTTTGACAGCCACCTTACAGTGCAGTGTTGCGGCAGGTCACCTGGAAGCCCTTGGTCCAGCTCAGCGATGAGATTCTTGAATCGCCGGTGGTGAAGCGCATGTGTACGGATGTAGTTGACGATTGCCATCACAGGCTTCATGACACTGTCCAAATTCAATGTTTTAGACACAAGTTGCTCGCTGTGTATGATGCAGTGGAAATTCCAAAACTCTGGAAATGTTTGGTCAGCTTTGCACAGCCCCACAAGCCCATTCACAGATCCAATCATGGCTGGCGCTCCATCTGTGGCTATTGCAGTTAGTTTCGCTATGGGCAGATTTGCTTTCACAAATGCATCCATCATTGTATCTTTCACATCTATGCCACGGGTTCTGTCTTTTAAAGGCATAATATCGAGGAGTTCCTCTTTGATCAAACAATCGTTTGACACAGACCGTACAAATATTGCCAATTGAGCCTTGTCTTGTATGTCACAACTCTCATCCAATGCGACACTAAAATACTCACAAGCTTGAAGATCAGAGTGCAACTTTGACTGAATAGACGTGTTAATGTCTGATATTCTGTGCTCAACAGTGTGGCGGGACAGTTGGAGGTCTGATACCATTCGTTTTAGTTTGTCGTTTTCAGGAGACAAGATTTCAACAATGTCACAGAGGCATTTTTTAATGAACTCCCCTTCATTGTATGGCTTTTTGGCCCGTGCAATGTTCCAAGCCAGTTGATACGATGCAAGCGTTACAGTCTCTGTGTGCTTTGTAAGTTTTTTGAAAAACTTTGCCTGCTTTTCTGTCTGACTTTTCAAAGTAACCAACTTGTGCTTGCGAAGTTCAGTCCCTTTTGGAAATTCCTGGTCGATGTTAGCATGGAGTGAGCTGAAGTGGCGCTGAAGGTTTGAAGCTTTGAAATGCGACAAGGACACCTGACATATAAGGCAGAATGGCTTTCCATTACGTTCAACAAAAAAATATAAACTCTCCCACTCTGTTAAAAACGTCCTGTGTTCTTCTTCATATTTTCGTTTTGCTGTGCATTTTTTCCCTGCCATTTTGCTCTTACTGAAAAACTGCCCACGTGTGCATTTGACGTAAATACAGAGAAGGGGCCGGGGTAGTGAGAGTGAGGGGTGAGCGGAGGTGTGTATGAGAGCGGATGGCGAACGGCAGAGTTCTGGCCGAAAAATTTGAAGCATGTTTTGCAATTCTGACGGACTTTCCGAATGAGCGGACTTGGCCACACACAATCACACCAAACTCCGACGGATTCGAACATGATGACGTACGACTCGACTCGAATAAGGAAGTTCATAGCCAGTAGCGTAAGTAACGTAAGAGCCGTACGGAACCGGGCAAAGAGCCGCATGCGGCTCGGGAGCCGCGGGTTGGCCACCCCTGCACTAGAGCTATGGTTGGCACATCTACAGTGACAAAATCGTAATATGTCGACCGGATAAAGAGAGTGCCATCTATTTCATCACTACAGTGGATGCTCAAGGTAAAGATTTGACTCTACCTGACCCAAGGTTCTATTGGTGAGCTGTTTTCTGGAGTCAAGTTTTGAGAAGTTGCGAAAAAAAAAAAAAAGAAGAGTTCCTTGTGTCTTTGAATTGTTTTAGTGTATCTGCAGTCCACAAAGACTCTGGGGTAGTTAGACAGGTGGTTCTATAACAGAATACATGTTAAGTTCTTCAGGCCTTGGGCCCAACATGGTCACTTGTTAAAGGACTTGTAGTTACAGTGGCTCTGACCACTAGGTGGCGTGAGTCGGCAGGAAAATACTGATAGTACACAGAGACTTTTCCTTTTCACTAATGATTAGAATGTGTTAGAGAACACATTTTCCTGAAAGGCTCCATGGCAGCATACGTGTGGGTAGCCCCGCCTCCACGATTACCCAATAGGACCCAACTCCCATAAATCTTTGCTCCTGGCCACTATCAGTGTTCCTTTTTTGTCCTCCCCAGTAGGACCAGATGGTTTCTTTCCTGGAAATAAAACTTCACGACGATTGATTGGCTGATTGACTGAGAAATTTTCCTCCGATAGGCCCTGACTGTTAAGCAGGGTATGGAGAGTATTTGCAGAGTAGCGCTGAAGAAAGGATTTCCTACCTGAGTGCGCACGGTCTGTGTCCCGTTGTTATGGGTGACCATTATCTGCTGGAGGTATGGCGTGTGTGTTCCAGTCCGTTCGGCCAGGTGATCGTTGGTGGAGTGGTGAGCCTTTTATCTATCCATGGCAGCATTGTATTTGTGTGTATTTCTTTTGTTTGTCTTGCGGTCTCCTCCATGCCGTTTGCGTTCGCTTCCGCGTTCCAGCAAACCTCTCTCCTACTTCCGGGTTATGCAGGCGTTCTGCGCATGTGCGAACCCGGTATGAGACCGAGGCTTGATTCCCGCGCATGCGCGCGAGCGCCTCGCGTCTGACGTCGGCGATGACGTCACGGGCGCCAAATTTAAAAGGCTTTGGAAGCTGTCAGAACCCTGGGAATGTTTGCAGTGGTCGCAGCGACTTCCCGGGGCTGTCAGCGCGGCGGTTTAAGGTAAGAGCGTGTCCCTTAGGCTGGGGAAATGCTTTTTAAAAAAAAAAAAAAAAAAATGTGTGTTTTATTTTTCTCTTTAGTTGCAGTGTTTCTTAAACTGTGGGTTTATTGTGAATATGGACGCCTTACTGCCTCCTAGTGGCCAGCCCGCTCATGTTAGGTAGGTCTTTAGTATTTATGCTTTTTATATATTGGAGAGAGTGTTTGGCATAGGTAGGATTGACTGTATATCCTTTTCTCTCTCTGTCTGTTTTACCCTTACAGCCCTTCTGGGTCTGATCCACAACCTAACACTTCTAGACGCAGTGGATCATCAAGATCACACCGCCATAAATCCTCCTCAAGATCTAGCCAGCATAGGTCAAGATCTGAACAGCATAATAAGAATTATTCTCACCCCCCTGCTGCTCACTCCAGCAAGCGTACGGAAAAATCATGCTGGGGGTGCAGGATGCCTGTTCCTTCGGACGTATCCTTATGCGATCATTGCTTCTCCAAAGCTGCAGATGAAAGGGATGATGCAGACCAGCGTTTGGAGTCAATAGTAAGACGGGTTGTGAAGGAGTCTCTGCAGGAGAGGGACGCTCTACAGCTGTGTGAATCCCCGTCAGAATTATTGGCTCCTCCACCTGGAGAGAACCCATTGCAGGAGACATGGGAATCCTCTCAGCCAAGCCGCCTATCTGCTCCCATCTCAGATAGTGAATCTGACTGTGAGGATCCTGGTTTAGGTTTTGACTATGGACTGGTGCCTTCATTGGTCAAAGCAGTGAGAGAGGCTCTGAAGTGGGAAGACCCTGTTACTTCCCCACCAAAGCAGAGAAAGTTCTTTAAACAGCTCAATAAGGAGCGACAATTTTTTCCCTTCCTTTCAGAGTTGGGTGACATTATTACCGAGGAATGGAGCAAGGTGGATAAAAAGGGTTCCATGCAGTCAAAAATCCTGAAATTATATCCCTTTAAAGAAGAGGATGTGAAGCACCTGGAGTCAGCACCACTGGTGGATGCAGCGCTCATGCATTTGGTGAGATATGTAACCCTACCCTTAGAGGATACGGTATCCTTTAAAGATCCTTTGGAAAGGCGGATCGATTCAGACCTTAAGAGGATATATCTGACTTCTGGAATGGCTTGCAAACCAGTGCTTGCAATGGCAGCGGTATCCAAGGCCATAGAATCCTGGGCTGATTCTGTAGAGGAATTCCTGAGGGGTATTTCTATTGAATCAGCAAAAGACTCCCCTATTCAAGAAATCAGGATGGCGTCTGCCTTTTTGGGGGAGGCATCTATTGATGTTATCCGCCTGATATCTCGGGATATGTTAGCAGCAGTCTCAGCTCGCCGTGCGTTATGGCTCCGTCCATGGCTGGCGGATCCAGCATCCAAACAGGCCTGGTGCCGTATTCCCTTTGAGGGGTCATCTTTGTTTGGTAACAAGCTGGATACTGCCATATCCCGGGCTACAGGTGGGAAATCTGGGTTTCTTCCCCAGGACAGACGTCTTCAAAACATGGAGATCCAGGCAATCTTCTTTCAAAAATACCTCAAAAGGGGGTTCGTCCGGCAAGCAGGATTCCGCGAAATCCTTTTGAAATTGGGCCCGCTCAAACTTGTCAGGTGGGGGCTCGTCTTCTCCACTTCAGGCATGTTTGGGCGGCCTCAATTCGGGATTTTTGGACTGTAAAAACAATTTCCTCAGGTCACAAGTGGGGTTTTATCAGCACCCCAAAGCTAAGATTTATTCCCACAAATCTTCCAGAATCAAAAGAGAAGAAACAAGTCCTATTGACCTACGTGAACTCTTTACTGGATCAAGGCGCAGCCGTTCCCGTTCCAGAAGAAGAACGTGGAGAGGGCATGTATTCCCCTTTGTTTCTGGTTCAAAAGAAAAATGGCACATGGAGGCCGGTAATAGATTTGACCCATCTCAATTCCTTCATTCGCAAAGAGAAGTTCAAGATGGAATCTCTGCTTACCATCCAGCAGTCCGTGTATCTGGGGGACTGGATGATATCAGTCGATTTGAAGGATGCTTACTTCCATGTTCCCGTGGCAAAGGAGTTTCAACAATACCTCCGCTTTGCAGTAGGCATTCAACATCTTCAATTTACATGTCTTCCCTTTGGGTTAACAACGTCCCCACGGGTCTTCTCCAAAGTTCTTTTGGCAGTTGTGGCCTTTCTCAGAGTCAAAGGTGTTCGTCTCCATCACTATCTCGACGACCTTCTTCTGCTATCCCAGAACAAAGATCAGCTCTTGGAGCACAAAGACCTAGTCATCTCCACTCTACAGGAGTTCGGGTGGCTTCTGAACTTAGAAAAGAGTCACCTAGATCCAACTCAGTCTCTTGTTTTCCTAGGGGCGCAGTTCAACACAGCAGAAGGTACTATCGCCCTTCCAGAAGAGAAGGTTGGAGTCATACGAGACAGGATTCATGCAGCCCTTGCAGCATCCCATCTCTCGGCTCTCCAATGTCTGAGGGTGATTGGCACAATGTCAGCCACCATTCCCATGGTAAAGTGGGCCCAGTGGCACACTCGTCCCTTTCAGAAGGGGTTTCTACAACAGTGGGACTTATCCAGCCAGACACAGCGCATATTCCTCACTCCAGCCATGAGGACGTCTCTTCTTTGGTGGCTACAGGGGAAGAACCTGCGCAACCACCATTCAATCATTCCCATCTCATGGGTCACGGTAACTTCAGATGCCAGCAACCGAGGATGGGGCGCTCACTGCCTTTCGGAGGTCGCTCAGGGCAGGTGGACGTTTCCATCACAGAGAGTCGTCTCCAATGTTCTGGAGCTAAGAGCGGCCTTCCAGGCGCTTCGGTCATTCCATCATCTGACAGCGAATGCCTCGGTCATGCTAAGGTTGGACAACACAACCGCGGTGGCTTACGTAAAGAAGCAAGGGGGAACTCGCAGCTGGTCCCTGTTACAGGAGACGGAGCCAATAATGAATTGGGCTCAGAAGAATTTGTCCAACCTTTCTGCAGTCTACATCCCAGGGGTGCAGAATGTTCAGGCGGACTTCCTATCGCGTGTCGAGTTGGACAACAACGAGTGGTCTCTACACCGGGAAGTATTCGATTGGCTCCTGACCTTAGGATTGTCCCTGGAAGTCGACTTGTTCGCTTCCCCGTGCAATCGGAAGCTTCCGAAATATTACTCAAGGTTCAGGGATCCCCAGGCATATGGGATAGATGCCCTCACAGAACATTGGAAGTTTCAGACAGCTTACGCCTTCCCTCCAGTTCCGGTGATCCTGCAATTCCTTCGGAGACTCAGGTCAGAGAAGGCGGAGATTCTCGCAGTAATTCCTTTCTGGCCCAACAGACCTTGGTTCCCTCTACTGCTGCTCCTCAGTTATCAAGAGCCAGTTCCCCTGCCTCTCAGGTCGGATTTGCTATCTCAAGGCACAAGGTTACATCCATGCCCATCATGTCTGAACCTCAAGGTATGGTTTTTGAGAGGGAAAGGCTAGAAGCTCTTGGTTGTCCGGAAGAGGTCATCCCAACCCTTCTCAATTCCAGACGCGGGAGTACTAATAGGGTATATGAGCGTATATGGTCCAAGTTTTCGGCCCATATGTCCTCCAGAGAAAATTCTTGCAGTTCTCCAACAATACAAGACATACTAAGCTTTCTTCAAACAGGCCTTGATTTACCTCTAGCTATCAGTTCATTGAGAGTCCAAGTATCGGCTATTTCAGCCTTTACGGGTATTTCCTGGGCAAACCATGCACTGGTACAACAATTCTTCAAGGGAGCTACTAGGCTCAGACCCCAAAGAAAACCAAGGTTTCCTAAATGGGACCTCCCTTTAGTGCTGGATTTTCTCTCAAACCTTGGAAAGGATTCTACGGAGCCTCTGTCCATAAGGGATCTCACTCTCAAGACCATCTTCTTGGTAGCTATAACCTCAGCCAAGAGAGTTTCTGAGATTAGGAATCTAGGTTCGGAAGAACCCTTTCTGACTTTCTTTCCAGATAGGGCAGTATTGATTCCCATGTTGGGATCGCATCCCAAAGTAACCTCGGTCTTCCATGAGAATCAGGAAATTGTGCTTCCCACTTTCAAAAACTCAGAGAGTCAGGATGTTCATCCTCTGGACGTAGGACACGCGCTGAAACAATATTTGGAAGTCACAGCTCCCTTTAGACAAACGAAATTTCTTTTTGTTCTCCCTCATGGCAAGAATAAAGGATTGCAAGCTTCGGCTAGATCTATCTCTACCTGGATCATTCAGATCATTCAGAGGGCGTACAGAGCAAAGGGCTTGGCTCCTCCTGAGGCATTAACAGCTCATTCAACACGGAGTATTTCAACATCGTGGGCAGCTTCTCGCCATGTGGCGCCTGAAGTTATTTGCAGAGCGGCCTCTTGGTCTTCTATTAATACCTTTGTTTCTCATTACTGTGTAGAGCCAGCGGCTCTGTCTTCTGTTAATTTTGGTTTGCAAGTTTTGTCGGTTGACAATGCTAAATAAACTTTTGTTCTTTGCTCGACATTTTGCCCACCCGGGTGTGTTTGGCGAGTTATTTCCCACACGTATGCTGCCATGGAGCCTTTCAGGAAAACGGAAAATTTATATCAAATACTTACCGTAATTTTCCTTTCCTGATAGGCTCCATGGCAGCAGGAGTTCCCTCCCAAATGTCTGGAGTCGGCTAGTTACGGAACACTGATAGTGGCCAGGAGCAAAGATTTATGGGAGTTGGGTCCTATTGGGTAATCGTGGAGGCGGGGCTACCCACACGTATGCTGCCATGGAGCCTATCAGGAAAGGAAAATTACGGTAAGTATTTGATATAAATTTTCCGTTTTATATGCTATTGAAAGAGGAAATTCCGTTGTATAAACACCGTAATTTTGCTCTTCAATCTCTAGAATGTATAGTGTACAGTATTGCTCTTTTTGCATTGTTTTCTTTTTCAGGATACATTGAAATCAGCTATCAAGGTCATCGGAGGAGTCCAGGTGGGCTTAGATAGCTGGTTGGGTGGTGTGCATACAGCACACCACCCATACAGGGAGGCTTTAGCGAACCCAAACAAGAAGTGGGCTCATCGACTGATTCCGCTACTGGCAGCAAAAATGTGGAGCGGATCAATTTAGTGAGAGATTGTACCAACAATCTTTCCTGTGAACCTGATCCATCCGTATTAGACTCTTCAGAAGAGGAGTCATCAGCCTCTTGCTGGTCCCCTGAGAGAAAAGCGTCATCTCACGCCACCTGTTCCTCAGTTTGAGGGTCCTGGGTTATAGACGGGGACCTGTTACGCTTAGTCCCACTCTGGGATGTGATTAAGGCATAAATTTTTTGTTCCAAGCCTAAAATGGTTGAGGAAAAAACCTCTTCAGTAACATATACAGGGGCTGCAGTGCTAAAAACAGCTGCAACACCCGACATCCCTGATGGTTCATTCTGACCAGCCAAAACAATCTCAGGGGAGGATGCCATTTTCTTAGATAAGTTTTTAGTCTTCCTAGTGGCTGCAGAAGTCTTTCTAGAGCCCTTTTTTGAGGTGATTTTACCCCCCCCCCTTCCGACCATAGCCCGATGCACAAAGCAGAGGTACTACCAGAAGGAACACATCTACTGCTTGAGCAATAGTCCAGCCCTGGCGCTGATATTAATGCTCAGCCTAATACAATAGTAAATGTGTCAAAAGGAATGCCTGTGTCACTAAGCCTCCTTCATGCCCCTCTTGCTCTTGTGTCCCTCCGCAGCTTGCAGCGGTATCAATAGTGCTTTTAAAAGATACACTTTCCTGCGCTGGACGTTGGGAGGACGCCAACGCTGCGCTAAGCCCCGTCCCTCTGTCGCGCACGGCCCCCCTCCTCTCTTTTTAAAAATAATAGCTTTCCCACATGAACGCAGGCCTCTGATCCTATGGGATCACTCTGAGGGGGGGAAATGGCAAGGAAGCCACTGAGTAGGGTGGCGTGCCATTAGTTTTTTTTCTCCTGGAGCTTCTTTCTTGTTACAGGCAAAACCTTGTTTCTTTGGATACCAGGCTCGGGTACCATTCAATTTGGCCAAAAGACACTTTGAATGGATCCAGGTGCATGGCTAGCCCCAGCAAGGATTGCTCAGCACATCTTTACTCGTGACCAACACCTTAGACACTGGCGAAGAAAACTTAGGTACTCCCAGTAGTGGGAGGGGTTATATAGGGAGTGGACTTTTTGTCTTAGGGTGTGTCAGTGTCCATCACCTGAAGGTGGCCTATAACCACATAGTAACTACTATGGCTCTGTGTCCCATTATGTACGATAAGAAAGCAGGTTACAGTGGTGGGGCAGATGAGCAGATAGGTTCAGTGTTAGGACAGATGAGAAGGTCCTTCAGTAGTGAGACAGAAAAGCATGGGGATATGGCGGTGGAGCAGATGTGCAGGGAGGTACAGTGGTGGGGCAGATGAGAAAAGGGGGTACAATGATGGGGCAGATGAGCAGGGGGGTTACAGTGGTGGGACAGAAGAGCAAGGGGGTACAGTGGTGGGGCATATGTGCAGGAGGTACAGTGGTAAGAGGGATGAGAAGGGGGTTCAGCGGTGGGACAGAAAAGCAGGGGGGTACAGATATGGGGCAGATGAGAAGAGGGTTACAGTGGTGGGACAGATGAGCAGGGGAGGTCAGTGTTGGGCTAGATGAGAAGGGGGTTACGGTGGTGGGAAAGATGAGCGGGGGGGTTCAGTGTTGGGGCAGAGGAGAAAAGAGGGACATTGGTGGGACAGATGAGCAGGGGCTTACAGCAGTGGGCAGAGGAGCAGGGGGGTACAGAGGTGGGGCAGATTTGCAGAGGAGAAAGGGGATACATTGGTGGAATACATGAGCAGGGGGGTACAGTGATGGGACAGATGTGCAGGAGGTACAGTGGTGAGGCAGATGAGAAAGGGGGTTACAGTGGTGGGGCAGATGAACAGATAAGTTCAGTGTTAGGACAGATGAGAAGATGGTTCAGCAGTGAGAAAGAAGAGCATGGAGGTACGGTTGTGGAGCAGATGTGCAGGGGGTTACAGTGGTGGGGCAGATGAGAAAGGGGGTACTTTGGTGTGGCAGTTGAGCAGGATGGTACAGTGGTAGGGCAGATGAGCAGGGGGTTACAGTGGTGGGGCAAATGTACAGGGGGTTACAGTGGTGGGGCAGATGTGCACGGTACCACAGTGGTGGGGCAGATTTGCAGGGGGGCCAGTGATCTGAGGTGTGGAGTTGCAGGAATTGGGGCTGATCTGAAATGTGAGAGTGCAGGATGTTAATTTCTCACTACTAAAGTAGTTTACAGCATTTACTTTATAAAAAATCCTTTTCATGATTGAGAGTGTGACGTTGACATTTTTTTGTTATAAAATCAGCATGCTCAATTTTTTTGAAAACATTTTTCCACAGACTGTGCTCAAAAGGTTGCTTATCCATGCCATACACTATTGCTGCACAGCTCCAATATAAAAAATGATACAATGTTATGAATAAGTTTGATACAAACAATCCATAATACAACATAAAAACTAGCTCATTAAACATTCCCATAGGCTGAGTATACACCTGCATGCATTGCTCTCTGAAAAACAGTCCGCAGTAGAATGTTTTTTCGAACGTGGTAAAGGTGTGGCTGACAATCAGGCAATAAATCTGCTATCTGAATGTCTTTTTTTTGACAGCTGAATGGGGTTTATCAATGGGAATAGTGCACCACAACCGCAAACCTGCCGATTGGTTCATGGTTGTGCCTCATTCGGATGCAGCAATGCTTGCTGAACGCGGCAATGGTCTCAGGGCTTTTGAATGCCTACAAAACAGAGGAGTGTACAGGTAAATTACATGTATAAAATACATTAAATGCACATATAATCTAATGTGAATGTTTTGCTGAACTGTCTGGTTACAGGGCCTCTGTTGAGGTTTTGATGTTACTTTTGTAGCGGGTGACGCTCAGCCCATATATCCTGCGAGCTGGGATTCACAGTCAAGGGACGGAGAGCCTGTTACCAGCCAGAGGAACTGAGACTGACACACTGACACTTATGTGTTTATACTGTACATGTTGATCATATTCCTCCTTAAAGAGGAGCTCCAGGATCCTTCAGAAATAATTAAAAGTCAGCAGCTACAAATACTGTAGCTGCTGACTTTTAATATTAGGGCACTTACCTGTCCAGACATCCAGTGGTGTCCTCACCCGAGCTGATTCTTCAATTGGCTATGGGTTGCTGACATCACCATCTTGACTAAGGAAGACCGGCAGTGAAACCTTGCCGCTACACAGCTAGTTTCCTTCATCACATGTGTGAAGTGCGCTGCGTTTTGTGAATAGGCCGCAGTCTTCTTGGACCTGTAAAATGAACTTCCAGCTCAGTTGGAGCGAGTACCTGTCAAAACCAAGTACCTGCTCCCCCCTTAAAAGGTGCCAAATATGACAGCAGAGGGGGGAGGGGAGGCAGACAAGCAGAGCTTCCCCTTTTGGGTGGAGCTCTGCTTTAATCTCCTCTTCTCAAGAGAGAATAAATTCAGTTCCTCCAGTCTTTCCTCATAGCAGTGCTCCTCCATGCTTCTTATCAGTTTGGTTGCCCTTATCCTTTTTGTAAGCTGGTGCACAAAACTGAACTGCATACTCCAGATGAGGTCTTACTAATGATTTGTGCAGGGGTAAAACGATATCTCTCTCGCTCTCTGTAGTCCATACCTCTTTTAATACAAGAAAGAACTTTGCTTGCTTTGAAAACTGCAGCTTGGCATTGCATGCTATTATTAAGCTTATGATCAACCAGAACACCCAGATCCTTCTCCACCATTGATTCCCCAGTTGTACTCCACCTAGTATGTATGATGCATGCATATTTTTAGCCGCCAAGTGAATAACTTTACATTTTGTCAACTCATTTGCCACACAGTTATCCAATTAAACAGTGCATTGAGGTCAGCTTGCAAGTTGGAGACATTCTGTAAGGAGAAAACTCCACTGCATAGCTTGGTTTCATCTGCAAAGCCTAAAATGGTACTTTTAATCCCAGACTCTATATCATTTATAAATATATTAAAAAGTAAAGGTCCCAACACTGAACCTTGGGGTACGCCACAGATAACCTTAGACTGCATATGTCAAACACAAGGCCGTGGGCCAAATACAGCCCTCCAGGCCTTGTCATGTGGCCCTCACACCCAGATTTGCACCTGGAACATGACAGAAATCAATTTCTGCCCCCTTCAGATCTCTCCCTCTGCTTCTGCTCCCTGCTGTCACTTCTAAACACAGAGGCCTTCTGTGTTTATGAGGGACGATTTGCCCTCAGCGGCTCCCAGATCTAATAGATTCCTGCACGTACTCACAGTGGGGCATGGCAGGGACAGATCTCCACAATCAGAGAGAGAATGCTCTCCTTGCAAAGCCACCTACACAGCGAGGTCCTAGAGGTGGGCCATGTAGGTGAAAGATGTGAGGAAGCTTTGTGGGGGAGGTTGGGGTAGCAAACTGTGCATAGTGCACTCCTTAACCCTGTACAGAACACACCCTTGAATGCTGCACTCTGTACATAATGCAATCAAATTAAGGTCTCATTCACATTGGAGCAACTTTGCGGTTTGTTAGGTAAAATCGCATGACGTCGCATCCTATTTCCAGCAAACCCACTGTTCAAAATGGTGCAACGCAATCAAATGGGTCCAATTATGCTGTGTTCATTCATGGTTATGAATAAGCACAACATAATTGTGTGAAATGTGTCAACCTTCTACCTGCTACTATCCTGTGTTGATTGTTGTTGGATTTCTATTGGGATGTTGCAATAAACAGACTTATACTTATATCATCATGGTGTGTAGCCACTTCCTTTTTAGAAATGTATCCCATGGAAGCGAGCTGGGGCTAGCACCCATTTGTGGAATCCAATCAACTCAATGATCTCCCCTGGAGCGGCACATTTTATTTCATTGCAAGAATAGGGCTGCCAACACACTGCACGTCCACCCCGGACACAGATGAGAATACATCCAGGGGGCCTATGCTCATCCGCTGGGGCTGCCATGTGTAAGACAGAGCAGCCACCCACTCCCACTCCCATCTAGATGTCAGCTATTCTATTTTTCTTTTTTTTTCTTTTATATTTACCTGGTGATCTGGCCAGTAAGTCTGTTTTTTGTTCAAAAGAACAAGCTGTACTGCAGATATAGCAATTAGAGGGTTGAGGCAAACATTTAACACTGACAGGGGTACTTACAATGATCAGCTTTTTATTTATGTAAAACCTTAATCAGAAAAAAAAATAAAAAAAATTGTTGCCGTAACTACTTAACCGCTGACTTTGGTATGATCTTGTGTAGGCAAGTCCGTTTCAGCGGGACTCCGTGGTAAAAACCGTCAGAGTTTATTCTGACGGAAAAACCGGTCGTGTGTATAAGGCTCACAGGGCATCACACATAAAAGAACAGAATAAGCAAGCTGCTGTTTAAAAATAAAAAGCAATGCAAATATATAAATAATAAGAATGCTATTTATTAAATAATGTATTTTTAACCACAGAAGTTGTTTTTATGTTGGATTTGCAAGGAATTATCTGCCTGCAGATTGAATTTCTTTGTATGATTTTGCCAGCAAATATATCTCCGCAGACTCCGTTCTGCTAGCTTTAGGCTTTATAGTCTTGACCTGCTGAAATCTTTGTCGCAGTCTGTCTCGTATTGGATTGGTTTCACTGCCATCCCAGACTTTGCACAGAAAATTCCCCCCAGGTTTCAGAACAATGGCTGCCAAGTCTAGAAGAGACAGACACATGCTGGCTAGTCTATGGTGATCCAGTTCTCTGAACCCGCTGGCATTGGGGGCCATGTCGCTCAGTATGGCATCTGCTTTGCCAGATGGGAGAAGGCTGACTATTTTCTGGTGTGTGGCGGGGTCTGTAAGGTCACATTTAGAGAGGAACACGGCTCCATTCAGGGGAGATATGTGAAGAAGATCCACACCCAACACATAGCCGACACTTGCCGTTGGATCTACAAAAGAAACAATAAGAATCAGTGCAAATATAAATGTAGGTATAAAGTTAGCTTGAAAAAAAGGCATGTCCATCAACTTCAAACCAAAACACATTGGTAGTTTTTATTCATTGATTTCCATCTATTGTGAGGATTTGTTGCATATGTGATGGATGAGCTCTCTTAACGTGACATACACGTAGAATTTATGCTGGCTTGTATGCTTTTTTTTTGTAATTCTTTTATTTAATGCCGGAAGAAATAACAGGCACATGGACAACAACAATAGAACATACAGAATTTCAAAACATACAGCTTACAGTATCACCCAGGTGGGATAAACATAGAGACCACCCCCAATATAGGCTTAAAATAAACAAGAAAACATTCCCGAACCGGGGGCTAGAGTCCCTTCTCAAGACCTCCAACACCAATTAGGCAAACCAATCCCACCCAGGTGGGTAGTAATCATCGCAAGGCCATGCATTACAACGAGATGCCCAAAGTGTTGTTGTTTTATAAAGAAAGGGAAAAGGAGGGAGATGGGCGATGAGCCGGGCCCCAGGCGGACAGAGCATACACTTGTTGAAACTGGTCATTCCCAGGGAGGCCCACAACCCACCGCTGCCCGCCAGGGCTAACCGGCAGGATCTAATCATGAAAGATAAAGGGCTGAGGAAGCGAAACGGTAAGGGGGAAGGGAATTACGAAAGAAAGGGGCTACAGGGGGAGACAGGGAGGAAGGAGGGTCAGGGAGAAAAAGGGGGGATCAGAACAGAGAGACAGACCAAGTAAAAGAAACACAGAAAAGGCTCCAGGCGAGC
Source organism: Lithobates pipiens (assembly GCF_037356315.1). Lineage (NCBI taxonomy): Eukaryota > Metazoa > Chordata > Amphibia > Anura > Ranidae > Lithobates > Lithobates pipiens. The sequence continues at coordinate 287,631,089 of NW_027507784.1, forward strand.
TAAAGCGACAAAGGCTAACAGAAAAGAGCAAAACAGGGACTGTGAGCGCCACCCGACCGCAGGGGGGGGGGGGGAAGGGGGGCCGAAGCCAGCAAACAGAGACTCTCTTTCAACGGGCATTTGAGGCTACCACCCGAAGGTACACCTCAGTGTAGGTGAAATGATTCCAAGGTCTCCAAGTCTCACGAAAGGCCTCCTCCCTATTATGGAGCGTCGCTGTGAGGTCTGCCATATCTCTTAATTCATTTACTTTAGAGAACCATAGAGCCATTGCCGGTGGGTTCTCCGATCTCCAGCACAAAGGGATACAGGCCTTCGCCGCGTTCAGCAGCTGAATAGTCAACGAGTTCCTATACTTTTTAATGGGTCGCTCCGACAGGTGCAGCAGGCAGGCCGCAGGGTTCCCCTCCAGAGAGACACCAGTCAGACGACCGATCGTGTCGGTCACCCCGCGCCAGAAGGGTACCAGCTTGGCTTGTATGCTTTTATGCTGGCTGTGTACATATCTTTATATATTTTTGTAGACGAGTGCAAGCACTACCTAATGCTGTGATTTTTTTTTTATTGCACTGCTTTGTGGAGGCTCTAAGCTTTAGGTGAGCTATGGCATGTATAGTTTTGTACTTCCTTTTGCAATGAAGGCCATTTTATGCAGATTTCACATTTTCACACTATAAAGAAAATATATCAATAAAACCACAAGAACTTGCATACTCTGAACCCTAAGGCCGCGTACACACGCGCGGACTGTTTGCCCAACCTTGTTCGTCAAACAGTTTCGGCAAACAGTCCGCTCAAAATTTGCATGAGCGGACTTGCCCACACACGAGCGGACTGTTTCAACGAACTGTTTGCCAAACAGTCCGCTCAACTTTTGAAATGAACGGACTCGCCCACGTAAGGCGGAGGCAAATCCGCCCATTTCGAGCGCGTGTACAGGTAGGCGGGGCCCGCGAAGGAGACGTCGCGGGCTCCGCCGCCTGGAATGGGCTTAAAGGGGAACCCCAACGCCGAAAAAAATCGGCGTGGGGGTTCCCCCAAAGTCCACACCAGACCCTTGTCCGAGCACGCTACCCGGCCGGCCAGGAAAGGGGGGCGAGCGAGCGCGCCCCCCCTCCTGAGCCGTACCAGGCCGCGTGCCCTCAACATGGGGGGGTGCCTTGGGGAAGGGGGGGCCGCGCGGCCCCCCCACCCCAAAGCACCTTCTCCCCATGTTGATGAGGACAAGGGCCTCTTCCCGACATCCCTGGCCGTTGGTTGTCGGGGTCTGCGGGCGGGGGGCTTATCGGAATCCGGGAGCCCCCTTTAAGAAGGGGGCCCCCGGATACCGGCCCCCCACCCTATGTGAATGAGTATGGGGTACAATGTACCCCTACCCATTCACCTGTGAAATAAAGTACAAAAAAAAACACAACACAGGGAAAAAATATTTTATTGCACAGCTCCGGGGGTCTTCGGGGGTCTTCTCGCCGGACTCCTCCGCTATGTGTGTGTAGCTCTTTTACTAGCGGAGGAGCCCGGCTTTCTTCCTCCCCGCCGCCGGCCTCTTCTCCCGACTTCGGGGGTCTTGTCCCCCTCTTCGGTTCTTCTGCCGGGCCACCGCGCCTTCTTGTAGCTCTTTTACAGGCGGTGGCCCGGTCTTCTGTCGCCGCTGCCTTCCGTTCTTGTTCTTCTTCTTGTTCTTCTGCTTCTTCTCCTGGAGATGTTGACTCGACGAGCTCTCCGGCCGGAATGCCAGAGCCGCGCTGTGCGGTCACTTATATAGTGACAATGGGGCGGTGTCACATGGTATATGTCACATGGGTTGGTCACATGGGTTGATGTCACATGGGGACTATGACATCGTAAGGGGGCGGGGTCACCATGTGACATATACCATGTGACATATACCATGTGACACCGCCCCATTGTCACTATATAAGTGACCGCACAGCGCGGCTCTGGCATTCCGGCCGGAGAGCTCGTCGAGTCAACATCTCCAGGAGAAGAAGCAGAAGAACAAGAAGAAGAACAAGAACGGAAGGCGGCGGCGGCGACGACAGCGGCGACAGAAGACCGGGCCACCGCCTGTAAAAGAGCTACAAGAAGGCGCGGTGGCCCGGCAGAAGAACCGAAGGCGGCGACAGAAGAACGGAAGGCAGCGGCGACAGAAGACCGGGCCACCGCCTGTAAAAGAGCTACAAGAAGGCGCGGTGGCCCGGCAGAAGAACCGAAGAGGGGGACAAGACCCCCGAAGTCGGGAGAAGAGGCCGGCGGCGGGGAGGAAGAAAGCCGGGCTCCTCCGCTAGTAAAAGAGCTACACACACATAGTGGAGGAGTCCGGCGAGAAGACCGCCGAAGACCCCCGGAGCTGTGCAATAAAATATTTTTTCCCTGTGTTGTGTTTTTTTTTGTACTTTATTTCACAGGTGAATGGGTAGGGGTACATTGTACCCCATACTCATTCACATAGGGTGGGGGGCCGGTATCCGGGGGCCCCCTTCTTAAAGGGGGCTCCCGGATTCCGATAAGCCCCCCGCCCGCAGACCCCGACAACCAACGGCCAGGGTTGTCGGGAAGAGGCCCTTGTCCTCATCAACATGGGGACAAGGTGCTTTGGGGTGGGGGGGCCGCGCGGCCCCCCCTTCCCCAAGGCACCCCCCCATGTTGAGGGCACGCGGCCTGGTACGGCTCAGGAGGGGGGGCGCGCTCGCTCGCCCCCCTTTCCTGGCCGGCCGGGTAGCGTGCTCGGACAAGGGTCTGGTGTGGACTTTGGGGGAACCCCCACGCCGATTATTTTCGGCGTTGGGGTTCCCCTTTAAGCCCATTCCAGGCGGCGGAGCCCGCGACGTCTCCTTCGCGGGCCCCGCCTACCTGTACACGCGCTCGAAATGGGCGGACTTTCCGAGCGGGAACAGTCCGCTCATTTCGAAAGTACAGCGGACAGGCCCACACACGGGCGGACTGTTCGCTCAAACACAGTTTCAGCGGACAGTTTTTCGGAATTTCCGAAAGACTTTGTCCGTCCAACTGTCCGCTGAAACTGTCCGCTGAAAGCCCACACACGAGCGGACTGTCCGGCCAAACACTGTTCAGCGGACAAGGTTGGGCGAACAGTCCGCCCGTGTGTACGCGGCCTAAACTAAACTGATCCAGAGAAAGGTAAAAAAAAATACTCTAATAAAATCTAGTCTATTTTACTCTATGGCCCCATTCACAAATGAGCGATTTGGAATTGCGGGAGTAGAATCATGAATTTCCAAAACCTATTAAATCACCACAAAACATGTGACGTGTGTTTGGGTGCCATTCCTTCTTAATGAAACACCAAATGTGGTGTGATTTTGCAGTGATTGTCACACAACAAAATTTAAATAAAAAAAAAAAAAAACGCTCCTGGCTCAGTGTCAAAATTTGGTACATGACCTTCATTGATGTAACAAATGTGTATAGGGAAGTCTATTCAATTAAATGGGCTGCCCAATGTGTGACATGCAAAAAAACAAAACAAAAACTAAATTGTGCGCAAGAAAATAAGTACGCACTACGCAAAATGTGAATGGGGCCTAAATGGAAAAAAAATTCCTTTCTGATTCTGATCGCAATTGGATAATTCCCTAGATCAGCCTTCTACTATGCTATTTCTTACAAATATTAGGAATAATTCATATATTTTGCATTTACAAACATATACATCGCTCGCACTCATCCCCAAAATAAATTTAAAAAAACGTTTAAAATACAATCTGCAAACAGCATAAAAAATATTGCTTAAATCCACGTTTACATCACCCCACTGCATGTGCAACAAGTCCTCACAATAGATGGAAATCAATGAACATAGACTACCAATATTGGTATATAATTTGCTGCAAAAAGATATACATGCAAACTTCCTTTAACATGTCTTATTACCAGGGCCGGACTGGGAATAAAAAGCAGCCCTGGAAAAAAATTTCATACCAGCCCCACAGCATTATTATACCAGCCCAACAGCATAACGTCATTATTTTCTTGTTCATGAAAGGGAAAAACCATACATTTTAAAGCACATTTGATGACGAGTGTATTATATATAGATATGAAATCACATAGGGAGATTATATATATATATATGCAAATTCCAGTTAAAAGTGGTAAGTGGACAATCATCAAGGGGGACCCCAGGAACTCAGAACTTGGGGGGGGGGGACCACCTTCCACAGAAAGAATACACTAAGGTAAGGGGGGCGTGTGCCCACCAAATGCAGCTTTACTCTGCCCGTGAATGCAGTCTCACTGTGCCCACAAATGCGGCCTCACCATGCCCACCATTGCAGCCTCACTGTGCCCATCAAATGCAGCTTTACTGTGCCGTGAATGCAGTCTCACTGTGCCCCTGAATGCAGCCTCACTATGCCCATGAAGGCAGCCTCTCCTGTGCCCCATGTCCCAGTCTGCAGTCCACATCTGTGGGAAGGTGTGTTGTTGATGCTTGGTAAGGTACCTTGCATGCCAGCAGGATATCCATGACGGCCAGCAGCAGCCAGGGTCTGTTCTCATTTTGGATGGGGACGGTGCTCCTTCCAGAGGATCTGTTTGCTGTGAGCTGGAGTGGTCGCTGGCCACCTGAACCTTCAGCCGTCCCCATTTTTTGGCCCCAGTCAGCCTGTTCCTCTGGTCCTGGGGAAGTGGAGAGCACTGGATGGGAGCTGGAGAGATGGGGGAGCAGAGACTACTGCATCAATCAACTAGAAGAACTGGGTCTCCAGCAACTGATAAACACTCCCATGCATGGGTCAGGACACACCCTGGACCTCATTTTCAAACAGAACATTGACGTCAACATACTCGACAACATAACATTGCCATGGACGGATCACCACGCCATCAAATTCAAAAAAGCTAACAACATCACCAACGATAAACGGAATCCTGTAACAACAACGCACTGGACCAGATCGCATAAAAAACTGTATTCGGAATCCTTCAAATCCACTCTGTCCAACAAGATAACTACAATAACCTTAAACCACTCTACAGAGGAAACACTGAACTCCCTGAACAGGGCATTGCTGCAATCAGCAGACTCGGTAGCACCAAAACGCAGGGCTCTCATCAGGAAGAAAAACTCTGGATGGTTTAATAGCTCCCTCGCCGTACTAAAGCAAGAGCGCAGAAGAGCGGAAAGAACATGGAGAAGAAATACCACCGAGGAAAACCACTTTAACTACAAAGGTCTCACAGAGAATTATCGGAAAGCAATCTTCAAAGCCAAAAAGGACCACTTCTCATATACAATCTCAACGGCCGCAAACCAACCACGGGAACTGTTTAAACTGGTTAATCAATCAATGAATCCGGTGTGCCTAGAACCCCCACAAAGTGAATCCCATGATTACTGTGACAAACTGTCGGATTTTTTCATCGATAAAGTCAAAACCATCAGGGAAACAATTTGTCAGAAGAAAACATCCAACCTCAGCCAGCAAATACATAAAGAGGATGTCTGCACCAACATACCGCAACCGCCAAAATTTTCACTATCCCCAATTACCGTAGACACCGCAAAAAACATCATTAATAAACTGCATGACAGTACCTCACCTATTGACATCATCCCCACAAAACTACTGAAAGAATGCTCCGACATCGTGGCTCCAACCATAACCCACCTCATAAACAGATCATTCCACGAAGGGATTGTTCCCAGCATCCTCAAACAAGGCATCGTCAAACCTCTACTCAAGAAACCAAACCTGGATCCTCAGGATCCAAACAACCGTAGGCCAATTACAAGCCTCAACACCATTTCTAAGATCATGGAGAAAGCTGTAGTACATCAGCTACAACTTCACCTGGATACTCACAAACTCCTGCTTCAATCAGGCTTTCGCCCAGGTCATGGAACAGAAACAGCTCTCCCCAAGATTTGGGATGACGCCCTCGAAGCAGTAGATGACGGAGAGCCGTGTCTCCTAGTACTGCTAGACCTAAGTGCAGTGTTTGATACAGTAGATCACAATACTCTACTTGTCCGCCTCACAGAAGTAGCCGGAGTCCAAGACATAGATCTCCAATGGTTCGCGTCCTTCCTAGGAAATTGGTCACAGACAGTGAAACTAGGAAAATTCCTCTCCGAAACTCAGACAGTCACCTGCGGAGTCCCTCAAGGCTCTCCTTTGTCACCCGTTCTCTTCAACATTTACATTCGCCCACTCCTTCAAATCATCAGATGCTCAGATCTCTGTTTCCACTCTTACGCTGACGACACGCAACTTTATTTCCGGATCAATGGAAAAAAAGATCACCAACAACAACTTGAAAACTGCCTCAAATCAATAGAGGACTGGATGACCACTAACTCCCTCCAGCTGAACGAATCAAAGACAGAGCTTCTTATCTTACACCCAAATCATAAGCCCGCAACCAAAACCTCCTGGTCTCCACCAACCGTCTTTGGGCAGACTATCTCCCCAAAGACCAAAGCGAAGAGTCTCGGGGTTATTTTAGATGCACAAATGTCAATGGATGCACAAATAGGAGCAGTAGTCGGTGGATCTCACCACCTGCTGTGCATGCTTTGCAGACTCATCCCTTTTATCCCAAAGAATGACAAAGCAGTGGTAGTTGGAACAATCATTAATTCACGACTGGACTACGCAAACTCGCTTTACATAGGATCAATATCAACTTGCGCGAATACAACTGATCCAAAACACGGCAGCAAGGCTGATAACAGGAAAAAAACCCTGGGAATCCATCTCTCCTTCGCTGAGGAGCTTAACAGTAAAAAATTGGATCACGTTCAAGACCCTTTGCCTCACCCACAAATGCCTGCATAGAGAAGCTCCGCAATACCTAATGGAGAAAATAAATCATTACACACCAAACCGCAGTATTCGATCAGCCAACAAAAACCTCCTCCTCGTGCCCAAAGCCCGGTATAAATCCAAGGGGGATCGGCGATTCGGTGTCCAAGGGCCTCAGCTATGGAATGCTCTACCAATCAACATCCGCCTGGAAGAAAATCACCTGGCTTTTAGGAAAAAACTCAAGACCTTCCTCTTTTAGCAGATGATCAAAGCTCGCCACAGCGCCTAGAGGCGATTCAGTTCGCACTGTGCGCTATACAAGTATTTCATTCATTCATTCACTGGCGGGGTTGGAGAACACATGGGTGGGGGCAAAGAGCAGGGGGTAGTGGAGATCACAGGGGTGGGGGAGCAGAGAGCGCTGGGGGGGGGGGAACTTAAGAGTACTGGGGGGGGGGCAAAAAGAACAGGGGTGGAGAGCATGGTAGGCTGAGAGCACTGAGGGGGCTAAGAGTGTGGGGTGGCGAAGAGCACTGGGAGGGGGGGGGCAGAAAAACTGGGGTGGAGAGCACGGGGGCTGGAGAGTACTGGGGGGTACAAAGAGTAGGGGAGAGTGGAGAGCAATGGGGGAGGGGTGCTTGAGAGCACCAGTGGGGGCCAGAAAGAACGGGGAAAAGCATGGGGGACTGGAGAGCATTATGGGAGGTGGAGAGCACTGGCAGGGTTGGAGAGCACATGGGTGGGGGCAAAATGCAGGGGGGAGTGGAGACTACAGGGATGGGGAGTGGAGAGTGCTGGGGGAGCCAAAAAGAACAGGAGTGGCGAGCACGGGGGGGGTAGAGAGCACTGGGGGGGGGGGCTGGAGAGCGATGGGTGGAGCTTGAGAGCACCAGGGGGCCAGAAAGAACAGGGGTGGGGAGAATGGGGGGGCTGGAAAGCACTTGGGTGGGGGCTGGAGAGTGATGGGGAGAGCACTGGGGGGGTGAGAAAGAACAGGGGGGGAGAGCACAGCTCTCGGTGGAGTGGAGAGCACTGCGGGGGAGAACAGGGGGGAGCACTGGGGGGGGGGGAGGGGAGAACAGGGAGGAGAGCACTGGGGGAAGTGGAGAGCACTGGAGGGGGGGGGGGAAACGGGGGGAAGAGCACTGTGGGAGAGCAGGGGGGAGAGCACAGGGGGGGGGTGAAGAGCACCGGGGGGTGAAGAGCACTGGGGGGTAGCTAGAGAAGGATGGGGAGAACTGGAGAGCGGGGGCAGAAAAAATAGGGGTGGAGAGAACTGTGGGGGGGGCCGGGCTGGAGAGTATGGTGGGGGAGGAGAGCACGGGGGACAGGTAGCACAAGGTGAACTGGGGGGGGGGGGGCAGTAAAATGAGTTGGATAGGAGGATCAGCAGGGGGGCTGCATATAGAGGAAATAAGCTTTCTATATTCCTCCATGCAGCCCCTGAATGCTTGATTCTCCTCTCCCTCCTGCAAGCATTCAGAGGCTGCATGGAGGAATATAGAAGGCTTATTTCCTCTATATGCAGACCCCCTGCTGATCCTCCTATCCAGGTACACAGGGCGGGCTGTACAGGCAGCGTCTCATCCTCTTGATCACAGCGCTGGCTGGCTCTGTGTTCGGCGGCCGCTCTGTAACACAGCCCCGCCTCCCAGACTGCCTTGTGTGATAAGTGGAACGTTGATTCTATATACTATCACATGAGCCGGTCTGGGGGGGCGGGGCCGTGTTACAGAGCGGCCGCCGAACACAGAGCCAGCCAGCGCTGTGATCCGCAGTCAAAAGCACCAATGCAGCCGCAACTAAAAGCAGCCCCAGGGCAGGCGGCCTACCGGGAAATCTCCCGGTATCCCGGTAGGCCAGTCCGGCCCTGCTTATTACATTGAAGGAGATTCACATGTATAGGAGATTGACATATACAGAATATGCAACATTATTGGTAGATTTTATTCATTGATTTCCATCTATTGTGAGGATTTGTTGCATATGCGATGGATGAGCTCTCTTAACGTGACATACACGTAGAATTTATGCTGGCTTGTATGCTTTTATGCTGGCTGTGTACTTATCCTTGTATATATTTTTGTAGATACTTTGTGGATGAGTGCAAGCACTACCCAATAAATAAATAAATATATATTTTCTAACGCTTCTAAACACAAACGCGGCATGTAAACGCAGCAAAACGGACATTTTAAACATGGGTTACTATCTGTCAAGTTAAATCGTTCAGGAGAGGTTGTGAAAACGTCCCATGTACATTAATTACATTAAGTGTCAGAACAGGGCTCAAAATTTTAAGTCCTGAGCTACTAACCAGGCCTTAAAGTGGTTGTAAACCCTTACAACACACTTTGACCTACAGGTAAGCCTAGATTAAGGCTTACCTGTAGGTCCAAGAAATATCTCCTAAACCTATACGGTTTAGGAGATATTTGCCGAAAGACAGGCACCGCTGTCTACGGCGCATGCGCCGTAGACAACGGTGCGCAGGCGCACTGAGCGCGGCATCGTCAACGACGAAGATGCCGCGTGTGTCGGCTCCCGTGCGCATGCGCGGGAGTGACGTCATTGCGGCTTCGCCAAATGACAGCGGCAGAGGAGCGAGACCCCACAGAGAAGATGGATGCGCCGGACTACAGAGGACGGCGGTAACATCGCTGGCTCCTGTGTCAGGTAAGTGACACATAATGGACTACTATGTGATGCATAGTAGTCCATTATGCTTTGCCTTTGCAGGGAATCAAAGAGGAAGTCAACTCATCAGGGTTTACTTCCTCTTTAAGGGTTACTCGTCCCCAGTTGCCCCTCCCAACCCCGCCCTTATAAACGATCTCATGATATGACACTTAAAATGTTTTATGCAGAATTAAGTTACAAAAATAAATATTAACAACAACTTTATCAGTGCCCATCAAAGCAGCCTCACCTGTGCCCATCAATGCAGCCTCACCTGTGCCCAAAAATGCAGCCTCACCTGTGTCTATCAATGCAGCCTCACCTGTGCTCAACAATGCCACTTCATCTGTGCAGGGGAAGAGAGGAAGAGGATTGCTGGCCAGGTCATAAGAGAGGGGGGAACATCACTGTAACAGCTTTCATTTGAATTGCTGCGTGTTCCCTGCGCTCGCCGTCACATACAGCTTCGCCTTCTGGCCCAGATACTTTGATATACGTCACATGACCTGGCATTAGACCGGTGTTCTGTCTATCAAAGTACCCAGGCCAGGAAATGGGACTGTATGTGACGGTGAGCGTGGGGAACACTCAGCAATTCAAATGAAAGCTGTTACAGCGATATTCCATGCTCTCTGATGATCTGGCCGGCTCTCTCTCCCCTGGGCTATGGCTAGAAGGGCTCCCATTCAACCCCGCCTCCGAGGCAGCCCCACGCTCACCAGCAATAATTTTCCACTCGCAAAATGCGAGTAGGTGAGTGGAAATTTTGAGGACTGTCATAGAATATCACATAAGGTTATAGGAGAAGCTCACAGAGTGTATTACACTGGGGAAGGAAGTATAATCTGTTGTACATGACAGTTTTGGTAGGACCTACACATTTTTTTTAAATCATGTTTGGGACGCACACTTTAGGAAGTTGTATGTCCATGTCTAGTTGATGTAGCTGGATCTGACAATTTGCTCACCTTGACCCAAGGAATTGAGTTTCTCTATGAGCACCTGGCTCCAGGCTCCAGGAGCCGCTCCGCAGTCGATCACATGAAGTCCTGGCTTCAGGAGTTTTTGCTCCGTGTCAATTTCGAGAAGTTTGTAAGCGCTGCGGCAGCGGTAGTTTTGTGTCCGAGCTGCTTTTACATAGGGATCCTTCTTCTGTCTGGCCAGCCATATCTGCTCTGCTCCTGTCTTGTCCTTTTCTTGAACCAGGCTGGTATGAATATTGCGACATTGCACTAGACAAGAGGCTTTCTGACAGAATCTGCAAGCAAAAGAAACAATAAATTGCCATCAAATATGATAAACAGAAAAACTGATGACACCAATGTTACTTCTAGAAGCAAGCATGCAGCCAATGAATAATACTGCTTAACCAATTCAGCCCCAGAAGGATTGACCCACTTCCTGACCAGGCCATTGTTTGCAATACGAAACTGCGTCGCTTTAACTGACAATTGCCGTCCTTTTTTAACCACTTCAATACAGGGCACTTAAACACCTTCCTGCCCAGACCAATTTTGAGCTTTCAGCGCTGTCGCACTTTGAATGACAATTGCGCGGTCATGCTACACTGTACCCAAATGAAATTTTTATAACTTTTTTCCCACAAACAGAGCTTTCTTTTGGTGGTATTTGATCACCTCTGCGGTTTTTATTTTTTGCACTATAAATAAAAAAAAAGAGTGAAAATTTTGAAAAAAAATATATATATATTTTTTTTACTTTTCGGTATAATAAATATCACCCCCCCTCCCCCCCCAAAAAATTAAAAAAAACATTCATCAGTTTATGCCAATATGTATTCTACATATTTTTGGTTTGCGCAAAAGTAAAAGAGTCTACAAAATAGGGGATACATTTATGGCATTTTTATTATCAATTTTTTTTTTTTTTTACAAGTAAAGGCAGGGATCAGTGATTTTTTTTAGCAAGACTGCAACATTGCGGCAGACAGATCGGATACTTTTGACACTTTTTTGGGACCAGTGACAATTATACAGCGATCAGAGCTAAAAATGGCCACTGATTACTGCATAAATCTCACTGGCAGGGAAGGGGTTAACACTAGGGGCCGATCAAGGGGTTAAGTGTTCACTAGGGAGGTGTTTCTAACTTTGGGGGACAGGACTGCCTGGGAGTATAGAGAGATTGCTGAGAACGTAAGTATGACATCTTTATTATTTTAAAAAAAAAAGGCTTTAATATCACTTTAAAAAGGAAGTAAAGGCAAAAAACAAGAAAAAAAAAAAAAAAAAAAAAAAACACACCCTGTAAGGCAAAGGCATAATGAGCTAGTATGCATAGCATACTAGCTCATTATGAATAACTTACCTGAGAATGAAGCCCCCGAAGCGGTCCTCCGTCTTCCTCTTTGCCGCTGCCATGTATCCCGGAGCGACTTCCGGGTCTCGCTGCTCCGGCGATGACGTCACTCCCGCGCATGCCCACGGAAGCCGACACTTGCGGCATATCGCCGCGATCTGCGGCCTGCCCAGTGCGCCTGTAGACAGCGGTGGCCGTCTTCGGGTAAATATTTCCTAAACCTTGGGTTTAGGAGATATTTCTTGGACCTACAGGTAAGCCTTAATCTAGGCTTACCTGTAGGTCAAAGTTGATTGTAAGGGTTTACAACCACTTTAAGGCTCGGTTTACACTGCTGCGACATAGGATCTGACTTGTCAGACCCCAAGTCGCATGATGACAAATTCAATGTTTCCCTATGAAAGCCTTTCTTATTCCCTGCAAAGTAAAAGCATAATGTGCTAGTATGCATCACATACTAGCACATTATGTAACACTTACCTACAAACGAAGCCCGTGCTGTCCCCGCTGCAGGCCGCATCCATGTTTTCCCCTCTTCCTTCAGGGGCCACGGACTCCGGCTCTGTGACTGTCTGGAGCCACGTGACGTCATTCCAGCGCATGTTTAAGGGAGCCGCCTGTCACGGCACTCGCTACTAAAGAAATGGCACAGGCAGCCATTTCTTCATAGCACATGTGCCAATGACAACATTGGCACAGTACAAAGTAAATATCTCCAAAAAAGCGCACTTTTAGGAGATATTTACAGTACCTATAGGTAAGCCTTATTATAGGCACAACTTACAAATGGAGGTTTACAACCTCTTTAACTGATGCTACACAAGTCGCTCTGACTTTAACCACTTGCCGCCCGCCCTATAGGCAATTGACGGCTGCAAAGTGATTTCATAATCCTGACCGGACGTCATATGACGTGATCAGGATTATGAGCCGCTGCGCGCCCCCGGGGGCGCGCATTGCGGCGATCGTTGTTGCAGGGTGTCAGTCTGACACCTGGCAACTACGATCTCGGTAAAGAGTCTCTGACGGAGACTCTTTACCACGTGATCAGCCGTGTCCAATCACGGCTGATCACAGTGTAAATGGGAAGAGCCGGTGATCGGCTTTCCCTCACTCGCGTCTGTCAGACGCGAGTAGAGGAGAGCCGATCGGCTGCTCCTCTGACAGGGGGGGCCTGTGCTGATCGATTATCAACACAGCCCCCCCGAGGATGCCCACACTGGACCACCAGGGACGCCACCAGACCACCAGGGAAAAGGTAATCCTCCCTAGACCACCAGGGATGCCAGTCAGCACAATGGATGCCAATCAGTGCCCATAATGGATGCCAATCAGTGCCCACAATGGGCATCACTGATTGGCATGCATTATTGTTTGGCACTGATTGGCATCCATTACTATAGTATAACACCAATGCTGCCTATGAGTGCCCACCTGTGCCGCCTATGAGTGCCCACCCATGCCCATCTGTGCCGCCTATCCATGCCCATCTGTGCCGCCTATACATGCCCATCTGTGCTGCCCATCCATGCCAATCCGTGCCAGCTATCAGTGCCAATTTGTGCCACCTATCAGTGTCTGTCCGTGTCGCCCATCCATGTCACCCATCCGTGCCGCCCATCTGTGCCGCCCATCCGTGCCGCCTATCAGTGCCACATATCAGTGTCCATCAATGCCACCTCATCAGTGCCACTTCATTGGTGCCACATTGGTGCCCATCAGTGCCGCCTTATCAGTGCCCATTAGTGTAGCCCCATCAGTGAAGGAGAAAACGTACTTATTTACAAAGTTTTGAAACTGAAACAAAAAAAACATTTTTTTTTTCAAAATTTTCGGTATTTTTTTATTTGTAGCACAAAAAATTAAAACCGTAGAGGTGATCAAATACCAGCAAAAGAAAGCTCTATTTGTGGGAAAAAAAATGATAAAAATTTCATTTGGGTACAGTGTAGCATGACCGCGCAATTGTCATTCAAAATGCGACAGCGCTGAAAGTTCAAAATTGGTCTGGGCAGGAAGGTGTTTAAAGCGGAGGTCCACCCTAAAGTGGACCTTCCGCTCATCGGAACCCTCCCCCCCTCCGGTGCCACAATCTGCACCTTTCAGGGGGGAGGGGGGTGCAGTTACCTGGATAATCCAGGTAACTGCACCCACTTCCGGGATAGCTCTCTGCGGAAAGGGGCGTAACGTACGCCCCTTTCCGCAAGTGCCCGCCCCTTCCCGCAAGTGCCCCGCTGCCTGCTGGGAAACACACAGATCCCAGAGGCAGCGGGGAGCGTCCTTATTGCGCAGTGCGATTCGCGCATGCGCAGTAGGGAACCGGGAAATGAAGCCGAAAGGCTCCATTTCCTGATTCCCATACCCAAGATGGCGGCGGCAGGACCCGACAGGCGACCTAGAGATCGGCTTCGGGTGCCGACATCGCGGGCGCGCTGGACAGGTAAGTGTCACTATTTTAAAAGTCAGCAGCTGCAGTATTTGTAGCTGCTGGCTTTTAAGAAAAAAAAAAAAAAAAACGCGGAGTCCCGGTGGACTCCCGCTTTAAGTGCCCTGTATTGAAGTGGTTAAAAAAGGTTCCTGCACTACTTTGATCTGGCTTTGGTGTGATTTCAGCCCTTGTAGAGGGCTCCTAAATAGCATCCAAGCCAGATCAAGTTGGAAGGAAGTCGCAGGCAAAGTCGTACAACTCTGCCACTGCAGCAGTGTGAACCGAGCCCAACACAATTACATCATTAACCCACAACAGTTATGGATATCAATACTTCTGACTTCACCTGCTGCATGTTTGTTCTGAGTTAGCACCTCAAATTATTGACATAAACAGTCAGAAACCTATTATTTACTGGAGGTCAGCAATGCCGGCCTTCGAGTTTCTGTAAGTAAAGAAGATCTGCAATCTAAACTTGAAACCTTTGAATGTAGACCCCTTTTAATTATGTGTTGATGCATCTGCATTAAACTGTACCTAATCCCAAAAACTACCGTATATACTCGAGTATAAGCCGAGATTTTCAGCCTCTTTTTTGAGGCTGAAAGTGCCCCCCTCGGCTTATACTCGAGTCATCGCTGTCTGCCCGCTCGATCAGCGTGTCGAGCAGACAGACAGCGGCCATTCTATTCAAAAGCCGCGCCTCCGGCTCCGCCTTCGCCTGTGATAGGCGGAACACTGAATTTCCCAGCAGCCTGTGTTCCGCCTATCACGGACATCGTATCATCCTCGTACTACGGACGAGGATGATACGACGTCTGTGATAGGCGGAACACAGGCTGCTGGGAAATTCAGTGTTCCGCCTATCACAGGCGAAGGCGGCGGCGCAGCTTTTGAACTTTACAATGGCCGCCGACGAAGAGGGCACGGGACGGCACGGCACGGGACGGGGGCAAGGCAAGGCACGACACGGGACGGATGCAAGGAGGCAAGGCACGGCACGGGACGGAGGCAAGGAGGCAAGGCACGGGACGGAGGCTCGGGACAAAGGTAGGCTGGACACACACACACACACACACACACACACACACACACACACACACACACACACACATGGATGGAGACACACACAGGGATGGATGGATGGATGGATGGAGACACACACACACAGGGATGGATGGATGGATGGATGGAGACACACACACACAGGGATGGATGGATGGATGGATGGAGACACACACACACAGGGATGGATGGATGGATGGACACACACACACACAGGGATGGATGGACGGACACACAGGGATGGACGGACACACAGGGATGGACGGACACACAGGGATGGACGGACACACAGGGATGGACGGACACACACACAGGGATGGACAGGCATGTCTCACCCTCGGCTTATACACAAGTCAATAAGTTTGCCAGTTTTTTTGGGGGTAAATTGGGGGCCTCGGCTTATATTCGGGTCGGCCTATACTTGAGTATATACGGTAACATTTAATATATTAGTCCTTTAACAAAGTGGTTGCATTAGATATTTTGTGGGGTTTTTAAGGTGCATATACCAGTAAATTGATCCAAGGAGGTATATTAAAAAGTATACATTTTATTTTCAGAAAAATTGTCTAAAAAACAATTCCACAGCAAATACAATAGGTACAATTATTATGGGTACAGCACATTTGATTTGAGTTCCCAACATGGTTCACCCTCAATCTTTTTATTTTCTCAGGGGATGCTGTCCACTTGGAGCGCGAGACTTCCCAGGATTTGAAACAATTGTGTACACTGCAATTAATGATGATTTAAAGTGGGGTGCCCCTAAAAAAATAAAAAATAAATAAAAAAAAATCACAACAAATACTGCAGCTGCTGACTTTTAATAATCGGACACTTACCTGTCCCAGGGGGGTCCAGCGATGCGGGGGAACGAACCCCCCCCCCGTTTCCCGCTCCGCTTGTGGTGCCGTCATTTGTACTGTGGGCACCCGGCTGTGGCTTCACAGCCGACAGCCGGGCACCCACTGTGCTTGCACGACTGCCGCAGGGCACCGTGATATGCCGCACAGTCATCTGGGACATGTGACAGGTCCCAGATGACTGTGCGGTGCGAGGGGACGTGATGTCACCAGCCCGGGCAAGGAAAAAGGCAGACTATGAGGGACCCCCTAGCAACAGGTATTTAGAGGTGAGTAAAAAAAAAATTTTTTCCAATTATTTTTTTTAAAGAATTTTAAACACTTTTTTTATTTTTTGGTGGCAACACCACTTTAAAGAGTCTACAACTGCCACAACGTGCCAAGGACTGCAGGTGACCATAGGAGGCATTTAGGGACCGGAAAAAAAATTCTTGTGAAAATGCAGAACACTCAGAGACATAGTTTCCAAGTAAAGTAAAAAAGCTACGCTACAAACTAATGCTAAATATGAAGATGTGAATGGTTAATCCATACAATAAGTAGAGTATACTAAAACTACTCCAACTAAAATAAATTAGAGCAATGAGCCACTGAGCAGATGAATATAAATATATATGAATAATAAATGTCCAGGGAAATCCTATGATGTGAGTGAACAAGTTCGTCAAAAATTTGTATTATATATAGTCCACGATATAGGTTGAAAGATGGTTCCTCAGCCCCCTATAGTGACACCACACATGACACCCACGAAGATGTGACAGAGTACAACAGGAAAAGATCCTCCACCAATAAAAACACTGCCGCTTACCAGCTGGCTAGATCTCTTGTTTAAAGAGGAAGTAAACTCCCCCACTCTGATGCTTCTTTTCATTTAGTCCATTATAATTAGGGGTGCAACGGATCGGCACACTTAGGAAAGGCCGCGGCTTTGGCCTAGTTCCGGAGCGGCGGCCATCTTGGTACACCCGTCTGTGTTTACAATGTGATCGCACCGTGACAAAGCGATCACCTGTAAACAAACTGGCGTCATTATGACGCCGGTTTCTCTCTCCCCTCTCTGTACTGATCTGTACAGTGGAGGGGAGAAATCGGATGGCAGTCACAGCCATCCCAGCAATACCCTGCCAATACTCTGCAATACTTACCCTGCCAATACTCTGCAATGCGTACCCTGCCAATACTCTGCAATGCGTACCCTGCCAATACTCTGCAATGCGTACCCTGCCAATACTCTGCAATGCGTACCCTGCCAATACCCTGCAATACCCATCCATGCTCAGCCAATATTACATTGGGGGAGATGACATGGATATTACAGTGGGGGATATGTATATTGCAGTGGGGACTATATGATGGTGGCATTTTCACATGTTTTTGCAAATTCCGTTATTATTTGCTGATCCGAAAAATGATCCGAGGAACGATCCGATCCGTGAGTTTTTTGATCCGTTGCACCCCTAATTATAATAAGTAATTATCAAACTATAGCCACTGCAATCCAATCCACATTGCATATTACTTACTGTTAAACGAAACTTTAAAAAAACTTGTTTCCAGGGGTTAGGCAGCGCCATCTTAAGTATTGTTTTCTGAGTCCACAGTGGAGTGTATTTCCGCCCTTACATTGAGCACTTCCTGTACTGTTAACCAAGCCTCCTTTCTTAATCCAACGTTTCTATGGCAACCCTGCTTCCCTGTTCATAGCTGACTTGTTTTATTTCATAGTATTTACTTGTGTTGATTACCTAGCGTTTGCCTGTGCGAGTCCTATCAGCTTCGGCTGATAAGACTGCAGTAATGCTGTCCGTTGCCCTGCTTTACAATGCATATGATGGCACATTACATTTTTAGAATGTTTGTTATGCATAGGGCAGCCCAGTCAAGTAGGGCAGCCCAGTCAAGTGTCTTGTGATGCGTGGCATGTAGAAAATGCGTAAAAAATAAATAAATAAAATGCAAGCAGGATTGCCTGTTCCTGCTACGCAAAGTGTAAATGGGGCCGCAAATCCTGTAAGTACTGTGCCACCAAGCTGTAAAATGCACCCATTTGACATGATTGCAGCGCAGCTCCATACACTTAAATGGGTTGTGCTCGGCAACGTACCAATGTGACATGCTGTTTAATTTTTGCCATGGCCTGTGTACAGCCCTGAGCTGCTGCATGCGTGTCTTTAGGTGGGTAGTCGGAGGGGATTGCACCAGAAATCAGCAGATCATAGGTGCAATGAAGGGCTCCTGCAGACAGTCAGTGAAAGCTGTCTGCTCATAGTTTCACACTGATAGGAAGACTCCATAAACTACCACAGCGCTCAACAGTGCCGTAAATAGTTCATTGACAACTTTGAGTCGAGTCATCAGCTGCAAAGCATGTCGGTACTTGTTGTTCATTCATTCACAGAACTCTGTTCAAAAAGTGACAACTTGTACGGGGCAGCAACTTGTACTTGAACTGACAGCAGTATGGGGAGAATAGAAAAATGTTTTAGGGCTCATTCAGAAGGATGCAGAGATAAGTTCGCTGTATAAAACAAGTATGTCTCTGAGCACAGGAGTTACAGGTGTTTGCGCCAGCTGCAAATGATTGGCCCAGTATAGGGTACAAGCTCCATGGTGGGCTCCCACTAGGGTCCAAACACACCTGAGATCATTCCTCTATGCAGGATATGTATAGGGGCTAATGTAGGGTGACCAGATGTCCCTGGTTTGAGGACACTGTCCCCGGACCAATTCTGTCCCCGGTTTTGACATCAACAGGAGCTGGGGCAATTTTCAAAGACAGTCATTGCAGAATAAAAAAAAATCTGAATTACACCCCCCCCTCCTACTAGCTTGGGGGGGGGGGGGTCCATTATCTCTGCCCCTTTCTAACGATGATGTGCTGGTCAGAGCGGATGGACTATTTCTTCAGTTTCTGGCACATGCCCATTCAGCTCCGCTCACATGTTCTTTTGACTTGGCTCTAATCCCGGCCAGCCGCCTGCCTGCTTATCTTCTTGCCCTCCCCGGGAAAGTCATTTTCCTCCGCTCCCCACCCAGTAGTAGCCGGGACCCGGAGAGTGAGACCTGAGAGGCTGGGAGGCGGCGGGCAGAAAGAGGCAGCTGAGCTCAGCTGACGATGTCCAGGAGCAGGAATAGAGGGGAAGCAGATCCAATCGTGGGGCTGCCAGTGCCTTCAAGGCTTCAACACAGGTGAGCTTTGGGGGTGTCTGTGAATAGACTACATTGCACTGTTTCTGTCTCTCTGGCATAATGGATGGTATCAGAACTCACAGGCAGTGGGGGGCACTTATTGGTCAGAAGTTAACAAAATCAGCACCCAGCAGCCATGTTATGTGACACACTGTGACAGAGCCAGCCAGAGCCATGATAGAGTGCCCCCTGCCTGTTAGTTATCATAATGATGATGATCTTAACCAGTTAGTTTCCGATCGCCTGATAGCAGATTTACTGATACAGGCGGTCGCGTTGCACAGGATCACTTATATACGTGATCCTGCATTTTTGGGTGTCAAAGCCAATCAGCGGATGCGGCGGACTCGCGTAGTGGTCTGCCCAGATAAAAAAGGCAGTTCGCCAGTCTGTCAGTATGGAAGACATTGATCCTGTGTTCCTGCAAAGCAGGTACAAGGATCTATGTTTTCCCTTAGTAAAAGCACCTCCCCCACAGTGAGAAAACACTTGTTAGGCACACATTTAACCCACTGATTTCCCTAGATGTTATCCCCTTCCCAGCCAGTGTAATTAGTACAGTGACAGTACATATTCTTAGCATTGATCACCGTATTAATGTCACTGGTTTCCACAAAGTATCAAAAGTGTCATTAAGTGTCCAATTTGTCCACCGCAATATCACAGTCCCGCTATGAGTCGCTGATTGCTGCCATTACTAGTAAAAAATTAAAAAAATGGCCCCGGATTTCATTTAGAAAATGTGGTCACCTTAGGCTAATGGACTACCAAACTACTCCCCATCCATGGACACAGGGGGCCAGTAATAAACATACTTCATTCCTCCATGCAGAGTATAAATAGATAATCAGTGATCCTTGGACATTGCTCCTAATCAGGGACAGTTGAGAGCTATGTTACTGAAACCTATGACTTTGTCATGCAGCTAAGGACCACCAATGTCACCTGGGAAGGAACAGATCTGCCTGACCTTACAAGTCCCTCCACAACCCCGCTGCCAATCATAAAACCCCTGTTATTCATAATCCCCCTGCCCCATCCATCTCTATTCCTAACTATACACTACAGTCTACTCACCGATTCCGCACAGCAGCCATCGCTGAGTCTTAAGGAGGAAGCTCAGCCTGAAACATCGACGGCCATCTTTGTTAAGGGACCTGCGTTAGAAACAAGTTAAAGTACATTTATTTCCGCTAAATGTGCTGCGCACAGTCTGTGTTTATAAACTCAGTTAGAGACTATTTGTTTTTACCGGTACACAAGTAAGATAAAAAAAAAAAAAAAAAAAAAAAAAAAAGCGGCTGCCCATATTAAAAATGGAGCCGGGGATGACAACCTGGCAGATCACGTGACCGCGCCCTGCTGTTTCCCGCTGGCGCCATCCACGTGTGTGTGCATTGGGAGCAGAGGTGAGGCTGGAGCTTGAATAGGTAAGTATTGTATAGTGACAGGCAGCAACATGGGGAGTTTAGGGTTGCATGTATTGGTTTCTAGATCACTGTATTCATTGTCATCTCTTTGCCTGCCATGTAATATATCAGTATTTATTTATTATTAGTAGTGGTGGTTTTAGTGTTGAAGTGAACCTGAAATGGTTTTGTCTTCATGCACACAACATTTGCACTTTCTTGTAGTGTAACGTTTCTGCTGCATTTGCCCAAGGAGCTGCAATGCCGCGTCCGTCCCTCTATGCAAATTAAGCTACTTGTAAACGTTGATGGCTTGGTGGTGGTTCTCGCAGGAAAATACGACATACATACGTACATGCATGCGTGGGTAAGCGCCGATGGAGAAACTATCAGCGTTTACAAGCAGTCTGCTGTGTACAGCCATTCACTTGTATGGGCAGTGCTTAGGATTCTACACTACAAGACACCATGGTGTGCAAACGTTTATGTGCATTGAGGCCTTAAAGCGGTACTAAACCCAAAACCTAAAAAGTAATGTATTGCAGCTTACCAATAGAGATGGGTTGGGCGTGTTCTGGATCCTAGTCCCAACTAGAGCTGCACAATTAATCGATTAATCGTCAAGAATAGTTTTTGCGACTAAAGTGTTTCACGTTTTTTTTCTTTGCTCTATTGAAGCCACAACTGTCGAAAGGAAGAGAGGGGGGTCCTTTCACACAGGGCAGATCCGTGATGTCCCCCCCCCCCTGCGAACATCCGCTTGCTCAGCAGGCGGGGGGGGTGTCGATCCCCACTGAGCAGGAAGATGACAGGTCTGTCTCTACACACAATGCGCAGGGACAGACCTGTCAGAGCACCACTCTCCCCTATGAGAAATCGAATGACGACGGACCACAGAATCCGTCATCACTCGATCCGATCCGCAGACAGGTGAAAAAATAGGTTTTTCCTCTGTTACACTTTTTCGGATCGAAGCGGGTCGGATGTCAGCGGACATGTCAACGCTGACATCCGACGCTGCATAGAGGTCTATGGAGAATCCGTTCTGGTCTGCCTAAAAAACTGACAGGCAGACCTGAACGGATCGTCTGTGTGAAAGAGGCCAAGAATCAAAACATTCGTGATCAGCTGAACTTAAACATGTTATACTTACCTCCACTGTGCAGCTTGTTTGCACAGAGTGGCCCCGAACCTGGTCTTCTGGGGTCCCTCGGCAGCTGTCTCGGCTTCCTCCTGCAAGTATTTCTCACGTTCATGCGAGCTCCCTTGCATGGCGAGAAGCACTTGCGGGCACGCTCCCATGATACAGCCGCTCGCTGTATCACTCGGCCCCGCCCCCGGCGCATCATTGGATGTGATTGACAGCAGCACGAGCCAATGGCTGCGTTGCTTTCAATCCATCCACTGTAGCCAATCAGCAGCCAGGCTGAGCGGCGAAGAGGACGTCGGGGGCGAGCGCGGGACTTTCGAGGGGTCAGGTAAGTAAAACGGGGTCTGGGGGCGCCTGCACTGTCAGATGTTTTTTCCCCTTGTGAAAGGTGAAAAAATATTTACCTTTACAACCCCTTTAAGTATAAACATTTTTATACAATTTGTCAACAGAATAGACTGTGTGTAAGTGAAAAAGTTTAACCACTTAAAGTGGTGTTGCCACCAAAAAATAAAAAAGTGTTTAAAATTCTTTTAAAAAAAAGAAAAAAAACATAATTGGAAAAAAAATTTTTTTTTTACTCACCTCTAAATACCTGTTGCTAGGGAGGTCCCTCGTAGTCTGCCTTCTTCCTTGCCCAGGCTGGTGACGTCACTTCCCCTCGCGCTGCACAGTCACCTGGGACCTGTCACGTTTCCCAGATGACTGTGCGGCGTATCACGGCGTCCTGTGCCGCTAGCGCATGCGCAGTGGGTGCTTAGCTGTGAAGCCACAGCCAGGTGCCCACAGTACGAATGACGGAGCGGGGAACGAGGGGGGGCTTCGTTCCCCGGCATCGCTGGACCCTGGGACATGTAAGTGTCCGATTATTAAAAGTCAGCAGCTGCAGTATTTGTAGCTACTGACTTTTATTTTATTTTTAGGGGCACCCCACTTTAAACACTAAACCTTTTTCTGCCATTTGTTGGTTTCAAGTTAAAATAATTTTTTTTTTTTTTTTGCTAGAAAATTACTTGGAACCCCCAAACATATATATATTTTAGTAGACACCCTAGAGAATAAAATGGTGGTTGTTAAAAATATTTTATGTCACACTGTATTTGTGCAGCAGTCTTTCAAATGCAGTTTAAAAAAAAAATACTTTAATGAATTAAACAAAAAAACAGTAAAGTTAGCCCATTTTTTTTTTTTCTTCCTTCCTTGTATAATGCAAAAAACTTTACGTCGCGAGAATCGTAATCTTTTTATTCTAAGCAAAAAAATTGTGATTCTCATTTTGGCCAGAATCATGCAGCTCTAGTCCCAACCCACCTGCCCGATCCCACCAGGAAGCCGACACTACACCGCTAATAACAGACTGAGATATTTCTGGGTTTGCAGCTGCACAGATCGGGAAATGTCTCACTGTGATTAGTGTGCAGTATTGGCTTCCTGGCAGGATATGGCAGGTGGGTTGGGCCTAGGATCTGGAAAACGCCCAACCCATCTCTACTTATTAATCATTGGTAAGGGTGCACTCAGGCATGTTCACAAGTCCCCATGCTCGCTCAAAAGCTGACACTCCGCAGCGCTAATTACAGGCAGTGAGACTATCTGATCCACGGCTGCACAGATCGGGCAAGGTCTCACTGCCTGTGATTAGCACTGCAGAGCGTAAGCTTCCTGACGGGCACGTGGACTCGTGAACGCGCCCGAGCCCTTCCTTAATCATTCAATGTGGCTGCATTTCTCTTTTTTAGGCGCCCCTCCTCTTTTCACCTTGTGATTGGCCCAATAATACACCTCCTGTATTAGAGTGCCCCATTCTGAATGACTAAGTACAGAAGACTGTGGCGGGGTGGGGGGATCGGGCGGAGAGTGATATATGTACTAGCAGATTTAGATGCACTAACAAATTGAAGCCACACTCCAGCTTAATTTATAAGCGGTTACATCAAACAGTTTATGTTCCTTTGGGATAAAGATTTTACATAAATAAAAATGGATCATTGGAAGCACCCCTGTTAGTTTGTCTCAAACCTCTAACAGCTACATCTGCAGGACAGCTTGTTCTGCTGAAAAAACAGACTTACTGGTTGGATCACCAGGTGACAATAAAGGAAAGCTTAAAGCGGGAGTCCACCGGGACTCCGCGTTTTTTTTTTTTTTTTAAAAGCCAGCAGCTACAAATACTGCAGC
This sequence comes from Lithobates pipiens, assembly GCF_037356315.1. Classification (NCBI taxonomy): domain Eukaryota; kingdom Metazoa; phylum Chordata; class Amphibia; order Anura; family Ranidae; genus Lithobates; species Lithobates pipiens. Next base: position 287,655,145 of record NW_027507784.1, read on the forward strand.
TGCTGACTTTTAAAATAGTGACACTTACCCGTCCAGCGCGCCCGCGATGTCGGCACCCGAAGCCGATCTCTAGATCGACACTCGAGTGCTGCCGCCGCCATCTTAGGTATGGGAATCAGGAAATGGAGCCTTTCGGCTTCATTTCCCGGTTCCCTACTGCGCATGCGCGAGCCGCGCTGCGCAATGAGGACGGTCCCCGCTGCCTCTGGGATCTGTGTGTTTCCCAGCAGGCAGCGGGGCACTTGCGGAAAGGGGCGTAAGTTACGCCCCTTTCCGCAGAGAGCTATCCCGGAAGTGGGTGCAGTTACCTGGATTATCCAGGTAACTGCACCCCCCTCCCCCCTGAAAGGTGCTGATTGTGGCACCGGAGGGGGGGAGGGTTCCGATGAGCGGAAGGTCCACTTTAGGGTGGACCTCCGCTTTAACCACTTCCCAACCGACCACTGTCAAATGATGGGCGGAGTGGTGTGGCTCTTGTTCTGGGACAACGTCGACGGTGCCCAGCAGCTGTTTAGTTCCGGCGCAACCCTATCTCGGCAAGAGGCAGCTGGTTCCAGGCTCTCTCTCTCCCCCCAGCAGAGTGCATGCATGCTGGAAGCTGTAGCCTACTCCTTTGAACAGCACTTGGGCTGCCAATCTTCCGGGACTACATGTCCCATAATGCTCCCCTAGTCTCTTCTGATTGGCCCTCAGCTGTGGTCAATGTGGAGGGAAACAGATTGGGCAGTGAACCATATTATAGGTGCTCTCTTCTCCCATTCTGCTGACAGAAGGGGGTGGGGGAGATACACTGACAGCCTGCAGTTCTTTCTCCCCTGTCACAACACTACTGCTGAGTTCTCTGGCAAATTGAGCAGGGGAAAATATCCTGCTGTCACCGCTTTACCGATGGAGGAGAACGGCTTAACGGTACCCATTACAACTGCTTTTTGGTGTCACCCGGGTGCAGTCTGCCCCTCCCAACCACCCACCTCTTGCCTGTACCGCTATAGCGACACCACTGTTGTCACTTAGCTGGGTATATGTAAGGGGTTACAACCACTTTAAATGTGGAATTGGGTTTTAATCTTCCTGCTATTTCAGATTTTTTACTGGGCTGACCTAAGCCTGCTTCCCCCCCACAACACCAATAGGATTATTAAATGATGACAGTGAAAACGCATTATGCCTGATGTGCTCCTTTTAAGATCTGAAGTTGCTTCCCTTGAGCCACCAATCCTATTCATGTCTGCCTTGAAAGTTTGAATCTGAGTGGATCCATTGGAGAAACAAATGTCGATGTTATAAACATCCAGGAATCTGTTTATATCTATGAATAAATGCATACAAAGATAGTACCCTTTCATTTATTTTTTTTAAGTGCTCTATATTAAAGGTGGGATGAGGCCATCCAATAAACGAGGCCTTGTAAGATAACAGTATTATATAATAATTGAGGAAATTAGTCCTAGAACTGGGCATACATAAGTAACTATGGCTGCAGAATTTATTAGAAAAAAAATACTCCTGTATGGGTTTTTTTTTTTTTTATATGACCTCATCACCAAATTAACCTCTCTCTTTAATTCCTTAGAGACCATGTTTACATCAAAGCTGCTCACACTTGTCCTCGTTGTCCAGCCCCCAAGAATTCTGTTGGGTATGAAGAAACGTGGTTTTGGTGCTGGCCGGTGGAATGGGTTTGGTGGCAAAGTGCAGACTGGAGAGACGATTGAACAAGCTGCAAAAAGGTGAAAAAGAATTGTAAACTTACATCGAGCTGCTCTGACTAAACATACACTAAGGCTGGTTCCATACTGATGCGGTGCAGGAACTGCAGTTGTTCCTATGAAGTTCCTGCACCGCATCAGAATTGCAGGCACTTCACACTGTGCTCTGCAAACTGCTGCAGATGTCAATATAAAGTTAATGACACCCCAAATTGGTTCACAGAATGCAGTTTGAACTGTGGTATCGGATTGCATGGGTCTGAACACCACACCCATGCGATCTGATTCCAGTGCGGACAAAAAAAGGGTCCTGCACGTTTCTGGTGCGGATTCAGTGGGAAGTGAGCCATACAAAATGTATGGCTGACTTTGAGCAGCACTGAATTCTCATGTCATTTGTACAGGAATCTGATGCGCTCCTGTACAAATGACATGCGATGTGGTAGACCGCATTAGTGTGAACCCAGTCTGATTGTTTAACATTCCTCCATCAATGCTACACAGCATGGGTGAGCGAATCTCTTCTGGCTAGTGGGGGGAATTTATCAGAAATGAAGCAGAAAGAACCCGAAGCAGCTGTGCATAACAACCAATCAGCTTCTTCAGTTAAGCTTTGAAAATGATAGAAGCTGGTTGGTGGGCATGCACAACAGATTCTAGCTGCTAAATACCCTAACGGTGGCTGCATCTGATTGGACGTAGCAGTTTTTCAGCTGACAGTTTTCTGCCCAGCTCCTTTGAATTTTCAGTTGAGGGAATTCCACTAAGGGAATTTAGAACGATACCCACACTATTGCTTAGCTTTAGTTGGCTAAGAAACCCATTGATAACTTGGAATTGGGTTCTGGTAAATTACCTGAAATCATACTTATAAATCATGCTTATCACAGAGCTTTCTAGTGAGGAGCAGTGTAAACAGTTTGGGGACGCTACTATTTGAGTCTGATATGGGCTGGTGGTCAGGAGAACAGTCGTCTTCTCAGCTTTGATTTTAACCCATTTTGTGCCTAAAACGAATGTTCATGCCTAAGCACAATTTTGCAACTTTGACATGTGCTAGTAAAAATGTACATATCATCACAACTTTGTGCATTCAGGTGGATTATACCTTGGTTTTTTATTATTTTTTTTATTTTTTTTGGTGTAACTTTAGCTTTTATTTGGTGGTAAATGGTAATGGATACCTCCCCTGTTTTCTTTTTTTTTTTTTTTTTTTAATTATCAAAGGAAAACTGGCCCAAAAAAAAATTTTTTTTTTAAATTTAGCTGTATGTTTCTTGTTAATAGCATAACTTGCCACCAAAGAACAACCCAGAATAAATTCTCGTGTTACAGATGATGGCAGTGGTATTACATATGTGTAGTGTTATTTGTACCCATAGTACAGCCCAGAAAAAGCTCAATCTGACAGAGCTTGAGCTATTTTGCAAAGAAGAATGGGCAAAAATGTCACTCTAGATGTGCAAAGCTGGTAGAGACATCCCCAAAATTACTTGCAGCTGTAATTGCAGTGAAAGGTGGTTTTACAAAGTATTGACTCGGGGGCTGAATAAAAATGCACGCCACACTATTCACAGATTTATTTGTAAAAAAATATTGAAAACTAGGGATGCACCGAAATTTGGGGCGAAAATGGGTTGCCCCCGGTGCCTATCAGGGGGGGCTTCCTATATCGTAGAAGAGTAGAGAGCAGCCACCTGTTTGATTATAGCGCCTGGAACATCACAGCTTTCATTTCAATAGCTGTGTTCCCTGCTGCGTGCCGTCACATACAGCCCTCCCCCCCCCCCTCCCCCCCCCCCCCCCCCGCTTGTCTGGGGAACTTTGATGGGCAGATCACCTGTCCCAGGATTGGATGGGTGATCTGTCTATCAAAGTGCCCGGACAAGGGGGAGAGGCTGTATGTGACGGCGCGCAGCACTACTGGGGACACAGGCAGGTTGCATTGATCTCTTGTACCATGTCCTCAGTCTCCTGTATAAAAATATTTTTAAAAACGGTCACTTTCGGTATCGGTGCTGTTTCGGTTTTCGGCCTAGTGTATTTTTCATTTTCGGTATCGGTTCTGGCACCAAAATACCCATTCGGTGCACCCCTATTGAAAACCATTTATCATTTTCCTTCCACGTCATAATTATGTGCCACTTTTGTGTTGATCTATTGCATAAAATCACCAAAAAATACATTTGTTTTTGGCTGTAACATGACAAAATGTTAAGGGATATGAACACTTTTTCCAAGGCACAAGTGGCAAGTTATTAACATTTGAATAGAACTACGCAAAGTATATTATGCTTTCAGTGGTATTTAACATGTTGGGGAAACGCCATCCGCTCTGGTATTGCTACTCCTCGCTTCAAAAATCTGAACATATACTTTTTTTTTTTATTTAGGGAACTCTGGGAAGAAAGTGGTCTAACTGTTGACACGCTACAGAAAATTGGTGAGATAAAATTTGAATTTGTGGGCAGCACTGAGATTTTGGATGTCCATGTGTTCCGAACAGATTCTTTCAAAGGAGAACCAGTTGAAAGTGAAGGTACAGCAACTAACTACTTTGCTTTAAAAAATAAAATAAAATAGGCCTAATACTATAGGCTAGGATGCAGGGTATGGCAACTAAAGTCTTGTTTACTTTTTCTTTTAATCTTTCGTGAATAATATTCTAATTAAAGCTGGCCATACACCTATAGATTATCTGCAGATTTTCTATGGTTAGATGGAAAAAGTGCAACAGATTTCTCCATGTTCGCTAAACTGTGTGGATGGAGGAATCTCCCACTTTTTCCATCTAACCATAGAAAATCTGCAGATAATCTATAGGTGTATGGCCAGCTTTAGTACACACAAATCACGCAAGGGGTTAGACCCCCTGGTGGGAAGATTTATCGTAGCTGGGACTGGGTCCCTAAACAAGAGGATTGGACAGTGGTTAGACTTTCAGCTGCAATCCATAGTCCTTGGACTCCCTAGTTATTTGCGTGACACCAGTAATCTGTTGAATTTGTGTCAGTATTTTGAGTGGATGGACGGTGACAGATGGGTAACATGATGTGGCCAGTCTGTACTCCACCATTTCTCATTCTCTGGGCCTTAGAGCAGTTTTTTTTTTCTTGGACCAGTGTGGATTGTACTCTTGCATCCAGAGAGAGTTAATTTTGGAGTGCCTGGAATACTTGTTGGCTCATAATTATTTTTCACTTGATGGGTGTAATTTATCTTCAGAGGTTCCGGGTGGCAATATGTCCCTTGACAACCTGTATATAGGTTGGTGGGAGAGGTTGAGGATTTTGGAGCCTGATAACCCATTCCAACTGCACATCAGGTTTTTCAGGTGCTACATAAATGATATGAACTTTATCTGGGAACTTTGGGGGGGGGCATGGCACAAGAGTTTTTACCATATCTAAAAAATGATCTTATCCTCGGCTCCACTGGACAAATGAATAATCATAGCATCATTTTTTTTTTGGATGTTATGTCGAGGGGTGGTGGTGATGGCTGAGTATATGTGTGTGTGTGTGTATATATAATATATCTAATTTTATATATATATATCTATATCTCCTCAAGGGCTTTCTGATACTGTATACTTGGAGTCAATCCATTTAGCCCAGATTTTATTAACTTTTTCTGGCATCCTCTTGCTTTTGTATGTCATTTAATATAAGGGGTAACATTAATATTCACTTGGGTCTTCCAAGCTGACAGAATTAAACGTTCTCTCATGATCCAATTAAGTGCAATCAGTTTGCTTACATAAAAGAGCAGTCTCAGTGGGATCCTCATATTATTGCTCATAATTTCATCCTCTATTATTCCCGGAAGCCCCACCAGCGGGCTACAGATATTGGGAAGATCAAAAGTATCTGCAATAAACTGACCCAGGGCCATAGTGGGTGTATTCTATTGCATTCCCATACCATATGAATAAAAGATCCCCGATTTTCCCCCCCTTTTTCCACACATATATGGCAGATGGGTATTTCTCTCTTGCTCATTGTTTTTATTTAATATTTTTAGTACAAATTATGGGAGTGTGATCAATACTTAGTGGCTGTATACTAGTTGTCACATAATTGAACATTTATTTTTCTTACTTGCATTACACACGGGTTCAGGTGTGACTATGTATTGATCAATTTTCTAGTAGCTCGCAAGATATTTGGTTTATAAAGAATTGCATTTTGTCTCATGGAGAAGTCAATAAAGTACTTTATTTCTCCCTTGAAGCCCTGGAACACTAGCTGCAATGTTGCTTTAAACTGCAGCTAGCATGGAGATGGAAGCTTTGCTTTGTAGAGTTTCTCTGGCTCTTATCACTTACACGGCACAAACCCCGGCAACAAGAAGGCAGAGGGAAGTGTGCTTTACCTTCCTCTTGCCTATGGTTTCCTTGGCGTTGGAACAACATTGCAGCTAGTGTTACAGGGTACCTGTGGAGATGGGACTTGTCCCATTGGGAACTCACTAATACAAAAAAATACATTCAAATGGTTTTGTTTATTACTTTTACAGCATCCTATTTCTGTGGTGTTCATCTCCTTCTTTTTTTTTTTTTTCCTTTTTCATATTTTTGTCCTCTGATATATAGTGCAGAGACAAATATTAAGTAGCACAAGTAATTGAGGGAGTTGTAGGTAGTACAAATGTCAGTGTTGATTTTTAAAGGGGCCGCAGCAGTGAAACTAAAGTAGAAGTCCAGTGATGTCGGCACTGTTGGCATACGGCTTCACGCCGGGAACCCTACTGCTCACGTGCGAGGCTCCGCTCCTCTCTCCTACTGGCCCGGTGGCCGGGGAAGGAGGAGGGAGCCTGGGCGGTAATGTTAGTACCTGCAGCTGAGGCTCCCGGAAGTGCCTATTTTTCTATCCGTCTGCAGAGCGGATTGGATGAACATGGACAGACGGTTCGTGCTCATCTGATCCCCATAGAGGAGAGCGGAGAGCTGACGGGGCGGTCCCTGCACAGTGTGCGGAGACTGCCTTGTCCGCCGCCGGCTCAGCGGGGACAAAGGAGCGATCCCCGCTGAGCGAGCGGATCATCACGGGGCAGATCATTACTGATCCGTCTCGTGTGAAATGGGCCTTACAAATCACTTTGACCTACAGGTAAGGCTTACCTGTAGGTCCAAGAAATATCTCCTAAACCTATACGGTTTAGGAGATATTTACAAAAAGACAGCCACCGCTCCTTTACTTCCTCTTTAAGTTTAAATCAATATTTTTTGCTAGAAAATTACTTGGAACCCCCAAACATTTTTTATATCTATCCTCAGGGAATAAAATGGCAATTGCTGCAATATTTTATGTCACACTGTATTTGCCCAGCAGTCTTTCAAATGCAATTTTTTGGGGGAAAAATACACTTCAATAAATAAAAAAAGAAACGGTAAAGTTAGCACAATTTTTTTTTTTTTGTTTTAATGTGAAAGATGATACGCCGCAAGAATCGTGATCTATCTTCTAAGCAAATGAATCGTGATTCTCATTTTAGCCAGAATCTTGCAGCTCTAACACAAACTGTGACATACACTGAGGGTAGCTTCAATTTGATTTTGTTTTATACACTTGCTTTAATTTGGAGTACTTCTTTTTGTTACTATCAGAATAATGTAACAGAACTGATTATTAGTTTTTTTGGTTGATTTCCAGAAATGCGCCCTCAGTGGTTTCCCCTGGAGAAGATCCCCTTTGACAGTATGTGGCCAGATGACATCATTTGGTTTCCCCTTTTGCTACAGAATAAGAAATTTCAAGGATACTTCAAGTTTGAGGGTCATGACAAAATCCTAAGCTACACCCTACAACAAGTGGAAGATATATGAAGACTATAAAAGTTTTGTAAAGACTATTCATTACACTATTAGTTTGGTGCCTTTTCTAGGCTTAGTGATGTACAGATGTTTTAATATTTTGGCATATATAATTTTTTTTATTTTTTTTAAATAATGAAGGTGTTCTACATTGGTTTTCTCAGTGCTGGATTGACTATTGACCAAATCTAAGGCGTGGCATGAATTCTATAAGGCAACTTTCTTTCCTCCTCCAAACGGTTTATATTTTTTCTTATTTGTCACTATTTATATGTTCTGGTAACAAATACCTAATCTTGTATCTGCCTTTGTCATTGTATGCATTTTTTTTTTTTATTTTTTTTTTTTTTTTTTTTTTTATTTTTTTTTTTAATGCATGGGGAGGCATTTCTGATTATAAACTAAGTGACAGTAACCAATTCTTAAGACATGGTGTAAATACTTCTTCCACAATACAGCAGGTAACTGAAATTGGTACTAATGTTCTTTAGTGTTCCTCCTTTGTTGCCAAAAGCTGAAACCTAATTAAATCCTGCCGCCTTAACCTCTGTAACGTCTCCAGAATTTGACTCTTCCTGACTGACACCACAAAGCAACTTATTCACTCCTTGGTTATTTCCTGCCTTGACTACTGCAACTATCTCCTTAATGGCCTACCCTGATGCAGGCTTCTACCCCTTCAGTCTATTATGAATGCTGCTGCTAGACTAATACATCTCACTAATCGTTCAGTGACTGCTGCACCTCTCTGCCAATCCCTTCACTGGCTTTCCTTACCCCACTGTATAAAATTCTAAATGCTAACCACATTGCCCCCAGCTACATCCCCAAACTCATCTGCAGATATTGCCCAAATCGTTCCCTCCGCTCTTCCCAGGACCTTCTGTTCTCTAGCTCCTTTGTTACCTCTTCTCATGCTCGCCTTCAGGACTTCTGCAGAGCCTCTCCAATCCTCTGGAACTCCCTGCCCCGGTCTACCCTATCGGCCCCTAACCTGTCCACCTTTAGGAGATCAATGAAAACTCACTTATTCAGGGAAGCCTATCCCACACCCACATAACAACTGATCCCAAGCCACCTGCATCTATTACCTTTTGTACTGCCATCCCCTCCCTTTAGAATGTAAGCTCTACGAGCAGGGCCCTCTTGTCCCTGCTGTATTGTACTGTAATTGTGCTGCCCCCCTCTACATTGTAAAACGCTGCTTAAACTGTTGGTGCTGTATAATAATAATAAGCTGCAATTGCTGTCCAGCTCTTGAAAATTTTACTTCCCAAGCTCTTTGGCTTTTATACTGCAGCAAAGGAAGTTGGAAAGGTTGATCTACTCTACATATTAAATTACATGCTGGCAATACGTTATACAATTTTCTTCTATATATTTCATTTACCAAAACCATATAATATGAGGTCAAATCTAAACACTTTCAATTTGTGTGCAATCAGACAGGCCCTTATACTACACAGTTGAAGGTAAATCTAAAGTAATTTGAATAAGAAAATTGTATGGCCAGTTTTAGGCAGCATGAGAACCAAATGACCAGGTTGACAGCCAGTGTAGTTTATTTGTGTACAGATACTTTAAAGTCTTGTTCTAAAACAATGAAATAAATAACAAACATGTTTATACTTCCTTGCTGTGCAGTGGATTTGGTCAGGGCCACCTGGTCCTCCTCTTCTCAGGTCCCTCTTCACTGCTCCTGGCCCCTCCTCCCAGTTGAGTGCCCCCACAACAAGCAGCTTGCTATGGGTGCAGCCGAGCTGCAGCTCTGTCTGTCCATTCAGACATGGCACTGCCATTCGGGCCACCCCCTCTCTCTCTCCTGATTGGCTAACTGACTTTGATAGCATTGGGAGCCAATGGCAATGCTGTTGTGTCTCAGGCAATCAGAAGAAAGAGTCCTGGATGGGCGAGGGACTGCACACAGAAGGTTGTGTTTTTTTTTTTTTTTTCTTAAAAAAAATAAATAAAAAAACACTTCTGCCTTTACAACCACTTTAAAGTGTATCTGTAGTCAAAATGTTGCCAGGAACCAGCACTATGTCAAACACAATAGCAGTGTTGTCGGATGGGGAAGGGGAAAAATGTATGACCATGCTATTAAGTCAGAAAGGGATGTAGGGCAGGTAAAATAAGTATTAAACATGTTGCCATTTTTCTAGGTAAATTTCTAAAGGCACTATTGACACAAAATTTTTAACACATGTCAGTAACAACCCATACCTACAAAGAAACCAAAACAAATACGTTCAGCACTTTTGTGTAACAAAATGGAATGACAGGGAAAAAGTACTGAAGGGTTTTGGCCCATTCTTCCACACAGTCTTCAAATATTGAAGGTTCCATGAGCCTTTTCTATTAACTCTGATATTTCTTTCTTTCCATAGATTTTCTATTGGATTCAAGTAAGGTGATTGGCTGGGCCATTCTAGCAGCTTTATTTTCTTTCTTTAAAACTGATTGGGAGGTTCCTTGGCTTTAACTTTAGGCTCATTGTCTTGCTGAATTTCCAGCCTCATTTCATCTTCATTATCCTGGTAGATGGCAGCAGATTTATCACAAATGTCTAGGTTCATTCTTCCTTCAATGAAATTAGCCAGTACCGTATGCTGAAAATCAGCCCCACACCATGATGTTCCCACCACCAAACTTCATTGTTGCAAAAGTGTTTTTGGGGTGATGTGCCATTTGACCGCTAAAGAATTCAACATCGCTAACCACAGACTGCTGTAGTAGAATACCAAATACTTTATTTAGTGTTGAAGGTAAAAACATCACAACAAACATCCAAGGAACTGAGGATGGTTAATGTGTTTTCTGCACAAAGGGTTAACACATAAGCACTTAGTGCATGAAACACATTAACTTTCCTGTCCCTTGGTTGTTGTGATATTTTTACCTTGGCAACACTGAGTAAAGTAGTTGGTTGTCCACCTGTACGTGAATTGACGTGCTCTTATCTAAGACTGGAGAGGGTTTTTCAGATTCAGTCGCATGAATAAGAGGGGAAAATCCCTGATAGGTTCAAAGGCAGTTTTTGAAGTGTGGACAGAATCAAATTCAGATACTATAGATTAAGTCCCAGGGGAGTGAACAGAAGAGGACACCCAGCACAAAGATCTTAATAAAGAATGAGAAACCAGCAGTCTATGGGACAAGATTGGAAGTGCAGAGACCTGACCCTTGTGGCTGAGAGGAAACTGTTGATCCCCACTCAACAGTAAGAAGGAAAGGATTTGTCCTCCTTGGGTGAAAGCCTCTCACCACGTGAATGATGACAGACCGAAGTAGACTCTTTCCGTCTTGGAAATCACAGCTTCAGAGACGCTCCTGTCTCTCAGAACATGGGCTTTAACAGCCGTGCCATTAAAGCCTGCAAGGGGGTAAAAATCACTCCTTAAAAACATTGACCCCACACAACTGCCACAGCATCCACTAGAAAATCCCTGGACCTGTATGCACACCTGTCCAATTTGGACATGGAGCTCCACATGTGCCATTTGAATGGTGGTAAAGGGCAAATGTTTAATATGGGACGTTAGGGAATCTTTTGCTTTTGTCCTGCAGAGGCAAAGTACACATTTACTTATATAATTTATTTTTTGTATAAGCTTTTTATTGCTTTTCAACAAAATAAAAATGCAAAAAGGGAACAATACAATCGTTCACTGGAAGAAACATTTAGTAGTCTGCATACATACACATGCATTTGAAAGGTGCAGTCTAGTGAGTTGCTGTCCTGGAAAAAGCATTCAGCTTTTTGGTCTGAAAACGCTTGGGTCAGTTCGTTGCCTGACATACTGGGTGCTGGACTGTGAGCAGTAGGTGTATAAAAAAAATACCCTTGCATTAATGGAATGGGTACAATAGATACTCCTGCAGCCATGAAAAGTGGGAATAATAAATTCCCCTAGGTCAGTAGTTGGAGCCCCATCAGTGTTCATTGGCCTCTTACCCTCTAGATCCATGTCCTGCACCGCTTCTTGCAGTAATGTCCTGACCAGCACTATACAAGCCCATCAGGAAGCAGTTCACTCTGCCCAATAGTTGTTGTATTGCTGGGTCCTAAGATACACTGCATTCAAATGCACAGCACTTGCCACTCTGCATACAATGGTTCCTTCTCTTCAGCTTTCAATGAGAAAACCCTGCAGTCTACTTACCATACTGTAAATACAAATGGCCCAAATACTCGTTTAGCTCCTGATCTAGAAACAGTCAGTCATTCAAACCCAACTGCCTCATATCATCAGGGAGTCTGCAAACCTTATAATACAGATGGCCACTGCAGGACCCTGAAACTCAGGATTCAGTTCCCACTGATTATTAAAAGAGAATCTACCAGGCTTGGTTCACACCTATGCTTTTTGCAGAAATGCACTACAGTTCATTCAACATAATTTCCTATGGAACACATTCACATCTATGCTTTTTTCAGCCACTGAGTTTTTGGCAAGACTCAGGGACTTTTTCTTAAACCCAACTGCTCTTTTTGATTCAATAGACTTTACAGGAGACGCTGTAGAAAACCATGTAGTATGTTTTTGATGCGATTTTGCTTCAAATTGCATTTTTAACCACTTGCCGGCTGGCTCCTGTACATATATGTCGGCACTTTGCAGATGGATATCTTGGTAACGGCAGCAGCTTCTGCCACAACTAACATATCTATCTCTTCAGGAAGCAGTCATGTTTACGATAATGGTGGTCTCTGCATCGGATTCACCACGAGATTACCATTATCGGCATCCGGAGAGGTGCCACCCCCCGCCACTTTTCAGAGCCGTTGTCCGCGGTGGAGGCGATTGGGACCTATCCGTTCCTGGATATGGAGATGGGTGAGGGGGGAAGATGGGCCCCCCCCCGCCTCCATACCATAGCAGAGCGGAAGTGACGTCATAACGTCACTTTCGCCCATACGTCTTAAAGGGACATTTTTTTTCAAATGACAACATTTTTTTTCTTTAATTGCATTTTAGTCCAAATATGAGAACTGAGGACTTTTTGGCCCCAAATCTCATATAAGAGGACCTGTCATGCAGTTTTCTATTACAAGGGATGGTTAAATTTTTTTTAAAAACCAGTGAAAAAACAAAAACACTTTTTTTTTTTTTTTTTTAAGCGCCCCTTCCCAAAGAGCTTGCACGCAGAAGCAAACACATACGTGGGTAGCGCCCGCATATAAAAGCTGTAAAAAAACTAGCCCTAGACATCCTCTAACTCAAAACATGACCACCATTTTATTCTCTAGGGTGTTAGAACCCCCAAACATTATATAGTGATTTTCTAGCAATTAAAAGCGTTTTAAACTTGTAGACACCAAAATCTCAAAAACGAGGCTAGTGGTTAATCTGCCCAACAACAAATTGGCTAAAAAAAGAAAAAAAACAAAACAAAAAAAACGCATGCAAAATTGCAGTGAAATCGCGTGTACAAAAAGCACTGCAGAAACAACCAAACGCATACTGCATAGGTGTAAACCAAGCCTGAATTTTATCGTTTTTATTTTGGGAATTTCTAAAATGCACAGTACGGACTTTTCAAACCTTTATTCTTTTCCTGCTACTGTATTGAATTTAAAACAAAATAACCTTATTTAACCACTTGCCGACCGCCGCACGCCGATGTACGTCGGCAGAATGGCACGGGCAGGCATAAGGGCTTACATGTACGTCCTTGCCTGCCCGCCGGTCGGGGGCCCGATCGGGCCCCCGCCCGGTGCCTGCGGCGGTCGGTATTCGTTCGGGAGCGATCCCGGACGAGGGGACGGCCATTCATTCATGGCCACCCCCTCGCGATCGCTCCCGGCGAATGAAAATGTCCGGTGACATCACTTCCTCTCCTGTAATGTAAACACAGGAGAGGAAGTGATGTATTCTCTCCTCAGTGTCGGTATTTTTAGTTCCGGCACCGAGGAGAGAGCATCGGTGAGTTGCACCAACACACCCCACATACAGTAGAACATGCCAGGCACACTCACACCCCCCCTTTACCCCCCGATCACCCCCCAATTACCCCTGCCCCCCCAGTCACAGTGACACCAATTGCTTTTTTTTTTTTTGCATTGGTGTCATTTGTGACTGTAATAACTGTTAGGGCAGTTAGGGTTAGCCCCCTTTAGTTCTAATGTGCCCCCCTAACCCCCCCAATAAAGGTTTAACCCCGTGATCACCCCCCGTCGCCAGTGTCACTAAGGCTGGGTTCACATTGCAGCGGTTTATGAGAACGAATGTGATTCGCACCGCACTGCAGTGCAAATCACATCCGATCTCTGTGCGATTCGAGTTCAGCCATACAGATAGTATGGCTGAATTCGTGTCGCACCTGCTGCAAATTCGCACGGGACCCTTTTTTTGGCCCGCAGCAGAATCGGATCGCATGGGTGTTCACACCATGCGATCCGAGTTTGCAGATCGCACTGCGATATACGAACCGATCTGGGGGTGTCATTAACATTTCACTGACACTCCCAGCAGTTCGCATAGGGCAGTGTGAACTGCTGCCGGGAGGCATGCGATGCGGGAACCCGCCGCAGATTCATGGCGTTCCCGCATCGCTCCAGTGTGAACCCGGCCTAATAAGCGATAGTTTTTCTGATCGCTGTATTAGTGTCACAGGTGACGCTAGTTAGGCAGGTAGGTATTTAGGTTCGCCGCAGCTTTTTATAGCGCCAGGGACCCCCATATACTACCGCATAAAGCCCCCTGATTGCCCCCTAGTTAACCCTTTCACCAGTGATCACCATATAACTGTTACAGGTGACGCTGGTTGGTTAGTTATTTTTTTATAGTTTCAGGGCACCCGCCATTTACTACCTAATAAAGGTTTAACCCCCTGATCACACGGCAGGTGTCATTTGTGACTGTAATAACTGTTAGGGCAGTTAGGGTTAGCCCCCTTTAGTTCCAAGGTACCCCCCTAACCCCCCCAATAAAGGTTTAACCCCGTGATCACCCCCCGTCGCCGGTGTCACTAAGGCTGGGTTCACATTGCAGCGGTTTATGAGAACGGATGTGATTCGCACCGCACTGCAGTGCAAATCACATCCGATCTCTGTGCGATTCGAGTTCAGCCATACAGATAGTATGGCTGAATTCGTGTCGCACCCGCCGCAAATTCGCACGGGACCCTTTTTTTGGCCCGCAGCAGAATCGGATCGCATGGGTGTTCACACCATGCGATCCGAGTTTGCAGATCGCACTGCGATATGCGAACTGATCTGGGGGTGTCATTAACATTTCACTGACACTCCCAGCAGTTCGCATAGGGCAGTGTGAACTGCCGCCGGGAGGCATGCGATGCGGGAACCCGCCGCGGATTCGTGGCGTTCCCGCATCGCTCCAGTGTGAACCCAGCCTAATAAGCGATCGTTTTTCTGATCACTGTATTAGTGTCACAGGTGACGCTAGTTAGGCAGGTAGGTATTTAGGTTCGCCGCAGCTTTTTATAGCGCCAGGGACCCCCATATACTACCGCATAAAGCCCCCTGATTGCCCCCTAGTTAACCCTTTCACCAGTGATCACCATATAACTGTTACAGGTGACGCTGGTTGGTTAGTTATATTTTTCATAGTTTCAGGGCACCCGCCATTTATTACCTAGTCTCACTAGTGTACCCCTAAATTTAGGGGTGTCTACTTTCCAAAATGGGGTCATTTGGGGGGGGGGGGGGGTTTGTGCCATCTTGGCATTTTATGGCCTTCAAAACTGTAACGCCCTTAGAAAGCCTGAAGGCGGTGCTTGGTTTTCGGGGCCCCGTACGCGGATAGGCTCCCAAAAAGTCCCACATATGTGGTATCCCCGTACTCAGGAGAAGCAGCAGAATTTATTTTGGGGTGTCATTTCACATATGCCCATGGCATGCGTGAGCAATATATCATTTAGTGACAACTTTGTGTAAAAAAAAAAAAAAAAAATTTTTTTTGTCATTATTCAATCGCTTGAGGCAAAAAAATAAAATATTCAATGGGCTCAACATGCCACTTATCAATTTCCTTAGGGTGTCTACTTTCCAAAATGGGGTCATTTGGGGGGGGGGGGGTTTTGTACTGCCCTGCCATTTTAGCACCTCAAGAAATGAGATAGGCAGTCGTAAACTAAAAGCTGCGTAAATTCCAGAAAACGTACCTTAGTTTGTAGACGTGACAACTTTTGCGCAAACCAATAAATATACAATTATTGACTTTTTTTTTACCAAAGACATGTGGCTGAATACATTTTGGCCTAAATGTATGACTAAAATTGAGTTTATTGGATTTTTCTAATAACAAAAAGTAGAAAATATCATTTTTTTTCAAAATTTGCGGTCTTTTTACGTTTATATCGCAAAAAATAAAAATCGCAGAGGCAATCAAATACCATCAAAAGAAAGCTCTATTTGTGGGAAGAAAAAGGACGCAAATTTTGTTTGGGTACAACATTGCATGACCGCGCAATTACCAGTTAAAGCAGCGCAGTGCCAAATTGTAAAAAGACCTCTGGTCATTTACCAGCAAAATGGTCCGGTCTGAAGGTGGTTAAAAAAAAAATAAACAGATGAAAGCTTCCATATTGATGTTGACAGGCTACCATTAGGAGATAAACTAGCCTTGAATTTTTTACATAGGAGGTAAAAAAAAAAAAAAAAAAAATCCTATGTATGTATGCAAATGATGGCACTACACAGAAGGAAAACATTTGAGGCTTGTGTTGGCATTAGATGAAGGTATTACTACATGTGCTGTTCAAGAGCCAATGGAAAAAAATAAATTAAAAAAATACACACAACCTCTTCAGACTTCATAGATTTTATTTCAATATATTTTTTGTATGCATTTCTTACAAATATATTTTATATACATAAATATACCATTAGCTTATATAGGTCTGGCAGCATTTCATCTCTCTTTGGAATGTAACAACCAGCACAATACTTTCATGAACTGGCTATAGTGCTTGGCATCTTGGTTTGCAAAAAAAAGAAAGAAAAGTGCTGCAGTCAGCAGTTCAGATGCTGCCACTAAAATACTTTCGTGCAAAAAGAAGCCGTAACATTAATCAATTTCCAGTGCCCTTGTGATAACTATAGGTAAAGAATATAAAATTGACGTCTAAAACTGTACTCTTCACAGCTCTCTCCCTCCTCATAGGCTCAGAAACAACAGCAGAAGCCATTGGCTCCTGCTGCTGTCAATCAGTCTGGGGAGTGAGCAGGGGGTGGGGACCGAGCCACGCTCTATGCCAACTGACCCAATGAGTGCAGCTTGGGAGTGAGCCTGCAAGAGTGCCCCCCTAGCAAGCAGCTTGCTATGGTGGGCACTCGGCAGGGCAAAGGAGCCAGGAGCCCAAGTTTTATTAGATCCTCATTCACACAGGGTGTACATCCGTGTAGCTAAACATGACCCTCCATGGATGTATGCTTATATGCTTCCTGTGAAGAGATGCCCAATATTACAAGCTGTTGTAATATAGTTTATGTGAAATAATACTTATTTTTATTTGTTGCACTGTGCTATTAAACTGCTGTTCTATAACTTTACAATACTTCAGAAAAAAAAATGAAGGCACACATATGGCATACGGATTTTAAATATAAAACTACAAAATAAAATGTGAATAAGTAACATAAAACTGCATTGTTTGGTCCCTGATAAAGTACTTTACATTGTGCATCATCGTTTGCTACTACAATAGAACATCTTTTTTCGTCTCTTAAGCTACAGGTAGATTTCAAGGCATTGGAATTGAAAAAACACACACACACACACACACACACGCCTTCCTGCTGCAGCATCAGTGCGATGCTTCTATTCCATGCCAGCTCTAAGCGATAACATGATTGCCGATTACGCAGTTCCCTGTCAGCGGAGACCTCTGGCTACGATTCTTCCCTTCCTGCACATTTATTCCAGTTGTGTTTTCTTTAAAAAAAATTATCTTAAACAAATACAACTAGTGTAAGTATCTGAATCAGGCTTGATAATAGCATCCTGCAATGTTTCCGTGCAAAGCAATAGAGCAGGAGTCTCCAAACTACAGCCCCCCAGTTGCTCAGGAACTACAATTCCATACAGCCCTCCAGTTGCTCAGGAACTACAATTCCCATCATGCTTAGTCATGTCTATGAATGTCAGAGTTTTACAATGCCTCATGGGATGTATAGTTCTGCAACAGCTGGAGAAACATAGTTTGGAGACCCCTGCAATAGAGGCTTAAAGCGGAGCTCTACCCAAAAGGGAAGCTCCACTTGTTCGCACAATCCCCCCCCCCCCCCCTCCCCTGCCACATTTGGCACTTTCTGGAGGTGGAGCGGGTACCCAGTTTTAACAGATACTTGCTCCCACTTCTGGGTAAAATCGCCAATCTATGTGCATTTCCGGCACCTCGCCCCCCCCCCCTCCACCACTGCCTTCTGGGACACGCACAGGTCCCAGAGGATGGCAGGACCATTCAGAAAGTGCAGCGCGACATGCGCAGTAGGCAACAGGCTGTAAAGCCTGAAGGCTTCACTGCCGGTTTCCCTTACTTACCATGCAAGCGTCTGCACCCAAAGCCGATTGACGAATCAGCTCGGGAGGGCCAACATTGAGGGATCCCTGGACAGGTAAGTGTCCTTAGAAAAAAATAAATAAATACAAGTCAGCAGCTACAAATACTGTAACTGCTGACTTTTAATATAACAGACTGCAGCTTCTCTTTAACTAATATTCTTAGGCAAACAGTGACTGCAACCAAATGCAGTCACTTTTCTGGTATTCTGACAGCCACAGAAGCTGTCAGAAGGCAATAGTAGGCAGGGGAGATTCCTCCATGCCATTTCCATTAGGGGAATTTAATGATTTATCTTGTTCAGCCCTGTGGGCTAAACGAGAGAAATCTTAAGATGTATGGTTAGTCTCCCAGTCCACTGAGCAGGTGATTACAAGAGACTGATAAAGACAGACTTATACCCTGTACACATGATCCGAAAATTGGACGACAGATCGTCCGACTTTTTCCGCTCACTAGCCGCAAATAAAAATTGAATAGGTTGCTAAAGTCACGAAAATTCTTGTACAACAGAAAAAAAAATTCCGAAGTGACGTCACGTGACTGTCCTGACTAAGCGAAAATCGTACGATCTGGTATCGTACGAGGAAAATTTTTGCGATTGTCCGATCGGATAATATCAGATGAACGGTCATGATCTGCTATCGAAAGCTCTGTACTAACGATCAGGTTATCGTATGATTAATTTGAAAGTGGTATTCCCCTCCCCCCCCCCCCATACGATTTTCGGATGGGTATACAGGCCATTAGGCACTAATGTTTGCTCTATGTAAAACTTACATCTGGATTTTACTATGCTTTTTGTAAAGTAACCTTAAGTTCTAATTTAAAGAGAACCAGTTGTACCCGCTCTTATGCTAGAAAAACATCATCAAAATACAGGCTTGCCTATGAAATCTTTATCTCCCCCCTTAATTGGCTTAAAGATTTATTTTTCCCCACTTTGAATAGAGTAGAGGAGGGTTAAAACCACTGTACGATTTATCGTTGCCACCTGTGTCTAATTAGGGAGATTTCCCTTAATTTCTTGTCATAGGCTCAACAGGAAGTGAGAGGATATCCCATTTTAGACAGTTGTCACAGGAAAAAAAGTGTCCTTATTGGAAGACTTCCCCTCCATTTTTGTTCTGGTGACAACTCAAAATGTTCAATTAACTCTCCCTTTTAGTCCCGGTGACATTGATGATCAGGGCAATTACAGAGAACAAAATCTCTCCAATGGGTACAGGCAGTGGTCCTATGCAATACTTTATCCAAATATACATAAAAAAGTTGACCCTTTTCTTTAGAAACACTTGAAAGCTCAACTACAAAAATGACCTTTGCAGTAACCCCGCCCCACCCACACTGCAAGGGTTAAATGCTCACTATGTGTATAGAGGAAGGGGATAAGAAATAATACTTCTATTACTCCAGCTTGTGGATGAACCACTGCTGTCCTTGTGTACAATGCAGGACTATAGGCCCTACATTTTACTTTACACAACATTCCCCACTGCAGGGGTAGTTCTTTTTGTAATTCCTGAAGTTGGGCTTTGAGGATTATTTTAGGCCCAGGAGTCAGAATTGAGAACTCTCCTGATGCCGCGCCATTAAATGGGAATGAATAGTAAAATGTAAAAAAAAAAAAAAAAAAAAAAAAAAAAAAAAAAGTCTCTGCCTCTCTAGGCATCTGTGTGGATCCCAACAATAAAGTCAGGATGGTCCAGAGCCTGCACTGGCTGAGTTACATCAGCGGACTTTAGCCCATGGTCAGCTGAATAGGGGTCATAAGAGTGCAGAATGAAGTGCACTCATGTCCCCTATAGGAGTAAGGCCAGAAGAGTGTTGGCCCTACTTCTCTTTTAGCAAGGCTTAGAAACAAATGCATAGTGTTTTTCAGATTATTTTGCGTACATAATTTTGGAAAATGTTAGCTTTTGAATCTCAGCCTTTTAGGAAATAGAAGGTTTGTATGAATCCCGGGTTTCAACCGCCACTGCTGAACTGCAATAAAACAAACAACGGGCATTATAATGTTTGGTATGGAGTTTTACCCAAAACATTCATTATTTTCAGCCCTTCAAAAAAAAAAATTGAATTTTTTTCCTAGTATCATTGTTTCCATAATATTTTTATATATATATATATATATATATATATATATATATATATATAATCTCGAGAGAGAATTGCCTGTTAGGATCTGCAACTCTAAACACACTGCAACTCTGCTGCCTCATCCAAGTACAGGTGAAAAATCCTGTGAATCTGCCAGGATTTGCCCAGTTTTTATTTAAAATAGATCCCTACATATAATATATGTGTGGTATATTTTCCTATGGGTCAGCTGTGCCCTTTGTGAAATGAAAGTGGATTCATCTTTGCAGACAAATCATTTGAAAAATGTAGTTGCCTGGCTGAAACAGGTATGTGGATAAGGAACTTCTGACTTGCATGCTTTTTTGGGTCAATAAGAGCGATGAAGCCAGTAGAGTCAGTATATCAGCCAGGCAACCAGCATTTTCAGAAGTTGGTCACCAATACACTTTTACTTTAAATACAATCTGGATAATACAATAAGGATACTGAACAGGATGTAGCATTATAATGCAGTCATTTAGTAATGCATGTACATGTCGTCCTCATTGTTTGAGGTTCCCTGAGGGTATGGTACATGCAGATTTTCACACTTTCTGGTAGCAGCAGTAAGAGCTCAAGGGTCGGGGGGGGGGGTCTATAATCTAAAGCAGGGATCTGCAATTAGCGGACGTCCAGCTGTTGCAAAACTACAAGTCACATCATGCCTCTGCCTCTGGGTGTCATGCTTGTGGCTGTCGGAGTCTTGCTATGCCTCATGGGACTTGTAGTTCTGCAACAGCTGGAGGTCCGCTAATTGCATATCCCTGATCTAAAGGAATGAGTCAGAGGAGGAAAGAAATCTTTTAATCACTACCAGGGGTGTTGAAATTTGGGTGACACAATGGCTAGGGATTCCTTGTACCCACAGCTCTAGAGGGGGCATCTCATGGCATACACAGGAACTAAAAATGTCAGTCTTTTCAGGTGAATGCGCTGCAGTTTTACCAACGGTCTAAACGCAAATTATGGACACCAAATGTGACCCATTCAAATGCATGGGACTGCTTTGTCACTGCGTGTAATGCATGCAGTTGAGGAGCAATGCTGTGGCCTTTTGATGGTAAAAATAAGTGAGCAGTAAGTGACATATCACCTCTAAATCACCCGTCAAATACCTCTGAAAAGAGTTCCACTGAGGATCACTGTTCAGAGGTTGTAAACACGGCCACATATCTAAACAATGCCTAAAGAACAATTATGTTTTCTCTGTATTAGTTAAATGTTTTTTTTGACTGCTAGTGTTTGAAATGTTTTTTTTTTTTTTTTTGTCAGTGCAGTGCTCGCCTTATCCATGTACTTCTGCAGCTCTCTCTCCATCCTTTTCGCACTGCCACTTTTGAGTTAAATAGTGTCACATGGGCTAAGGGTCATTATGCGGGTTGACAGTGCATAGCTCATTCACACTTGTGGCCGGGGGCACAAAAACAAGCCGTTGAGCTGCATTTTTTTTCTGTACCCTTAGGCTGCAAAGGCAGCATAACAGTTGAAATACTTTGTGTCAACAATTATCCCTCGTCAGGTTTTGCAGGCCGTACTGCTGAAGAATGTGACCCATTCATGCAAATGGGGCTGCGCTGCAACCGCATGCAATGTGGCTTTCACAGGGTTAAAACAGGTGTTGAGGAGAGAACATATCACCTCTTCACATATCAAACACCTCTGAAAAGCGATCCACCCTGATCATATTATAAGGGTGCGGCAATAGCAGCTGCAGGTATAAACTTAGCATAATACTGCATAAAATGGTGTCCACATATCTTATACTATGTCGCTCTGAAATTCACCAATTGCTGGAAATGGAGAAGGAGTACAGCGCAACGCCCCGTACACACGGTCGGATTTTCCAACGGAAAATGTTCGCTGAGAGCTCCACTGGACATTTTCCATTGAAATTTCCGACACACAAAATTTTAGATCTGGATCTCAAATTTTCTGACAAAATCCGTTGTCGGAAATTCCGATCGTGTATACACAATTCCGAAGCACAAAGTTCTACACATGCTCTGAATCAAGCAGAAGAGCCGCACTGGCTAATGAACTTAAATTTTCTCGGCTCATCGTACGTCACCACGTTCTTGACATTCAGAATTTCCGACAACATTGTGTGACTGTGTGTATGCAAGATAAGTTTGAGCCAACATCCGTTGGAAAAAATCCCATGGATTTTGTCGGAATGTCCGATCGTGTGTACGTGGCATTGGACTGCAAAAAATAAATACCTGAAATTAAAGTGGTTCTAAAAATAACAAAAACAATGGTTTTGCACAGAGCAGCCCCAATTCTCTTCTTCAGGGTTACCCCTCTGGTGCTCCAAGCCCCTCCTCTTCTTCGGGTGCCCCCAGGGAAAGCTGCTTTCCCTGGGGGCACCCGTGCGTGCTCACTCCCAAGTCTGGCTGCTGCATCTATTGGCACAGTGTGACACAACACCAGATTTGATTGATAGCAGTGGGAGCCAATTGCTCCCGCTGCCTTTAATCTGTCAAATGAGGAGAGATACAACGTCGGGAGCCACTGCACTCATGCACATCGCTGGATCACAGAAGGTTTTTCACCTTAATGCTTTTAGAACCACTTTAAGGAATAAAGGCACTTATTCTTTACATTTTCTAACTTGGTGAACAGAAGAGTGCAGGACAGAGGGAGGAAAGTGTAAAAGGACTGCTACATAACTTCAAAATGAAAGCAGCCATGCTGTTTTCTGTGTTTACATTTCAATTAGGCTGATGCCATTTGAACAAACCACAATCTCACGAACACTGGTTAGTTAACAAAAAATATCTGCCTTCACTAATTAGCAGCAATACTTTCATGTATTTAGAAAGTAAAAAACAAAAAGTTGGTAAGCTAAAAACTAGAATACAAAAAGCTAAGTAAAGATAGATGCAATAAAATAAAATAATTGCCAAGATTCAATGGGCCTAAATTTTTTATTTTTATTTTTTTAAATGCGATTTTTTTTTTGTTCACATTCAAAAATGAAAAGTTCATTGGTTGGCAACTTGCCCTATAGCACATATAAGTGTTTCCCTGTGCTGCTTAGTAAACTTACCAACTACGCAAAAGAATAATCCAGCAGCGGAACACACAGCCATCCGCTATTATTTTCAATAATAAGAAATACTGTTTATCTACCATTTAAGTTATGGCAATAATGAACACAAATGACCACCTTCAAAATTAGATTTAGTGATGTCATTTAAAGAGGTAATCTGCTTAAACACTTTATTTTGTATGAAGCACTGGGACTTCTGATCACAACTGTACATGCACAGCCATGCTACCAGCTAAAATTGCCTGCCCCCATATTAATATACTGCACAGTTTCATCAGTTTGCCTATGATCGATCCCATGTACTACATAGCGAGACTGACTTTTAGGATATTGGGGAAAGGGAAATTAAATATTGAGGATCCTCAGCTGAGAATCTCTTAGCCTGGGTTAACACTAGTGTGAACTTGATGTGGGTTTCACCGCATCCAAATTCGCAAGTCAGGAGATTGTGACCGGCTCTCTATGGAGCCGGTTCACACATCTCTGGGGCGGCTGTGGAGCGGCTTGCACAGGTGTCCTGTGTGTCTTTTGCTCAGTTTCATGGCCGAATTCAGGCCCAAATTCATCCCTGAAATGGAGAGCAGGGACATACTTGACCCCTTCTGTCAGCCGCTCTGTACAGGAGGTGTGAATCCAGCCTGAAAAAGTCAAAGCAAAGGTTTGCTTAATTAAAGCAGAGTTTTACCACCTAGAATTGAATTATTTTTTTAAAAGGTAATCCGTTCTATTAAACAATTTTAAACACTATTAATCCATGTTATTAATGAAATCGCCACTCAATTCCCGTTTTTTTTATAGTGCTTACTTTTTATTTCTTCACTACAGAGCCCTTACATCTCTAGTGTGAGCACGTGAAGCCCACTAGCATTCTCTTCCTGGATATGGTGATGCTGGCTACCCAGCATGCACCTCCCGTTCTTGCATGTGCGCCGTTTAGCATAACAATGGTTGGCGAAGGAGGAAGTGCCCGCCTCATTGTTGCCTTTGCTCCCACCATTTCCGGTCTCTAAATAAGATTCTAGCCTTCGGTGCTGCCCACTGACTCCTGGCAAAGATGACATACATCTCCCAGGAGCACAAGCGCCAAAGGATACGATGTCAATCACCGCGGACCCGGAAGTGGCAGAATAGAAGGGACCCCTTAGCAACAGTGGTTACTGAGTGAGTAAAAGAAAAAAATATGTTTCCAAATGTTCTTGCTCAAGGAGAATGCTATAGATTTATGTAAAGTTGATTTTATGGGTGGTTCGCTTTAAACCTATCCCTTTACTAGTGGACAGAATGACAGAAATGGTTTTAAAGGGAACCTTTCAGGATAGAGGTTATTTGCTTACATGACCTACATCCAGTACTGAAGGCAGCCACTGCTTAAGGCTACAGTCTCACCAGCGATTAAGGCTGGTGCGAATTGTAGCGGCAGTTACTGATGTGGCTCTCAGCAGCTAGGTGTGGCCACCGGCTTCATTCACTATAATGAAAGGTCGCTGGTGGCCGAAGCTATTCACTGGTGTCCACACAGCCAGCGATTACTTAAGGCGATAACCGTTGGATGCTTTGTGTGCTTTTAGCAGCGATCAATACAGGTAATTGCTGACTGTGCAAAGAGCTACAAATAGTTACGCCCGCTGGCGACCTGCCATAGTAAACAAGGCCAGTGGCCGCACCTAGCTGCTGAAAGCCGCAGCAGGAACTGCCACAAGAATTCACACCAGTCTTAATCGCCCGTGTGAATGTAGCCCAATTCTGGTTCCAGGAAAGAGCATATTTCTGCAGCATCATGCACAGTCATGTCTGCTCTGAAACTACCACCACTTCCTATCCAGCATGTGTTAAATGACAGCCTATAACACTGAATGTGAGCTTTAAATATAAAAAGGAATAGCAGTCTTGATCGATTCCCTTTAAAAGAGAAGGACACCTAAGGCTTATTGCTAGAGTCAGCAAAGGCTCCAAAGTGCCATAAGTCATCCGATTATGACTTATAAGCCTTCTAAATGATTTTCCTCATTAAGGGTGACAGGGTCTCTTTGAAGCCCATCATCCCCTAAATGACCCTGTTGCACTGCTGTTCCAGTCCTATGTAAACCCTGTGTTGGGGGGGTTACAGAGGGTTGATGATGTTGACCCGGGTCATGTGACCGTGTTCGGACCGGACGACTGGGCACTTGGACCTGAGCACTGCATCATGAAAGTCACATGCTCCCATTACTCCAAAGCACCAGGTATCATGCAGCAGCTCCGATTGATCATCGAAGCAGCAAGGGAGCACAATGAGCATATGTGGATATTGGCGAGTATAAATGGGCAGGGGGTGAATTTTAATGAGACTTTGTCACTTTACCCATTTAGGCTGATTTACTCTCTAGCTGTAAAAAGGGGGAAAAAAAGTTAACACTACACTTATTGCTTCAACTCATACAGGTGTATTATGCCTGTTACCATTGTGTTCCCAAAGATCAATAAGGATTCAAACACTAATTATGTTCCTAGAGGACTATACAGTAAAGACAAAAACCCACTATAAAAGTTTGGGCTTGCATGCTTGTTCAAAAACATGAGAAAGGGCAGTGAAGATAGATGTGCAAAGCATAGTAACCCAAAACGACCAATCAAATTATTGTTGATTAAAATCAGATCAGTTAAAACTGTGATTGCTGTAAATGTAGTACACTTTGTACTCCATCTGCCTTAAACTGGCCATATACAGATGAAATTTCAGCCAAATTCTTCTGAATTATCTGAAATTTAAGCTGTGGGTTGCCCTGTTGGCACAATTTCTCGCCCAGCTCCTTCAATTTTAAAATTGACTTTTGTCAAGCCGGGTGGAAAATTGTCAGCTGAACAGTGACTGCATCTCCTGTTGGGGTATTCAGGTATCTGTTGGTGTCGGCCATCTACATACAATAGGCAGCAGTAAAAAGAGGAATACAGAGATTTCTCTCATTCAGCCCATGGGGCTAAACAAGTCAACACATTTAAGGATAGCCTTAAGCCGCGTGCACACGGGCGGACTGTATGGCCTACTTAGTCCGTCATACAATCCGACGGACAGTCCGTCCTACTTTCGAATGAACGGACTTGACCACACACGGATGCACAAACAGTCCGTCGAAAGCTTGCGCGATGACGTGTACAGCACGTACGACGGGACTAGAAATAGGAAGTCCAATACACAGCAATGCAACCTTTCGACGTGTAAATCCTTTCTGAGCATGCGCCATTCTTAGTCAGTCCAACTAGCCTACTGACGAGCGGATTGTCCGCTGAAACCAAAGTATGACGGACAGTATTTAGAAAAATCCGAAATACTTAGTACGCCAGACTGCATGCTGAAAAAGTCCGCTGAAGCCCACACACGAGCGGACTGTCCGCTGAAATGTGTTTCGACGGACTAAGTAGGCCATACAGTCCGCCCGTGTGTATGCGGCTTTACTCATATTGTATCAATACTGCTCACACAATTCCAGTACTTTCCTAGTTTAAACAAGAAATGATATGTTGTAAAGAACTGCGTAAACTGTCAGCACTATATAACTCCTGTATAATAATAATAATAATATACTCTAAAGTAACACTATACAGTAATACTAAAGTTATACACAAAAATGTACGTAGTGACATTTCACCTGCGGTCAGGTGCATGGTTAGTGACATATAAAAATGTAAAAATCATCTATTCAAATATCCAGCATCAGGATTAGCAGTAAAAAAAACTATTGGCCCTCAATCACTATGGATCATATGTTACGGATTTCCAAGAATCAAAACTACATATAAAAAAAAAAAAAAAAAAAAAAAGGGGGAGGTTCATTTATTATAGAGATCAGATATCACAATTTGCTCTTTGTTATACTTTGCCGTATTTCTGCATACTGTTGCCCGCCCCTTCATATAAACGCAGATCACAGTATTCAGCCCGCTTTATCCTACTAAGTTCTCTGCTTATGCAGTAGAGATATCTCCATTATTAGCTCAGAGCCAGACTAATGTGACTGACACATACTCCATTCATTTAATAGAACTCCGCCAACTTCAGAGTCCTGAAGGTAGCACTAAGCACAGCTATAACAGTGCATTGCTGTGCTTTTTAAATGTGCAGTATTTTTTTTAATGCAGTGGCATGGCTGTGGTAAGGCCATACTGCTGCTTTATAGATCAGCCCTTTTAAAAGGAAGCCCATAGTGAAATACATGCTGCTCCAATAGGGAAGGCAAAATTGAGTTGCCAGTAGGCAATCCATAAAGTGCCCCCGTCACCCAGGAGAAAAATCACAATTTCATCAACAGAACAAGCATCAGTTTATAAGGAAATGGCAACTGTGCACAAAAAGCAAAAAACAAAAAAAAAATGCCTCTTGGCTTAAGGAACGCTGCTACTTCCTAATACATTACCAGGCTATATTCTATAAAAAATGTGATTGACCTGCAAAATGGTAGCTTCATCTGGATGCCCTAAATCACTCATTTTCTGTATATATCATTAAAGTGATTGTAAAGTCTAGTTTTTTTTTTTTAAGCTAAAAATAACAAATAAATAAAACCTTATCTGCTCTGTGTAATGGTTTTGCACAGAGCAGCCCAAATTCTGCTCTTCTCGGGTCCCTCTCCTGTGCTCCTGGCCCTCCCTCCTGTTGAGTGCCCCCACAGCAAGCAGCTTGCTGTGGGGGCACCCAAGCGGAGCCACAGCTCGCTGTGTCCATTCAGACTTGGATCCACGGCCTGGCCTCGCCCTCATTTTCTCCTCATTGGCCAACTGACTTTGACTGACAGCAGTGGGAGCCAATGTCGCTGTGCTGCAGTCACAGCCAATGAGGATGGAAGTCCCGGCCATCCGAGTGTCTCGTGCAACATCGCTGGATCTAGGAGGGCGCTCAGGTAAGTATGAGGGGGACTGCTGCACACAGAAAGCTTTTTATCGTAATATAAATGTATAATGTAAGATAAAAAAACCTTCAGACTTTACAACCACTTTAAGTATTTAAAGTGGAACATCGCCTATTGTTATCCCCCCTGCTCGCCTTTGTGGCCGCCACCTATTATTTGGTCTGTGTGCGCAGGGGTGTAACAGGTTTCTGCTAGGTCCTAAAGACCTGGAGGTGACCTGCAGCAGATCCGTGCAAGCGCAACGCATTTTCATACTTCGATGGACATGCCGCTCCAAGTTCTGTCAGCGAACCTTATGAAATTTTTGTTGTTGTTTGTGTACGAGTGGAAATACCTTGCATGTGCGCAGATGTGCCACAGGTCTCTGTTACATCTGAAACAAGCACAATACATCTGCACACATGCAAAATCTCATGCCATACTTGCATCAAATTGTGAAGAATTCCATGAGGCAGCGGGGCTCCACATCAATCTGGCCAGAAAGCAGAAACTACTGTGGTGCAGCACAAACGAACAACACCCAATTCATTAAAGGAGGAGGGCAGAGGAATGATCTAAGCGTAAGACGTTTTTTATGGGTGATGTTCCACTTTAAACATCTGACTATATTATTGTAGATAATGTGATTTCTTCCTATAATACACTTTGTTTTTTCCTTTTACTTTAAGGGCCCATTCACACTTTGCCGTTCTTGTGCGTTGCGTTAATGCACATGTCCCGCATTATTGTGCATTGTGTTAAGGCAGCACATTCATTTTGAATGAGTTGCCAACACACCTGAAAGGCACAAGCACCATTTTTTTCTGACCTGGAACACCACAATACACGCTAGTCATGGTGAGCAGCAATGCGTGTACATTGGAGCTGCAGTGCCTTGGTTCACTGAAGTGGAATTTCTGCAACGCACTTCAGCAGTGCAACTGAGCCTTAAATGTAGCAATTAGCTTGCTTTATTTCTTCCTGGTGACAGACCAAGTAGCATTATTCAGCGCGTTCTATTTTTCTTTGCAATTCCAGATTTTAAATTACACTGCCACCTGCTGGTGAAACCTAGTGTTGTTTTAACATCAGAAAAATATATTATATCACAAATAGATATACTTCAGTTCTCTAAGCAGCGTAAACAGTAGAATGTGAGCTCCCTTGTTGTTTATGGAAGGGCTATGCATGGAAAGACAACTCCATGCTACTGCAGAGAAGTAAAAAACTGACAGAGGGGTTTGTTTACTAAAGGCAAATCCACTTTGCACTGCAAGTGCACTTGGAAGTGCAGTCGCTGTAAATCTGAGGGGGAAATGCAAGGAAAAAAAAAAAAACAGCATTTTTGCTTGTACAAGATTGGATGATAAAATCAGCAGAGCTTCCCCTCATTTCAGATTGTCCCCTCTGATCTAAAGTCACTGATCTAAAGTCACTGCACTTCCAAGTGCACTTGTAGTGCAAAGTGGATTTGCCTTAAGTAAATCAACCCCAGAATCTGCAGTTAGAGCAAAATTCCCTTTACAAATCTGCGAAAATTATGTTTTGCTATAGTTTGTTAGTACTAAACACAATGTAGAAATCCCAATTTCCACCTGTTGCAGGTTCTTGGCAAAAACAGTTAACATGGCAGAGATTTTGAAAAAAAAATACGTAAGAGCTGTAACTCCACTCATTGCAACCAATTAAAGTATATCTAAAGCCAAGACATTTATTTCTTTTTTTTTTTTTTTGGATAAAAGTAGGAAATGGGTAAAACCCATGTCAGTTTTATTTTCTGCTGTCTATATCCTACTGGGGGATTTTCCATTACCTTTAAATCATCGAGACACAACAGGAAATGGAATACATGTCATCCCCTTAGACCAGCCTTTCTCAACCTTTTCAACACAGAGGAACCCTTGAAATTAGTTCTCCGGTCTCGAGGAACCCCTGCTAAAAATTAGAAATTTACAACTCATGATACATTAGTGTGATGGTCAGTGGGAAGAATGGTCCTTACACTTGTGGTCATTGGGAAGAATTACCTCTTTACAGATAGCTAAAAAGATCAATGGTGTTGGTGGGAACTTATCTGAGAGGCAGAAATTGCCCAATGCTGAAGGAACCCCTAGCAACCTATGGAGGAACCCTGGATGAGAATCCCTGCCTTAGACACTGTCTCCATTGGAAGACTTCCACTGCATTCTTTTACCAGGGACAAATGTAACAATTTTCAATTGCCTATCACTTTCTGTGAGAGAGAAAATTTCCCCAGAAGAGGCACAAGCAGAAGTGCAACCTTGATGGGGGCTTTCCAAACTCTAAAAATGACACCAGACTTTTTAAGGTGCCTTACTGACATTTAAATATTATAGACTAAAATATACCAACAAAGTCTATATTAACAGATACTAATATCACAAAAAAAAGATTGTTACAGTGGGATGAAAATAGTTTGCAATGCCTTTCCCAGACCATAGTATTGTTTCATTAGGGAGAAAGAGAAAGTGTTAGGATGGAGAGAGAGACACACACATACATATTTTTGTGTGTGTGTGTGGTGTATATATATATATATATATATATATATATATATATATATATATATATACACACACACACACACACACACACACACACACACACACACATTTATGGAGGAAGAAATGAGTTAGAATATTTAATGTATGCATGTACAGTAGAAATAAATGTATTGTATTTGATTTCGATATCTGTTAATAAAAAATGATTTGATATATTTTAGTCTATAAAGTTGATTTGTCAAAAAGGCACCCAAGAAGCCCCATTCATACAAATGTCATTTTTAGGCAATAATATAGTTTGTTAGGGGGGATGTGGTGCACAGGTTAATCCATAGCCCAACATATCTGCCATTAGAACTTTCAAACTGTATCCAAAAAAAAAAAAAAGTTTTGGCTTTGAATATACTTTAACTAGAGAAAAGTACATCAATATTGTCATGGCCTTGTCCATTGTTAGCATGTCTACTATTGAGTATTGCCTCAATGGACAAACAAGCTGCCTTCAAGAGTTTGCTGGAAACATATTTGGGGGGGGGGGGGGGATCAATATTTTTATGCATAGTTTGATCTCACACCAAAAAAAAAAAAAAAAAAAAAAAAAAAAAAAAAAAACATCCCATAAACAGCCTGACTAGGACAAAATCTCACTAAAAACTGACCAACGTGGCATTCTAGAACTTGAGTACTGCATCGGTCTCATCTGTTAGCCTTTCTCTGGATATGGGTCTAGTGAGCAAAGAAATGACGTTCCTCTGGAGACAGGGGTGGAGTGGCAAGGCCAGAAGATCCCACAAACAGACAATTCAGCTTTGGCTTTAATTCATTCCACACTTGAGTCATCTAAAAACGAAACAGACAACTATTAGGCAGATTTATAGTCTGAATGTACATTAAATTAAAAACACTCAAAGTTACAGCGGTTTCCTTGCCAAGAAAGAAAAATCATTGTGCTTCTTCATGATCTTTGGATGCGACTAAAATGATCAAGCTGAATAAGAATCATAAGCCATAGACCCAACTGATTTAGGCTGGGTTCACACTGCTGCGGGGGGGGAGATCCGGATGCGATTCGCACCGCACTGCAGTGCAAATCACATCCGATCTCCGTAGCGATGCGAGTTCAGCCATACAGATAGTATGGCTGAATTCGCATCGCTCCCGCAGCAAACTCGCACAGGACCCTTTTTTTGGTCCGCAGCAGAATCGGATCGCATGGGTGTTCACACCATGCAATCCGATTCCTGTGCGAGTGTGCAGATCGCACTGCGATATGCGGATGGATCTGGGGGTGTCATTAACATTTCATTGACACTCCCAGCCGTTCGCATAGGGCAGTGTGAACTGCCGGCGGGAGGCATGCAATGCGGGAAAACGCCACGGATTCGCGGCGTTCCCGCATCGCTGTATTTTTTTAAACAGATTGTTTCTAATATATTGTAGTTTTGATTAATGCTGCATCATTAGATATTTTAATTGATGATGAATTGCTTGTTTGCAATCGCTCATACTTAAATAACCAATTGCTAGGTGTGAGGCCACTTTTAGCCCTTGTACACACGGTCGGAGATTCCGACGGAATGTGTTTGATCGGAACGTTTTGTCGGATAATCCGACTGTGTGTGGTCTGCATCGGACTGTTTCCGTCGGAATATCCGTCGGACCAAATTTTCCAACTTGCCGGAAATATTTTCCGACAAAATGCTCCGATCGGACATACTCCGATCATGTGTAGAGAATTCCGATCGGACAAAGTGCCACGCATGCTCAGATCAAATTCCTACATCAAAGCTATTGGCTACTAGCCTGAACATAGTCCCGCCCTAACGAAATAACGTCATCACATTCTGAACGATCGGATTTTCCGACAACTTCGTCCGACCGTGTGTATACAACAGTTTCGGACAAAATCCGACGGATTTGGTTGTCGGAATCTCCGATCGTGTGTACAAGGGCTAAGAGGGAAGGCATGTGAAAACACCACTTCTCTTTATCAGGCCCCTAGCAGAAAAGTCATGCAAACATACAAAGTCCCAAGCCAAGTATTCCCACTAATGGTCTCCTCTGACTGAGCAGCAAGGCCGCTGGAAATATTTCCACAAAATGTCAATAAGAAAACCATCCAACACCTCTTACTCAGCCAAAGATAACAGTAGGGAGAAGTACGCGAGAAGGGAATTTCACAAGTGTTTGTTCCTGTTGACTTTCTCTCTATGTCCTTGTGACCACTGTCACCGAGGCAGAAAGCGTTTAGAAATCCAAAATGTTAGAGTTGACACCATGGAAAAGAGGTGAGGGTAAATCTTCTAATGGGAACATCTATTCCAATGACAACTCTCTAACAGGGAAGTTTATCTTTAGAGAGATTTCCTCTTACTTATTTCATCTAGCAAGTTGCGGACAGAAAAAAGCATAGGCTACATGAGCACTGGTGAAAATCATTAGATTCTCGCTGGTGACTGTAAATGCTACCTGCACACATAGCTCCCAACTGTCCCTGATTTGGAGCAATGTCCCTCATTCCTCCTCACTTATCCCTCATTCTGGTCTGATCTATATAGATGAATATAAAGCCTCATACACACGATCGGACTTTGTACAAACTTTCCCGTGGGCTTTTGTACAAAGGGCGTAGTCCACAAGTTTGTATTACATACACACGATCTGACTTTTTAGGCAACAAACACGAACGTAGTGACGTTTCAACGTACTGACAACACTTCAAAAGAGGACGTTCAATTACTCCAGCGCCACCTTTGGTCAACTTCTGTATTGTTATCTGATCTTTTGCATTGGTTCTGAGCATGTGTGTTTGTACCTTGTACAAAAGTCCGATGGTTTTGTGTACACACGATCGGACTTTGCTCCATCGGACTTATGTTGTCAAAAAGTTTGTCTGTTCGCACAGCCAACAAAAGTCAGATGAAAACGGAAAAAGTTTGTCTGATGAAGCGTACACACGGTCGGATGTTGCTCCAAAACAGCTAACTTGCATGTTTGTTGTCAAAAAGTCTGATCGTGTGTACGGGCCTTAAGATGCACTTTTTATCTATCAAAAAGTGTTTTTCATTGCTAAACCTTTCATCCGATTTCTAAATTGCTGTATTTGTAAATCCCAAAAGCCAATATAAAAAGGAATAGTAGTGGTAAAAAAAAAAAAAAAAAAAAAAAAAAAATCACTTGTGGGTTTTAGCAATCTTGTTTTTTGTACAATTCTCCTTTAAGGAGGCATGACCAGGGGCGTGTCCTATGCCTGCATACTTTTGCTGATAGCTGTCCCTCATTCCCATCTCAAAAAGTTGTCAGATATATACTCTGATCAATGGCTGGCACTGTTTGCATGTATATGTGGCCTCTGACTAATTTCAGACGCAGATAGTGCGTGTCCAAGGTCGGTGCTTCTGTAGAGTTATGGCTGCAACTAAATTTGCAGCCATTTAGCCATCTCTGAACGTAGAAAACTATGTGCCCCTGGCCTTCTGTGTGAATGCAGCCTAAAGCCTTGTGCGCACAATCAAATTTTCAGACATTTTTTTGTTGCATGCTAGTCTCGTGTTGAAAGTGAGGAGGTTACTACTCACCATATGCAAATTCTCGTACGACAGAATACAACTTCAGAAGTGACATAATGGGGGTTATTTACGAAAGGCAAATCCAATTTGCACTGCAAGAGCACTAAATCTAAGGGGTAGACCTGAAATGAGTGGAAGCTCTGCTGATTTTATCATCCAAGCATGTACAAGCTAAAATGCTGTTTTTTATTTTCCTTGCATGTCCCCCTTGAATCTACAGTGACTTTACTTCCAAGTGCACTTGCAGTGCAAAGTGGAGTTTCCTTTAGTAAATAACCCCCAATGTGTTGAATATTTTTGTATGTGTTCTTTCGTTTCTGAGCATGCATAGTCTTGCTGTTACGATTGTTTTCATGTGAAAACCGCACCGATTAAAACAAAAATCAGACGTTGAGTTGACGTACGACAAAAACGTTATAGTCTGCACATTCAGCTTTTGTCGTATGAAAAAAACGGAATCAGATGTCAAAAGCACCATACTAATGATCAGAAAATCAGCAGATCGTTTGTCGGATGAAATTTAACTTCCAATTTTCGTATCGTGTGTACAGGTCTTTACTCTATCAATAAACAAATCCCTACAAATATATTGTAATGGTTTTAAAATTAATACAAAATGGATTAAAATGGTGCCTTTGGGTATGCCTGGCGTTCAACTTTACCATCCTCCTGCAGAGGGGCATTTACATTTTCAGCAAGATTGTTTCTACATGCCTGACAGGGTGTGTTCATATTTCTCAGAATCAGATTAATAAGCACATAACTTAATGCTAGAAGTGAAAACCAATTGCACATAAGCTTGACTGCACTAGAAAAATAACTTTCCTACATGTCCTACACTCCCCCAAGATGATGTAACCAAAAACTAGCCAACAAACCTCCTTGTGTCCCTGGATTTGTGAATTGACGAATGCCCCGAGTATGTGGGAGGTGAGGGGCAGATAAATGTGGATGAGTTGGGTTTCCTGATGCAGGCAGAAGAGGGAAAAGTAATTCCTCAGTTCCATGATCATGATGGCATTCTCTTGCTGGAATAAGAAACAGAGTCCTATGAATTCCACTGAAAATGTAACAGGACACGTGTAGAAAATTAAAGAAAGATGTAGAACAACTATAAAATGAAAAACACATATGTTATGAACATAAAGATGCATAGACAGGACAATGAATATAATAACAGAAAGCTGAAATATATTGAACTTGTTGCACTTGAGTAAACAGAATTTTGAAAATAAGAAAAAAAAAAAAATAATAATAATAATAATAATAATAATAATAATAATAGGTATTTCTTTTATTATATGGAGTTAGGATGTATCTAAACCCAAGAACAATGTTTATTATGTCAGCCTTAAAATGTGTTGGCTACCGGTCTTTCTTTTACTTGGTGATCCTGCCAGTAACACACTTCCTGTCCTAAGGTGGCAGCGCTCTCTCTGTACTGAATCAGTGGAGAAGCAGCATTGTAAAGCCAGGAAATGTGTTCCACAGAGCTCATCCTACACTTGTTGAGATCACACCCCAGAATGCACAGGAAATTAGCTTACAAGGCTTGATTTCTATCAGAATCAAATGGCATTTTTTGCACTTATCAAACAGATAGAAAACTATTTTTATTGGTTTTATTATGTACTCAACATAGGCATAGTGAGAAATACACAATACGAATATATAGGACTAAAGCTATATGACTGTTAACAAGGCATCATATCTGTAGTAAATGATTAGGGACATTGTAAAATACATACAACTCCATATTACATCATTTTAATGTAATTTTTTATATTCGGTTAAAAAAAAATACTGCGTGTTAATAGGATAATTGTGCACACACAGATGTGATACCATACTAGCCCATATTAACTGTGGAATGTTTAGGGGAAATTTGTCATGAAAGAAACATGGCTGTTGCCACTGCTGACCTCATTAAAATGCCAGTTGCTTGGCTGTCATGCTGACTCAAATGCTTTGAATCAATGACCCAAACCAAAACATATAGACAAGGACTTATAACTTTTCTCCTACATATAGAGCAGGAAAAGGTTAGATCCTCTGTCAGTTTTTTTTCCTTCTGCGGTCTATGGTCCCACTAGGCAGATTTCTCCTCCCTTCCTATGCCAGTGACACTGCTCATCCCTTTAATTTGCATAACCATATCTACCATATGGTTATCCAAATTATAGGGATGAGCAGTGACGGCTTGTGGGTTCCTCTTTTTGGGGGGTGGCACGGCACCGAAACAGCCCCGGACGGTTCGTCACTAATGCCGTGTACACACGACCGGACTTTCCGGCAGACTAAGTCCGACAGTCTTCCTGACGGACTTCCGATGGACTTTCCGAACGAATGGACTTGGCCACACACAATCACACCAAAGTTGGACGGATTCGAACATGACGACATATGACCGGACTAGAATAAGGAAGTTCATAGCTAGTAGCCAATAGCTGCCCTAGCTTCGGTTTTCGTCCGTCGGACTAGCATAAAGACAAACTGATTTTTTTGACCGGACTCGAGTCCGTCGGAAAGATTTGAAAAATCTAAAGTCAGTCTAATTTTTCGATAGCAAAGGTCCGATGAAGCCCACACATTGTCGAATTGTCCAATGGATTTGTTCCGTCTGACCTTTGCTGTGAAAAGTCCGGCCGTGTGTACATGGCATTAACCACTCGTGTGGTGGGGCTGTGGTGTCCTCTCCTGGAGTCTGGGCAGCGGCCGCTCCGGTGTCCGTTCCTCCAGCTTCTTAGATGCGTCTCCTCTTCCGCCAAAGTGCTAGGCATCCAGTAGGATCACCTGACGCTTTGGCTAATCGGGAAACAGGTCTCACTGACCTGCCTCCTGATTGGCAGGGAGGAACTTTAGTGTGATAATAATGAAAATTTT
Organism: Lithobates pipiens; assembly: GCF_037356315.1. NCBI lineage: Eukaryota > Metazoa > Chordata > Amphibia > Anura > Ranidae > Lithobates > Lithobates pipiens. The sequence goes on from NW_027507784.1 coordinate 287,692,208, forward strand.
ATTTGCTATGATCACACAACTGAATGGCCTCGGAACGCAATGCTCTGCACTCCGAGGCCACCCTTTTTTGAAGCCTATTAGAGCCTCTGGCTCTAATCAGGCGCTTCAAAAACAAAAAAAACAAAAACAACCCCACCCTGCATTGGAATCCATGGCCTGGCACCACTGATGTGTAGATCAGGGCGCTGGACGCATGGACAGGGGAGGCGGTGCCTGTGCGCCCTTTATAGATGGGCCACCACTGGAGATGAGAATAGAAAGACTGGGTTAAGAATGCTGTATGAAACTTTTTTTTCATTAGGCTAATATGGAAAATAACAAACAAAGTATCTTTCTATTTGAGCTTGCCTCCACAATGCGAGACTCCAGTTGTTCCACAGACTCGGCTTCTTTATTCTGTACAGTAGCACTCATCATCTGCTTCTTCATCAGACTGTACTTGTGCAAAGCTTTCTGGTGCTTGTGTAATACTCCTTTCTCATGCCTTTCACACAGATCCTGCAAGAGATAATCACACCTCATAACATTGGGCAGCACAGTGGCTTTATTGAATATCACCCAGACCAGGATATTATTTGGATGTTCTCCCTATCTTTGCATTGGTTTCTTCCAGGTACTTCCGTTTTCCTCCCATACTATAAAAACATGCTAATAGTATATATAGAACCTGTCTAAATTTGCCCTACTATGTCTATGTATAATATGAATGCAAGGTAGGGACCTTAGAGTATAAGCTCCTTGACGGCAAGGACTGATGAGAATCTACAGCAGTCTTTTTCAACCAGGATGCCTTAATATTTCTTCAGGAGTGCCTTGGCAAAATGCCTAAAAATTTCCCAAAAATGATATACAAGCCAGTGGGTGGATGAAGCCTGCCTTTTAGTTACCCAAAGCCACAGGTTCTCATTGTGCACCATTGCAAAATTCTAGCTGCCGGCGTCCTAACGACCAAGGGCATCATCAGTTGATATGGAGGATGTCAGTCTCCTGCATGGCATCCTTGTTGGACCCTCCCCTGCCTCTCGCCATCAGCGTTGGGGGGGGGTCACATTAGCTGAGAGATGGAGAAAAACGAAGAGAGAAGAGAAACATACTGATCCCTCCTGTAATGATTTGTATTGTAACTGTACTGTCTGCCCCTATGCTGTAAAGCTCTGCGCAAACTGTCGGCGCTATATAAACCTTGTATAATAACAATAATAATACTAGTCGGTACCAGTGTGCAAACGTGTATTTTCTTTGGAAGAATAATTTACCTCTAATGTTGGGTATCCTACTTGTGTAGATGTTGCTGCATTATGTAAAACTATTAGAATAGTTTTTACATTTTAGAATGGGGTGCCTCAAGATTGTCCATCATTTTTTAAAAGGGTGCCTTGACTGAAAAGAGGTTGAGAAATACTGATCTACAGTATGTAAAGTGCTGTATATATATAGTTGGGGTTATATAAATGCCTTAAAAATAAAAAATCTGTGCTAGTTTACACTAGCGTTTATTTACTAAAGGAAAATCCACTTTGTACTGAAAGTGCACTTTGAAGTAAAGTCGCTGTGGATCTGAGGGGGACATGCAAGGAAAATACAAAACAGCATTTTAGCTTGTACATGATTGGATGATAAAATCAGCAGAGCTTCCACTCATTTCAGATCTACCCCTTAGATTTAGAGTGACTGCACTTCTAAGTGCACTTGTAGTGCAAAGTGGATTTGCCTTTCATAAATAACCCCCAATGTGTATAGTAGGGATCAACCAATTGTCGTTAAGGTGAAATATTGCAGGGCTGATATCAGCATTTTCTGAAAAATAGGTATCGGTCGCAAACTAGACCAATTTTACCTGCAGGCATCACCCCGGTACCGTTCTTTAGAGCAGACTGTCGGCTTTATTGTAATAACAGCCAATGTGGCTCAGCAGCCACTCGGCTGTTATTACAAGTAGCAGGAGGAGACATCCCCCCCCCCCCCTCCCGCCCGGGCTATCCCATCCCACCGGGAGGCCCGAGCAACTTCCCGGATTACTGACTTCTTAAAGGCGCCAGTTTTAAAAAGATAAAGTATTCAAAAATGCCAATCTTGATATTTTGAATACTTCCAAGTGCAGAGGAGGGGTTTGGGGTCTTATAGATATCCGATCCCTCCATAAAGAGTACCTGTTATTGCCTATTACTGTCACAAGGGATGTTTACATTCCTGGTGACAAAAACAGTTTTTTTTTACATGTACAGAATATCGGCAGACAAGATCAGCTACCGGCCTGAGAGGTATGCCGAAATACCGGTATACCAGCACAGAAAAAAACGATATTGGTCGATTCCTAGGGTATAGTGTTGCAGCTAGCACAATACGTTGACACCAGATATTTTAAAATTAGTAACCCTTCAAAGTGCATCGCATACAAAAAAAGAAAAAAAATTCTAACCAACGTGTGCAAAGCCAGATATTACATGGTCAAGGTACATCTGTACACTACAACATACTGGGTATATCCAATGATTAATGTGCACTATACGTGTGTGCTTCTAATCACAACATACATGAAACAATGATTCGTTAATTGTGAAAATGCTCATAAGCACATTATTATTATTATTGCGCAATAAAACAAATAGAAAACAAAAATAAAAGTCCATGTGGAAAAACGAATGTGAAAAAATCCCATTTTATCCGATTATGTGAAATATGGATCCAGATAAAGGAATGTAGGACCCCACCGGTGCGCACCACCCTTATGTGAGGAGGAGGCTTATGGTATGACCCTCAAATTATAAAGTGGTCATAAAGAGGGGTGCGGGAAAAGGGGAACCATGCACGTTACTATACAGAATGTAAACTCACTTATATACCTTATAGGACTGCAGGAGATCCAGGAAAAGGTTCAGCTTCTCCACCACATCAATTTCTTCAAGTTTTCCCTAAAAACAATCAGGTGACATAACCAAAAAGACAGCTATGAGAACCTGTCAGCAGTGGCAATTTTGACATCAAATTTCAATTTGATTTTTGTCAGTCTTTTGGCTACAATGACATTTTATTTTTAGTCATCTGAATTGTGTTATGCCGCGTACACACGATCGGAGTTTTCGTCTGAAAAATCTTGGATGGTTTTTCAGAAGAAATTCCGCTCAAGCTTGGCCTGCATACACACGGTCACACAAAAAGTTCCTGAAACTTTCGACCATCAAGAACGCGGTGACGTACAACACTATGACGAGCAGAGAAAAGTGAAGTTCAATGGTTCCGAGCATGCATCGAATTGATTCCGAGCATGTTCAGGAATTTTGCGCATCGGAATTGCTACAGACGATCAGAATTTCCGATCGTAACTTTTTTTTTCCTGGAAAAATAGAGACCCTGCTCTCAATCTTTTGCTGGTGGAAATTCCGCCATCAAAAGTCCGATGGAGCATACACACAGACAAAATTTCTGACCAAAAGCTCAAATCTGACTTTTGCTGGCAGGATTTCTGATCATGTGTACGGGGCTTTAGTCGTATTTTAGTCGACTAACATCATCAGTACATTTTGGTCAACTAAAATCAAATGGGTTTAGTTAAACGAATTCATTAATTTAGGTATTTCTCTAGAATTTCCAAACGTATTATATAGGCCTGGAATAAAAATACAGCATGTTATTTTTTATGGTATTAAGGTTTGAACAAACTACAGACACAGATTTAGCCTTTATATAAAGCGGAACTTCACGTGGGTAAATGTCCCTCCCTCAAATTTTCATTACGTTTTCGTTCGTTGACAGAAATTGGAATAGATTTTCTTCATATAGTTTTCATCAATTGATTTTTGATTTTTGAAAACATGCCACTGAGGATAATTATGAGGAAAATATTTTCGTCAACAAAATTAACACCTCCTTCCAGTACAGAAATATGGGAGCTACCACTATTGACTTGTTTTTGAACAGACAAACACCAGGGCTGCCACGCTGATCATGGAAGCGGCATACAGCCAGTAAAGTTTTGGGAGATCTGAACTTCTTACTTGTTCCAGGTCAGTGACTTACTAAAAATAGTAAAAACAAGATAATTAAACAATTCTGAAGCTTACAACTTTACTGAGCTCCAGGCTCAACAACTACATAACACACATAAAATACTGTATAAACTGTATACGTAGCGGTCGTTTCATTTGCAAGGGGATTTTTATTTTTGTCCATCCGGTTTTAGGATTTACTAGGCTCAAACAGCACAGTCCTGTCCGGCATTTTATTTTCTTCTGCATGGGCAAACAAAAAAGGGACACTCCAATGCCCCGTACACACGATCGGACATTGATTAGACATTCCAACAACAAAATCCATGGATTTTTTCTGACGGATGTTGGCTCAAACTTGTTTTGCATACACACGGTCACACAAAGTTGGTCGGAAATTGCGTGTCGGAATTGTGTACACACCATTGGAATTTCCGATAATGGATTTTGTTGTCGGAAAAATTTGAGATCCAGATCTCAAATTTTGTGTGATGGAAATTCCGATGGAACCTACACACGGTCGGAATTTCCGACCAAAAGCTTCCAAACATTTTCCGTCGGAAAATCCAACTGTGTGTACGGGGCATAAAGCATGATGAACACTGACCATAGAATATGTTTTCAATTATATAATATTTTTTTTTTTTAAATATATTATATATGCAACAGAAACCAAAAAGGAATTCTAATCCGAATGTGAACCGAGCAGAGGCATTCTGATTAATGAGACTGTTATTATTGTTAATGGTTGTTTAAATTAAACAGTATTATAAGTTATAGTTTAGGTCTTTTTCTCCCAGTAGAGGAAAAGACTCAACCAAGCTCTACTGCTATATGGAAGTTGATGAGCGGAGTTGGTGCACTTGCTGTGTAGTTCACTGCGAGTCCATAATTATTTCTCCCAGTGGTCCTAAAATAAATTGATTATTAACTGGGCTAAAAACTTGACCGCAGGCCTGCCCAGTGTTCTAGCGTCGGGAAGAATGCTTCTCCAGTCTCGGTTGCACTTTGACCATCTTTTCTACAACGCCAACAACTTATTTGGCAGATAGCTCTTTTTAAGCATTCTTACGCAGAAATCCAAGTAGAATAATATTTTCCTAAGCATTCCAAACTCCTTACGACATCTGGCCTTCAAGTCCATAACTTTCAACATTTCAAGACTGTCCAGTGCTGTGCGCGACATGTGGCATGCATTTAAATAGCAAAAAATCTATGTGATCTGTTTAAAGTTTGCAGAAAGGGAAACGTACACATGGGAGGGCAATATACAAAACACAAAGGGGTCCTCAGCAGACTTTTCAGCTAGTCAGCAATAAAAAAAACATAACTAATCAGTTGAACTACTACAAAGTTAAAAACAGTTTCCCATACCCCCCTAATTTGTTTTTGCCAAGATACACGTCCAAAAGTCTTGTAAAACAATCCAAACTTCCTGCCTACACCACCAATTGTGGAAGAGAGTTCCACATCCCAACTGCTAACAGTGAAAAACGACGCAGTTTAAGATTAAACCGCTTCTCTTCCAGTCTCATCGTGTGGCCCCGTGTCCTCTTACACTCCCTGGGACTGAAGTCTCCAACTTAAGTTGGGATCACCATTGAGATCTTTGTAGATCGCAATCATATCTCAGTCTCTCTATCAAAACACAATAGCTCAGTGGACAGCTCACCCTACTAACATTGGATGTGTTAGTACAGTGATCTGTAAGCTTCTTTTTTCGTTCAGCCCACTGGGTTGAACAAGAAAAAACTTCCTGTGTGTACCCAGCATTAGTGACCACACTTATCAGTGGTGCCCTGATGCAGTAATATGACTTCCAAATGTATGCAACCGCAACCCATGTTTTTAACCCGATAAGTTGTAACGGATTCGTTTCTTTGTTTTTCTGCTGGCTAACTTGAAAGTGTGCTTGGGACCTTCTTTGTATAATGGACATACAAATAGCTGTCACTTTTAATTGTTAATCATCAATGGATTTAAAAGTGAACCTCTGATCAAGAAATAGTAAATAGAAAAAATAGTTCCCACTAATGAGCATGCACTACCTGGGTGCTGCATACTGGGGACCTCTGTACCAGTGCCCACCTCTGCCTACAAGATGCACCTTAAAGAGGATCTGTCACATTGCCTATGCCCCTATGCCTAATAAACTTTGCTGTGCTGCTCCACAGATTCCTTGGACAGTCCTCGGAAATGTATGGGAGTTGTGGGTATTGGGGAGCAAGCAAGCAACCTTTTCTCTCCTACCTGGATTCTTTGCCAAGTCTGAGAGGCCGACTGCCAGCTCCCAAAGGGCCGGATTACAGGCACCAATTATGAAATTTGGTTAGCTAGATGTTTGCAGTATAAAATGAACTTTGGGGATGCTATGCACCAGATCCAGGGCAACATAAAAGCACCTAAAAACTCCTGGCACTTACAGGAAGTTTGCCCATGCACACCTTAAGCTGGCCATAGATGGTACAATTTTCTTTCCTGCAACCACGGGTTGCTCGATTTCTCTATCAACGCAGTCACTGGTGGAATCCCTCCCCCGGAGATATTGTGTTCTCCTGGCAGGGGGAGCCTTCCCTGCCAGAAGAACACACCGTGATTGTTGCTAGCGGCTATAGCCCCTAGCAACAATTCCTTGAAAAATCCAACAGGCTGGTTGTACCCAAGTTGATGGACCGATCATCTTGGGTACAATCAGCCTACCCATACATGGTTTGAATTTTGGGCAGTCCCTGCTGAACTGGCCGAGATTCCAACTGTCTATGGCCAGCTTTAACCTACAGTTTTATAGCTGTATATCTTCCGTGTGAGAGGCAATGGTGCTTCTGACTGCTAGTCTCACAAGCTTTAATATGAGATTTGATGAGGACTCTACATTGTGCCGCTTACTCATCTCCTTGCTAGAGGAAAGCACAGGGCATTGTTAACTGTGCTTCTTAATTATTGTAGAAGGATGGACATTCAAGTATTTACATATTGTTAGACAGAAAATGAGCTTTAACATAACACCTGATGGTACTACAGTGTAATTAACCCTCAAAGAGTATCTAAGTACTACTGAAATTGAGGTTCAGTCATTGCTGCCTTTCAATGTCAACAATAGTACCTGATCTTAGCTGTTCAGAAACAGAATAGCACCAAAACGTCACCGTCTTTTGCGACCTTTAAGAATTTGACGATACCTTTAAAATTATTACAAAGGCATCATTGTTTTGTTTTTGTTTTTTACTTAACTGCTCTGTGCATTTATTTATTCAACCTGCAGACTGTAAAAAGGACTGTTTAATGAATCTTCCCCTGAGGCTGCTGTATTCTGACAGCTATTGCCTGTAGCTGGCAGAAAACAATGGGCAATGTCAAAACAGTGACTTACACCTGATTGGCTGCAGTCATACAGCCAAGAATAATCTGCCGGTCTCCATTAATTTTAATTAATTACATTTTTTGATCAGAGTATGGCCAGCTTAAAACTATGTGTCAGTTCCCCAATTTGTTCAATTTTGGGAGCGTTGCACAGCAGTGCAGCATTGATGATGACTGCAGAATACCCTGAATAATAAAATGCATATATCATGTAAATCTATAGCCACATACCTGCTGTGCTGCTTTATCAGCAAGCAAAGAAAATTCAACAGATAGTCCTTTCAGTGCTTGTTTTAGTGCTCCCCAGGAGCTGTGTGTTGGGGCAACCCAGGAGGGTAGTGGGGTTGTATCAGAGCCCAAGGCACTAGAGGTAGAAAAGAGGCACAGTGCATCATGAATAACACAATACTTGGCTTAGATAGCATGTCATCAGTTAAAAGGGGTAAGTCCACCTGAAACTGTTTTGATTTTTGCAGTAGATGCTAGAGTGTTAAACTAATTGACAGTGCTTAAGTGGATGTAAGCCCCATTCATGAAATCTGACCTGGGCACATGTATCTGTAATGTTTACTAGGGATGAGCTCAGGCGTGTTTGCATGGTCCACGTGCTGAGCCCACCAGGAAGTCGGCCCAGCGCTGTACTAATCACAGGCAGTGAGACATTGCCTGATCTCTGCAGCCGCGCATCGGGGCAATGTCTCACTGCCTGTGATTAGCGCAGCACTGCGTCGACTTCCTGGTGGGCTCAGCACGTGGACCATGTGAACGCGCCTGAGCTCATCCCTAGTGTTTACGTATCTCTCTACCAAGTCCTAAGTCCCGTGTCTTTCTGCTGCTCTGTTCCTCTATTTCCAGCATAACTTCTGATAAGCTCTCTGACACATGAGATAAAGGCAGCTGTAAATTTGTGTAAGGGAGGGAGCTTAGAGATAAGCACAGAGCTTTGCCGCATTGGCCCTAAATGCAGAAAAGTCAGCCTGTACCTTTAGCAGAGAAAAAGTCCCAAAGCACAATGTTTCTACCTCCATGCTTAACTGTAGGGATAATGTTCTTAGGGTCATAGTCAGCATTTTTCTTCCTGCAAACATGACAAGTCGAGTTAATGCCAAGGAGCTCAATTTTGGTCTTATCTGACCACAGTACTTTCTCCTAATCCTTCTCTGAATCATTTAGATGGGCCTGTGCATGTGCCTTCTTGAGGGGGAACTTGCGGGCGCTGCAGGATTTCAATCCATGGTGGCGCATTCTGTTACCAGTTTGTTTGGGGACTGTGGTCACAACTGCCTTGAGATCATTCAGAAGCTCCTCCCGTGTAGTTCTGGGCTGATACCGCAACTTTTCTCATGATCATCCTTACCCCATGAGGCAAAATCTTGCATGGAGCTCCAGACCGAAGGCAATTGATGGTTATTTTATATTTCTTCCATTTGCGAAAAATCGCTCAAACAGTGGTCTCCTTCTCACAAAGCTTCTTGCTGATGGTCTTGTAGCCCATTCCAGTCTTGTGCAGGTCTACAATCTCTGACGTCCTTTGGCAGCTCTTTGGTCTTGCCCACGATAGTGAGGTTTGAATGGAAAAAAAAAAAAGATTCTGTGGACAGGTGTCTTTTGTACACATAATGATTTGTCGTTGGGAGCACCAGGACTAATCTGTGTACCACACGAGCACATACTGTAGCCAGTCTGTGGGAGTCAGAATTATTGTTGGTTGGTAGGGGATCAAATACTTAATTTACTAACTGAACTGCAACTCAATTTATAGCATGTTTTTTTTTTCTGGATTTTTGGTTAATATTCTGTCCCTATCATTTAAAATACACCGATGACAATTATAGACCATTTCTTTTTAAGTTGTCAAACTTACAAAATCTGCAGGGGGATCAAATCATTTTTTGCCACTGTAACAAGCCAGGTGTTGACCCACCAAAATCCATCCTTATAGGATAAGTTCACCTTTAATACCATATTAAGGTGTACCACCTGAGCAGACCGCGCACCCACCAAAATCCCCATTCTGACAGTCCTCGCAACAGCTGTTCCAATTAAAAGAAAAAGCAGGGGGGGGGGGGGGGCACTCAGCATTGTCATTCATTCACAGAGTTCTGTGAATGGGAGAACTATAACTACCATCAGCTACTGTGGGTGAAGGCTTGTAGTTCTCAGTGAACTACAAGGACGCTGATGTGCATTCTTGGTAGTTCACTGAATATTCCTGACATTCAGTAACTGCTTGCCCTTACGAGGTATGGGCAGACACCTACACTGACAGTTTGAAGCAGCCTTGCATTGCACCTCCACTCTAATTGTGTATGCAATGTTTTACAGGCACCTAATAAAAATAAAAAAATTAATGCACATTTATTTTATACCTGCAAAACAAGATGCATTTAATATTTTAAAAAGGTGAATTTACCATTTAACTGGAATATCCTTTTGGATGAGCTGACCCTTTGATAATTGAATTACCTTAGTTCCTTGCCAAAGCCCAGAAGATCAGTGGCATTGTCAATAGCTCTTCCAGCCATTCTCTCTGCTCGATCCCGCAGCTTGTAAAAGCTGTTGAAGATGTTCCTGATCAGCTCTCTGCTGGCTGCAAATTGGACCTGGATATCAGCCGGGAGGAAATCCTGCGAAGATAGCAGCAAGAAGACAGGAAATCAGCAGACATACAACGCCAACTCTGAGAGCCAGGACTCAACATAAAAACAGGCTGTGCACAAAATATAAGCCTGTTTCACGATAACGGATCTGTCTTCTGGTCTAATAGCAGCGTCTAGATGGATTGATCGCCCTTTATTTAAAGTATCATCAATTGCTTATGTAATATTATAAAAAGACATCACCATCATAAATACCTTGGCTTGTGTTGCAAGATTGCACAGCATATACTCATCTCCCACCCCATGGGAAGATTCACGCATTTTATTCTGTATATCCTAAAACACACAGAAAAAAGAAAAACATATAGTCTTTACTTGCTTCTGAAAACTTTCCGGTTTAAGAAAAAAAAAAAGAAACTCATTCCATAAAAATAAATACAGATCCCACATTGGGTGTACACCTGACCCCCAACATCAATCAGTTGTATAGGTGAGAATTATCCTCTCCTCTACAAAAAAACTCGGAGAGGACCTTGATTCCTGGGCCAGACATGATCTATCCTGGATAGCTAGGATTAATTCAATTAAAATGACCCTCCTCCATCGTCTTCTCTACTTATTCAGATCACTACCCATCCCGATTAAAAGAGCATCTGAAGAGCTTCCAACCTGGTACATAAATCCCCTGCAATAGCCTCAGAACTCTGGCCATTAGCACACATATTCCACAACCCACAATTCCCCCTGGGTCTCAACATCAAAACAATTCAATGGTGGCTAAATAAAGTACTATTTCGTATAGGACACTTTAATTCCATGGGGCCACTATCTTTGAGCCATTGCATCAGTAAACTCAAAATGTCCAGTACCGAAAGATTCAGGCTTTCACAAATTTCACACTTTTTACACTCCATCTGGAACAGTAAACTTGATCCCCCCAGGAGAAACTCTTACGAGCATTGGTGTTCTGAGATATCGGACCAGAGAGGAGGTATTGCCATCATCTACTCCGCACTAGTCAACACTGGGGATAAACCTGCATATGACCGGAGCTGGGAACTGGATCTAGGAGGAAGATTGGGAGCTGGACAGCTGGCACCAGTGCTTCCAACACTCCTTCAAGGAAGTCATTAACGTCTCCCCGATTGAGGCGAATGTGAAAATTATCTTGCAATGGTACCTTGTACCCACACGTCTTGCCAAAATGTTCCCACACACCTTTCCGTTTTGTCTCCGAGGTTGTGGCCACTTGGTACCCCTTTTCATACCTGGTGGTCATGTCCTCACACCTAAGCTTTTTGGAACAAAGTTTTTCAAATGACACACAAGGTCAGAGGCTGCCCCATTCCCCAAACACCCCAAAAAGTCTTAGTAAAGAGACAAGTAGAACGCACTCCTAAACACATTCAATCCCTCTTGTTTTGTATGCTTCTAGGAGCTAAAATTACGATAGCATGGGCCTGGAAACAGCCCTTCTTTCCTTTTCGGGCAACCAAACAGAAGATCTTTTGGATCATGGTGCAGAAAAAACTAGTTAGCATTCTCCAAGACAAGGTTGGGAAATTCAAATGCATCTGAGAACCCTGGACAGACGACACCCATACCCACTTTTTGAATACCGCCTATAATGGCACCCAGCGATCTTTTATGACTGCACTTCCCCCCCTATTTTCTTTCCCCCCCCCCCCCCCTCCACACAACCTTCTTTTCTTCCTCTCTTTCGCTCATCTTCCTCTTATATCTTGGTTTATTTCCACATAGTTATGATAAGACATGTAACTCTCAAAGCGAACTCCCATCTGCTAATTTCATACAAGTAGCCCCAGGGGAGTGCTGGGAATTCCCCTGTCCTTGCTAGGAACTGGATCACCCCAATGCCTCATGCTACAACTAGATCCCACTGCCACATAAAATAATTTGATTACCTAGGGGTGCCTTGGCTCACCATCATCCTGGGCAAAATCTGGTACAGCTCGCCATTCCATCTTTAAGTTTATTTTTGGCAAAGCTTAATTGATCAAGCTTAAGTTAGAAGCTGATTGGCTACTGTGCAGAGCTGCACCATATTTAGCATGCTCCAGTTTATTAGATCAGCCCCACTGTGCTGACTTGACAATATATGGGGGAAAAAAAAAAAATGTCAGTCCTGACAATACATGGGCAGCCAACAGGCAATCCTGACATTATGCAGCCATGAAAAAGGCAATTGTGTCAATAAGTGAGCAGCACACATGCAATCGTTACACAATACATGAGCAGCAAATAGGCAGTCATTACAATACATGTGCAGTTGTTGCAGTGCGTAGGCAGCAAATATGTACACTTAAAAATGTCCTTTATGTTGCCTTTCCATTTGACGCCAATGCATTTTGTGTTTTACATCTACAAAGAGATCAGTGGAATTGTGCACTTTAGCCACTATGCTTGGGGCATACCAGGCACTACCTGGCCCAGATCCGACTACCCAGAATGATGCCCATGTGATGATCAGATCAACAAGAGGCTCCCCTTTGAGGTTATTAAAAGGGTTTCCAAAATCCAACAAGTTTGTCAGTAATCCAGGATGTTCCTAGCAATAAAAATCTGAATCCCCCAACTCTTTACAACGGATGAAAAGGAAAGAAAAAAGAAACAACTTAAAGCGGGGTTCCACCCTAAGGCTCGGTTCACGACTTGCCGCGCCGCGACCTGCCGCGACCTCAGCGGCGACTTGCAAACGACTTCTGTATCGAAGTCAATGCAAGTCGCCCGAGGTAGCCCAAAAGTAGTACAGGAACCTTTTTTCTAAGTCGGAGCGACTCGAGTCGCTCCTCTTAGAACGGTTCCGTAGTACAGAACGGGGGCGACTTGTCAGGTCGCAGCGCGGCAAGTCGTGTCGCCCCCTGTGTGGAACTTCCGCTGATCGGAACCCTCCCCCCTCCGGTGTCACAATTGGCACCTTACAGGGGGGAGGGGGTGGAGATACCTGTCAAAGACAGGTATTTACACCCACTTCCAGGCATAGACTCCCGTGGGAGTCTACGTCATTTCCTGCCCTGCCGCGCTGTCTGCTGGGACACACACGGGTCCCAGTGACAGCGCGGAGAATTCCTATGGCGCTGCGCGACTCGCGCATGCGCAGTAGGGAACCGGGAAGTGAAGCCGAATCGCTTCACTTCCTGATTCCCTCACCTAGAATGGTGACGGCAGCAGCCGAGCGATCGGCCTCGGCTGCCGGCATCGCTGGAACCCGGGACAGGTGAGTGTCCATTTATTAAAAGTCGGCAGCTGTAGTATTTATAGCTGCTGGCTTTTAATATTTTTTAATTTTTTTTTATTTTTATTTTTTATTTATTTTTTTAGGTGGAATCCCTCTTTAATAGCAGAAAAAAATAAACAAAAAATAAAAATATAAATTATTAAATAATAAAAAAAAATAAGTCTACAAGTATGCCAGTCTCTTAATGATCATATTGAACATGGGTTCAGTTTAAAGTGGAACTTAAGTAATTTTTTCATCTTTCCATCTAGTAAATCTTCTGCCCTTGTTGTTGTAATGTTGGATAGTAAAACTTTTTTTTTCTGGCAGTAAATACCTTATACATTCCTCTTGTCTGGTAAAAATCCTAGGCTTGCGACATCATGCACAGCTCTGTCACATGAGAGTTTGCCAGGAAGTGAGGGGGGAATTAGTCATACGAGGGCCAATGAGAGCTGCAGAGCTGGAGGCGTGTCTGTGTAAATCCAGGAAGTGAACAGGCAGCAGCTTCACCTGCCCACAGTTAAAATGGCTGCAGCCAGTCTTAGTGGGGGGAGATTTCTGTGGCATATATTTGGCAAGTACAGAACCACAGTATATATAAGATATGCAAAGTGTTTGGAGGGAATCTTCAGAATGGCAAATATGTTTTAATTACAAATTATGTGAGCAGACTGGAGTTCTGTACAGACTGTCTGGATTTTCAGATGTTGTCAGTCAAACCACTGTTTGCAGATACAAGATCTGGGAAAACCAATTCGATATAACAATGTCCACCATTCTCTTTAGACTCTAGTGGACATCTGAGCAAGTAATCTGTAATTAGCAAGATTGCATGCTTGCATTGTGGGAAGACCCCATGTTACAAAGAGCAGCTTTATCACATTCATGTTTACTGCACCTGTGACAGAGCCCTGAAAGCAAAAAAGCAATTTACTCACAAAAGATGTTTTATACAAAGTAAGGTTTACTTACCTGACCATTATATGAAAGAAAAATATTCACAAGTATGTCATCCCAGAAAGACGGGTGCCTGGCTACTAAATTAACGAATCTCTTTAGACCTCGCCTTCGGGATTCTATAAACTCTCGATCCACTAATAAAATATCAAAATACAAAAATGAATGTAAAGATATAATGTACAAAATAGGCACAATTAATGTCATAATTGTTTTTAAAAATGTTAGTTTTAACCACTTAAGGGCCGGGCCTCTTTTTCAAACTCAGTGTTTACATGTTTAAAAGTTTTTTTTTTGCTAGAAAATTACTTGGAACCCCCAAACATATATTGTTTTTTTCTAGAGAATAAAATGGTGGTCATTGCAATACTTTTTTTCATACCATGTTTGCGCAGCGGTCTTACAAGCGCACTTTTTTTGAATAAAAAATAAGACAAGAGTAAAATTAGCCCAATATATATATATATATATATATATATATATATATATAAAAGATAATGTTATGCCGAGCAAATTGATACCCAACATGTCACGCTTCAAAATTGCACCGGCTCGTGGAATGGCGTCAAACTTTTACCATCAAAAATCTCCATAAGTGACATTTAAAAATTTCTACAGGTTGCATGTTTTGTGTTACAGAGGAGGTCTAGGGCTAGAATTATTGCTCTCGCTCTACCGATCACGGCGATACCTCACATGTGTGCTTTGACTACAGTTTTCTTATGCGGGTGCTACTCACATATGAGTTCGTATGAGTTCGAGCTCATCGGGACGGGGTGTTATAAAAAAAAAAAAAAAATCTTATTTTACTTGATTTTATTTATTTTTACACTGTTTAAAAAAACATAAAAAATTGGATCACTTTTATTCCTATTACAAGGAATATAAATATCCTTTGTAATAGAAAAAAGCATGACAGGTCCTCTCAAATATGAGATCTGGAATCAAAAAATCCTCAGATCTCATATTTGGACTTAAATGCAATAAAAAAAAAAAAAAAAAAAAAATCAATTGTCATTTGAAAAAAAGAGACATTGAAAAAATGTGCCTTTAAGAGGTATGGGCGTTTTGATGTTGCTTCCGCCCTGCTATGGTATAGAGAGGGGTGGGGGCCGTCTTGGCCTCACTCGTCTCCATACCACAGACAAGGTAGGTCCCGATCGCCTCTGCCCATACCGACGGCTCCGGTAAGCGGCGGAGGGAGCGGGATAGCGGGTGGCACCTCTCCCGCCGCCAATAACGGTGATCTCACGGCGAACCCGCTGCAGAGACCACCATTATCGTACACACGACCAGCAGCTGCTGCCATTACAGAGATATCCCTCTTTAAAAAATGGATGTACATCGGCGTGCGCCAGTCGTAAAGTGGTTAAAGGTGTGCCTATTGCTCTAGCTGCCCTGTACACACAAAAAAAATGTGTTTATTATGTCATACATTCTCAGATCTAAGCAAAATAAAAACCAAGTTCCCATAATACAGATCTAAACCAGCATTATTGGTGTGGTCAGCCATTATGATGTAGAGAAGGGGGTGGGCACAGCCTGTAAAGGGGGTCTCTACACAAATCATATTATTCTCCAATTACACGGGGGGGGGGAATTAAAACTGTTTTGTGGGTTTTGGAGATCCTAAGCTTACACAACCAGCTTTTTAAATTGACCAACATAGACATAGGAGGTTATCCAGCTGTGGGACTCTATAGGCACTTCAAACACATAACAGATATATTGATAAAAACAAATATTTATTGTGAATCATCAGTAAAAGACAAGAAACGTGAAATATACATGATATGAACAACTGAAAATACACCAACTGAATCAGACCAAGACAGAAGTACAGTTAATCGCACTTGTTTAATAATAATAGAAGGGTAAACAGAGTAAGCGTAGTCAATACATAGCCAGAGTTCAGTAACCAGATCGGGTAGTCAGCCAATGCCAATGTCAGAGAGCCAGAAGGGACGTCAGCAGAGCAAGTCTTCAAGAGGAACGCAGGAGAAAGTCTCAGAGATGTGACCAAAGGTGAAGGCAGAGATGAAGTGAGCTGGACGGCTTTAAGTAGGCAAGACTGATGAGCATGATCATCAACAGTTGAGTTACTGTGGAACGAGAAAGGAGCTGAGCGGCCAGCTCAGAGAAGGAAGGGCTGAGCCCAGCCCTGACAAACAGCAAGATGGTGATACAATCTGGTATCCTCTATCCAACGCGTTTCAGAGACTATGCATCTCCTTCATCAGGAGTATAAGAGGCAATCTTGTAGTCATTCATTGGTGTATCAAAAAACATTCCATGTTTGGTTTAAACACAGAACAGAGACAGAACAGTCTCAGAACTTTCTGCCTTTCCGTTCAACCTTGGAGGTAATGTATAGAAGAGCCAATTGTAAAGAGGAGCATCCAAAAGGTGCTAAACTCAACCTGGCAAACGGGGTCCTGCACCTATAGACCCATTATGGAATGGCAGACCTCACATGGAGTAGTAATATAAGTATGGGCTGGCTTTAGACAGCACAGCTAAAATGATGTGTCCTCCATAAAGGTGTGCAGCATTCCAAAGTCTGCCATTCCATAAAGGTAATAAAATACCACCAAAAGAAAGCTCTATTTGTAGGTAAAAAAAAAAAAAAAAAGAAGGACATCAATTTTATTTGGGTACAACGTAGCACGCCTGTGCAATAATCAGTTAAAGCACACAGTGCCGTATCAAACGATAGCCCGGTCAGGAAGGGGGTAAATCCTTCAAGAGCTGAAGTGGCTCAATAATCTTTTTTTTTATTTTTATATTTTTTAGTACATCTAACAGTCTCCACTCCCCAGACCAAATGCTGCTGTCCAAAAGGTGCCCTCTGTGCTCCTTTATTCAGAGTGGATGCAACTAAATACAGTAAAACAGTAGGGGGGGGGAGTAAAAAAAATTAAAATTTTACAGCCACTACATCGAATGATTGGTGAGCTGCAATATAAAAACGTTTGCTTTAATACTACTTTAAAATTTTAAGCTTAGGTCCCCCTTTAAGCATTTGGTGTATTCTTTCTTATTATTACAGCTTGTGGAAATTATACTTAAACACAGAACAGTAAAGTGAATGAGTTAAATCCCATTTCAGATAATTACGGCTCTGTGATCCTCAGAAAAAGAGTTATCTTAGAATTTGACATCTTCCCTTGAAGTGCTGAAAAATAAACAGTTATCGCTTTTGAGGGCGCTCCTCTCTTTCTGTAAATGAGCTCTTTACAACTATCTCCTTTCACATCAGCCCTGATCAAAGCGTGCAGCACACAGATTGTGACAGTGCCGTCACCGCTCACTCTGCCCGTGCCGTCTTCATATCCTCCCTAACAAATCTATGCCGTTTCATGAAGGACAAAAATAGCTTGCACACTTCTCAAAGGGTTTCATCTCAGTGAAAGGAACATAGATCTTCACCAGTTTGAAGCCATGTCACTTCAGGCACTGCTTTGAAAAAAAGTATATTAAGACTGCGTCTGACAATTTCATTTTTTGACTGTTACTTTTTTTTTTTCTCCCCCCATTCTGAAATCCGCAATGCACTACAGCCATAATAATGCAGAGATGTCTGCTGCCAGAACACTAGAATACTTTTGCTAACTTTTTGTACTTGTAAAAAATTTAAAATCTCTAAAACCTCAAAGGGCATTTGCAATAAATGTAGAAAAACTCCCCATTCTGATATTTGTTTATTAATAAAGCCCCTCTCCCATGGAGCTGCAATTTCCAGAGTTGACTCAAAGTGCCACCTGCTGGCACTGGGTGGAAAATATGATATTCTTGCTCAACTACAAAAATACGATACAGAGAATTCAGTAAAGCTAGGCATGGCCTCTTTTATATTTCCAGCACCTAATTTCTGTAAGATTTGTGAAATTTTGGTAATAGTATAGACACATTCTTACTACTGCTACTTTTAGAATCTATTGTTATGGCAACAACAAATTTTTAAAGAAATTACCATCAGTTTGCAGATAAATAAGACCAACTATGAGTTGGCACACATAGAAATGTCAGTGTACAGAGATGGGCATACTGTATGTGCAGGCAGCTGGTCATTAACAAGACAGCTTCCTAAACAGGGCTCATGGGTTGCTAGGATACTAGCGGCAGATGGCATCTTAGCAACCCATGACACATCCCTTGCCCCATTTCCTTGACCCTTGCCCCATTCAGCTGCCAGCCAAGAGATTCTGCAACTGACAGTTAAAAGTAAAAGGACAGGGATGCCAACTGATATCCTTACCAAAATATGGCCATAGCCACATTTGGACAATATCAACCAGAATATCAGGGCTTGCATACTTTCAGATGTCAACCAGGGAATCTGCTGATGGCATCTGAATGGGGTCAATTGTGAGTCTTTGGTTTTTGGAACACTGTCAGCTGCAAAGCCAACATTGTCCTAGCAAGCCCCGTACACACAATCAGACTTTCCGACACAAATGTTGGCCAACAATTACCAACGTAGTGACGTACAAGACGTACGCGATATCTCCATTACGAACACTAGTTACATCTCCGGCTCGTACTCGATTCCGAGTATGCGTGGACTTTTGTCCAACAGACTTGTGTACACACGATCGGAAAGTCCGAAAAACAAACATTTGTTGGCGGAAAATCTGAGAACCTGCTAGCCAACATTTGTTGGCGATAAGTCTAACAAATGTTCGATGGAGCATACACACGGTTGGACTTTCTGCCAACAAGATCACATCCAACAAATCCGATCGTGATAATGGGGCATTACACTTACCTGAGCCTAATCTCGATCTAGTGACATGCACGAGAGCAACGGCTCTCTCCCTTCTCATTGGCTTAGAGATGGCAAGGGGGGGGGGTGGGATCTGGAGCAGCAGAGAGGGACCCAGTGGACAGAGAAGAGAGAAAGCAGCGAGGATTTCTCTGAGCTGATGGAGCGGATTAAGGGAGACTTGACAACTCAGGATCATGGGAAGCATGTACGGCGGGGGGGGGGGGGGGGGGGGTGAGGAGGGGTATGGTGTTAGGTTACCTTTACAGAGTTTCTGTAAAGGTGAATTACATCCGATATCAGCTCTCATTTGTAGGCCCATTCAAATCTGTCTAATTGTGCTTTTTACATATGATAGAGATGTGCATTTCATTAAATACTTCCCCTTTATCTTCTGATGGAAACAAGCCATACACAGTTGGCTGGTTGACATGGTTAGGTGAACAGGTTTCTCTATCCACACAACTGAGATGGAAGAATCCCCCCTGCCAGGACTGCTTGTTGGAAAATTTTCTAATGTGTCTATTCAACAGAAGTCGATTAAATAATTCGACTTCTGAGCAGGGGATGCCATACACTGATTTCAACTAATGTATGGCGAGCTTAAACAGCCAAATAAAAATATAAATAAGGCTTTCCAATATTAACTACAAAGTGGAAAACCTGTGAGTGTGTTGCTCGTTCCTGGTGATTAGGGGACTCTCTTCTGATCAGCTTTTTGATCTGTGCAACTAAGCAGCTCCTAGGCTACTACTGTTTAGAAGAGATCAGTTCCTTCAAAAATGAAAGACCGGCCGTGAAAAGCGATTTGCTTTCAAGGAGTTGGCAAAGCTAAGCTGTACCATAGGAAATAAGCAACTGCAAGCAGCAAAACCTCCAATTTGCTTAGCTACTCATTATAAAAAAGGTGATTGGCACCAATTTGAAGAGAAAGACCGTGACAACCAATAATGAGGGTATAGATCAGCGATGGTGAACCTTGACACTACAGATGTTTTGGAACTACATTTTCCATGATGCTCAACTATACTGCAGAGTGCATGAGCATCATGGGAAATGTGGTTCCAAAACATCTGGGGTGCCAAGTTTCGCCATCACTGATATTTGGATAAATCAAATGAATACAGATGCAAAAGACATACCTCCAAGCATTCTCTTTGGTGGGAGAGCTGGTACCATGCGGTATGGATATTTCTGCAACAATATTTCCTGGAACATGACAAAGTCATTGTATCTTCTATACACGGAAGACTTAAAGAACTGTAAAAACAAAACAAACAAAAAAACACACACGACATCAAGGAGGTCATGATTTTTTTTTTTGGAAAGTTATTTTGATTTTTACACTTTAAACCGGTGTTCATCAACCCTGTTCTCAGGGCCCACTAACAGGCCATGTTTTATTTATTACCTTGGGGAGATGCAGACTAGAATACTGCAATCACTGAGCAGCAAATTATATCACCTGTGAAATCCTTCAACCCCCACCCTCCCCTAGTGCAATACATTTACATTTAAGATACAGCCTAAGAAAATTTCAGCATGACAATAACATCTTTACAGGAGCCCCACAGCAATGTTAAACCGACATCACCTGCCCAGACAGGATTGATATCCAAGTACCCAACAGTCGGATGTCATCTCTGTCCCTCAATAAAAGTAATCGACCCGACTCATTTTTAACTAGGACAGCCTCAAGTAAGCGTGGATGAGTCAGGAGTCCAACCTTGCCATACCTTCTAAAATTTGTTGGGACAACCTCTATTTTGGTATGTGGCTTTATAGAATTACAACGCCCGATTAGGGTCTTCCAATAGGTCAGTGGGAGTGCCTCAGCTTTCTTCCAATATAGAAGAATCACTTTACATGCGTAAAACAGAGTAATAGATAGTTTGCTGGAGAATGCTAACAGTTTGCCGAGTCAGAAGCATAGATCTTGGCAAGTCTAGCCAGAGAGTGTAATAAATCCGATGGAGAACTTTATATTGAACGAGGCGGTCCCTGGAAGACACCAAATATTTAAAGGGGCTATCCCACATATCATCCTAATCTTCACTTTGAAAACTGGGTATCATGTACATCTACCACTCCCTGCACTTTTCAATAGATTTAGGTCTAAAGTAAACAATTCTTTATAGACTTCAGACAGCATCTTAGGGCATTGTTTCCGATACCGGCAACTGTTCTAGGTCTATGAATTGGATCTGTAAAGCGGAGCTTCCAAACTGAGAAAAAGGAAAGCATGGCACAGTTGCAGGAAAGCAGAAAAAATACCAATTGTGAAGTTGAAACTTGGATTTAAGTAGATTACACGCAAGCAGCTGCCTGCGTCCTACAAGAGGTTATGATTTTAAAAGTGGGATTTGGAGGTCATTCTCAATCAATAAGTTACACATAGCATTGTACATACAGAATTAAGCCTGTCAATCTAGTGATCCTGTCATTCAACACAACCCACCAGCAACAGCATCACTACAATGTACAATGTACACTTACCTGCTGTACAAGCCTGCTCCTTCAAAGGTGAAATTGTTTGAAATGACCCCACGCCACTTTTTTCTCTCTCTCTTTTTTTTTTTAAATAGCAGGGTAACAGCAATTGCAACCGCGAATCAATTTACATGTGATTTGACTGGCTTTTTTTCTTTCGAAAATGTCATTTATGCTGCAGCAGGTTCTTTAGATGCTACAGATATGCCACTTTATAGGCAGACTGAGGGCCGGTTCACACAGGGAGCGTCACGAGGCGACACGACTTGCCGTGCCATTTGGTGTCCCGCTACCTGACAAGTCGCCCCCGTTCTGTACAATGGAACCGTTCTAAGAGGAGCGACTCGAGTCGCTCTGTCTTAGAAAAAAGGTTCCTGTACTACTTTTGGGCGACCTCGGGGCGACTTGCATTGACTTCTATACAGAAGTCATTTGCAAGTCGCCGCTGAGGTCGCGGCAGGTCGCGGCGAGGCAAGTCGTGTCGCCTCGCATCGCCCCCAGTGTGAACCGGCCCTTCAAGGGATCCCCCAGGCACTAAAGTAAAGGAATTTTTCATTTTTATCGTCATCAAAATCACTGCTCCTATAAAAACATTTTGGGAACTGATACATGTCCCCCAGGGCAGTACCCAAACCCCCATACCCCTTTTTGGCAAATTACTTGCATATGAGCCTTCAAAATGGGGACTTATGATTTCTCACGTTAGGCTCCCATATACTTCAATGGAGTTTGCGGTTCGGGGCAGAACGTTTCCCCTGTCCGGGAGTCCTTCTGCAAAGCGAACAGGGGGGTGTTCAGCCGAACTCTACACTGCATTTCAATGGTCAGATTTTCAGGAAAACACTGCGGCCTACAAAGTGCTGCAGGATGTAGGGAACCATCTTGTTGCCAAACAGCTCTAGGCAGATACTAATTTAATTTAAAATGTAAATCTTTTTAACATTATTTAAATCACATTAAAATCCCCTATGATCTCACCTGACTGGACACCTCGTACTCTACATGTTTGAGAAACAGTCCTTTCTTCTCTGGGATGAGCTCCACCTGCACTGTATCATGACCCAGTAATTCCTGCAATGTATATATCAGCATCAGAGGACTCCCCTGGGTCCCCTCCATCGTGCAGCATTCGAGGTGTTAGAGCCCAACCTGTAAGAAGATTTATCTTTTCGGTTTAGTTGTCCGCACAAATGAACGATCACATATAGCTTCAAGCAATATCTCATTACATACTGTAGCTCCTTACTGCAGCCAAATAAAGCTTCACTTACAGTAAACTTAGAGCAAGGTGCAGGAGTTGTGTTTTAACAGCAATAATAACCTAGCCCCTTATACAAAAGGTCTTTGTCACATAAAGGTGAAAGTCTGGCCTTGCACCCATTAACTAGGTTACATATGAAGGGTATAAAAGTAAGCTACAGCAAGTGTACCTAAAG
The DNA here is from genome assembly GCF_037356315.1 of Lithobates pipiens. Lineage (NCBI taxonomy): Eukaryota > Metazoa > Chordata > Amphibia > Anura > Ranidae > Lithobates > Lithobates pipiens. Next base: position 287,715,043 of record NW_027507784.1, read on the forward strand.
TGGCCCTATTCTATACACATTACACCACATTAACAGAGTTGCTTAGTGGTAAGAAGGTACGAATCCTGGTTAGGACACCATCAACATGCAGTTTGCATCCATGGATTTCCTCCCACACTCCAAAGATATGCTGGTAGGTTAACTGGAACCAGATAGGCCCTAGTATATGTACATACAGTATCTCACCAAGTAAGAGTACAACCCTCACATTTTTGGAAATATATGTTTTTACCGTATTTATCGGCATATAACAAGCACCGGCATATAACACATAACCCAATTTAAGAGGGAAGTTTCAGGATTTTTTATTAACTTAACCACTTTAAAGCAAAATAATGGTCAGAGCATCAATGCAGCCTGATTAGTGCCCATCTGCAGCTTGAGTGCAGCCTGATCTGTGCCCATCTGCAGCCTAATCAGTGCCCACCTGCAGCATTGCTCCTTACTGCAGATTGATAAGTGTCTATCTGCAGCCTTGCCAATCTCCTGTGTACTCGGTGTCATGCCAAGTCCCGCCCCCCTGGCCCAAATCCTATGATGGATATAACGCCGGTGTAGTGTCATATTTTGCTCCGGAAGAGACGTTGCGGCCAGAAATTTCGCACTGCGCATGCGCAATGTGTTCCAAACACTTGCTCCATGCGTTCCAGAGGATTGGTGACAATGCATTTCAGTGAAACCGTCAGATATGTCACGGAAGTGAGGGGAGGTAATAGTTACGTTAACTTTAGACAGAGTGATGTTAACTTTAGACAGCGGAGAGCAGCAGGGAGAGAGCGGGTAACCGTGGCTCGGGGAGGGGATTACCTCCCCTCACTTCCGTGACATTGTGTGACGGTTTCACTGGTCTGCTTTGTCGCAAATCCTTTGTAACGCATCGCGCATGTGCAGTGCGAAATTTCTGGCCGCAACATCACTTCCGGAGCATTCTACGATGGGGAGCAAAATATGACACTACGCCGGGACATCAATGCTAGGAGATGTCCAGGGGGTGGGACTGAGCGTGACTGTAAGCCAAGCCGAGTACACAGGAGATCCATCTCTATTTTGCCAGTACTAGTCCCCTCATTGCAGCCTATATCGGCATATAACACACACACACACACACACACACACACACACATTTTTCCCCTATTTTAAAAGGTGGAAAAAGGCAGTTTTATATGCCGATAAATACGGTATATCTTTTCATGTGACAACACTGAAGAAATGACACTTTGTTACAAAGTAGTGAGTGTACAGCTTGAATAAGTGTAAATTTGTTGTCCCCTCAAAATAACTCAAACACACAGCCATTAATGTCTAAACCACTGGAAACAAAAAGTGAGTACACCCCCAAGTGAAAATGTCTAAATTAAACCCAAAGTGTCAATATTTTCTGTGGCCAACATTTTTTTCCAGCACTGCCTTAACCCTCTTGGGCATGGAGTTCACCAGAGCTTCACAGGTTGCCACTGGAGTCCTCTTCCACTCCTCCATGACGACATCACAGAGCGGGTTTATGTTAGAGGCCTTGCACTCCTCCACTTTCCGTTTGAGGATGCCCCACAGGTGCTCAATAGGGTTCAGGTCTGGAGACATGCTTGGCCAGTCCATCACCTTTACCCCCAGCTTCTTTAGCAAGGCAGTGGTGGTCTTGGAGGTGCGTTTGGGGTCGTTATGTTGGAATACTGCCCTGCAGCCCAGTCTCCAGAGGGAGGGGGATCATGCTCTACTTCAGTATGTCACAGTACATGTTGGCATTCAGGTTCCCTCAATGAACTGTAGCTCCCCCGTGATGGCAGCACTCATGCAGCCCCAGACCATGACACTCCCACCACCATGCTTGATTGTAGGCAAGACACACTTGGCTTTGTACTCCTCACCTGGTTGACACCAAACACCCTTGACATCATCTGAACCAAATAAGTTTATCTTGGTCTTATCAGACCACAGGACATGGTTCCGGTAATCTATGTCCTTAGTAGCTTGTCTTCAGCAAACTGTTTGCAGGCTTTCTTGTGCATCATCTTTAGAAGAGGCTTCCTTCTGGGATGACAGCCATGCAGACCAATTTGATACAGTGTGTGGCATTTGGTCTGAGCACCGACAGGCTGACCCCCCACCCCTTCAACCTCTGCAGCAATGCTGGCAGAACTCATATGTCTATTTCCCAAAGGCAAACTCTGGACATGACACTGAGCACGTGCACTCAACTTCTTTGTCGACCATGGCGAGGCCTGTTCCAAGTGGAACCTGTCCTGTTAAACCGCTATATGGTCTTTATTTAGAGCAACATTTTTTTTTTTCAGATCCTCACAGTTCTTTTCCATGTTAAGCTTGCAGTGATCAGTATGAGAGAGGGAGATAACCCTAGCGATAACCCCAAATTTAACTCAGTTTTGTGTTGAAAATAACTGTGAAATCGAAAACTCCGGTGGGTGTAACAAGATGTCCGCTTGCCCCCTTCTCACGCTATTATTACTGTACAGAAATGTGGGGTGTAGCAAGATGGTGGCGATGGAACGTCACTTCCCGACGGGTGTACCAAGATGGCCACCATGCCGGAGCCACAGCCTTTCCAAAGCCATGCGATCAGCGGATCTCGTGGTGTGCCGATCCAAACAGGGTGAGCCATTCGGATCGTGGATCGGTGACGATCCGTTGCACCCCTACCCAAAAGGGTCAACAGTTCCCGAGTGTCTCCGAGTTCTCCAGGAAGCAACAAGCGCCGCCCCTACACCTCTGGCCACATACAGTACTGCATACAAGAGTAGTGGTTGTGGAACGAATTATCTGAGTTTCCATTTTTTCTTACGGGGAAACTCACTTTGATATACGAATGCTTTGGATTACAAGCATGCTCATAATCCAAGGTATTACTGTAAATAAACTAAGCCTCTGTCAGCTATATAAAAGAAAAAAAAAAAAAGAAGAAAAAAGATAGCTCCTAGCACATATAAGGTGAAGTCACCTACATGGGATTGCACATACCTAGCAGCACGCTTTATTGCCCTTTTCTATGACTAAATACTGTGCACTACCCCTTGGAACTGTCAGAACTTACCTGCTCACTCCTGCCCCCTACCTTCCTATTGGCCATTCATGCAGATGAGTTTGGCAATGTGTACGAGGCGACAGGCTCCATTGCTACCCAAAGTGCTGGAGCTTTGCCTATTCAGAGCAGCCTGGCATTTGGGCACTGCAGTGAATAATGAAAGTCGGTGCAGCTTTCTATTTAAACTGGCAAAGTAATTTTAAAAGACTCAAAATAAAGACCACACACCTGTTTCCAATTTACCCATTGTGTTCACATTGGGCAACATTATTGTGCATTATATTTAATACCACTGTGGGTTTTCCCACCCTTCAATCAGCACACCTTTACATGATCAACTACTTAAAATAAAACCTTCACTGAGATATAAGGAGACTAATGTTGCTTGCATCCCTCCTTTCATTGGCCAACAGCAGGGGTGCAGATATCATCAACAGGGCTCCCAGGAAACTGACAGATGGTACCAAAACCTGTCTGTTTAGGGCAGGGGTGCCCAACCAGTGGCCCGCGGAGCCCTCTAATGTGGCCCTCGACCTCCTGCTCTAAGATGGCAGGTTGGCAAGCCCAGATCACAGGTTGCCGACCCGCCATCCCAGAGCAGCAGTTTTGTGAATGAAGCCGCTGGTAGTGCAAGCAAGTGGCTGCGGAGCAGAGCCACATAAGCCAATGCTTCCTGTATAGTACCTACTCCTGTCACAAGTGGAGTGATACCAAATGCACTCCGCATAGGACAGCAACAACCAGCGATACCAGAATGGAAGACAGTTATAAAAGGTAAGTTTACTACTAAATTCACAGTATATATGGATATATCTGTTTTTTCAGTGGTTACTGGGCTGCTTTCAAACTGATCGGCAGGTGCAGTGCAGCTGCGGGTTACCTGCATTGAGCCATAGACTTCTGTTATTACCTGTGGGTTTGCTGCATCTTCAGAAAGTGCGCCAAACCTGCAGGATATAATAGAAGTTTACGGCAAAGTGCAGCTAACCTGCAGAAAATCCACAGGTTCACTGCGCTGGACCATCAGTTTGGGCAAATCGCAGCGCATCAGTGTGAAAGCAGCCTTAGGTCCCTTTCACATGATTGGTCCCCAATTGGACTTACTATTCACCTCTATGGAGCAGCAGATGTAAAACGGACTTGTGTCTGTTTACACTCGCCTACCTAAAAAATAAATAAATAAATAAATAAATAATAAAAAAATAGAAAGGGATCTGCCCCTTCCATCTGGGCAAATCGGATTGGATCAGAGGGCCCATAGAGTAGAGTGGGCTGTGTCTGTGGACACGGACCTGTCATCCTCCCGCTCCGCTCATTGTGGCCCGCGACCAGTTACCAATTCACTTAAAGCGGAGGTCCACCCTAAAATGGACCTCCGCTCATCGGAATCCCCCCCCCCTCCGGCGCCACAATCGGCACCTTTCAGGGGGGAGGGGGGTGCAGTTACCTGGATAATCCAGGTAACTGCACCCACTTCCGGGCTAGCTCTCTGCGGAAAGGGGCGTACGTTACACCCCTTTCCGCAAGCGCCCGCCCCCTTCAGCAAGTGCCCCGCTGCCTGCTGGGAAACACACAGCTCCCAGAGGCAGCGGGGACCGTCCGGATTGCGCCGCGCGGCTCGCGCATGCGCAGTAGGGAACCGGGAAATGAAGCCGAAAGGCTCCATTTCCTGATTCCCATACCCAAGATGGCGACGGCACGAGCGAGCAATGGGCTTCGGGTGCCGACATCGCGGGCGCGCTGGACAGGTAAGTGTCACTATTTAAAAGTCAGCAGCTGCAGTATTTGTAGCTGCTGGCTTTTAAAAAAAAAAAAAAAAAAAAAAAAAAAAAAAGGAGTCCCGGTGGACTCCCGCTTTAAGTGGCCTTCGCTCTTCAAAGGGTTAGGGTGACTTGCCCTCTATTGGAAAATCGGTCACATGTAAAATGATTTCCGTGTGTTGTAGAGTACATAGTAGTACAGAAATCATTTTTATTTTTTATATTCACGCTACAGTTGTCAGACATTCAGCAGTGGAAAGTCAACAGTTCTGCATCTTCTATTTAAAAGTCCCTTGCTGTACAGAAGAGGCAATACAGCTGGAGCCATTAGGGCCGGTTCACACAGCGATGCGATGCGAGGCGACACGGCTCGCCTCGCCTCGCTCCCGCAAGTCGCCCCCGTTCTGTACAATGGAACCGTTCTGAGAGGAGCGACTCGAGTCGCTCCGACTCAGAAAAAAGGTTCCTGTACTACTTCGGGGCGACTTGCATTGACTTCTATACAGAAGTCCTCTGCAAGTCGCCGCTGAGATCCCCGCAGGTCGCGGCGAGGCAAGTCGGAGACGCCTCGCCGCGCCTCGCTGTGTGAACCGGCCCTTACAGTCTCTATACATAAATGAATGATTTATTTTTCAACAACTCAAACGACTGATTGCCTACAAATGGGGATTGGAGTTCAATCAATTGTTAATCGTAAACAATCGATTGTAACTCTGTTTCCACCATGTAATCTCATAATCTGAGGAATCTAAATACAATTGCATTTATAAACAAAGTATTTCAGTGCTGCCGATGAATGCAAAACGATAGATCATTTTTCATCCTGGCAATCGACTTTTTGATTGCATTCCATCTAAGCTGAGTCTAAATCTTTCAGAAAGAAAGTTATGCTTTTTCAGTTGTTTGCAGATTTCATCATTTTGATCAAATTGCACATTGATGAGATAATAAAATGAAAGTGTGTTTGGCCACTTTAAACACTGCAGCTAATTTGTCTTCATTCGTAAATTTAAATATACCTTTGGGATGAATTTGAGCTGAGACTGATCCAGGCCTTCTTGTCCAACATCAGTGCCTGACCTCACAAATACGCTTCTGGAATAAAAGGTCATGCATTTCTATAGACACACTCCTAAACCTTGTGGACAGTCTTCCCAGAAGAGTTGAACCCGTTATAGCTGCAAAGGGTGGGTCAACTCAATATTGAACCCTACAGACTAATGCCCCATACACACCATTAGATTTTGTGCAGATTTTGTTCTTCAGATTTACCAAAACCACATAGTGCAAGAAACTCTTAAGGTTTGATAGAGATAGATAATATATTATCTAAAATTAAATTATATTATATTAATATATATATATATATATATATATATATATATATATATACATACACACACACACACACACACACACACACACACACACACACATATACACCAGGGCTCGACAAAACCCGGGCGCCAGGTCGCATTGGCGACTAGAATTAGCGACTGGCGCCTGGGGCAGCACAGCTGGGGGTATCCTGTCCCTGTGGACCCCCCCAGCGTGATTGCGTCGGGCTGCGCCGCCGGCGGCCGGTAATTGAGCCCCCGGCTTTGAGGCCTTCTGTGATGCTAGCTATTCCCTTCTGTGATCCTATTCCTTCTGGAATCTGGTGCCCTCTTGTGGTGGCCGTTGGAATTACAACCATTAATGCTAATGATCTCCTTCCATTTACTTGGAACACCTAAACATTACATACATATACACACATTATATATATATATATATATATATATATATATATATATATATATATATATATACACACTTTTTTTTTTTTCTTTTTTATTCTAACACCCTAGAGAGTAAAATGGTGGTCGTTGCAATAATGTCTGTCACACCGTATTTGCACAGCGTACTTACAAGCGCACTTTTTTGGGGGAAAAAATAATTTATTTAATAAAAAAAATAAGACAACAGTAAAGTTAGCCCAATTTTTTTTTAGATTGTGAAAGATAATGTTACGCCGAGTAAATTGATACCCAACATGTCATGCTTCAAAATTGCGCCCGCTCATGGAATGGCGACAAACTTTTACTCTTTAAAATCTCCATAGGCGACGTTTAAAAAAATTCTACAGGTTGCACGTTTTGAGTTACAGAGAAGGTCTAGGGCTAGAATTATTGCTCTTACTCTACCGATCGCAGCGATACCTCACATGTGTGGTTTGAACATCGCTTTCATATATGCGTTCGCTTCTGCACGCAAGCTTGGCGGGACAGGGCGCATTTAAATTTTTTATTTTTTTTTTCTTATTTTAACTTTTATTTTTATTTTTTTTCACTGTTCTTTTAAAAAAAAAAAATGTGTGTCACTTTTATCCCTATTACAAGAAATGTAAAAATCCTTTGTAATAGAAAAAAGCATGACAGGTCCTCTTATATATGAGATCTGGGGTCAGAGAGACCTCACATCTCATATTTACACTAAAATGCAATTTAAAAAAAAATCGTCATTTTGAAAAAAATAAAACAAATAAAATGTCCCTCTAATAGCTATGGGCAATGACTTGGAGACAGGTGGGGGGCTGGGGGCTATCTTCCCCTCACTCGTCTCCATGTCAGGCCAGGGACAGGTCCAGATCGCCGTCACGGACCCGGCTCCTAACTTTTTTAGCTGGCTCCTAGATTCCAAGCAAATTTGTCAACCCCTGATATACACACACACATACATATACACTGCAGAAAATCCAATAATGTGTCTAGAGCCTTAGACTGGGAGGCCATTAAAGTTCATGAGCGTGTAAAGGCAGGCGTACCAATACTTTTGATAATATAATGAAGCATAGTATTTCACAGGCATTAAACTATATTACTTATATTCATCAACAAGATGCATACTGTCAGCAAATTAGCTGGAATGCTGAATCGGGGATTTTTAGCTGTTATATTTGTGATTAAACTGTCCCTGAATAAACAGTTGTATTACTCGGTGTCAGATAACACTGAAACATTGGTTTCCTGTTTTTGATTTCACGAACTGCTCTGGTCACAACCACAAACTCTGTAGGGAACCAACTGCTGAAGGTACTGTACTTTCCATAGAAATTCCATCCCTGCAATAGGCAACGTGCTGCTTTAAAGCGGGAGTCCGCCAGGAGTCTGCGTTATTTTTTTTTTAAAAGCCAGCAGCTAAACAGCAGTGACACTTACCTGTCCAGCGCGCCCCGCGATGTCGGCACCCGAAGCCGATCTCTCGATCATCTCTCGGGTGCTGCCGCCGCCATCTTGGGTATGGGAATCAGGAAGTGGAGCCTTTCGGCTTCATTTCCCGGTTCCCTACTGCGCATGCGCGAGTCGCGCTGCGCAATAAGGATAGACCCGCTGCCTCTGGGATCTGTGTGTTTCCCAGCAGGCAGCGGGGGACTTTCGGAAAGGGGCGTAATCTACGCCCCTTTCCGCAGAGAGCTATCCCGGAAGTGGGTGCAGATACCTGTACTGTACAGGTACCTGCACCCCCCTCCCCCCTGAAAGGTGCCAATTGTGGCGCCGGAGGGGGGGGGGGATTCCAATGAGCGGAAGGTCCACTTTAGGGTGGACCTCCGCTTTAATGTAAATGTGAATCTGGACTTTTTTTTTCTTTAAAGGAGAAACTTGAGTATACTTTTATCCAGGGCCGATTTACACATTTAAGTGCCTTTCACACTTGTGCAACTTGTCCTGCGACTTGGGACTGCAAAGTCACATGACAAGTCGTACCCCATGATTTCCAATGAGTACCATTCATATCTGTGCGACTTCAAGTCGCATCAACTTCAAAGTAGTCCTTTACTACTTTGGTCTGACTTTAATGCAAGTTGAGGTCCATAGACCTCAAGTTTACACAAGATTCCCTGAAAAGGCAGCAAAAATTGCATCAAAATCATGAGAGTTTCAAGTCGCAGCGGTGTGAAAGGGGTCTAAGAGCCGGTTCACACTGCGGGCGATGCGAGGCGACACGACTCGCCTCGCCCTCGCAAGTCGCCCCCGTTCTGTACAATGGAACCGTTCTGAGAGGAGCGACTCGAGTCGCTCCGACTCAGAAAAAAGGTTCCTGTACTACTTCTGGGCGACCTGGGGGCGACTTGCATTGACTTCTATACAGAAGTCATCTGCAAGTTGCCGCTGAGGTCGCGGCAGGTCACGGCGAGGCAAGTCGGTGTCGCCTCGCATCGCCTGCAGTGTGAACCCGGCCCTAAAGGTGCTAAAACACATCTATCATGACTCCGCATAATAATGATAGTGT